>NC_047153.1:21899961-22558711 GCF_009819705.1 Hippoglossus hippoglossus
AATAGAACATCTGTACTCAGCTGCACCTCTTAGCCCCGAGCCGGGTGATGTCATTGTCACCAATCTACAGTGTGACAGGTCAGCATGTTGCATCAGCCTCAGCTGGCTTTCACAAATCCACTGTCTTTTCCTCTTTTCTGCCGTGCAGACGTCTAATCTACCTCTTCCTGCTTCTCTTCTCTTTTGTCTTCTTCTTCTTACTCTTCTTTCTTCTCCTCTTTTTTTATCTTCCTCATCTTCTTTCTCTGCTTCTTTGTCTTTCTCTTCTTCTTTCTTGTGTACTTCTTCTTCGTCTTCTCCCTCTTTGTCTTCACCTTCTTCGTCTTTTTCCCATTCATCTCTCTCTTCTTCTTTGTCTTCTTTTTCTTTCTCTTCTTCTTTCTGTTCCACTTCTTTCTCTCCATCTTTGGGCTGTTGTCAGCATTGAGAAGCCGCACACCTTTCCTGACATTACAGTTTTCTGCTGGTTTCTCTTTGTCTTTTATCTCCTCTCCTCTCCTCTCCTCTCCTCTCCTCTCCTCTCACTTCAGATTTATTTCTCTCTGATCGCTCAATCTGAACCTGGTTGGCTAAGGGAGGACTAAAACAGAAACAACAGTAAAGGGCTTTCCTGAGGTTTTTTCTCAGATGCCAGGTTGAATCAAACAATATCAGCATGCAAGTGAAGCACCCTGGACAATAGCTTAATATCTGTCATGCACAGCTCACGCTTTCAGACAGACACAGGCCTTTCCCTGAAAGGCACAGAGATAAACACACACACACACACACACACACACACACACACACACACACACACACACACACACACACACACACACACACACACACACACACACACACACACACACACACACACACACACACACACACACACACACACACACACGTGCAGCCTCTCAAGCTCCTAAGCTTCTTTTGCCCTGGATGGGAGACTGTGCCTTGCTGGTAGTGGTGATAAAGCATTTCCAGGCTGTTCTGCCCAGACCTAACCTCCTGTGTGTGTCTCTTCCTGCTCCACAGACCCAAGCCCCTGCTGGTTAAACCTATCGATTCCCACAGCCACACAGCTACACCCAAGACAAAGCCTCTCTCTTTCCTCCTCGCGCTCTCTCTGCTTGTCAGAAACAAAGCTGAATTCTCTGCCATGTTTACTCCCCCTGGTGTGTCAGCAGTGAGGATCTGAAAGATTTCTGTCAGCGTGTGTCTTGTGTGGCTCATCAGGAGAAGTCTGACACATTTTTTTTTTCCTGAATGTGTAGGTTTGCACATGTGAGTCAGGTTATGATGGAAGGCCAGGGCCACGTCTATGCCCTCCAAGTCTGATTGCAATTAAAAGGCGGGGGGAATGACTGTGTTAATATGGCACTTAAGGAGCTGGGAGCTCAGCTGGCTAGACCCATTTCTGTTAGAGTGGCCGCTGACGACTCCCAATTCTCTCAACCAATTATCTGAGCACTCATCTATGCACAGTGGGGCCACTCCCATCCCTTGACCAATCAGAAACCTGAGTGCCTGAGGTTAGTCGGTATGGCAAATTAGTCCAGCGTCCCAACACAAAGTCAAACCATAGACTGTATGGATGACACATTACCACTGCTTCCCACTATCCAGAAATGAAGCCAAAATCTCTGCCATAAGATCACCACCTTCTCGCGCATTTTGTGCTAGAGTTTGCATAGCTTAGTCATCGGGGGATGGAGCTGTGCGGTCAACGTGGCAATCAAGACACTTTAGGGGAGCAGTCGTGTCATCCATCGTTATTTACAGTCTAGAGTCAAATGCCAAATGCCAAATGTCAAATGTCAAAGTAGAGGGGGAACTTTATTGTAGCTACCTAGCTAACTAGAATAATAACCCTTGTAGAGCTAGGTCATGCAGGTTAGGTTAAGTGACGACTTGCCCGGTGTGGATGTGAGTGGTTGTTTCCTCCTGTGAAAGGCCGACGACCTGTCCGACCTGGACGACCTAGCTTCTCAGCTCTACCTTCAAAATATGACTGCTCTGCCAACTCTCCCTCTTTTGGCTTGAAACATAATTTCAAAAATTGTTTAAAACACTGAAAAAAATCAGAGCAAAGCGGCCGCGCTCAGGATGAGTCCAGCGCCATCAAAGCTGTCGCCAAAAAATATTGCCAAGCAGATTATTACAGGGAGTTTTCACTTCTTTTACTTGGAAACAATAACATTTGGCGCGGTGACATTACTGCCAGCATGAGACTCCAATAATAAATAAATCACTAAATGAAAAATAATGAAAGAGATAGTAAGAAAAACTTAAATGCACTAAATCTTTAAGATACTGTAGATCTTTTAGTGGAAGTTTAATCTATTTCTATTTATAAATGTCAGTGTTTTGTGAGCCATACATCCAATGGAAAGAAAGGTCTGATGAGAGTGTATTGGTTTGTGTATTTTAATGGTCATCCAAAAATTATTAAAAATAATAATATCCATCCATTCATGAGCTATAACGTCTCCCTATTGAGGGTCGCAGGGGGCTAGAGATAATCACAGCTGACATTGGACGAGAGGCAGGGTACACTCTGGACAGATCACTAGTCTATCACAGAGCCGACACACAGATACAAACAACCTTTCATGCCCACATTCATTACTGTGTTTACAGTAGGTTTATACCGAACCTGCATGACCGTGGTACCTGGAGGAAACCAACACAAGCACAACGAGAACATGCCGGGGCCAGCTAGCAAGTTCAAACTCATGAACTTATTGCTGCAAGGCTATTCTCTGCACCCCCCTGCTACCCAAGAAACAAATAGGTAGAATAAAGTAAAGATGTTCTGGCTTCTCCCTCATGGTATCTGAACATTTAGATAGTTTTAGATAACAGCTGCTTCAGTTTCACCAATATAATGTAGACGGATGGAATTTAGTTTGTGGTACAGCAATAGAAAACAAACTTTAGAAACTTCCACATCAACATCCCCAGGTTTCTCTGGAACTACAATGGCAATAGTACTCATTAAAACTGTCCATAGTGTGGTCTATGGAAACCAACTCAACCTTACCAGATTGGTCTTTGAAGATGTAGCGTTAAATATGTGACGGATTGAGAATTAAAAGAAATCCGGTTATGAAGAAAAAAGCAGGTTATATAGTTCAAAGCTGAGAGCCCATGGCTAGTGTCGGATCAATATAAAGTTTCCACATCCCCTCCTCTTCATCTATAGTATGTGAGAACACCAACTCGTATGTGCAGGGCATGTGTGCAGCACTCACATGTACAGTACACTGTCATGCAAATCCAGAAACACTGAGCAGTTATTCCCACATTATATCTAGGACATCCATTTTATTGGAGGCCTGGAATTAAAACTTCATCCACCGGCGAAGAGGGTTCTGTGAGTGGCAATAATTGAGGGAATATTGCCTGTCTCCAAGAGCGAGCCACGCTTTTACGTGAGGGCCCAGAAAGTCATTTCATTTTTCTGCCCATTACTTTTTCCTTCTTTTTTTCTGAATCAAAGTAATGTTGAGCTGGTGCTTTGAGACTGGGGGATATAGATGGAACATGTGTGGTGGAGGGGCAGAGGGAGGAACGGGGGGAGGAAAAGCACAGAGATGAGTGGGACTGATGTGACCGAGGGAATTACCTGAAAGAAAGATGTGGAGAAGAGAGGGGAGGGGGACATTGATGGGAGTGAGCGAGTGCCAGCGTCAGAAGAAGATGGGGCAAGAGTGATATATATATACATGTCAGAGTTTGTGTGTGTGTGTGTGTGTGTGAGAGAGCACCCACATGCGACTGTGCATGACACTCTCACCCTCCAATCCCACCCTCCATGCCCCACCCTGCTCTCTCCACTCTTTTCTCATCCACTTCCACTCCTTCCTCTTTTCTTTCTCCCTTCCCTCTCTTCGTCCCTGCCTCCCCCACTGTTTACGCTGACAGTAATTTGACAGGCCCAGGGCTGACAGACTTGAAGGCGGCAGGGTAAGCGATTGTCAGGCCTGGCGTTGTTGGGCAGCTGCTGACTGGCTGAGGAGCTGGCAGTGAGATCAGGAAGCTGCGACTGGCCAGGGGATTGATGGGGAGGCGAGGGAGAGCTGTCGCTACGGTGATGCGATGGAGTGGGATAGATGGCCCTTGAGAAGCCCGGAGGGGGGCTCGGAGGGGGTGTTTGCAATGCAACTTCAGCTCAGCCCAAGACATCCAAGCTTTGTCCAATTGGTCTTGTCTGTCCCCGGGAGCAGAGAAAAAACTGCCCTTGGACGGCTATGACACTGTGCCACCTCTTTGATTACTGCTCGGCAATCTCATACAGACAGGACTGAGACACCTCTCATACCTTGGTCTTCACGCAAATACTTTTCCCATCAATCATCACACTGAACAGGCATATGGACAGTCACAGATATTTTTCGTATTTTTCTATAGCGGTACAGTTTTGACCACATATTTCGAGCCAGGCAGGACTGAGTAGATTCGATCTAGCCAGCCATGACAACAGACAACCTCACCATGAAAAAACGGAATAGAAAGAAATGAATTGTCTCAGCAGTGATGTGGGCTTGTATCAGCCAAGCCTTGTTAGTCACGCCAGTTAAGACAATCCCGAGAACAAATAAATCAATTAAAATGAAGAAAACAAAAGTTATTGTCAAGGTGAAGGAGGAGATAAATAAAATCAGGTGCTTGATGGAGTTGAAAGGCAAAGCTAGGAGCTGGAGCACGATGCCAGCTGGACCCAGAGCCGGGGAGTCCCCTGAAGGGTTCACACATACTTATATAACCCGTTGAGAGATGGCCAGGTGGACACACACACGCACACACACACACACACACACACACACACACAAACACAAACACACACACAGTGGACAATCTGTGGGTCCAAGTGTTACTCTCACACATTCATGCGGCGTCACACTATAGTAGCACACACAGCGCATTAGGTGCCAACCTGGCTGGACTTCACCTGTGGACAAACAATCTAAACACACATGCTGTATACACATGGTTACACTGACAAACCCATACACATACAAGCACTCTTGGCAACCTCAGCAACCCAGAGGAAATCAGCATTACTTAGGATTAAAACAAAGGACCCTGAAGCTTTGACGTGACATGCATGTGCTCCCATCCATCTTAATCTCCTCTTTCTTTGGCAGTCTGCAATCTTTATTGCTTCCTCCTCTCCTCTGTCCCTCGCTCGTTCTCAGCTCTGCTGTTGGGATGACGGAGGGAAGGGCTAAATTTGTTTTTCTTGTTGGTGTTGATGTATATATGAAAATTGTTCCATGGAGTTTATCCAGGAACCAGAAGTCTACGGGTCATGAAACTCACTCTAAACATAACAATGTATAAGCTTTCAATTCAAATAGGAACAGGAGAGAATACCAAACCTACAGTTACATGGGTTTTATCCACCATCAGCAATAACCTGGTACTGCTGTACCTGTGGACACATCAGAGGGGTTTATGGGATCTTTATTCCTGATTGCACCCTTGTGAGCTGACAACGGCATAAATCTCAGTGGTGCTTTAAGCAGCAGCATATGCAGCTATGAAATGCTCAGGGAGGTTGTTACAGTGAAAAAGAGGGAGAGGAAAAATCTTCCCTACATCAGTTCGGCCTACGTGCTTCTCTAGAGAATCTACAGCCTCCACACTGCAGAAAATGTCTATATGAAATGTTATTGAATCACATTTGATCAATGAATCTTATTGTTGTTAAAATGAGTCAACTAACTGGATTCTAGGGGGACATCACTTTATACTTTCAATGCAATCGCTTCAAGAATTTGTATTTTCTGCAGATGCTGAATATTTTTCAAAAAAAAGAGGCTATAAAGGTTCTTTAAAGTTATCCGATTTGTTCACATAAGTGAATAAAAAGTTTATTTGGAACAAATCTGATTGCTAACTGTAACCACAGTAAGTACAGCTCAGTTTTGTAAAAGAAAGCTGTTTTGGTGGCATGGACATAATAATAGATAGAATTTATTTACATAGATACATAAAAATACATTGAGGCCATGCTTCCACAGCAAATATTTTGGTTATTTTTTAAATGTGTTGCTGTGATAAAATGATTGAGACCTAAATTAGGAGTTTTCTTTCAACAATCCCTGCAAAATAAGAAAAATATGTTGTTCAATTTGTATAAAAAACAAAACCAAAAAATAGACAACAATGATACAGTGGTGGCTGTGTTGTGATGGATCACTTGTTAGGGACGAGTTTTTTTGCAGTGTACAGCCTGACGCTAGTCATCACCGTCATCACTTTGGCTTGTTCCAGGTGCACCTGCTGCTTCTTTACCAAGCAGAGCTGAAACCTATTCCCATCTCTGTCTCTTAATCAACACTGAAACATCAAGTAAGGCTAACTCATTTTGGCAGAGGTGCCCGGGCCCCATGTTAACACCCTCCCCAGTGCACTATTGAGCAGATTTCCTTAGGCTGCTCTCCCTCTCTTACCCTCAACATATCCTCTTGCTTTACGTACAAAACACTTTATCACAAAAGCAGAAAAGGAAGGCAGCTTCAGTCAGACAAAAAGGTGAGACTGAGGCTGTGGGAGAGTTTGCAACAGAAATGTAAACAGGTTCTTGGGAAAAGCTTTTATGAGCTTGGACTTTAACTGATCCTCCCACCCAGGTTGCTGTACCTTTAATGAGGGAATTGGAAACATGATCGCAATGAAAACGGTGGGGCCATTATTTCATTATTTAATTAAATCTTCTCCTCTATGTTCACGCTCATCTATCGGATGGTCTCTCCTCCCAGTGGTGTTTCTTTAACGAGGACTTTTCTGTAATAGACCCTTAACGAGGAGTGAGCCTCCCTGCCTGGCCCAGCATCTGTGCTCTGCCTTGCTGGGTAGATTACGCCACGCTCCAGCCAAAGCGCCCATCACCACTCCCTCGCAGCCTGTTACTCCGTCCCTAATCCAGCCTGCCGAGACGCTGCACTTTCTCGACACTCAGGCCATATGCTCACCCAAAGATCAACTGAGATGGGAGAGCGAGGAGACACAGCTTGAGCATGCTGCCTTCTGACTATAGCGATGATGCAAGCTTTTCCGAAGCGGGTGAGCTCTTCTTTCCCTTCGTTGCAAATCTCTCTCTCGTTGAGGTGGGCAGCGGCAATAATTCATGGCAGCAGATGGAGACGTCAACTCTTATTGTTCTCCTGTGCAAAGCCTGGACAGGACGGTTAAGCCACTGTCGCTAATCACAGCCCGGCACACACACAGAGTCTGGAGTTGATCTGGTGATTACTGAGGATATGGAGATGTCTGACATTATGGATTCCGCATGCTGGGAGACCAGACTGGGCATGGGGCTTCATGGAGCATACTGGGAAGTCAGTCTGCTCCCCCCCATAACCCTATCCTATGGAGAGCAGCAGGATAGGCTGACTGTCAGGGACCCACCAGTGAGCTATGACCTTTCCTTAGCCCCTGGTAAACTGATGAGACATTCAGCCCGAGGAGGTGGAACAGAAACAAGCAGGGATTAGATCTGAGGAATGAACGTAGAGATGGCACCAGTACTGACAAAGTGGAAAATTTCAAATAAAAGCAATCATGCAACAAAGAAGTGGCAATAGAATAAAGGACATCATTCTCTCTATATTTCTTCTTAAGAATTAGATTTAATATAGATTTAAAGAATAATGGTACCTTTTACACATTAGAAATGGCAAAATCTGATCATGTTTTTTCCAAGAGACTCAACATTCAGCATTTTAAGCTTTAAATCTAAGCACATGTTATAAATCTACACTGCAATCTGTTGTGTGAAGCTGAAGGATAATAAGTGGACAAATCTCAGGCCTGTCACCCTTAGACCCTGTGAGATGGGTGCCATTCAGTATGACTGAGCTTGAGTAACCGGCGCAGAATATTAGCTCTTTGCGGTTCTCTATTTGTTTGTGTCAAAGTAAACAGGATACTCTGACTGGTAGGTCAGAACTGGGAATGCAGACGGTGTCAGCTTCAATTATAGCTCTCGTCTCTCTTTGCAGCGCAGCCACTCGTTTACCTGCATGGCCCGTATCCTTTCTCGGGGAGAAATCCTCAGTTCTTTGTCTCTATCATTATATCCCTCTCCTATCTCGTCCCTCCCTTTATTCTCTCTGATGTTCTTTTGTCCTCCATTTTTATCTCACTGTGTTCATCAAGTCATGTTGAGATGAAGAAATCCTCAGATGATTGCGGCACTTGCATTGGAGGAGAGCATTCAAAAGTATCTGTGTAGGGGGAGGGAAGGGATATGTGGAACGTTTTAAAGATTGAAAGGTCAGGATGGTAAATTGCCTCTCTGTACATGAGTCTGACTAGTCCTTTGACTATAATGTGTAGGATTAATCCATCCGCCTGCCCTTTGTGCTCACAGCTAACAAGAGCCTGCGTAATATGTAAGGGGCTGATTTTTGGAACATTCTGTGAATGTTTTCTCCTCCCTCTAAAGTGCTCTTTGAACGAGTAGGCTTTTGAAAGATGAAGCAAAGGAAGATCCTTCTGTGAAATGGGGTTTAAAATAAGAGAAAGAGAAATTAAAGTTTATGTCAGTGTTTGATATTCATATAAGTAGGGAAAAAATCCGGCCGCGATGTGTGAATGTGTAAAATTTCTTATTTTTATTTTATAGGGTATACATACATATATGTGGCTCTGTCTTTTCTGCAGATGCTCCTGCATATGCTTTTCTCCCCTTCCTCTCACTATTCTGTGAACGGCCAGGCTGATATCTGTGGTGGGCTTCATTTTCATATAATTGAATCGAGGCCCTTCCCACTGCGAGGCAGGATTTGGTTAAGCTGAAAGTCCTCCTTGACTGCTGTTACCTTTGTGCAGATTCGGTTACAGCTGTTACCACGGCAGCAGCCTGCCAGGGCCTGTCTCCGCGGATACCTCCCCTAATTACTGTGTTTATTGGAAATTAAAGATATACCAGCTAATGAAACGCGGCAAACATTACTTCTAGCCTGGCTCCCATCTCCCATGCGAGGCTGAGGCGGAAAGAGGTGCTGCACATTAGCATAAATATGAATTTTAGTCAGCTGGAAAGCACTTGAATGAAGAAAAAAATAATGAAAAAGGTGTGTTTTCATTTCCCTCTTTATTTTCAGGATCGTGATGAATAAATAGATGGTGGCGGACTGGGCACAGGAAAAGCATTGGAGACAGATAAGATTGTAGGCTTCCCTTTGTATACGGCCCCTGAGCTGTATGGATGTCTGGCAGGCAGACAGAAGGAGGACATGGAGGACGGCCTAAGTGTATTGGCATCTGTGGGCTATACAATGAAGGCCTCTGGTTCTCTGCTGGTCTGTTGTTTGCCACCAGCAGTTTAACCCCATTGTCACAGCTCCCAATGCAGGAGACGGCAGATCGATTGAAGTGCCCATATCATAAACACGCTCAGGTCTCAGAAGCTGGCAAAGGACGGCATAGAGCTGCTCCATATTTGGGTATTGGCAAAGCAAAAGGACTTGCTTGTCCTGCTACACAACATATTTCATTATTGCTACATTTTGTATATGCCATTTCTTGTATAATAACTTTTGTACATTAGTGATGTTTTGATAATCCTAAAGTAGGGAATGAGTGTGGGTGCCATGTCCATGATGCTATTACGATGTTTTATTTGTCTAGAAGTGTTGCAGTTTCTTTACTGAGTTTAAACTGTTGCTTCCTTTAACCGTCATGCCCCTTGCCTTTGCTGTGCCTTAGTCCCAGTTTAATTCCCAGCCTAAGCCCTTTATGACACTGTTTTTGTGGTCTATCCAATTGATGCTGATACTGCCATGGCTTGGTATGACTAGCCAATCAACCTCCTGGGCCGATGCAGTCATTAAGCTGCCATCTGCATTAGCAGAAACTTGTTTTTTGGTGTTCAGGGGAGTAAACAGTACAATAATCAGCAACAGATACATGCAGAGAGGCAGGGTTGAGATAAACGGGGGTTACAGCCTTATTCTCTCCTGAATTATCTCATTTCTGTCGTACGTTTTTTTTGATAATGATATTTCACATAGACTCCACATATTCTACCATCAAGGGACAGAATATACTTTGCAGTTAGAGTCAACAGTTGAGAGCTGTTAGCATTTCCATACAATTAGCGTGTGAGTGTCCACCATGCACCATGTCTATTTCCTGTGTGTCCTCCTGCCCACCTCCTTCAGTCCCAGGGACTTTGAGATGACAAGCTTATTACTTACCACAACTCCCATCCATTTTATGTTCAGCGTTTTCATTCATAGGTCAGCACGGGTCGCTAAATAGGTCCCTCTCGTACATTCATATATGCAAGACCTGTGTGTGTGTGCACATGCATGCACTAAACACACACAATCAAACATAGGGGAATATTAGGTATTGGGGCAAGGTTGTACAGGCAGCACATTAACTTCACTGTAAATGACCTCAGTGCTCCCCTAGTCACACTCGACCCTCTCTTTCCTCTTTAGGGATCATCATTTTCTCTCCTTCTCCTCATATGTTTTATTCTTTCTTTTGCATGGTGCTCCAAAGAGCAAGAAAACCCAGGTTTGTACCAGAGGAGCATCAAAGATGAGGGAAGAGAAGAGAGCAATTTTTTTTTCATTTTCTTGTATATATATATATTTTTTTTTCCCCCTCTTTCTTTCTTTCTTTTTATCCTGTCCCTTCTGAATAGTTCCTCCCCAGAGATGATGGCTGCTTGAGTGTCATTCTGACGGGACACAGGAACTCTGGGGACTAACACTGTCTCCCTGCTTCCAGAGGGAAAACTTGTGAAGAACTATTTTATCAGACCTGTCCCACGGAGAGTCCTCCCTTTTCTGTTCCCTATTGTTTTCATTTTGAAAACACGGTGATGGTTGTGCAAAGAGAAGAGATCAGAGGACATGAAAGACAAAGACGTGGGATCTTTTTGCTCTGTAAAGATGCCATCTCCTTGTTGAGAGAGCTCAAGGATATGCATCAGAGGCAGTTTCATGTCGTGTTCTTTGTTGTCTATTTGACGCTTCGCAGCTAATTACGCTCCCTGTAGAAAGTTATGGTCTCTCTGCGTCTTTAAACAGTAAACACAACTATCCTGTTTGTGCAGCGCTGTATGCTATAGCATCCCCGTGGTGGCTCGTGGTGCTGCCTAGCCTATCAGTTTTGTCCTACACACATTTCCTTGTGTGCAAATGTCCTCTGCACACCTTGGAGCTGTTCTGTAATATGATTAACGCAGAAGTCGTCCCAGCAGTGGCCCATGCTCCAGAGCACTGCGCTTGCCCTTTGGACTGTCTACAGCTGCAGTGATGAAACCAAACACATTTATCAGCAGCACTGATATTAAACTGCAACAATTTCATCATCCTACTGCCAGACACCACACCCTGAAAAATAAAAATAATAATGGCGAAATCCAATTTGATAAAGCAATAATTGGATTTACAAACATCTGAGAGGAGATGCGATCCCACATTATTTATTTAATGAAGTCTTGTGATATTGGCCATATGTAAATTGTTAACCATGTGAAGAGTTTTTTAATAAATCCCCTGGTACGTTTGCGGAGAAGTGGTGAAAGGAATATGTTATTAAGTGTTGGTGAAGCCCTGCTGGTGTGGACTGTCAGTTACGTGGGGTGCATGATAAAATTACCAACTGATTGATGGTTTTGAAGGAGGCCCCGCTTAAAACGGAAGCAAGGGCATGCCGAGGGCCGGAAACCCAGGTCTGTTTAAAAGCTCCCACTCAGTCAGCGCATGAATGAAAGCTCTCAATAAATAAGCAGGCCAGGCCGGCTATCGCGACAGCCCTGTGAGGTAAAGATGGGGAGAAGCGTGTAGGGAAGGTCCTTTTCTCGCCATCCATCTTCGCCACTTCTTCACTGTTTAATCCCTCTGTCCCATCTGGGAGGAGTTGAGATTGCATAGCTCCTTCATTCTTATAACATTACTCCCAATGAAACTTGTCCCAAGTGACTGTTGGCTCCTCACAAAGCTTTGATTAAAGCCAGTTCGCCTTGGGACAGCCAGCGTCTATGCAATGACAGCTCACTGCAGAAGGGCTTATAATGGTACGGGGGAGCGTGGACTGTATGGAGCCCTCAGTGCAGTATGTGGTAGTATTAATCGCCCGCATGGCAAAGACCATAGACACCCCCTGCAGTTTGTCTTGTGTGAGCGGCCTTGAGGGACTTATTCTCACACGCCCTCGATGACATGCTGTCTTGGAGTCTCGAAGCTCGTCAACGAGCTCTAAAGTGAAATTTTAATGGGCTACAGTATATGCATGACCCCCCAGTGAGATTTTTCCATTTGATTTTAAAAGTGGATGCCTGCAGATGCTGCCATTTAAATGACCAGCAGCGCAGAGAGATCAACTGTTCAAAAGTGTGGACGAGAGTTCTTGTGTGGACGAGAGTTCTTGTGTTTCTCCAAATTCTTCTTCCTTGCAACTCTACTCTAATCGTCCAGCAGGCCAAGGATGACTGACAGAGCGACACATCCGTCCAGCTCCTCTCCTTGCTGTGGTAACCTCTGCCATCCTCCCAGGCTGTATATTGGCAGTGTGACCTATTTTCATCAACACGTCCCAATCCCACCTCTAGGCCAGAAGCAACACAGCTCTGAGGGACGTGAAAGGAGGATGTGCTGTTTACCAAGCCTCTGTCCCCTCCATGTCTTTAGTAGAGGTCGCCAAAGCACGGGCTCTGTCTTTCTCTCTCAATCTCGCAAACACACAAACAAGGACACACTTATGCTGAAGTACTGAAGGACAGATGCTCTACATTTATTAGGACACATACCTGTAACATAAATCATGTGCTTTTAATTGATTTTGAACATGATTCCCTTAACTACCATCCTTGTACATGTACACATGGTGAAAATATAATGTTTATTGTTCTTTAGTCCTCATAATTACAGTCACAATCCTGGTCCCCTCTGATAGTTAGCTCCTGCGTGTTTACTATCAAGTAGTAAAAGTTATGATATTGGCAAAACCCTGGTCCCATCCCATAGTCAGGTGACTCAAGTGATTATCTTATTTATACATTCTCAGCACGTATTGTTAATTTGTGGTTACTAATCCCCCATTTGTTTCAACACACAAGCTATTCAAAGAACTACACTTTCAGATATGAGCATCTAACACATTTCCCCCTCATCCTCTTCCACCACACAGAACACGTTCTTGTTGTCCAGTGCCTCGGTGTCGAGGCCAAACGCAGGCACACGGACAAGCAGAGGGATGAGTCTCACTTTGTGAACAGTCTCTGGCTACAGCCGTCGCCTGCTTTTGGAGAGTGATTTTTCAGCCTCCAGGTGTTTACCTGCAGGATATGCATCCCTCCTGAGAAACACATCAGTGTCACACAGTAGCTGTGGGCAGGCACATCGCTCAGTGCTGAGTGAGCGAACGAGCGAGACGAGGGTGGGGCTGGCGGTGGCAAACAAACAGGGAATCGAGGGCAGCGCCGCTTTGTGTGCAGCCCTGCTGGAGCTCAGACTCATTAGGTATGAAGCCATCTTGGAGCAGGCATTTGTATCCTGTGAGAGATCCCACCACTGTCTGCACTGAGAGAGCCATCAGATCTTCTACAACAGGCCCCTTTGAACACAACAGCTCAGCCCCCTCCCTGTCCCATGCTGCTTAAGCCTGCTGCAGCTGCTACTGCATGGAACAGAGATAGGAATATTTTGTTCACTTATTTTGCCCTCCATGTGTAGGCTGTGCGGTGAGAGTTGTAAATGGAAGGGGGAATAATAGATGAGTATCTGCTTGCATCTGATGAAAGGTCTAAGTGATACAAATGTGTCCCATTTCAGTGATCCATCCAGCCCTGTGCCATCGCGGTGATTTGTGGGAAAGGTCGTGCAAGAAATGACTTTGGCTGAGGAGGCGAATCCCCTGCTTATGTTTGTTGTGCCTGGTGCGGCGGCCCGCAGAGCGATGGGCTGGGGAGATGGGCGTCTGGTGCAGGTGGTGTTTTTGGAGGATAGGGCTGATATATCATTTGCCAAGGTCGTACTCAATTAGGCTATTTGTTGAGCATAGCTGCATGAGGTTGGTTTAATCAACCGAGGAATGGAGACAACAACGACAAAAAAGGAAATAAATTAGGCATGGCCAGGCCACACTCTCAGGCACGCAGCAGCATGCTGGAGAAATGCTCCATTTAGCTGGCCGTCTCCGTTCCCAGAGAACCGACTGTCCCCACATACCACACACGTATACACACACCGCTCATTTCTTCTGCGACTTTCTGGTACAACTGAAACAACCTTTCTGAATCATGCCAGGCTACACACGAAAGGTCAATTATGCCAGATGGGCACAATTAGAAATACATTTTTAAAAAAAGAGTGAGAACAGGGAGAAAACTGGGAGTGACTAAAGCTGTAATTTGTGGCATACATCAAACATTGTGGCAGTGCCATGACAAAGAAACAACATTTGTTTACCCTGATTAAGCCAAGACCTTGAGGGGTGCTGAAGCACCTGTGTAAGTGGGTACAGCCCTGGAGGAGAGGAGTCAGACTGTGTTAATAGTGGAGCAATCAGCGGCCATTCAGGTTAATGGGGTTTCAGCTAGGCGGCCCTGGCTAATGTGTGATTTGGAGGGTCAGCCCATAGCTCAGCGGCAAACACCGGTCACATTCAACCTTGCCACACGCTGCCAATGCAGACTTTCCCACCACACCCTCAGGCTCCTCGGCTGCTTATGACAGTAAATATTTGATTAAATAAATGAAGGTTGATTAGCTCTCAAAGGCTTGGAAATAGAATATGTTGTGCTGAGGAGCGGGCGACTTGGGTTTCAGTTTCTTACTAGGGGACCGTCTCTAAATAACCCAGCGTCTACATTGTCACCTGTTCAGACTGTAAAGTAAGTTAAGAAGTGTGTGGGAGGATTGTGAGGCGATGGCAGATGATTAATAAGGTTGTACAGAAACAACACAGATAATGTGACAGAGTTGCTAAAAGATAAGAAGGAATGTGTTGATCACGTCGCTGCGTTTTCTCACTCGTACCTTTTCTTTCCTGTCTTTCCCTCCGCTTCTCTCTTCCTCACTCGCTTTCTGCGAGACCTCTTAAGCTGTGACATTTCTGTTTCCCTGGAGACAGAGCGTGCCAGGCGGTTGCCATAGCAACACCCTGCTCTTTAAGGCCCGCACAGCATTAGCCCGCCCCCCTACCCCATACCGGGGATGTGGGGTATGGGAAGAGGGGGCTCCAGAGAGAAAGCCCACCTGCTGGCTTTCTGCTAATTGGCTATTTCTCTTCTCACCACTTCCCTGTTTCTGCTTCAACTTTTTACCCCCTCCCTGGATTGCCTCTCTTTTCTTTACCTCTTTGCACCACATACACTCTGGATGCGGTTTCGCACTCACACTCACTGTTGCTCTCTTTCTCTCACACATTCTTGCTCTCGCCTTTATATACACTCTTTTTTACTTTTTGTGGAGCTCCACCACAACTCTGGCCTTCAGCATCTGGCATTTATCTTCATCTGACCCTGTCAGTTCCTTCTTCCTTTACCTCTTTATTTCATTTTCTATAGCGCAACTCTTTTATATTGTCATCCCAGGGCTCTGCCACAGTGGTTTTGACCCTTGCACACACTGTACTTAATATTGCTGGCTTGTCATGTTGGTGATATAACAATTTAAGCTTATTCTGATAGGTGGCCCTGGCTAAGAGCATCAGGTAAATGTGAAAGGTCAAATGTAATCCTTTGTCCTTCCAACCAGGCATCATCTTAGCATCTAAAGACAGGGATAAATCTCCTTCTCATACACATCGCAGCGCGCTTCACCTTCATTCAGGCTCAGTCATGGAGTGGATGAGTGTAAATTACCAGTGGGGGTGTGTGTTAGGGCTACGGTTAGTTGGTTAGGCCCATCTCCTCCTGGCCACTGATCCTCTTTCTCGAGAGACCTCCATGGATTAGAAATCATCATCTCTGTGTCTCTCACGCCCAGCCATCATCTCTGTCCTCTTCCTACACATCGTTGCAGCTGCTCTCCCTATACGCACCTCCATTTGGCAAAACCGAAAGCTAATATTTCTCATCTTTCCCCATGCGCTATACTGCCTGAATGCACCTACTGATTGAATGACATGTTTGTAAAGTGATATTTATGGTGCACAATGTATTGTTTGTCCTGCACTGTCCATTTGAGCTGAATGTTCGGTGCTGTCATTCCTGTTCAACATCTGACCAAACGCATTTGTAACCATGTCAGTTGATAACACTTCCTCTGTGCCGTGAAAAAAAGAAGTAATTTTATAGAAGATGAATACAGAAATTCTGATGCTCTCTCTGTGCTGAAGTCTGATAGGCCCAGGGTATTTTCTTTGGTGGTACTTGTCACAAGGAGGGCTGACAGGTGGCCAGACCAGCCTGTCACCCCATCGGCTGGTGACATTTGAGCGATATGAAAATGACTTTGCGTGCATCACGCCGGGGCTCAGCTATTCCTTTTCAATTAAGTCCATGAACAAACCTTCTGTGTGTTTTCCTGCTGATAAAGTCATAGCTATTGACTTGTGAGCAGCGCCAGTGACGATGATGAAATCTGTTTGCCGTCACACAATGAATGCTAAGCAGTCTGTTTGTCTATTTGCGAGGAAAAAGATAACCAAATAGATGGTTATATCAGTGAAATGGGACTGGGCGAGATAAAACAATAATAGCAGAATCTAAAGGCTAAACCCCGACCAATACTCTATAAATGCCACATACTGGCTTGAAGATATAGGCTGTCAAACCATTTGTAAAGGTATATTTTCTCTGCTGTCAGTTTCTGTACATCATAGACATTGCCTGGGGCACCTGTGGCTCAATGGGATTTATTAGCGCCAGGCATCTCGCTCCCATAATGGCAAAATTTGGCGGGTGATGAATAGATTTTTAACAAAAATGATAGAATATGGACAAACAAGGACATGTGACCTTTTTTCCCTGAGTTTTCTTCTGCTCAGGCCCAGTCCAACTGGTCCATTTAGCTTCAGCACATGGAGCTAACGATTACACTATTGATCCATTGACTGGCTGGGTTTCATTTTTCCAACCCATCCAACTTTGAGCACTTCAATTATCAGAGCCATCACAGCCACACTGCTGCGAGTGGTAGCTTGTCCAACAGTGTAATCTGTCAGGGAATGAGATCCCAACAGCAATGTCATCGCATCAGACGCTCCCCCATAAGTCACCTTGATCATGAAGGGCCGTCAGGGGCTGACAGGGTAGTGAAAGGGCCCAAGTAGCCTTAGAGATCACCGGAGCTCAGATTAGCTTAGCTGCACAATCGACCCAGTCCCATGACAACCCTAGGGTTTGAGATTTGAGAGCAAGCCTTGGACGCCCTGTTAGCAACCTCAAGGGCTTTTACACAGATGTAAGTCATACAAACTGAAATCAGTTTTCTGTAAAGAGGGTTAGTTTGGGTGTTTCCTGTATTTTATAACATACATTTTCAGGTGGTTACACTGAAGGCCCTGTACCCACATTTGTGTCGTTTGTTTGTTTGGCTTATTTTGGTTCTATGATTTTTCTTGGTATAAATTTGATGTAATTATGGAAATTGAATCAGCTATCCTGTCTAATTTCTACCACATTCTGGATTTAGTCTCAGTGTATCACCCTTGATCAACAAATATATTTTTTTCTGTATCGAAAACACTTCACATTCGCACACAGGTGCTACAAAAACTAAACATAATTCATATTCATATATGGTGAACTTTTTTAAGCAAGAACAGAAAAATATCTCTATACTGGCTCAGGCTGCGGTGATTATTCCACATACAGGTAATATCATGATTATTATAATGATTATTCTGGTGTTCGGTGCTTTATCTAAAGTGGTGGTCTGGTTCTCCTTTGGCTTTTTAATGGGATAACTAAGTCCTTTTATATTCAATGTAGAATTGTAAGCAGGACAGATCTGGTTTCAAACATGTACAGTATTAATTCAATGTGTTAAGGTGGCTCTAGTCTGCCAAGTAACAGCCGTTGAAAAAGATTTGTCAAAGACCCAAAAGTAATGCATTGTCTTTAAATATCTATCTGGTTCTAGTTTCAACATATCCACCATCAATGGCCTTTAAGATTTAATGTTCATATTACAAAGTTATTAACTGGAGGGAAAGGAAAAAATGACATCACAGGCGTATGCTCTGCATCAACACTGATGATAACGCCACTGAGGCAAAAACAAACACAAGACAAAAAGAACAGAATGAGCAAAGATAAACAGCCGAAGAAGCAAAATGCAATTTGTCTTCTGAATTCATTTCCTATTTTGACATTAGTATGTCTCTGTATGTGTTTATGACGAAGCTATATTCTGGAAAATCACTACTATGCGTATTCAGAGTGGTTTAATATCACTGAGAAAACTACAGCACATAAACACATAAACCACAATTAACTTTAGAGGCCACCAACATCAAGTCGTGATTCTCAAGCAGTAGATTTGAGGAAATTGTGCTGCATGTATTAGAAGTGGGTAAATAATGACCAGGCTTTTTTTCTCTTATGAAACATGGCAGACATGAACAAGGACAGGTTTTCAGAAGCAGTCTGTCCGGCCTGAACTAGCTGGCCAGTGGGGGACAGGATATTGATCTGAGATCCAGTCTGAGCTGGGTGAAACAGCACGGCCATACCGCCGCCCACGCCAACACACAGTCGCTCTATAAAAAGATCGGATTCCTGTGGAAATAAGGTTGTGTGTGTGTGTGAGAGAGAGAGAGAAAGAGAATGAAGGGGAGAAAGATTGTGTGCATGTGTGTGTGATGGTGTGAGAAGTAGGCGGAAAGTGTGTGTATGTGTGCACAATCACATGGAGCGCATGTCTGTGTGTTTAAACGATCCCCCACCAGGGTGACTCTTGCTGAGAGCATCAGGTCTGGAGGTTTGTGACTCAGAGCTGCAGGAATAGACAGAGCTTGGCTGGATGCAAGGCCAAATGGACTGCATTCAAGGCAGATATTAGTCACCACACTTTTGGCTTTGAGCACACAACAAATGGTGCGACTAGTTTTGACCAGAAAAATTAGTTTTGCCAGTGGTGAATACAAAGCACAGTTTATCCAGTTGAGGTTTTAAATACCCATTGACCCAAACAGGATTTGTAGCAGTGGAAAGTTAAAAAGGTTGTCCCCGATAGAGGAAAAGAAAACAATGTGATTATTTCACCTATTATCACATGTAAGTGTAAGCCTGAGTGTAATTTCCGCAATCTTTCTCCATCTGGGATGTCACAGATTTCCCTGGCAAAAAGTTCACAGCAGTTTTTAGTCAATTGGAATTTATTTTGTTAAATATAAATTCGCTCTGCTTTGATTTGAATTTTTATCAAGCTGTATTTACCCTTCTAAGATTACTAACTAGAAAACGCAGCGTTTTCCCAAGTGCATTGCTCGCTGAAACTTTGGCCCATTCACTTGTTTCATCTACATAATTTCGCTGAGCTGTAATTACCATAACAAAGATTTGATGTCCTCCAGTGACATTGCTCAGAGAACAAATTCCAACTCAATAGCTCTCAAATAACATCTAATATAAATGAGAATTGGTCGGATGTTGACAGCTTTATGATATGCAGCAGATAAGGTAGGAAATGCACCAGATTAGAGCTATTTTCACAGCAAAGTGCCTCTTAAAGAACCACAGGCACAAAGTAGTGACAGACTTATCTTCACTCTAATTCCAAAGGTGAGAATTTCTTTACTTTCTTTCCACATTTTTCTCTTACTTTTTCCGATCTCTTGTTTTTTTTCTGTTTAACCCTTCAATAACCTCATCAAATGATAATTACTAATAATTACTTTAGAACAAATTTCTTTATTAATTTGTTCCATTCTTATATTACCAGACTTCTTCGAAGGTATAAGTAGACATAAGAATACATTGATCCTGTCCATTGGTTGGCCAGGCTGTGGTTTGGAGTGTCATGATCAGGGAGTGGGATTGATTTACTTTGGCTGCTCCGATACTCTCAGCTCTGGTTTCAGGTGTTTGCAAAGCTCTACCTGCCTGCAGAGAACTGCATGCCCGCCACAGGAATACACACAGTTAAATTGGAGACTAGTGTTATGCCAAGTTAACACCGGTTGTCAGCAGCACGGCGGGAGAGAAGCTCCGGCGGTGGTGTAGGATTCTATAACTGAGCTGCGACCAAGATGCCAGCTTTACGTCTATATAAAAAAAAAGGAACAAACTGTAGGATCTTTAATTTTACATGGCCATACACAGTTCAGCCATATACTAGGTTTTTACCTCATATTGTTAGTTGACCATGATGTCTCAAAATATGAGAGTCTAATTGATCAATGCTCATATTATACAGTCTTATAAAATAGAAAAATAATCCACCCCTCCTACACACAGGCACTGGGTTGTGGATGTGGTGGTGCATTTAAAACCGAGAAGTTGAAATACTCCACTGGGGGATCCACCCAACGTTTTTATAGTGACTTGTGGTAATTTTTTTAAAATTTCCAATCTTAATGACACATAGGCCAAATCCCATTTCACCCCTTCTCCCTACCCCTTGTTATCTTGCCCCTTGAAACAGAGGGTCAGTGTTTCACTCACAGCAAGATAAATTAAACAGGCTATCACCTCTTTATGTGCATACCTCTTGGGTGAAAAGTAAAATTGTGTCTGATAAATGCACCATTTCCACACTTATTTACTTCATATGAACCTATTTATTTAGACAGACTATTTTTAGATGTGTATTGTCTGTTTTTAGTCTTTTTTGTTTTTACAAGCGTTAGCATGCTACCATTTTATTTAAGGTTGTTGTGAAAAAAATGACCATAATACATTGAAATTATATTAAACTTAGATATTACAATTATTATCGGCATTTAAAAAAAAACTATTAATGGAGAAAATACTGCATTTGTGGATCTCTCTCCCATCTTGCTGGTGATTCACAAGGCATTCTGGGAAATTGTCCTATAGCCCTCGGTTTGAAGTGTGAGTCTGAAGAATTTCCATTTTGAGGGATGTAAAGCCCCAACACTTGGCCCTCCCCCTTCATCCCAAAAATAATTGGGACATACTACGATTGTATGTAGTATACAGTATGTTTTTTGTGCATTTAAAATGGCGACAAAATATTTGAATAACAAATTATATAGTCTTATTGGTTTAAAAAAAATAACATGAGCAGTTTATGTAGAGAGAATAACCCAAAGTAAGAATTCTACATGCTAGCATTATGAGCAGAAGGTGATAAACAGTTAAATGTACAACTTACTGTGCCTGACAACATTGCGACAATTTGTTGATTATCAAGATTGTTGAGACTGAATTCGTAACGCTGAAGCCAACAACAGTATGAAATAATCAATTAATAACCTCAAACAGTCCATTAATAACCTATGGTAACATTTTCTAATTGTCTACATGACTTTTTAAATAGATGTGCAAGTACCTTGCTGTTGATTAACAACCTCCCCTCGGTACAAAACTATACCTTCCATACTCTGCAGCAGTCAGCAGTGTTATTCTATAGTAGAAAAAAATCATTTCAGCAAAGGTGAAAAAAACATACGATAAATGCAGTACAGAAAAAAACTAACCAAGTCAATGTCAAGAGATCAAGGAATTCCTTTAAGTCGTAAAGCTGGAGTGACAAGGCTAAGAAAGGAATTATCAAGATGAGTCTGGCCCTACTTTGCCCCTGTCGTGCTTAAACGGGCACTTTGCTGTGAAAATTGCTCTAAGCCACTGTATTTTCTACCTTATCTCCCACATATCATAAAACTGTCAACATTCTACCCCATTTTCATTTATATTGGATTTTATTTGAGAGCTAGTGAATTTGAATTCTGTTCTGTTAGGGTTCTAAGTCTTTGTTATGGTAAATTCATCTCAGTAAAAATTACAGAGGGTGACACACGGTGGCTCAGTGGTGAGCTCTGTTCCCTCACGGTGAAAAGAAGGTGCCCTGTTCCTTTCAGCGTGGCACTTGTAAATTTTTATTGTGTTTCCAATGACACCACAGGGTGCTCTGGCTACTGGCAGGCCAAAGACTCGCAGCTCTAGTTACACTGAAGAATCTAAGAAATATGACTATGGTTGGACAATTATGTGTTTACATATGATAATATACTCTATGATTGTAATGTTTTTTTGAGTTGTATCTGAGTGAAACCAGTCAGTTACTTGCCAAGCCCCGTCCTGTGTCCAGCTCAGGTGAGGAAGACGCTACCCTGCCAGTCTCTTACAAAGAAACGTCAGGATTAGTATGTGTGTGTCCTCTTTATCCAGCGCTAACACCTTTACCATGTTGCCAGCCGCACACAAAACGAGCGTCGGCTCAGCCTTGTAGCACACACGTACGCAGCACGTTCCACAACATGGGCACTCTGAGTGCGCCTGGGTGTCAACACTACCCAACTCAATTACTTTAGTCTGCAGCGCACCACTAATCCCCACCCCGCCGCTCCTCCACTCCGCCACCATTATTCCTGTACATCAACAGATTTGCATGTACTTTCACGCCACTATTTAGTTTGCTGTTTATTTTTAGAAGCCCATGCCTAATTAGGGGGAGCTGGTGTAGAACACAAGCATAAACGGCAACATTAGTGCTGGTGCTAATGAGAGAAGATATTGTGGGTAAAGCTCAGTAATTTCATCCTGTACTGTATTATTATTCTTCCATTATCATCTCAGCGGATGGCTGACCCCTCTACCTCTATTGCTCTCACTCTCTTTCTCTCCTTCTCTTGGCAGTGTTGGGATCCCTCTTTTTCTTAATGTGCGTGTGCGTGTGTGTTCAGGTTGAGGTAGTTGTGTGGAAAAAATGCATGTGTGTTTGCTTATGCTGGCGATGTTCGTGCGCATGGCAGGCTGCTCTGAGTGCAAACAATAATGAGCCGTGGGGAATGATGTGAGAAAACCACTGAGTCGTTCCCTGAACACCTATTTTTCATATCAACCATTATAGTTATAGTGTAACAATCCCGTGCACATCACCCCCCATTGTTCAGCTCATTGGGAAAAGAAGACACAGCGAACAGAATCAAAAGTAATCAGTGTATGTCAGGGACGCTTCATAAACCCTATGTCTGTGTTGCAGGAATAATTTCCCCCAATCATCTTCTGATTTCCATGTCTCTGATATTTATTTTTAATCGGAATAACCCTCATCATCTACCACAATGCACCTGGGCCTTTTCCATGCAGATGACTTTTGGTCCGTTGCAGGATGAGGAGGAGTGGAGCTGTATTACACAAATTATCCGTCACACAGGCAACGTGTTCGTGGAGGCTAAGCAGGGGGGGATGCATCGCTCTGGGCAGTCAACTGTGCTGGGCTCGGTGTGAGCCAGCCGTTCTACAGGCTCATTATCTTTATCAGTTTGCTCTTACTATAGGGACAGTAGTGAGTAGTGAGATCAGAAGATGAATCTCTCACGAGTATAATATGCTGTACCCTCAATTAGTATGCAAACATATCCATTAAGTCCTAGATATTTTCTCCCCTTTGCATTTCTGCCTCATGCAGAGATGAATCAACCACAAAAGCATTGCTCTATTATAACAGTGAATCTGGTGCAGACTAGAAAGATGTTTTTCACAAAGCTTCATCCAATCAATTTACTTTTAATCCCAGAATGGTAACTGTATATATTTTTTTCTTGATGGCACTGCTGGTCCCCAGAAACCAGAGCAGAGGGGGAGAATCTGTAGATTCATCCTCTGTGCTAGGGGGAGACGGTCTGTGAGTTGTCATCGGGTACCTGGACAGTGGCAGCAGGAAGCTGTAGAGCTGTGTGCCGTCACGCCTGTCTCCCCGCTGGCCCTCTCACGCTGAAGCCCCTCTGTGCTCCTCCGCCTAATCAGCCTACTCAGTATGCAGAACAACCTCCCCGACGGCCCCAGCGCTCAGCCCCCAGTCACTGACCTCCCCTAAAGCTATGGAGCCGAGCTGGGCTGAGCTGTGCCCAGTCAGCCGGTGCCAGATGTCAGATGGGATGGATGGCAGAGATAGTTATGCAGAGGAACGAGCGGGGCCTGGATCAGGTAAAATTGGCAGAGACTTTTTTTTTAACAGTTTGCCTACTGCGGAGCCAGATGGGTGTCGCCTGTTTGCCTCGTAAGACAACAAATATATAAGTGTCAGGATGCGAGAACATCAACAGGAAATTGTGTGAAAATCTGTTTTCTTGTTTTAGTTTTTTCATTATTTAGGTGATAAATCACCACATACCATATTTGCCTTTTTAATACCACACCATCAACTCAACTCATCAAACAAGTCAAAACATGTAAAATCTGTTATTTGTAATTAATACATACACGAGCAATGGAGAATACTGTTTAATGGGTTAATAAAAGCAAACACCCAGTCCTGGTTTAACGGTCGTAACCCTCTGCCACTCAGGAGCTGATATGCTCCTATCTATAGAATCGGGTATGAGCAATAGACAAAACACACCTACTCTGAAAAAAACATTTCATACGTGTAAACATCAGTTACTCTTAAAAGATAAAGACTGGGCCCATTACAAATTGAAAAAGAGGAGTGTGGATGCCAGTGCTGCTTTTCCACACTTTGGATTCACTATTATTGTCAGTGTATTACAGTGAACTAGTTGCAGTCAATGCAGCCTTGCAGATTTGCCGTCACTCACTTGTTCTGGATAAATCTATGTAACGCAGATAATACATCCCTGAAGACACGGCCGCTCTAAGGCATTGGGTGTTGTTCTGTAATTTGTAGTCATTTAGCCGATCTCAGTAGGACAGCCTGTTCTTGTTTGTTTGGGATTTGGGGAACTGCTGTCAGTCCTGTGACGTCAAAGTGCTGCCAACGCTATTTTAATGCGAACACGGGGAAGTGAAGCGCAACAGCAAAGCACTGACCGCTCGTCACAGATGGTCTCAGTGGCCAGACTCAAAAGACAAAAAAAAGAAAATCACAAGCGATCCACTGAATGACATTTGATTAGGTCGCAGCACGTTTTAAATTATTACATTAGTTTGATGAATATTTGAGTCGACTAATGGCCCACCAGTCGTATTAGCTGTGCACATACATGCTCCCTCCCATCCACACTCCTTAATGAAGAAAAGGCTGATGTAATCCAAAGCAACACAATGCCCATAACCCCGCACTGATGTTCACACACCTGCTGTATGTCAGGCAATTTCACCAGAAATTCACATAAAAAAAGAAAACTCTCCTCCCTGGGAATTCAGAAGTAGAATTCCTTGTCTGCCTCTCAACATGTCACATTTTAAAAGGAGTCTGGGTATTGATCTCTGGGAAGAGAGTCTGTCAGACTTGCCATGTGCCAGCTCGCGGCTCCCAGCTCAGCCAGAGCCCAGAGAGGATGTTATCCCCCGGGGCTGATTAGAGGCATTTCACTGGGAGACTCCCAGGTCACTCTTTAAGCTGCTTCCCCCTCCTGCAAGGCTGCCATGTCAGACACCCGAGACTCAGGGAGATGACTCCTGAGGAAAATGACATATTTCTACAGCTGTTATCTCTAGGTTACTTCTGTTTTTAGTCATTTTGTGGTGTGTGTGTGCGTGTGTGTTTGTCACAGAAAGTTCTGAATTAATTACCTCTGTTAGACTCAGGTTTCCAATATGTACGTATGTCTGTGTGCGTGTGTGTGTGTGTGTGTGTGTGTGTGTGTGTGCAATCTTTCACCTGTCGGTCCTCATTGTCACCGCTGTGCTCTGATTGATCACATGGTCTGATTCTGTCAAACACTAGTTCAAACCCACTCGCTGCCATGAGAGGGAGAAGACGATGGTGAGAGATGAAGAGAGAATAATCTATTTTCACTGTTATCACATCGTGCCCCTAAATTTTACAGTTGTTTCTAAAATCTGTGTTGTACGAAATACATGTGTGAACTGTTTGGCTTTAGTCGAGTTCCTTATGTTTTTAAACTATTTGGGACGATTATTTCACAGGGTAAATAAAACCTATATTGAGAAAAGAGAATAGTGTTAATGTGAAGTGTGTAAAATAGAGGGATGTGTGAGGGAGGGGGTGGAGAACAAAGAGGCATTGAAACAGTGTCTGGGCATTTCTGATTGATAAGCTCTCGCAACAAGATGTTCACTGTTGCCTACTTCTTAAAACCAGTTTTAGAGGGCACAACATTTGTGGTTTAAGGCTACAAAGGAAGTAGCTACAAATAGGCAAACTAATAGAGACAGATCTCCTTCACTAAACAGGCAAAAAAAAAGAAACAACATCAAATTTTGGAATGGGCTGTTTGCTTGGCCTGTGGTAATGCTGGTTGCAGTTTTCTTTCTGAATACTTTCAAAGTGACCTGCAGAGATTGAGCTGCAGCAAGTAACGGCACACAGAACCCTGAAGCTGCACCATCATGGGCGGCTGCACAAAGAGCTGTTCACATGTTTATTCAAAGTTTGGTGAAACTCGACTCAGGACACAGAACCCCGAGCTGGAGAACCAGGTGTCGTTGCTGTTGTCTTTAAGGCTGTGGTGGCTGATGAGTCCCAGCCACCACTGCTTCAGAGCGCTGGTCATTTATTTATTCAAATTTTATTCATACAAAAATCGTATAATGTATCAAATGTCCACATTACAGCAAATTCAACACTGCACTTCCTTGGGCCCTAAACAATATGTTAACCATATTGATCCAAGATCTTTACATTAAGACATTTCTGTAATTATTAACAGACAGATTGAAACTGCTGACTAATAAGAACTAACCACCTAAATGTTCGCTCAGCAATTTTAACTTGAATCTAAGATGAAGTTACTTCAATATAATAATAACCTAAATTTGAAACAGATAAGAACATCTGGTTATCCTGAAATAAGTGTCAGTGCCAAAATTAAAATTCTCTTAGCACAATAGGCCAAAAATAAATCTTTCTCTTAAAAAGCAGGGGGGAAAAAACTCAAGTTGCCAACCTTTTCCTGTTCTTAGGAATACAATCATTTTCTATAAAATGACTGTGCTGTAGTATACTGAATAAATTGTATTAGATTTCCTGTTGCTGCCATTCAGTGCGACATATAAACTGCCTGGTGCAGCTTTAAAAAACCAGGGGAATGAGACAAAGTCTACTAAAAAGGTCTGAATGCAGCCTCCATCAGTATCCCTGAGGTGGGGGTGCCATGCCTCCTGTCCCTCAGCAGGTCAAAGCAGGGACAGGGCGTCTACCAGGGGGCAGACTGACCTTTACCTTATTGAGTTAAGCATGATGAGATTACAGAACAACCTGTACTGCCAGGCCCATTACCACCCTGTTCTCCATTAGTGACCTCTGCTTGGTACTACATGTAAACAGTGCATTCATCCAGACTGCACAAACCCACACGGAGGGAAGGTTACATGGAATAAACCACACACATGCTAACACGTATATAAGCAGCCATGAACACCAAACACATGCAACCAGTATTTACACGCATACACTTCAGGGTTGTTCTTTAACATTCATCTACAGTGAGCTGAAATATTGAAGTGCATCCATACAGTTTGTATTAATGTGTCCATGTAGGTGTACCTTTAGTGTCGTATGTGTACAAGTCTGTATTTATTGTGCAGCAGAGCCCGCGGGGTGAGCATGCTCTCTCCCTCTTTCGCCTTGTCGCGTTTGTCTGTTCCTATCTGCCTCACAGCCTCCTCTGCCTCCCCCACACTCTGCCTGGGGAGTGATTAAATCAGTGTACGCCTGTCCACAAGCCAAAGAGATTGGCATATACACACACACACAAGCGCACAAACACGTACACACCACAAACACCCGCGTTGTCGCTTAAACGGAAACACGCTTACACACGGTGACACAGTACAGACCCAACTATACAGAGGCATATATTTACCCACATCCCCGAGACAAGTATTTGAACACAAAACGTCAAATATTTATTCAGTCTTAAATGTGGTGTGCCATGAGATCACAATCTCTCAGCCTGAGACCGAGTCACATCGAGACCAGGTATAGCTGGCTGTAAGTGTTGTGTGTGTGTGTGTGTGTGTGTGTGTGTGTGTAGTGCCTTAATTAAGTGTAATTCTGGGTCCTGTAAAATCTGTTTACGTGTATATTATTAGACTGCCTCTGTGTTGCTGTTTGAGGCTTGTGTGTGTGTGTGTGTATGTGTTGCAGTGAGGGATACATCCACTATATTTGCACGTTCATGATCTGCCTCCTTTGTATGTCTGGGTAGAAATGTCTACTGGAGGTGTGTATGTGGTGAGGCACCCTGATACGTGTGTGTGTGTGTGTGTGTGTGTGTTTCTCTACAGGAAGGTTTTGCCCATGTATACATGTCTGGGAGTGGAAGTTCCTGTGTGTGAGCATGTGCACGCGCGTGTGTGTGCTGTAGAACGTCCTTATGATAAGTGGCTCCCAGGCTGATTAAAGAGAACCCTTTCCCTCCATAATGAACACAGGAGATCCATCAGCTTCTGCCTTTGAGGAACACCAGGCGCGTCAGCAGCTAAAGTGCCTGTGATCTCTCGGATTTCAACCATCGTTGATTAACTTGGCAGCATATTAAGTGGAAAGGTATTGAGCCGGCTGGAACAGCAAAAAACACATCACCGGGAGTTTGTCTTGTAGGGGATGGTGTGAAGTCATATTTGCATATCCGAGTAAAGTTAAAGTGCTTATGTTTTGCAATCAGTGCAAATATGATTAGAGTTTTTCAGGTCAGCCGAGTGGGTCAGAGTATTATCAGGCTTACGTCGCTTCAGGTCTGAGGGAGGAGAGGGAGGGTGCACTTTGCACAGAGTTGTCCATTTTACATAGTCTTAAAACTTAATTCAATGGTGTATATACAGCTACACTTTTTATTGATGAAAGATTTAAAAAATCATCATTAAAAATTTCAAGTAAATATCTATCCCATTGCATTAAATTATTTAATATTAGCTTACTTACTGTCATTAAATGTTTTAACCATTTTCTGGATAAAACCCACTACTGGATAAAAAACAGTTGAGAAAAGAATAACCATGAAACAGAACCAGTTTTTGCCATCTTGAGGTTATTTCTGTCATGAAAAGAAAGAAAGGGATGCATGTTTGTTGAGTTTAGGGTTAGAGGTGATAAAGAAATATGCTCTGATAAAAGTTATATTAGTGTATACATATTTAATTTAGTTCGCTGTATATTCTTCCACCTTATCCATCATGTATCTTAAAATATGGTTTCAATACACTAACCTGCTCCAGTAAATTTTGTACGAAAGGTTTTATAAACATCATGATATACTGCAAATAACAGGTCAAAGTAAATTATCCTATTAAAGTTTCTCCAGCATTATCAAACACAGTTACGGTTAGGGAAAGGCTATGGTCTGGTTTATTCCAGACAACAAAATCAACTTGACTTCTTTATTCACTTTAACTAAAACCACAATCTCTCCCTACGTGCAATAAAGGTTGTGCTTCAATCATTCAAAAAAACTTTACCTCCGAACTTAATCCAGCCAGCTTTAATGTTCACGACAAAATGTATTTGCTGTTGCAATTTGGTTGAAACTTCATTTCCAGGAGAGAATTGCCCCATCACAACCACCAGAAATAAATTGATTTATATAGCATAAGTCACATATTGGCAGGAAGCTATGTCACTCAGGAACATCTGACTGAAGAATGTCTGCTTTCTTTGCTCCGAGGTTAAGGGCTTGTACAATGACATGTGGGAGGCTTTAGCTCAATAGGGGGAACAAAGGCATACTTTTCTCTCCTCTCTTTCATATATTTTGAAAATGTGTAGCTGGCTCAGATCTTTTCGTTTTGTATCTAAAAACTTCTATTTCTGCAGGGAAATTTTGTGGTTTTGATAGAAACAACGGCTTCTGGATAAATGTAGTTATCCTGCAGCTTGGTTTGATCTCTTCTTTTATCTTTCCGGTGACAAAGGGCAGTGAGGTAAAACAGGTCTGGATGTGTCTGACAGTCCCCAGACATCCAGAGGAGGGATATGGTATGAGTACAAAAATGCAGGGAGGGCAAATTGGGATTCAGTGTAAATGTACAAAGGTAAACTTCAATAAGGCAGCATGGGGACTAGTTCTGCTCTTTTATCACTTATTGGCCAGTGCTCTCTCAGCCTGCTGGGAGTTGTCCCACTTATTCCACCAAACACATCCTGCCACGTAGGTGAACCCTCCTAATATGGGATAGGCCCCTGCCTCTCCTGAAGTCCGCTTCCTAATCTAATATCAGGCCACTGGGAAAGTTTGCTCGTATTTTCACTCCAACCACATTTCCCAGAAGGTCTTACCCTTGGCTATTCTGAACCCGGAGATGCATTGATGGAGAAAGGTCCTCAAATCGGATTTGGAACTAAGTGAAAAAACATGAGGAATGAATCAGCCTTTGTGCACGCTTATCTTTCATCTCCGAACACATCAACTGTAGCAAGCTGTCCTATTTTGAAGTCGGGTTTGCGAGATAATTTTTAAGAAATAGAGGCATTCAAATTTCTCCAAGTCAATTTCATCCCCCTTTTCTTCTAGTCAGTCATGGATTGCCGCTTCCCTACTATATCGGGTAATTTGTTTCCTCATGTTTACAACATGGCTTTTGATTATACATTTTGTGAAATCATTCATCATGAACTCATCATTTCAGCGGTAGATGGCATTGAACTGAGCTCCCGGCCTGGAGAAACAGACATAGATATCAAGCACTTTTTATCGGGCAAATCAAAGTGACTGACTCCGGCTGACCTCTGACACGACGGGGGAATATTGTCATGTTGTATAGCATACATCCAAATCTCCTTTTCGTTTTTCACCCATCTCGATAGGCCTGAGTTTGCGTTCGATGTGTGGTATTCAACTGACACTCTCACCCTGGATTAAAATCTTAATTAACTTGCGTTAAAGTCTCTCTTCCTATAGTTGAAAAGGCAAAGTCATGAGGAGAATGAGGAGGAGGAAGGTCTGTGGCACAGGCGATCATGGGATGCTTGCAAGTCTGCTGCAGGGGGCACCGTTAGTGTGGCTGGCACCACTGCTATGCTTTGTCTGCTGGGCCCCTCCCCCTCTTAGCTTACTCTGTCTCTCAGTTTGTCTCTGTCTGTCTCTGTGATAAGCCCTCATTCAGCAGTGGTTAGGGCATGGAAGCGAGGCGGATGGACAGCTCATGCTTTGGTAAGACACAGAAACAGAGGATCTCTCTCAGAGCATGACCTCATGTTATGAGGACGACATGGCCACAAAATGAAGATTTCTTTTCCAGTTTTATTTGTGAGGGTGAGTCGAGAGTATGAATGTTAGCCATCACTCCTTGCCACAATCGCAGGAGCTGGCTAGTCGACATGGTCTGATCTTGTGTCACCTTCATGACAGAAATGACACGTCTGATCAAAGGCTGGCTATTTGCCGCTGGGATGCCTCAATATTTGCGCCCAGCTGTGCCCGCCTGCTTGTCTGACCTTGGCCTCTCGTCATGAAGGTTTGTGTGGCAAATAATGGCTAATCTGGCCCCAGCTAACGCTCCTTTGGTGTGCCCTTCATCCCTCGTTTCATCTTGGCATTCAGTTCTGCGCTATACGCTCTGATGCAAGCACGGCCGTTTGGAGGATGGACATTTGTCTCTAAGGTGGCCAAGATGAGTGATGGGTGGTGTTCGGGTAGAGGGAGCGAGAAAGTTTACAGGACTGTCAATCAAAAGCTGCTAATGAAAAAAGTTGACAGCTTGAGTCGTCGTGGCCAATTTTTTCACAGTCTGAGTCTGTTTCTCCAGGGGAACTGCATGAAGCATCTTGCCAGAAGGCGGCGCTGTGCTGGGAACCCATGCTGGCATTTCTGTACAGTAGCCATCTGCCCATGACGGCTGGACCTGCCATAGACATTAGCAACATCACCGCCACTATGACAACTCTCACACCAGCTGCCTTTATCTCCACAGTTTTGTTTCTTTGTCAGTGTGAAATACCATTTGAATTCCAAATGGAGCGTAAACAACCCATAATCTGAGTACAGAGAATAGTTTTTTTTTCCATGTTCTAGTATGACAGAGCTTTTATGTGCTGAGGCTATTCTATCAGCTTCCTACGAAAGCCCCAGTGTTTTTCTCTCTCTATAAGCCTTCAGCTACTGATCCGATGGGCCTCCCACTGCAAATGGCAAATGTCTCTTCCCATGTAAAGCGCTCATAGCTCTTTATTGAGGATCATTGCACTGGCAGTATATTTCAGCCAAACATCAGCGTTACCATTCAAATGCTGAAATTAATTCTGCAGCCAGGGTAAAAAGGTGAACAGTCATAACAGTAAACTCTCTCTCGCTCTCCATTCTCTCTTTTATATAGCCAGGAGCAGCATTTCCCTTTTTCCTGGCTAGAATGTCTTTGCATCTGAAATGTGCATTAATGCACCACTAAGGTCAACTCGGCTCATTTAAAAAACAAAGCATCCTGTGAGTTGCAGGTCCACGGGTCGGCTGGCACACAGGAAAGATTTATTGCCTGCCCTGCGCTTGTGCTGCCGCTCCTCGTTACCAGCCAACTCTGACCCCGTCCTGCCGACAGCGCAGAGGTGCTTTATCTCCACGGATGACTCCTGTATGAATAGATTTTAGTCAATGTGGAGCGCCATGGTGCCCGTACTAGTGCCCTGGCACGGGTTGACACCACACACCGCCAGTGAGACAGAGGGAAAGGGAGAGACATCTGCTGTGGTCACCCACCCTGCCATGCCCTATTGTACTGGGACCCATAGCATCCCTGTGGTTTACTCTTTTCCTGTATGCATGAGGGTGTGTGTTGTGGGCGAGGAGTCGAAATGGGAGGTGGAATGGAGAGCACACAGGAGAAAAGGGGATGCTTTGCCATATGGCCAATTCCCTGCTCGAGTTTAGAGAGAGGAGCGAAGGGAGTGCAGACACTAAAGACAAGCAGAGACAGCAATGTGACAAAATGTCTACAAATTTTTACAAGTCATTTAATCTTTCATTGCTCAAAGAATCGTTTTTTCCTTAAAATCCGGAGCAAAGCTGCCGATATTGTGAGATGATCTCAATTGATGCAATCCAACTTCTTTTCTCAGAAAAAGCCGACATTATCCCGCCACATCTGGATATGTAACAATGTGGGCTCGTGAACGTTGTTGCAATGAATTTTTAAACTAATTGGTAAACAACTGAAACACCAGATTTAACACCAGACCCCAGTCAAATTGAATAGTTAATACGATTATTTTTGCAGTTTGGTCATTAAAGGCAAGCAGAGGGTGGGAGTCAGAAAAAAGACCTTTTATCTTGCCATCTCTCCCTTTCTTCAAGAACGTGCCTGGAACATGTAATGCTTACCAAAACCCTGCCTCTCTGTGTAGGACAGCATTGAAGCAACGGGGCTTTCAGAAAAGGGGGTGGCAGCAGTAGATTTTAACCTTTAAACAAATGGATGGTCCTTGTGATCCTCCCACAAATGTTGGTTTAATGGATTGTTAAATTCCCTGACATTGAAATCTCCACCCAACTATAGGGCTGTGTTTCAAACGTAAATGAGGAAGACACACAGAGCAATTGATGGAAAAAAAGTATTGGACTGATTGGTATCAGATTGGGCACTTTCAATAGTGGAGTGACATTCAAAAGGCAGTAGCTCTTTTATGGCAAACGATAAACTTTACTTAGTGATATTTGTAGTTGGCGGAATTGACTCTTTAACCGCTTACATGACATTAGGCAGCTGAGCTTAAAATGGTTGTGCCCTTCTATCATAATTACTGAGCACCAAAAGCAGAGCATAACACCAAAGTAGCCATTTCTACTTTCTATTACTCATGCTGTGTGAGGTGAATTTAAGATTTAAGAATCGTGGAACTCATTTCAATTTAAAATAGAGATGATGGGCTTTTAGGAAGAGCTGAAAAGCAACTGTGCCCTTTGATTTGAAACTTTCAACATCCTCAATCAGATGACGAGGTTCTTAAAAGACTCGCTCTTTGTTGATGTTGGTGGGGAATTTGCTGTGACGGCTGATTCCATCTCTGTATGAGGTTTGCAATTTTAAATAATTGACATTCAGATTTCAGACAACTCAAATCAGTTACTGAAGTTGCAGCAGGTTCTGAACACGTCTGGATCAATTTAATCAAAAAAGAAGGGCTGCACATTTTCTTATCCTTAACTTAAAAAACTGTTATTCAGTTATTCCACACTCACCAGGCTGCATCTTGACCAAGGTCAGACAACTGCTAACTTTTGTGAAATACAAAGTTTAGCTGAAATATATTCAGTGTCCTATTATGATATCACTTATTCCACTTTTTGAAATTGATTCATCGTATATGTAGCGTAAGAGTTCAGGTCTAGTTAGAGAACAAAGTGATCGCAATATGGTTGAAAAGATAATGCGTGGAAAATGTTAACCATAGTAACCCCAAATCTCTGCGTAAGGAAACCACCACCAACATAAAAATCATACTCATGCCCTTTATAATGTATGTTCAACAGGGTTGTAACCTACGTAGATAAAAATGTTTTTAAGTCTTGTTTAATATGTGTCTGAGAGAGAGAGGGACAAGTCAAATATTATTCATACCACTCACACTTATCCAGTCTGACTTACAATAGAGTGCAACAGCAGACTGAGCTCATATTAGATCTGCAAAATTCAACACTCCAACATCATGAAATGCAGCACTGTGCACTGATATTCTGAGTGTTGAGTGATCACACTGAAGGACGGACACATGGGATGTTTTTTGAGAGTAGCAAGGTGAGAGAATGAGACAAGGAGATTCAGTTGGGAGAGAGCTCCAAAAAAAAAAGAGACAAGGAGAAAGACAGAGACATTCAAAGAGAGAAACCAATGATGCCGCTCATGCATTGGGATTGCCACGCCCACTGAGCAGCCCGGGGCTCTGGAGTGAAAGAAGGATCTCATCTGTTTTATCTCCTCTGTCTTCTTTTTTTTAAAGTTACACAGAGAGCACGTCCCTTTTTTCCCTTTTCCCTGCTTCAGTGAGGCAAAGATCTTAATCGCCCCTGACCGTAATCTAGCAGAGTGGAACGCTTTTCTTCAATAGACAAAAAATGAGCTTATAGATGCTGCACCCTGCAAGGGTATAACATCACAGGGTTATCCTCTGGTAAAAGGGGAGAGATGTGCAGTGTGTGTGTGTGTGTGTGTGTGTGTGTGTGTGTGTGTGTGTGTGTGTGTGTGTGTGTGTGTGTGCGCTTTGTCCTTTTGGTTCCTTTTGCAGTGACAGGCACGGCAGACATCAGAGTGACAGGCATAGTGAAAAGGCGGAAAAGGAATACAGTCTGTAACTTTACACAACTTCTCTATCTTTTCTTTTGTCTGCACAGAGTAGAAAAAAATCACAGCAGTGTTAAAGCCGCTCCCTTTGTGGGTGTAGTTTTGGAGGGATCAATTAGTCGTGTTTATGGAACAACGTGAGGGCAATTTTCATCTAATTTTAGTTATGATAGCCCAGTGAACAACCCGCGACATACACAATTTTTGCAAACCCACACCCACCGCACGTGCAGAGCTCTGAACTAAACCCAACCTGTTACCTGCAATCATCTCCAAGTCAAATCTGGACCTGTTAACATATGACGTGTGACATGACCCATAACCCATGATGACACACACAAGCTACACACACAGTCACTCACATCAAATAGTTTATGGCAGCCTTGTCCTCTCGTTGTGGTGGTTAAGTTGTGTTCTTGTAAAAAGTTTATGAGCGAATTGTCACCTGCACTCCTGCAGCTGTCAATGTGTTTCCATAGCGATGGCATGCTGAGAAGCGTGTGGCTTTTAAAAGCTAAAACATTGAGGGACTTTTTACAATCATCGGATCGGATCAACAGTCATAGGATTTCACAATAAAACTAGTCCATGTGGCTGACTAGGTTTCATATAAGCTTATTTAGATGTTAACATTATTGTATTGTAATTTCTGATTTCTACAGGGGAAAAAAACATACTTCTGTTCCCATTGCTGCCTGCCTACATTTATTAATTTATACCCATTGACACACCTGTAAATGTATAAATCCTACTTAATATATTTTTTACCCACTACACAATTTTTTTGCGGGTTGCCCGACCCGGTGCTGGACTCTATCTCAGCTACTCACAAGCAAAGTCTAGATCCTGTAACACCACAGAAAACTAAGCAAGAAAAAAACTGTAGCTGTAGAGGCAAATATTTTGTTGACATATCTTGAGGCAATTCAGATGGATGACAGCGCCACAATGTACACATCTCCCCGTAAAAGCCAAATATTGTTTTGTTTTAATCTCCTCCCAGTCTGATGGGTTGGGATATGACAGTTTAGAGTGTTTGAAAAGTCAACTTATTTATTTACAGTTGACAATTTTGTATCTTTTTTTCTTCTCCTGACATCTGAATTGTCCTTATGTGGAAAAAAATCATCCATCTGGTGCTTGAAGCAGACTAAAACTGACACTATATGTTATTTGCAAAGAGAACTGCAATCATAGATCGTTTCTGTCGCCACAGCCAACCTGCCTTAAAGTTTCTCTCTTTCTGTGTGTCCTACCCACTCTTCATTTTCTCCTCTTTTTCCTATATTTTTGTACTTTCGACATACCTCGTTTTATATATATATATAATTATTTCTCTCTTACTCTCTGTCACCTCATTTTATTCTCATTGAGCTTTGTAACTTTCTCCTTCTCCATCTTTTCTTGTTCACTCGTTTCGTTGTTAACTTCCTCTCTCGGCAGTGTTTGGCACTTCTTTTTCACCAGCTCTTGTATTTTTCCACACTGTCATAGACCCACACTAACACACACACACACACATAACAAACAGGCATAAATAAATTGTTGTTGTCCCTGAAGTTAGAGACAAAGAATGATTTCAAAAATCCGCACAAAAAAGTCACTCGCACAGACTATTCACAGTGCGTTATTTCACTTGAAAAAATAACACTCACCCACCTAGCCTAGAGCTGAAAGCTGGCACATCAAACTTTCCAAGGATTCGTCTGAGGTTTAGGCACAGTAGTTAGGCAGACATGTACATAATGTGTGGAGGGGGTGAAGCAGTTACATGGTTGGGAGAGAATTTTATTCGACGAGCTTCGTGTCATCCTTATCTCAGTATACATATTGTCTCTTTACTGGGGCACCTCCGTTATCCCTCCGCTTCTGAATGCTGAATGGTGACTAAAGCAAGGATATGTTTTTGTGATAATGCGAGACATCTAAGGTTATTCAACTTATGTGGCATGTTGATGATTAGCAGTGTATCAGTGTTTGAATGTGTCCCACTGTCTGTCTGTGCACCGCCATTTCCCTTCCCCAAAAATAGACCGTTTTTTTCACAGCAGACATTTTGACTTGTCACAGTGGGAAAGGCCCAGATGTTCCTGATAACATTAATAATGGCAGCATCCCAGTAATTAATTTCATTATTTACACGTGTGCTTTTCCTACTGTGACATGTCAAAAACGTCTCCCGTGAAAAAAGACCTGTCAATAATAATCCTTCTTCTGCAGTCGCTGCGTAGCAACAAATCATTTTCATACCCGTTCCAGCCGATGCTGAATTGGAAACCGCATTCGCCGGCTGACAAGCCTCGCCGCAATGTTTCCTTGTAGAGCGCTCGTGTTGTCCATGTCTCTGTGAAGAGGGAGGATTGGTAAATTGGATAGAATCTCATCAGGCGTAAATAATGGCAGCTATCTGTAAATAGTGTTGGAGCAGGGGAGCAACAGATGCTGCTCCTGGTGAAGGAGAAAAGCCTGCTCTCCTCCACTGAGCCTGCTCACCGCATGCTGCCACTCACCTATTTGGCTCCCATTAACACTGATCTATATTAATTCCTTGGAAAAAAAAGGGAGGAATAAGGAAGTTGATTAAGGAAATGAAAATCTATTCTGCTGAGCCGAAGCTCAATGTGTTCCAGTCTGTTTCACACTCTGGGATTTTTAAACCTTAATGGCTATCCAGTTAGTCACAGACCAGCGAAGCAAGGCCAGGAAACAATGTTTATTTATCCATCTACTTTCTTTTTTAAACATTTAACCCATATCCCTCCAGATATAGGTTGAGATATCAGCGAGAGGAAAACACTGAAGTCATACCCCATACTGACTATAATTCTCCCGCTTTTCATTTGAGTGTAGTCTCTCTACCCAAGCTACCCGATCTCTACTTATGCATGTGTACGGTAAACAAAAACTCAGTGAGCTACAGTTGTTTGATGAAATGCACCTGGCATTCATCAATAGCTGGAATGTAAGCTAACGCCTTCTCGTGTCCACCGAGGCTTGTATCCTCCCATTGATTTTTGTCCAGGCATTTGCTCACCCCAGCCAAGGTCCAAATGCAATTTAAGTGTTGTGTGGGGACGCGTTTCGAGCATAGAGCCTGACACGGTGTGGTCAATAGCCCCAGGCAGTGAATGAGCTCTCAAGTGGTACAGCAACAGCGAGACGCATTTCCTCTTCCAGCTCACCTCACGCCTCCTCGTCAAATTAAACGATAAAGGCTGGAGGGCTTTCTGCAGGCCTTCAGCACACTTTCACCCCTTCCCGTCTCTAAGAGGACGAGGCAGGCACACGACAAACACCGCTGCTCACACATGCAGGGGGGTAAAAAAAAAAAAAAACCCACTTCAATTATTCCGTTTAAAATGGCATCAGCTCTCGACCCTCTACTTCAGGAAATTAAATTTCAAAATGGACCATGGTTACGGCAGCAAAACAAAGGCGCTTGATGATTAACGGTGGATTTTAATAATGCCAGATTTTCTTCACGGGTCTGAAGAATATGGGGAATGAATGTAATAATTTCCAGGTCTTGAAAGGTTAGTGGATTGAACAAAAAGCCTGAGAAAGTGCAGCGGACAAACTTTTTCTGTCATGATCTTGTATTTTTAATGGAGTTGGAATGACGTTATAATTTCTTTTGTTGTTTTCTTGTTGTGTAGACTATATATTATAGAGTGCTATGGCAAGTATAACAGCGGAATCGTCATTACGGCTTACAGGGTTTTGGCCGCTGCCGTTGATAGTATACATATGAGGACATGAGCTGCTGTTACCATATGCTGTGTTGAAAAGTGACACATGCAGAGCACATAGACACATTAAAAATGGCATGTCCTTTGTTTGAGTGTGTAGACACGCACAAAGGCCGTCACCAGCCTTAGCATCCAACCCCTCAGCCGGGAGAATAATTGCCGCGGGAGGCTGATGGACTGTCAGTAGTCACACGAGCTTGTTTCCTCTGTTCTCCTCTTTTCCTCCCGTCTCGCCTGGTGACACAGACAGACGCCACGGAAGCACCTTGTGTTCGCCATGCATGGAGATAAACTGCATATTGCATTCTGTTTCAAGTGTTACAAATCTCTTGCAATAATATAATAAAAGATGTATTATTCATTGCCTCTACAGTGACGAGTGGGGGTGGAGGGTGAAATATGCATAAGGAACGAGTGCCATTTCAAAAAGCCAACGCTGGGCAACATGTGACGGGTGATGAGGGAACATCACATCATGTCTCTGGTGTCATCAAAAGCTGGAGAGGGGAGATTAGTCGAGGGAAGACAACATGGGCAGATGCAGGGACCACTTCATGGTTGGCAAAATGACCGCGTTATTTTGGAAAGAGAGGGATGTGAGTGTAAATAAGCATAAATTTCCAATCTACTGTATGACGATAATCCATTTGTGATCCCCAGGTGTGACAAACAAAAGGTTTGGATGTGTTTGTTCCAGATCTGTCTAAATTGTTTTGCCTTATTTTCCATTGAGATGGGGTGTGCATCGAGTGTGAGATTGGGGTGCTGGGGGTGCCAACCAAGTAATTTTGCTGCCTACACTCTGCAGAGGGTATAATTGCAGACCTTAAAAATGCCCACTCTGCTTTGGCACGTGTGAAAAGCTGGGGGGTGAGGGTGGGGTGGGGTCAGTTGTGTTGGTATTGTGTGTACAAAGGATGGTTTTATGTTAGAATGAGATGTTAACAACACATATGCTTGTGTACAATCACGCATATACTGTATATTATTATAGGGGAGTGAAAAAAAAATGAAATGTCTCCATTGTTTCATTCCAAGAAACCTCATCACAGCAGAGTATATTTATAACGTAGTGTAAAATGCACAATATTTTTAGGCAATATATTCTATTTTATGTTGGTGATTTCCAAGTGTTTTTCTATTGGCCTAGGGGCCTGTATGAATGAGTAATAGACAGAGTAATGGCTTCATGCTCACTAGGCTAAATTTGTTTTTCCTCCTCCTGCCTTGCAAATACAAAAAAAAAAAGAAACTGCCAAAAAAATGATAAATAGCAGCCAACCAATTACTCTGGCATCACCTTATTCAGGAATTTATGTTTACATTATCAAGATGTACCACAGCTCTGCATGACAACACCTTGCCACAGAAACAAATGGCATTTACATTTCCTCTGGGTAGTGGCTAGGTGCAGGTTCCTATTCATTTAGCCAGTTTCCCTCCTGAAGTAATGGGAGGCCCTGACCTAGAGCCTCTCTGTCAGCCCATTAGTGAGCGTGGAGAGCAGTGCATCGGCGCCTCTGCTGTTCTGCCACTCAGAAACACCCCCTAGAATCAACACAAACAAGCCCATAATGCTGCCCCTTCTACTCACACACACATACACACGATGAAGCTGGGGCATTGATTTTATAATGATGCCCTGGCTGCTTCCAGCCATCGAGGAATTGGAGCTGGCTGAGCTTAGCTCTTGGTGTGTGGAGAGTATTTTGGATGGGAGCCCTGCTGGTTGCTGGGACTAGTCCGGTGGAGAGGTTAGTCTACAGACGTGTGCAGTCGGTGGATCCAGAGCATGTAGAACATGGAGAGGCAGCCGTGCCCAACTTTACAGAAGCACCCGGAGCCAAGCGTCCCTCCTCAGCACACACAGACCTGCAACTGCCAATCAAAGCAGCCTCGGGCGCTGCCACTGCCTTGTGCGCATAAATTAGCATGTATTTGCATAAGAATCCACTCGTTTAGCAGACCCACTTGGCTCTCCCCCCAAATGGCATTTTTCTCGCTCCCCCGCTCTCTCTCACTTTTCCTCTCCTTATCCTTTTACAAGCACCGATAAGAGCTAGAAAATAGTGTGTTAACCCCTTTCATACCAAACCTCTCTTGACACAAATTACATGTGTGCAGGCATGATTGAATGTGCGCATATGCCTGTTTGTTGGGGATTTGCCAATGAGAAAATTTTACCAACAAATGACTCAGAAAACAAACAAACATAGATGCGCTAATGTATTTCAGTTTCTTTCTTCTGCCTAGAAAACCGATGTGCAGTCTTTGTGTTTGTCCATAGCACACATGCAAAATATCTTTAACACCTCAAAATTGCACTGCAACTTATGGGTCAAAAAGCATTCACCAACATGGCTACATTTGTCAAAAGCAACATTAAAGTCTTGTTTCACACAGTTCAACCTCAACAGCCCTCAGAGAGCAGCAGCCCATGCATGCCCCTCTAAATTACAGCTTAGGAGACTGGAAAATCCAGTTGGTCAGCAATGGCAACAAGGAAGGTGAGCGAGACAGAGGTTGAAAATGAGACGACATTAATTTTTCACCATGAACAGTCAATCAGGAAACCATACAGCAGGCCTGCCTGGGATTAATAAGTAAAGAACAGACGGGGCTGCCCATTGCCGTGAGCATAGGTTTTGGGATGAAGTAATTGGCTAGGATTGTGCCTTCAGACTCAATGTGCAGCCACGCACACGAGCCTAATGAAGGTTTTTCTGACTTTGTTGTACTTTTCTTACCCTTTCTGCTTATTTTCATCGGTGGTCCACGGTTCTCATCTGGTAAATTATTGAATGTGCTCTTTGGTCCGTAAAGCTGGCTACGATAGCTAAGGTCTTTGCTCTCTACTCCACGGGTGATTAGCTACTATGGATGTATTAAACAATGGATGAAGTATTCAAACATGGTGCCCCATTCATTCTAATAACAGCTGCTTGCCAAGCACATGGAGGGAACTGCAAGAGTTTGTCTTGCTTCCTGCTTCCCTGCCGCTAATGCGTGTGCATTTGCGTTTTAATCTGGCTCTGCTTGGCCAACTACTCACCCACATGACATTGAGATATCTTATTATGGCTTTCTGTGGTTTTAAAATGTTTTTGATGAGCTGGAAAGTTACAACTTTTACCACAATGAGCCTACAGCAACCGTCCAGTTGGAGCAGTGGATGCTCACACCCTCAGAACGGCAGATTCATGAGAGGCCAGTTACTTTAAATCTATTTGTGTGAACACAATGTTAGACAAGACAAACAAAAGGGACACTTCACACCTCAGCTTGAAGGTAAATTTAGATGATTTGTTTGATTTGTGTTTGAGTAGGGAAGGTAAACAGGGCCTACGATATCTTCTGCCTTTCACACATGAGTCACATATTGGTAAACATACATATGTAAGGGAGGTGGCGTCAGCTACACACACACGCACACGCACACGCACACACACACACACACACGTTAGACAACATGAGTTTGACATATATGTGAAAGATGGCACTAGAAGGAGGATGACTGATACCAGCTTGATAACACTAACACAAAAGTCACACTTTGAAGTTAAGGTGTGTGGTGTATGATGTGTTCACATATGGGTGTGAGTGTGACAATCACAACGTCAAAACACACACTGAGGAGTTAGGCACGTGTATTCCTTGAGGACAACTAGCAAATTTTTAGCTCTGTCTGGTATTTACGCAAGTGTGAGTGTTTTTTTAAAAATATTACTTCCAACCCCAGGAGGTTGGGCAGTCGCTCAGGGGGCTTCTCTTTCTTCCCATGCTCCCTGCTGGTCCAGGCAAACGGCTGAGCTCACTGTCACCATCTCTAACCTGTGTTTCCTTCCCCTCCTCATATCTAATTTGAGTCGCACACAGAAACACACACACCCAAAGGGCTCAGGCTGCCCTGTCTCATCCCATTTCCTCAGCATCTTTGATCCCCAGCCCTCCCAAAAATACACCCCCCCCCCACCCCCTCGCTGTGTTAACTTCCTGCCATGCTATTTAAGCTTCCTTGTCTGCCTGTAGCGACCACAGCTTTGGCGCTGTAGCTGCTACTGTCTCCTAATGACAACCACACAAGAAGAACAGGCTGGGGGGTGTTGGACAACAGGAGCACGACAAAAGGCCCTGAGGTGCAGCACGAGATAAGGACGGCTCATTACTGCTGAGGAAGGGTTAATGTTCACAAACGGCTCTGAAGGGCCCATCCCCAAATACAGCTGCTTGTTATGAGAGCTAATGATGTCAGCGGAGGGCCTGGCTTGTTGATTAGCCTAAATGGAGGACTAATAGAAGTGTGTGAGCGTAATTAATGACTGAAGGGGGAGCCTAAGGGAGACGAGAACTCACCGCTGTGGTCTTGGGTGATCCCGGGTTGAGTGTGTCCCTGGACAACATGGCAGGGCACCTTATCAGCTGGCCACACTATCCCCATGCCATCCAATGCCATGCCCTGCTATGCCATGCCACGACTCCCACTCCAGCCCCCAGACAGGCCAGTCTTTGTGGCCAGGCCTAATTAGCTGTCACAGCAGGTGGAGCAGGGACCAGGGACACTCTGTGGTCTGCTCTCTGACAGCACAGGTCCCCGCAGAGCTCCCCCAGACACTTACCGCACAGGAACAATGTGTGTAAATGTGTGTGGAGCTCCGAGTGCATGCATACGCACATGCATGAATACACATGTGTACGTCTGTGTGTGTTCATGTATGACTGAGAGAGAAAGAGACTGTGGGCATGTTTTTATGTCCCTATGGGGACTTCAACCTGAATACACACCAGCCCATGGGGACTCATATCAACGTGGGGACACAAATTGAGGTTTAGAGGTAGGTTTTGGTTTGGGTTAGGTTAAGGGTTAAGGGAATGCATTATGACAATGAGAGTCACCCTCAGGATACTGAAACAAGTTTGCGTGTATGTGTGTGCGTGTTTGCGCGCACTCTGAGGTTGACAGAGACGATGAGAGTAAAGAAAATGGTATATACAGAAGCAGTGTACACATACTCCCTCACAGACAAGCAGAAAGAAGCTCATTTTATTGCAAATGTCGGGAACAGTGTGGGTGTTTATATGAGTGTGTGTCAGCGCGTGGAAAAGTTTAAACTGCATTTCAGTTAACTTTGCCTGTCACTGATTTAGACAGAGATTGTCAGCCTGTACCTTACAGCTATATACTATATATTAGACAGAACAGAACTTTCTTTGTAAGTGGGACATTATGGAGCAACAATACATTATATAGTGCACAGTTATAGAGTACACAGGATGATTCCTGTCAAAGATTTTCAGGTTGAATCAGAAGTGTATATAACTTATAATGCCTGTGAATTAGACACACTATTTGCCATTGATACCGCAAATAAAGAAGATGGAAAAGGTGACTGACTAATTTGAGGTGCATAGATGTTTTTCTCTGGGCACATCTGTGGCTGTAAACAATCCTTCAGCCTTCCTCTTCCTTAACAGCGGCCTATTTACACATTTCCTGTGTATCGTCAGACCCCTGTCACCTCCCTCCCAGCACAATGCATTAGTTAGTGTGTTTCCCTACGACCCCCTGCTGTGTTCGTCTCTCTTCTGATGCTTTGTGCATGTGTATGCAGGGAAGATACAGGGCTTTCTGAGACATCCTCGCCTCTGTATGCTAAGGCCTGTGTAAGCTGCAGTAATACTTCTTTACTGATAGCTCCGCTCACACACACACACACACACACACACACACTGCAGCCCTATACACTCCCCTGGTTTAATCTATTACCATTTTTATGTGGCTCAAATATTCAGGCCGTGTTAACCAATGCATCATTATGAGGCGTATAACTGCGAAAGCCAAAGGAATTATAGGCTTAAATAAATTATGTGCTACGATAGTGCAAGTTTTATGAGTTACAACTATTCTTTAAATAATAATAATAAAAGAAGAATTTCCTGGAAGCGGGGTGGTGTGAGAAAATGATTCCTCTTGTTACAGCCCACCTTTAACTGCACATATATCTTAGGCTACTCACACTATAACATGTCTTTACAATCATCTCACACACATTAGATGAACTGATGGGTTCATTTGTGGTTGTGTTCTTGTTTTTCTTTTTTTTTTTTTGCTCCTTGCATCGCTAGCCATCATTTCCCTGGGTGTCCTACTTGTGTTTCCTTAATGTATCTCAAATCATTTCTATTGAGCATACTCATGTGCTGTGACAGAAAACACGATGCCCAAGCACACGCAACACAACATACATGCAGTGATGTATTGTGTATTTGCAATGTAATATGTAGCCCACATGGTCACTATACATCACCTCTGATGTCGTGTGAGTAGGTGTATTTGATTCCATTCGGCAGATGGATCCAATTGTCCGGGTTGATATTGGGTTGTGACAGAAAGCAATCTAATGGCAGACTCATTGATGATGATGAGTTCTGTTCCATTGCGCTGAGATCCAGTCCAATTTCAAAAGCAAATTCAGCCATTCATCTTCCAAATAATTGTGGCACTTTATCAATTGCTCCCAGTCTTTTATCTATCACTTCGATTGATGTGATCATTTTCACAAACAGCCTTCTGTGCTAATGGTGTCTTGGAACACACTTGCAGGGTTGCGTGCGTGCGTGTGTGTGTGTGTTACCGCTGCTATGTGTCTAAAGGCATCTCGGCGCAAGCATCTCAGCTTGTGAGTGTGTGTATATGTGCATGAATGTGTGTGCAAGTGAGTAAGTATGTATTAGTGTGTATGCATTTACTTGGTCATCCACATGCATCTGTGTATAATAACAGTCCTCTGATGCTCATTACAACAATCCATCTTCTGTTTTATTATCATTATTATTATTTTATTTCCGTGTTCATTCTGCTGTGTGTATTTATGAAACCATTTAACTATGGTTGTGTGTTTTTGAGTGTGTTTGATGAGCATCTTCATGGTTGTGCCTTTTATTACTATCAGCAGCCTGTGTGTGTGTGTGTGTATGCGGTCTATTGTTCTTTTGCATGTGTAGTCACATGCATGACACATTTGTTATATGTGCCTCATATTATCAGCAGTCGGTCTATGCCCTGAGATTTCACCTCAAACCTATTAAAATCAGTATTCATACGTGTAATGTTAATCGGCTCACATGTTAGTGTTTTTTTTGGCTCCCTGGAAATACCCCAAACTAAGATCTGAAGTGTTTATAACAATCATCAAGATTTCCCAAAAACCCTTATCACATTTTCTAAGTGAAAATGAATGAGTTTAACAACAGATAAAAGATACATATTTAATTTGTAACAGTGTATCCTGTGAAAATTGGTTTAGATAAGTAAACTGTTGTTTTATATTTTAATAACCTTTGGAACCTAATTATCTTTCTTTACATTGAACACCACCAGGTTCCACCATCTCCTGGTAATCTGCACATGCATCTGCTTTAAAGAGAAAGGAGAGACAATGCAATGACTCCCTCTCTCAGGTCAACACATGAATGTTATTAACTCAACACTACCTACACTATGTGCGTCTGACACTTGTGTAATGTTTGTACACTTATTACAGTTCAGCTTGCTGTGATCCTACAGGGAGTTGTGTTGTGTTATGTTCATACCAGGTTGATATGTGATGTGATGCACAGGTTCGCTAATGTACTGTGATGTAGCTTCATTACAGTATGTGAGTGTATGTGTTATTGATACTGCACAATTATTTGCCGTGCTGAAAGCCTGTGTGTGTTTATTTGTGTGTGCATGTGCACCAAGATCATCATTTAGATTACATTAATATCTGCAGTGTCTGAGTGTTCATGGTAATGTGAAAATGATTGTGATATCTAGCAAATTAAGTACTTCATTTTGTAGTCTTACAATGATTGTTCTTGAAAATTACAATTTTATAAAAGATATTGTTTTTCTTCATACTGTGCCTTTTTATTAGTGAAAAAAAAAGAGTTGAATCCAATCAAAAACAAACTCATCCACTTCCCTGACCCAACAAATGTTAAAACTTTAAACAAGGCAAATTAACCATCTAGTAAAGGACAAAAACAATCTGTTCACCATATGTATATTATCAATTCTCGATTCATGTCGAGATTATAGATATATACAGTAGACTATCAAGCAACACTTTATTAAACTGCCACATTTTTTTACAGAATGTTTAGAGTGACAGTATGGTTAACATATTATAGTAATCAAGCCAAGTCATCCCTCCAAGCTAAAGTGCGCTAACTGCGCTGCAAATGGTTCGGAAATGTGCACAATTTTTGCTGACACAGAATATCAAACGGAAGCCAAAGACTGCTCTCCCTCAGACTCACCCTGGATCCAGGTCGTAGATCGTTTCACCAAGTGGTCAAGTCAACTTGACGTAGTGGAATGATTTTACCCCAGAGAGCAATGTGAAAGTGATGAGCACTCACTCTGCAGCTACTTCTAATAAAAATAAAGGTTCAACTTGAACAATCCTAGTCGACTGAGCGGGTTCGGACTGATGATTTGATTTGACTCTTAGACTCTCAGGTGACAGCACTACTACTACACTTCTCCATATGTACATCGCAAAAACGACAGCAACAAACATGTGAATTTGAATCACAGTTCAGGCCTTAAAAAACATTTTGATCAGGTCAGAAGTGGACAGCTCTAAGTTCAGATGTGAATGCATTTTTGCTGCGTGAACACAAGTGAGTTCTGGGCCACATTGAAGGACTGCCTCTTCAGCCAACGTCCTCTAACCCGTTAGTTTCATAATGAACCTAAAATATTTTCACACCTCTGTGTTTCCCATACACTGGTTTATTTGTTGCCACCACCAGTTCTTGTCATGATGGCTGCTGACCATGGACTATGGTTACAAGACTGCTTGATATACAATATTTCTACTCAGATACCATTACTGACAATAATCCATCAATTAATTTACATACCATTATAATACAAACTGTTTATTCTAATCAATGCAGCAAATACTCTTATCTTTCTGATGTTCTCCATTACACGTGGCATCTATTGCACTTCTGTCCGTCCTGGGAGAGGGATCCCTCACATGTGGCTCTCTCTGAGGTGTCTACGTTCTTTTTACCCTGTTAAAAGGGTTTTTTAGTAGTTTTTCCTTACTCTTGTTGAGGGTTAAGGGCAGAGGATGTCACACCTTGTTAAAGCCCTGTGAGATAAATTGTGATTTGTGAATATGGGCTATACAAATAAAATTTGATTGATTGATTGACCACCACAAAATTAACAGTGGCCGCCACAAATTGATATAAAATGTTTTCACTATTTAAATCTTATTTTAATGTAGAGCTGTATGTGTACACATTCTTTAAATGCTACTCTATGCCCGTTTCATATTTGCTTTTCAGGGTTTCCTTTTGCATTTGTGCAGGCCATTTTGGTTTGTTTGTCAGCGTGTATGTGTGTCTGCTCTGGGCCTTCAGAGCCCGATTGCTGGATGTTGTCATTGCCCACAGCAGAGCGAGTCCAGCTCCATTCTCGCCTTTGCTCTGTGCTCTATGATTGCTCACCTCTGACTCATCTCATCAGCGCTGTGGTGTGTACTGGCTGCGGCGCAGACCTGGCCGGCGGGGGTTTGAGAGGAGCAGAGCAGGACATAGACTCTCATAAATCTGATAGATGCATGGCATGTCATTACCTTCCACTTATTATTATTCTCCCACTCCTCTTTGTACTGTGAGCCACTTTGGCTGTTTTTCTGGCCCGACTCAGAAACATTTGTACTGTGGCTGCGCGGAGTGATAGATGCTCCCGGGGAGGTACCAGGTTATTCGCTGCTATTCCTATTCTGGTGTTTTGTTTGTGTGCAGGGCTCGAGTGCGGACATTTTATCCTCTATGCAAACTGTGTGCGTTATTATCAACTTGGATTTTTTTGCCTTTGGAAAGATCTTCAAGTTCACAGTCTCTCATCCAAAATCTCCCGTTATAAAAGAGTTTACATGACAGTTTGAATATCACTTCACAAAGTTATAGATAATAAATGCTGGACAGTAAGAGCACTTATTTCATAGATGCATGGGGACATTAATATGCTTTACAGGCTCTACATGAAAAGATAATTAAGTACTTCATAAATACTTCAATATCCCTCTTCAATATGTTAAGACTGAAGATAACTATATGTGTAAGAGTGGCTGTTATATCATAGCATGCAAAATGAAAAGGAAAACTTAAAGCGAAGCTGAAACTCTGCCGCCTTTTTTCTTAATCGCTGAGCCTCTCCTCTTGTATTCATTATATCTCCCTTCTCTATTCCTCTATCTTACACTTGCTTGCTGCTCCTTCCATATTCCACCACTTCCTTTGCCGCTTTTCTCTCATTTTCAAATGCACAAATATGTACCACACACACACACACACACACAGCCCTGGTATGGTGTCCCTGCGGCCCCAGAGCAAGAGAGAGAGAGACAGAGAGAGAGGGGAGAGCAGCAGTCGCCTCACAAGAGCAGACCTCATAAAACACCCTGTCACTTTGACTAATTTGTTAGTCTTGTCTCACTGTGTCGAATCGTCACCCCCTCCTTCCCCCGATGCACCTCCACCCCCGACTCCCCCTGTCCTTCTTTCCATCCACCCCATATCCACAGGAAGAAGAGGGAGGGCGATGGGGAGGGGGAAAAAGAGGAAGTGGGGGGGAGCAATAAATGTAATGTAGTGTGCTGCCCATTGGTTGCAGTGATCTGCACAGCAATCCATCTACACTCAGAGGAAGAACAGAGGCTTTATGGAGCAGAGGATAACATGATGGCTCGATTTCTCATCCACTCTGTCTGAAACTGTCCCACCTCAAGAGGAGTCCTGCTGGGCGCCGGTGGAGTAAGAATAAAAATAGAAGGGGGGATTGGGCTATTATGAATGTCGGCTGGGCAGAGGTCCCCAAGACAAGGTTGGGTTGGACCAGACTAAACAGGGCAGGGTGGTATGGACTGGTTCAGAGACTCAAACATAGATTTACAGAGATAAATTAAAACCCAACGATTAAAAAACGAAAATGGGACAGAGAACCCAGAGACAAAATACAAGCACAGAGATGATCTTCTACAAACTGCAGCATCATTCCAGGAAATACTGTGCCAGCCGTATACGACCAAACTTTTTTTGCCGCTGCTGCCCGCCTCCCCTTTCCGACCCGACCCAAAGTACCTAGTCTTTAAATAGGAGCTTGGGCTCAGAGCTAAAAATAGGCAGCGTTTCACCGCCAGCCACCCTCTGCTGAGCTGTCAGCACCCCTTCTCCCTCTTCTTCTCCTCGCAGCGAGGCAGACACAGCCCTCCTCCCTGTGTTTTCAAGGGAGACAGGCAAGTGTATGATCACTCCGACTATAACCCGTCTCCTCCCAACACACGCGGCAGGCTCGACCTCTCCCGACTCGCTGGCCTCACAGGAAAGCCGCTGTGAACTTGCACACCAATTTAAGAGAAAGACTTGTTCCCGCTGCGCTGCTCTGGACCTGTTTCTTTTCCGTACAGAAATGAGGCGCAGGATGTCCTGACATGTGAGCGATTGGTGATGGAGGCAGTAGTCTGGGCTGGCACAGCACAGGCTGGCAGGATCTGGGGGTCTCGCCAGCAAGATAATTGTACGATAATTGTATTTTCAAAAGAAATTCCCCTTTATTCAAATTAAATAAGAGATAACATTACCTAAACAGATTATCATTGTAATCGAGACATTTTGTCCTGTTTGTATTTACTATTCTCCTTTCAGTGGGGCTAGTATGACATAAACTGATATGAAATAAATAAAGCACTCTGTTAATACTCACCCTCTTAGTTAGTATTGACAGAAATGCCAAATCCATTCAATGAAACAGTCAAATGCTTCCTAAACCTCTAAAGACACTTCACAGAGGTCAGGGCATTTACATGTATTGTGATTCTGTAATGGGTAAAGGTCAGGCTCTATCCTAACATCTCCTTTAGGAATGAGGTTCCCCTGTTTCAGACTTTATTGGCTCTTCAAGAAAAGTCAGTGTGCATTAAATATCTTTTATAGCACTTAAAAGGCTGTAAATGGCATCAACAGCTCCAATGAATTCAATGACGGCGAAACTACAGAATGATAAGAGGCATCAAACAATAGATGGCTTATCAACAGAATAGTACCCGATGACTTGGAAAACCGAATGGTATTTGATGTGTGGGATGAAACGAGAGGAAGTCAGATGAAATAACTGCAAAGAGGAAATAATTAACTTGTCTTTTCATTGACTCATTTGTTTGTATAATTTCACTGTTAGAGCTTCGGGATACAACTGTCAAGTGCACATATATGTATCATGGACATTTTAAGACTTAAATGTTCACTATTTGCACAACATAACAGAAGTGACTCACAACCACAGAGTCCAGTATATAAAATATCCTCTCTCTTCATCCACATCAAAAATGACTCTTACAATAAGGCAAGAGCTGTGTGTAGCATTACCTTCTTAATCAAATGCATTTTGAAGCCTGCATTAAATTCCCAATTTTCTTAAGTCACAATAGAGATTGATCTGTAGCTGTAAAAAAACAGAAAAACAGAAGTGTTTCTGTAAAATGTTAAATTGGCGACTTAAGAAAGAGTAGGTGGTAAAGATTTGTTTTAGAACCAAAAAATTCCCACATTTCTCCAGAGAAAGTCATGCAAGTATTAGGTTTTATTTAAGGGAATTGTCAGTTTTTGCAGGGCTCAAAAGAGACTAATGCTCAATCACAGTTTTGGCAGTATAGCACATTTGTTGTTTGGATGAAGCCAAAACTAAATTAGTTTAACTTCATTAACTTCCTAAATAAAACAAAGGAAAGCAGACAATGAGACTTTTACTGTAGAAATTCAAAACATCTCTTTCCCAATAAAACCATGCTTTATTGTAAGAGCAAAATTGGTGATTTTATATATAGACACTATATATTTGTGCGTTTGCCTCTGCATTTACTAGGCAAGACTATTTTCCTACTTAGACAAACTGGTCTAGACTCTTCCCCTCTTTTCGTGAGCCATATTCTTCATGTGCCACTGTGATTGGCACAGCTGTTTAAAAGTTATGAGATGAGTAATGTGACTGGCTGAAAAGGTAATGATTCATCACCAAAGCCTCCTATTAATACCCCACTTCACCCTGCGTGGATGCTCACTGAAGAGCAAAAATAGCAGGTGCGCCCGGATACACCTTCATTGTGCATCATGTGCACATGACACGACACTTACAGGGATCATTGCAAATTAATAAATATATGTGTGTGTGTTCCTACAATTTTTATATCATATTCCTTTGGCTCTTTTTCTGAGTGACTTGACATTTATTCAACCTGCAGCATTTAAAGGACTTATTGTGTGTTTGTGCTCATGTTACCAAACATCTACTCAGACGACTTCAGAATTCTGTGTGTTTCTGGTATTGGTTTTTTGTGGTGCACCAATCATTACAATATAACCTGCGTGCTAACTTGTCAGAGTTGATAAGGATGTGTGTAAAATGAAAATATGAAATAACAAGAATGGCACTAGTAGTCCTCTAAATATGCGTGATTTGTTTCATCAACATCCATGAATTATTCCCTGGAAAATCTGTAAAAACGTTGAAAAACACCTTATCTCACTATGTTAAAGGGAGTGAAAAAAAAATCCTGTATCCATCCAGGTTCTTCCCTGACCCATGCCGCATCCTTCCCCCAAGTTTCATGGTAATCTGTTGAATTGATTGTGTAAATTCCCTTACAAACAAACAGACAGGGGTAAAATCCTAACCTCCTTGTCGGAGGTTATAATCCTAAAGTTGGATGGTCGCATGCTTGCATACGTTTCCCAACAGGTTCAGCAGACTAAATAGAAGTTAACAACTGAGATAAATGTTATAAATGTACAGATCAGAATGGAAATTTATTATGTAATTTATTCATCAATTCAGATTTTGGAAGGGCGTTCATATTCGCACTGGATGCTAGTCATCTAGCAAGAAAGTGTTCGAGTTACAGTGAAAGTGACTCTAGAGTGGGGTAAGAGTATCAGTGCTCACCTTTTAGTCGTGCTTGTGAGGGAACATTTTTCTGTATTTAGAGGCTCTGATAGATAGCATTTCTCCTTGCTTGCTTTGCGAGCAGTGACATTCACACAGCATGGTCAAACGCGGTCAAAGGCCAGCAGTGTCCTTGTCCTTCTTCCCCTCCACTGCACTATTATCAATCACACGCACTGGCAAAAGACATATGGACTTGAACACACGCACGCACGCACGCGCGCGCACACACACACACACACACACACACACACACACACACACACACACACACACACACACACACACACACACACACACACACACACACACACACACACACACACACACACACACACACAGCTCAATGCTCTGAAACTTACACACAGAGTCCTTTGCTGGAAATTGTGAGCAAGTTTCTCTCTTCCACACTGTTGGTTCTCCACCCCTCCGTGACTTCAGCTGACTTTTATTCATCATAACAGAATGAAAAATATAGATTCGCTCCTGGAGATTAGAACAAAGAAAAAAAATGAACGTATAGACATAAAGGAAGTAGAGCATGAAAGAGGGGGAAATATAGAGAGGAAAAAAAAGTGAGGGAAAGAAAAAGAAAGATAGAAAAGGGGAGAGATGAGGAGAAAGAGAGATGGCCTCTCTAAGTGCAGCAGCACACAGGCACAGAGCTGAGAGAGCCTAGGCAAGACAGCATGAGCTGCCTATTTGTCAGCATTGATCAACCCATTAAGGGGCTGTGGTGGGAAGCATATTGGTTTTGGAGGCCAAAGGGGCAGAGAGAGACAAAGATAAAGCAAGACGGGGGGGTGGTGTTGAACTCCTTTCAGCCTCGGCAGCCACACGTCTACAGGATGAAAAAGCCTGTAGTCTTCCTCGCCGATGTCTATGCAGTTCATTCCGCTGTGGTCCGACGGGCAGGTAGTAGATGTCATTTGTCTCACAGCGTCTCTTGAGGCTCCACTGTATGTGCTATCTTAGCTTTCTGCTGCTGCGATGCTAATAAGGAAGTAGCTTCTCAGACAGACCGAATGTCACTTGCCCTCTTGCTCGATGTGTGTGCATGTACGTCTGTGTGCAAAGGGTGGGTGGTGGGGGTGGGTCCTGGCCTTAGGGGAAAGTGGGCTGCCTCTTCGCCCAGCCTCTGATGAATTCATATAATTAACTCTGCCTTGATCTGTTGGCTAATCCTGCACTCAGTAATAAGGGATTAAAATGTCACCTAAGCCACCTGCTGTTATTGAGCCCCAAGACTTTTTGTGCCTCTGTGTGTGTATGTGTGTGAGAGAGAGAGTGAGAGAGGGAGAGTAAAGTAGTACAACTAAAGTCAACATCAAGATTTCTGTGCAATAAACTTGAGAGCTAGAAACATCCCCTCTGTTAGCGCAAGAGAATATATGTAGAGGACACAATAAAAGTAGCTCAGAGCAGCAGACGACATAACTGCTGCCATATGTGTAGGTGTGCCACTCACAGCTCCGAAGTCTGGCATCGAGCTGAACTTCATAATTTGGCAGGAAGATGGAGCAAAAGTTACAGCAGACTCGCTCTGAAAACTCATTGTCACAGTCACCGAAAAGGGACATGAAAGTGGGACACGCTAGAAGGTGGGAGTTGAGAAATCTTTTTTCTTCCTCCCTTCTCACTATGACCTCCTTGGACCAAGTAAAGAAAAAAAGAACAAGAAAGAAATGAGTGCCAATTGGTTGGCGAACAGCCCACAGACCGACGGCCAGCTCGCCACGTCTGCCTGCCGGTCAGCTCCGCTCGGTTGCTTAGCAACCCCAAGTGTACTTTTGGGTTGTCTAATGACTCTAGCTGCTGCAGTGGCTCAGGGGCTACTAATGAAGCCTCCTGACCAATCACTGGCGTTTAAGACCTGGATGCTGACTGATCACTGGGCAGGGATCTTGGGACTACCCTAAACCTCTTATGCGAGACAAATTCTGCCCCCGACCTGAGCTGCTGCACTCAAACACACACACACACACACACACACACACACACACACACATAAATACACACTTTTGTAATGTGTGTAGGCACAGCATCTTAACTTACTGCTTAGAATGCTCCAACTGACCTAATTTGCTCTACCACACACCGACATACATCAATGCTGAACCTCACCTGAACTTTACCTAAGACTCACATGTAAATAATATTCAATGTAATATTGATGGCTGTTATACACAGATAAATCATTAGAGAGGGTTCTAGTCTGGATTCACACTATAAACACAACCCAACAGGACTTCATATTCACTCCATCCCCCAGAGCCAGTGAGCCAGACAGAGCTGCCGAAACATCTGGAATCAAGGTCCCCCTTGAGAACATAAGGAAATTTTCTCTTTCAAGCCTTTTTGTTTGGGCTTGAAAGAAGTAAGTCACCTCTACTTTCCTTTTAATTAAATGTAATAACAGTTAAAGGATTGACAAATATGTCAGAGTAGCGCTGTTAGTGTTGATGGATGATGTTTATTCAGAGTGACTGGCAGTGCGTCAGCAGGTCAGCGACATTCTCAGCGATACTTTATCTCATCTGACACTGACAGCTGCAGAAACTGAGTATATGACCTTTGTATTTCTGCGCATGTGGAGGATGGTCATTCTGACAAAGCAACGTACCCTGCGACATTGCAACGTGAAGACTATTTTAAGCAAGATGTGATTTGACAGTATTTATTTTGTTTGTTAGCATCTGCACACTGTCAACGTTGTGCACCAAACCACAGTAGATCAATTTGTCTAAGCTTTTACGTAATATTACCTTAGAAACTACAGCTAGCATATACGTGTGGAGATGTATTTGCAGGTCCATTGTATGGGTGCTATTGCCCCTGAGTCAGTGTGTGTGTGTGTGTGTGTGTGTGTGTGTGTGTGTGTGTGTGTGTGTGTGTGGCTTCATGTGCTTGTCTTTGTAATGCGTCCGTCATTTCTCAAAGCTTTGTTCCAGTGTCACAGCATATTGCCAGCTGAGTACTTTGTGTCCCCAGGGTATCACCATGTATACGCTTGTCTATACATGTCCACCAGTCTTAGTTCTATATTTGGCCATGGTCCATGCTCATGTCAACTGCTGTCAAGTGCTGCGTTGCCTGAGGGCCCAACACCCACTTTGCTTCTCGAGTGGACAGATCTGAGTGGGCAGTACCGTGTGCCATTCACTGGCAAATCACATGATGGAGCTGTCCACATGGCCTAGTTAGAAAGATGGGCCCAATGCCCACTGAACCCAGAAGATCACAATGCCAAGTATGACAAAAGTGGCTAGCTTCAATAAGCAAGGGTCTTCTTTAAGGGTTGCTCTTAACACTCACCCATTTCACAGAGGTGAGATGGAATATCATACCTGTTTCAGATAAGGTACAAAAGTGACTCTTTTCTGTTTTCATGTTAAAACTCTGGTAAGTGAGAAAAAATTAAAAACCATCGTCAGGGGAGCAAAACGATTTTTTTTATATTCAAGGCAGGCAGTTTTTAAAAGGGTTCTTTTTTATATTAGCTTGGCATCCCTTTGCTTTCACCTCAATATGAAATGGATCTTCAAAGGTTGTTTATCGATTCCCTACTGTTAACCTTTCACAAGCTGTTTCAAAGCTATACGCTGTTTGGTGGTGCAGAGTGGGGTTGGCTGACCACACCAGTGGGACATTGGTTGTGAGTTTCCAAAGAGATTCTGTGTATAGAGAGGCAAGAGAGGTCGAAGTGATGGAGTCAGAGAAAGAGGAATTACTGTGGGTCAGGGATGAGCAGAATGTTCGGTGGTGACTGGGAGTCTGGAGCCAGGAGGGGACAGGAAGAGCAAGGGCCAGCCAGAAAGGACCTTTCCCTGTGGGGCTGGGAGTGGCTGATGTAATGGCATTAATCTCCAAGTGCCATCTGACACCCAGTGTGGCTCCGTCATTGAAAAGTGCTAATTCTGCTGAACTGTGAGGGGAATTCAGGCATCTCTAGAGCCAGTGCCCTGGATTAATTAAACACGCTGGCATGGAGCACTGCACAGATTTATCTTTTTTTACGACACTGTCACTGTTTGATTTTTGTGTTTAGCCCACAGAGCTGGACAAACTCAGAACATTAGCACTAGGAACACTGCCACGTATCACTTGTTCTCTTCCCACTTCACACATTGCAGCAGTTGCTCCTATCGTTGCGTACTAACCAGGGATTTCCCTTCTCTTCCTTCTGTCCTCTTCTCTCTCCAGATGAACCGGCCCATCCAGGTGAAGCCAGCCGACAGCGAAGGACGAGGAGGTAATTAACCTTCTCCTGGTCTCTGTTGCACACCCTCCTTAAAAACACGCAAACACATGCACGCAAACACCGGAATGCACTGGAGTAGCACACGTGCAATCCTTAATATTCTGCTCTCACTGGAGACACACTGGGAGTTAGCAGAGTAGCCTGTAATATAGGTCACTTGCTTCTATTGACTTCCCATCTGTGCCAGCAGAGGGGCTGTCTCAGGTTCACAGTCACTGGGAGCAGTTCAAAGACAAGACAGAGACATGGAGAGAGAGAGGATGGACACGAATGCCGAAGGATTTCCACAGAGTGATTGTAAAGTCTGCTTACAGTTTAGAGGCTGTGGAACACACACACACACACACAAACAGCTCAGACTATCATGTTGGAGATACTATCAATCTATCAATGTAAGGAATCTTATGATAAATATATCAATTTATTGGTCTCTAAATAAAGGGAGGAGACAGTTCAAGTCTTTCTAAGTGTGACATGTCATGATTTAAGGAGTTTGAAACTTCTTTGTGCTGCATATGGTTTCTGTTTTACAATGAATTCATCTTTTTACACAGCCGGTTTCACGACTCTTAAATCAACGACTGTCAATCAATGTTACCACAGTATCGGCCTTCCAACTTACCTGACTATCTAGCTACTGATCTTAATGTAATGAAACAGTACTAGTTTATTGAGTAATATTTATTTATTATATTTTATATTAATTATATATTTATATAATTGATTTGTTATGGGATTTGTGAAAAGAAAGGAACTCAAAAAAGAGATCTGTATCACGTTATGTTATTTGAGGGGAAGGTAATTTTTCTTTGTCCTCCTGTTTGGAATTGTTTTTGGATTACACTGGAATCAACTATAATATATAATATATAATAAAACCTTTAGCTAATATCCTAATTATCTGCTTCAATATTGGCATATTACACTGGGATTAAAACTTGAAATCACAAAATTTCAAATTTAAATTGAAACAGCTCAAAGTTAACGAAGTAAGATTCAGGGTTATTCAGTTTTTGGTGAAAGACTTTTAGTCCAATTCAATTGAAATACAGTTTTTACATGTTTATCATTATTTATATGTATTAATTAGTTAAATTGGCTACATTAGACTGGAATGCAAATTATGCTCTACTCTAAAAAGTTATCCTGTACATTTAAAAGCACCAGTCATCACATTAAATTATGTGATTTTACTGTGACACTGTGCAGATGCTCTTGCGCTGCCTCCTCCCTCCATCTTTAGTCTGACTGGCATGGTGATTGACCACATCATTCTGAAGCCATTTGTGACTAACATCACTGAGGTTAATGCAGATTAAGCCACGCAAAGATTTACATGGCTGGAATTGGATCTAATTGGACCGGTCTGTGTCTGCCCTGTGCTTGCATTTCAGAGTGGTGATTTAGACCGCCTAGGTCAGATTAGACTGAGCCACTTTGCTGATTTATGTGGTCAAGTGTGAATCAGATGGCCCATTTCTATTGCCACACACACCCCGATGTAGATCTTTTTTTGTCATGGCGGCACTTTAATTAACGGCCATCTGAAAACAGGCAAAGTCTGACCGACAAGGCCTGGGCGAGAGCCAATCGGCATTCTCACCAAGATAAATTGGATCTCTGGGCTTAAGAGAGGAGGATGGATGGGTCCCAATATCAATTACTACTCTTTTTTCAGTAGAAAGAGAAAGGAGATGAACAGGCAGTGTGAATGAAATACAGAGGGCTCTTAGGCAAGCACAGCCCCTGCTTGTCTGTCAGATGAACTTTCTCTATGGGAGGACAGGATAGGACAAAGCACAGAATGAAATAAGACCAAGCAGACAGGCCCCAACAGAGATATTGAACGTTAATGGCAACAGGAAGTCAGCAGACAGGCTAGGGAAGTAAACCACAGTCGCGGCTGACAATGAAATGAGATTTACTATGAAGGCCTGTGGTTAAAAGGAAAATAGACAGCCCAGCCAGGGCTGACTTAAGGAGGGGAAGTTGAAAGGGATTCATCCTTGGAGCGATGAGGACCAGTCAGGTGCACCAATCCCAGTGGGGATTCTGGATGGTCAAATCCAGGGTTGTACTGGGACATTTACACCGTACATTTATCACTACCAAGACGTCAGCAATTATCTGTCATGGGAACTTGTAAAGAGGTCTCCATTACGTGCCAGCAAAGGCATTAGGGCCCATTACTCCATTTGGAGACTCCAGTAGCCCTTCTTTTGTTCACGGTCCCTGAGAGACATCCTCTCCCTGGGGATACGTGAGTGTCAAGAGAAGACGTAAAACCAGAGCTCAGAAAATGACTAGGGGGGCCTGGCACCACAGAAAACCTGCCACTCGGCAGCCATTGTGGCTTACAGAGCTGATTCTCTGGCTGTCTATTAGAATGACTCATGGCTTATTTTATTTTTTTCTTGGATTATCAAGAAAGAATGGTGCATGGGAGGGGAGCTTCACAGCCTTTAAATCTATTTTTGTTCCTTCAGTCAACTGACCTCCTCCCCACAATGTCTGCATTTATCTGATGAGCTTAAGCACCACTTCTTTTCTGCCCAGTTCGATCAAACAATGAATTCAACTCAGACATACTGAGCCACAATGGAGTCATGGGTCCTTTGCTCACTTACTCTGTGGTCAATGCAGGAACAGAGAAAACTATTTATACTCTTGAAACTCAAGCAATCTGCCTCAATCCAAGGGGAACAGAGGAAAAGAAGACATGTTATACTCTCCTTTTCTCTGTTGTTTTCCTTCTATCCCCCCGTCTTTCTCTCACTGGTATTGCAGTGCAAAGGAAGAGATGAAGCGAGTGATAGAAAGAGAGGTGGGGATTCTGTACAAGGCCCGTGGAGGAATGCGAGAGGGGTGAGAGATGGAAGACAAAAAGAGTGAGAGTGGTAGAGATGACAGGATGAGAAAGTTAACGGAGGGTGATGGAGGCAGCTGAGTGAATCTCAGCAGTAAATCATCTCAGAGCCGCCCCGTCCCTATCTCCTCCTAGCCTCGCCAGGAATCTTTTTCCCCCTGACCTTGTCTGCCGCTGTGTCTGTGAAGAAAAGATGGGGCCAGATTATCTATGATTGGAGATGGCCATTATCTAAACACAATCTTGGAGCCAGGTCCCACTCCTCTAGCGACTGCTGTGAGACTGGAGACCACACTGATGAGAAGAGAGATGATGGGTGAGCCCGCAACACCCTCTCCCTTTATTAACTCTGATAAGATGGTTTCAACACTCTCTTGAAATGCCCAGAAACCAACCATCAACATCGACTTTTTCACAGTGTGCCACTCACAGTGCATTTGTCCAGACTTCTTATGCTGGTCTACTTGTTTATTAGCTCGCCTATTTTGTTTTATTGGATACTTATACAGTGCCAGCAGCACTGCAATCCCTGCATTTGAAAGTCAGCAGCCCTGTGTGAGCCTTTTTTAATATCTTGTCCATGCCTTTTGTCTGTCTGGCAGAGGGGAGTCATTGTGAATGGGTCGTGTTTGTCCTTGCCAACCTGCTGCTCTTCAGAAGGTTGACCCCAGGCGGGCAGTGGAGAGATTGACAGGACCTTGTAATGTTGTGCACTGTGCTGTCATGCCCCACCCCAGCAGGTAGGGAAGAGTGAGGGCTGCTGGCTGGCTCAGTCTGGCAGGCCACAGGGGAGGGACTGTCTGGAGGCACCTCACGCCCACAGAGGTGCACGCTTCACTTTACATGCAAATGAAGCCAAAAGATCCCTCTGTGCCTCTGGACTCGGTGGTGCAAAACTCTGAAAAGTCAAGAGGAACCCTGGCAGCAGTTGATACGAGTGTGTTGGGAAACACACTGAGACACACTGAGACATGGAGACACATGGACACACAAAAGGATACAGGGGTATCCAACACAGACCATTGCAGCATATTAATTTAAATAGCTCGTTTTTAATGAGCCTAGCCATTAGAGAAGATGTTTCCATAATAGAGATTTCCTGGTACAATTGTTCCTTTCCTATTACCAATTCCGACACCTGGACTTTGCATATCGGTCGATACAGAGTACAGATCCGATATCAGTGCATTTAGATAAAACAATTATATTTAGATATAAAAATGTATGCGAACATTTTTTCGACAGTATCAGAGGCAATTCCAATGCTGGTATTGGCATTAGAACATCTCTAGTTTCCAATGTAGAAAAAACACCTGTTAAATAATCTGGAGATAAACCGCAACAGGAACTCTTTTACATGTTTCCTCAGTAGTTCTGTGTTACTTTTTGTTCATGCATACCAGAAGGTTGAAAGACCCCCCCTCCCTCTCCCTTGTGTAAATGGATGTGATAGCTCTAGACGTATGAGTAATGCATTTACAAACACGATGCCTGTATCCCCTCATCGTGCCTGATACACTGACAATTTGAATATTTGTTCTCCTCTGATTATTCCATTTACCACCTCACTATACTGGATAATCCACTTGCATACATCAGATTGGGACCAGCAGCAGAAAGGTTTAGCGTGTGGCTGCACAGCATTTTCACAGGGATGAGGTCTAATTACTTCTGTTAGCTGGGTAGGAACTAAACATGAGTTCGATGTAGAATGGGGCTTATTAAGCGGTGGGAAATTGGAGCGTAAAGGCAAAGGGAATGCTTGGGGTTTGAGAAGTACAGCTGAACATACGTCATGAATCTTGTTTTACAATAATCTCACTACATTATTTTACACTTTCTACATTAACTGCTTTAACACTGCACTTGAACCATGCATATTAACACTGAATTATACATCAAGTTTGAGCATTTTTAAATAAAAAAATTACACCATTTAAGGGAAAAAAAGAGTTTGATTATTCAGTAACCCTTATAAATACTCTATACCAAGCAATGGTGTTATCAATAGTATATTAAAATGATTGTCATCCATTTTTGCATTTGTTCTAAAAAAGTAAGAACAAGAAAAAAGTTTATATGAATGCAAACAGATAATAATTGTAGCATGAATAAGTCCACGATACTGAAGCAATGTATGAATGTTAGCAAACCCTGCCTCTCTGGTGCATCTGCTAACACTAGCTGGTACAATAAGAGCTGCAGAGATCATGAATTACTTTCCTGAATACATTCCTGAGCATCAAACTGCCTTCTCGAATCTTCATTCTGCCATTTCTACTGACTTTGTTCATATCAAATAATGTAAAGTTAAGAAAAAATCCATAAAACTTCTGCATTGTTATAAAATACTCAAATGAGTGAAATTGACTGTGCAGGTATTCTCTCTCTTTACCAATTCCCATGCTAAGAAAAGGTGGAGCACAATTATTGTTATGTTAACTCATGGTTACACATCAGCCACTTTTTATTTTGAGGTAAATGCCTCCATTTGTATTGATGTAGTTTCTTTATACTCTATTTGGAAAGCCATTTATACCTTTCAGTCATTTTTATCATTCATTACCATTACAGCAAATAATTGTCTCCCAATCACTATAATAACTACCCTATTATTTAGTTTTAGTAGTGATTGCTTGTTTAACAAATGATTAATCAATTCATTTATGGTTTTCAGCACTATTTCCTTGCACAAAAAAGTTTCCTGTGAATAAATGAGGCTTGCAGGAGATACATTATTCTCAAGTTATTTGGGAAAGGAACATTAAGTCTGTTCTTTTAAGGATGACAGTTTTGTGACCACAGCAAAACTTCACTAATTCCAAAATGTGGATATTCTAGGTTTTTTTTTCTCTTCACGATGCAAATATCTAATGCTCATTATCTAAAAAGCCTATTCCAAAAGCAAATAGCACCTTTTGATGTCAAACAGAGTCCTATACCCTCCTCACCACAGGGGAAATATAGTAGATGATGAAAAACAAAGTCTAACTTAATAACAAGCCATTCCCACCACTTTGTACATCCAGTCTGTACGCCTACATGTACATGTGTGAGCGTATCTGGTGGCGGGCCTCCCAGGCAGCAGTGCACCAGCGTCAGGCTTTTCTAATGAGTCCATAAGAAGCGCAACTCCTCTGTTGTGCTGCCTGGAACATTACTCTGCATTTGAAATGCATCCAGTGGCCTAGCAGGCATCTTTTATCGTTGGATGCAGCTGTCCATGCTTTCTGAACACTTACTACTACCAAGCTTCCCTGACTACTGCCAGCGGGCAATAAGTGATAGAATCATGAAAAAATAAAAGGGAAAAAAAAGAAAGAAATATTTACCCCCACACAGGAGTAGGAGAGTAATAATTTAAAGAGAATATCCCCATTATTGGCAAACAAAAGCAGAAAATTTTGAAGTAGACTTCACAGCAACAAATTCCATGCCTGGAGAGAAAGAGCAGGGCGAGGGGATGACAGTAAAGAATAAAGAGAGAGCTACAGACAGAGTAATAGATAGACAAAAAGAAAAGAGAGGATGGAAAAAAGTACACTATATATGCATACACTGCAGCCAACAACACAAGTAGCACTTTATTCCGGGGAGAGAAGCATCAATCTTGACAGCATATGGCGTCTGTGCAAAATCCATTAATTTTTAATATACCGGGCACTGAAATGAAAAGGCTTCCTGAGACAAGCAATTGTCAGATGTCAGTAGTGTTTTGATAACTTTTTTGATCTTTTTATTTGCATTTATAAAATGGGGCTGTCCACATGCCACCTCAGTTTGGACATAGCTGGAGACTGACATGGAACCATTTTCCACTCGATTGCTCCCACCTTCACTCGGGAGATGAAAGGTTGGGGGGGGAAACAAAAAGGACGTTTGTGTGACGTGTCTGAGTGTGGGAGAAAGTAAGCATGTAGCTGAAGCCTGCCCCATTTTGTGCATATATATATATATATCCTTGAATCTGTTGACTACATTTTAAAGTCATTGCAGAGGTATTATATAGGGAAATACATGGATTAATTAATGATGTTTGACCATGCAGCGACACCATAAATTCAGCATTATGTAACCAGGCTTTCTAACTACCATGCACGCACATGCACGCACGTTATTATTTCAAAGTAGTAACGAGGTTTAAAAGGTAGATTACAAAGGTCTCTTCAGAGTAGAGCAGAGAAGTGCTGTAGAGCTCACATTTTCTCCAGCTGTGTGGCTCAGCTCCGTTAGAGGGATCAGACGAGCCTTTCTCAATGAGAGATTAAGTACAAAGGTCAAACTGTAGGCTCAGTACAGTTTTGTCATACTTCTATGACTCCTCAGTCAGCTCCATAGGAAAGCTCTCACCCCTCTTAATGCAAGTACATGAGTGTACTAGAGGTGATGGCTATTATTTTTTTCCTCCACTCCACCCTTTTAATGGATAACTCTGGCGTCATGGAGTCATCTTCTTGTACAGAGGCGGCACTACACAATATTTATTCATATTCATAAAATGCCAATTTAAAGCTCACAAGTGGCCATAGGAGATGAGCAGGAACTTGTGGAATCCAATAAGAGCTATTTTGGAGACAGGTGCAAAGTGGACTAATTAATAGCAATCTATACTCTGGCCAGGGCTTGCAGTGGGCCAACTGAGACACTCTTAGGTCAGGCAATGAAAAGATAGCAGCTCCAAATTCATTTTCTCACTGTGGCTCTCCCAAAGGAAGGCTCCCGAGTACACTCACACTTCCTTTAATTCCTTCACTGGGGTGTAATTTATTTTTGCGTTTGCCAGCACATTTGGAAAGTTCATTACCTCGCTCATGGCTTGTTAATTAGCCTTGTAAAGCCGCCATTAGATCTCCCCGGGCCAGGACCGAGATGAGACTTTTGTCCCAAAACATTAACACGCTGCAGGAGGCCTGTAAAACTCCACTCTGCCCATTGAAGTTGTAACAGTGACACCTCAGTGAAAATCTGAAAGATAGAGGGTGGTGCTATCACGACAAAGTCACATGCTCTGAACGGGCTGACGTCCGGTTCACCTTTGCTGCCACAGAGAGGAGTCGGACTCATTTCTCTCTAACACCTGTTCAGGGCTGACTTTACAGCTACTCAACTCATCCACTGATGCTCAATATCCAGCTAGATGTCTGTCATCCTGTCGGCCTTTGGTAAATCCCAGCCGGCAGTATACAGAAAGTAGCTCTCTATATGGCGACCTCTACAGGGTTCGCACTCCCTTCCAGCCCTGGAGCTCCAGAGGAGAAGGGACTATAATGAGCAGTGGTATTAGGCTCAGCTGGTGGGTTTAAGAAATCCTGCTGTGTGAGGTGTGACGACAGCAACATGTACTGACACCACAGCTCCAGCACCAGCAGTACAGACCAGGCAGCGTGGCCTTATTGATTATGCAGGTGCTCATTTATGTGGCCAAGCGAGTAGCAGGCACGTGTCTCATTTGAACTTTACAGGAATGGAACAGGATCCGACTACCCCGCTGCAAAAAGGAAGCCCTGGTGCTTTATTTTTAGAACAGCTGCGTCTAATGGGGCCTGGCAGGTACAGGAGGCGTCACATCTGTCGAGGCCCAGGTGATGCTCTCGCCCTCCGTTCCTCCCTGCCCCCTCACCCGCTCCAGACCAGTCAAATGACTCGCACCGAAGATCAACAGTGTAATTTCCAATAAACTCGTCTTCCTCTTCCTGCCACTTTCCATCAGTTCTGGCGATGGGCTCTTGTAGCCATTTCATTCCACAACATCGCAGAATAGGGGATGCATAATGTAAAAGATGTAAAGAAGATGAATGCTCTGTCTAATGCCAGAGCGCCGGGAAGATTAATTATACAAATCCAGCCCTCTGACTTGCCAAAAATGTAATAGTATGGAGCCCATACGTCTGAGCCAGAGTGCCCCCCTCTGGAGCTCTGCAGCAACTATGACACACAGTAGCAGTGAAGACATTGGCGTAGGTGGAGCTGCCCTTCAAACTTAGGTCTTAGCTCTTGGTTGGGTAATTGGAAAAAATCTGTCAGCCCAGATTTTAAAGTCATACTAGATTTTTGCCAATATTTAGTGCTTCCTCACTCTCTTCAACCACTCGCCCATGACCTTAGAGATGTCAGTTGGGGATATTTTCATGGGTCATTGAATTCAATATTGCATAATAATATATTTATGATCCTTTATCATTCTAGTTTTGAGGCATGAGAACCAGACCTTGTAGCTTTCATGATAATTATGGTTTCCCCAATGCTTACACCATTCTCCATCACTGTTTAATTTTGAAAACAACATATATAGAATTCTGCAGTGTGTTCATGAGGGAAGACAAATTCTTTCTCTGAATTGCACTGTGCGAATTCTAGTTTTTATTTGTTGTAATTGGAGTTTAACAAATACAAATCTGCAGAACTTTGGCTGATAATTATCCACAACCAACTTCAGCTGACAAGTTTCATCCAATAATGCACAGTGCACAGAATCATGTTCATTTTATAAAAAAGTTAACACATTTTATATTTCCTGTATTTTACATTCCCCACAATTGTTCATACTCAAAAAATGTGAGTGTCCCGAACTTTGTCTCCAAACAACATTTTTTTACATATTAAAGTCGACAGAAAATCGAGTATATTGAGAAACCAGTCCACACTGACTGATCATTGTTAACTCTTCTTAGTTTCATCATTTGAAAGAGAAAACCTTTAAAAGTCCTTTTGGAAATTATCCAGTGCCCCTCAGAAAACACCTCTGACACACTTTACTCTTGCTTATTCCAATTCCTTCCGCCTTGTTGCTGAAAAATACCATGTTCTGGCTCCATGTTCTCTTTCAACTTAGTGACTTAAGCATCCAGACAATCAAACAGTTTGTCAAACCGAGCAAAACATCCTCACTCTCTTTCTACCTCTACCTGAAACCCACAGCGCTCAAAACATCCTCTGTATCACAAATCACTGTGGCAGACTTGAATAGCTCACTCGAAACAGGGATATATCTTACCCTCGTGCCAGCGTGGGGTGGCACACCACACAACAGTAAGATCAACAATAACAATAACAACAGCAGCAGCAGCAGCAGCAGCGGTGTAGGCTCAACAGAGCAGACTACTGATAAAAGGAAATGCAGGGGGGGGGGTTGAGTTGCAAGTTCCTCTCAGCTCAGCAGAACGGTGCCATCAGCTGTAGCATTTGTCTGTTCTTTCCCCCTCTTCCACCCTCCCCTCCTTCCCTCCACCCTCCACCCTCTTCCCCTCTTCCCATCCAGAAGACAGGAAGCTGTTCGTGGGAATGCTCGGCAAGCAGCAGAGCGAGGACGATGTCCGGCGGCTGTTCGAGACCTTCGGCCAGATCGAGGAGTGCACTGTCCTGCGAGGGCCTGATGGGGCCAGTAAGGGTCAGAGCCCACACACCTGCCACTCTCCTTTTTTTTTTTTTTTTGCCCTGTCTGTCTCTGCATCCTCTTTCTGTCTGTACACGTCCTTTCTGTCTTTCAGATTTTTACATTTCTGCCTATGCACTCATTGACATCGTCTGCGATCCACTCTGCTCTTCTAAAATAACTCATCCTCTCTGTCAGCCATTCTGCTTTTTTTAACCACCATCACTTATGTGTCTCGCTCACATTTCTTTCATACCTCATTGTCACCATGCTCCGGCACCTCCTTCCACCCACTTTCCACTCTTTTTCTCACTACCTTCTGTATTTCCATTCCCTTTTTTGTTCGCACTTTACCTCTCACTCTCTTTCCCCTTCCAAACTTTTTTTCCCCCTCTTACTTAGTCTCCTCATCACAGCAGCTCTTCCCAACTGGGCTTGTACTCAACAAATACATCACACAACACCTTGTCTTTCTGCTCCCCTCTCCCCTCTTCCTCCTTCTCCTCTTCCTGTTATCTGAAAAACGTACGGTGTAATCATGTTTGTTTCCCACATTCCCGTCATCCCTCCCCCGAGACACCATTGGACGATAACGTCCTTACTGTAAATAAAGCAGCCAGGTTCTGGGTTTTGCTGCTGTCACTCACTGTGAGGCAGATTTGCATGAATTCAGGCATTTCCTTATGCATACGGCTCATGTGCTATTTAGTAAGTAGAGCATGTTTAGAGGAAAGGTGGTTGGGAAAAGTGCGCTGTAGGTGGGATTGTTCTGAGAGTGCGACTCCAAAATCATCCTCTGATGGGTCCCTGTTTCGCAGATATATTTGGAGGAAGAACACCAATGATATTGCTCGGAAACCTCCATCATTCTTTCTCTCGTGTTGACTGTGAATCATTCTCCTATAGGAAGCATATGAATGGCTGAGGAGAATTTGTGAGAGGGCAAGGGAGAGAGGTTGGTAATGTGTGATCCCGCTGAGTAGATCAAAGAGAAAGACTGGTTTTACTGAACCGCACACCTATCTGTGTCTGCATCCGTTCCCCTCGCTCTTGATCTTGGATGCATTGCTCTGTGTCACCTCACCAGCCCACCTACCTTTCTACCCCGGCTCGTTTCCTCTTTCACTGCGACTCCCTGCCTCTCCAGCTCCCTCTCTTCCTGTCGACTCAGACGCCTCAAGCTGACTGACAGCACATAAAATGAAATAAGGCCGGTGCTGCTGTTACAGAGAGGAGCGAGCTTTCTCTCTCATTCGTACTTCCACTCCTTTTCACCCTCCTGCACCAGACTCTTCAACTCCTTTCTGTTTCTCCTCTCTTCACATGCCATATGTTTCCTGTGTTGGTATTTGTCTCTATTATCACTGGCTCAATCATCCCCTTTTCTTCAAGTTGCACCGCTACAAAATGGAAAACTGTGAAGTTATGTTAACTATGAATGCTTCCATGAGGCAAAGGTGTCATATAGTATACAGGTATTTGGTCCTATCACTCACTGTGCAACAGTCCTATGCAATCAAGTCGAGATTTTACGGTAAATTATTTTGCCAGCTGCCTCGCTTGGGATGAGGTCTCTGTAATTTGAATGAGACAGACCTTGAAATTGACAGTGCTATCTGTTCCATGATGGAGGCTTTGTCCCCTGTTGATGTAAATTTATGCTACTCAGAGGCTTTTCAGCACCCCTCTTCACCCAATAAAAAAGGCCGAGAAGTTTAACATCCATCTCTCTTTGGCGCCGCTCCTCAAAGTACTTTCAAAGTGCAACACTTGCTGCCAGAGTTGAATAGAGCCCCGAGTTGTCAGGAATAATAGAGAGATGGCTTTTAGGTCTATAATTAAGTTGTGTTATAAATGTCACCCATCCAGTGGGATGGAATTCATGCATACATATTATTACCCCGGGAATTCAAAAGGCAGCGCAGATCCTCTCGCTTGAAAGCAATACAATCTTTCTTTTTCCTTCTTCCCCCCCAAACTCATTCTGAGCCATCAAATTCAAAAACTCAAATGTGCACTATAATTTATGAGGCTGTAGCACTTCAAATTCTTTTGAGATGTTGTGCTCCGTGTCCCTTAACTTTTTTTTAGGTCAGAAGAATCAAGGCTAGGGCACTGTTTCTTTGAGGACATTGTATGTTTGACATGACGTGGTCATTGATGGTGTGAACTGCGGTTTTGAATGTCTTTCTGGTTGGTGTGAGCTGCTGGGGTCACTGGGACCCTAGCAGATGGCCTTGTTAGTGGACTATCAGCAAGTTATCATGCCTCACAAAACCCAAAAGGCTTTTTGTGAGGACAAACTGCTCCTTATAATTTCAACTAGAAAGGTTAAATGCATTTGTTCCCTCAAAGACAGGGTTACAGTAAAATGCACACAGTGGGCTGATAAACAAATTAAGACCTTTTCAAAACTCTTTCAGGAGGGACGTTCAAGTAAAGTGAAAGGGTGCTAGGGTGCTGTCAAAAAGTACCCAAGGTTTCTTTGATTTTCTGCTTGCCTCTGTACATTTACACTGCCTTGAGGACATATGACAGTACAGAAAACACATGGCATTTACGACTCACCATATTTCTAAACACGGCAGTTTAAAATACTTACCATGTACTGTGCAGCAGCATAGTGCATGGAAAGCCTCGGGTAAAGGTAGAATCTGTCCTCCACTGATGTGCACATACCATATGTCCTTGAGTTCAATTTGAAATTTTTGCGAGGAAATAACTCATGGACACTTGTATGTCAGGGAAGGAAAGCTGACACCTGAGATGCAGGAGGGAATGGATTGCTGCCAAAAACATCTCCTGAGCCTACCTATCAGTGTTTGTAATTTAAATGAATCATCACGACACCTTTGGGAACGCAGAGAGAATAAATGTATATGAATGCATGCATCTGCAGTTCTCACGAAACCACACATTGAACTCGGGTGAAGCCTGTCTGATTATGGGACATTGGGGCTACTCGATTAATGAAAAGGGGGCAGAATTAATCCACGAGTTTGTTAATTAGGTATCTCTTGACTTAACACATGAGATACCTGAAGGCAAGGATAAGAATAGGACATTACAAAATAACTCTTGCACTCTATGACGACCATAAAGCTTAGAGAAATAGCTCCTGTTTAATTTAATGGCTTTTGGAAAATTACCACATTTCAGTGCCACTGTAATTCAGTTCACTAGCTTTCTGTTCATGTAGTAGTTTAGTGCCTTTCCTAACCTACACACTGCTACACTGTTTAATCATGTGGTAAGGATGTGTAAGCTTCAAAAGCACATATTGTGCATTAATATTATCTACTTGAATCATTTTTAATATCATTTGAAATGTTAATGCAGTGAGGCTCCAGTGCGCCGCTGCCGACGCCCCTTCCCTTTTCTTCCGGCCAACTTTTGATGTTGACTTTTCCTTTTGTGCATTAACTACACAACAGATTTAAGATCATTTGAATGCCCCTTGAGCAAAGCCCCCACCCCTCTATCTGAAATTATGTGCGCAAAGATTCGGTTAGATAGGCAGATTATAATACTATTCCTTTGTCATCATAATCTCTTTTATGAGTGACTGCACACAAATCACAATGTGTAAATATTAAACAGATTAATAATCACAAACAAGTCAGGATAGCAAATGCCTTGGCTGCATGCTCCGAAGTGGAGGGGCTGGAATTAGAAATGGGCGAGGGAAAGAAAGCTCCACGCCGCTAATGCCTTAGCCACAATTAGACTGATTTATTCAGAGTTATGCGCCGAACACACCAATGGCAGGATATATTTACAAACCAGATAACATGAAAACAATGGTAATGAATGGTGTTTCCTGGCCATTTTCAAGACCACCTCCCTAATGCTGTGCCCCCTCCCTTCTATTTCTCCCTTTTTCTTTGTATACAGGCTGTGCCTTTGTCAAGTTCTCAAGCCACGCAGAAGCGCAGGCCGCCATCAACAGCTTGCATGGTGGACAGACTATGCCTGTAAGTAACGCACTATGAAACACACTCAGTCCAAATAACAGAATTAACTAGAGTATAAACTCAGCTCAATTGTTTTTACACCTAATGTGGACAGTGTTAGAGAACGTTTTGCAAGTGAGGTGAGGTTATTTGTATGTGCCAGCTGTTTTGCTTGTGTTGCAAAAGATGTTTGAGGTAGACCGAAATAAAGTTTACAACAAAGATAGGTGAAATTTTGTATAAATTTTTTCTGCCCTGCCAAGAGAAAGATGTTCTGTAAAGTGTTGGCAGATACTGCAAAAATATTTAAGACCAAATCATACATAGAAGATACCAGACATCTATTATCTACCTATGTATTTATTTTTTCATATCCACTTAGTACAGCTGAGCACATACCACGTACAGTATATACTGTACATGTATAGAGTCACCACATTGACTCTTTTCGAAGCACGTCAACAGCCAGTCTCACATACGTTCTCGTGTTATCACACACAAAAGATTCCCACAGTCAGCATCCGCCACCTTACAGCACACAGCTGCATATTCTGTATCTGTCTTTTCACTCAGTATCCATTTCTTTCTCATGCAATTCAAACTACATTTCCAGCAGACTGATAGAGTATTTACATTCACCGTATTATAAGATATGATTACTGTGCACTGCACAAAAATCCTTGAATGTCTCCTCGGAGGACATTGTACTGCGTGTGTCAGTATGTTATTTACATAAATATAGTGCATATGAAACTGAAGTAGAGACATGGGTGTAATGATGGGAATAAAAAAATGAGGAACTATAGCATTGTATAAAATGAAACTGTATGTATGAGATTGTTCTGGTTGATTCCCATTGTTTATCTACTTGCTGTATAATGATTAAACAGCACACAATTCAACTCAAATTTGCACACATTTCCGCTTGTAATGAGAAGTAGATAAGTCTTACGTTGAACATATAGTGAATAATAGCTCATTTATTCAATTGCCAAGTCATCTGGATCTTACCATAAAGTATTAGCTAAGAGTGACCCTACTTACATGTATAGAAGAAACAGCACCAAACTGCAGGTGACATTTCAGACACCTATGAACTGCAAAGTACAACATTCACAGGCATCTTTGTGATGAAAAGTACAACTGTCGGCAAAGTTGAAGTAAATTATCTTTGGAAACGTTACTGTAAGGGGGAGACAAACGCAAGACAGATTATTCAACTAGGTTCTAAACAAGAACAAATTAAACCTTGGATGACCATTTTCTACTTGTGAATTAAAATGTTTCTCCCTAAATGATGAAATACTGCTCTGTCAAAAGGTAATAGTTAGGTAATAGTTTGAGAAATTCCCAAAAATTGAAACAAAAGTATAATTAGTGACTTTATATTTGGAGACAAAAATATTGTTATTGAAATTGGACATTTTACTATTTGCTATTTATAAAAAAAATGTAATGATTAAAATAAATAATTTGCTTGACGATTGTTTTTGGGATGGAATAAAAAGCTTTATCTCAAAAAGTGACTGCTTGTCTGAAAGTTAAACCACTGGCAGGAGTGGAATAGATAATAAATACAGAACAAGCACTGACCACTGAATATTTTTGTGATATGGTGGTGACATAACCTCTTGTAGCAACAAGTGAAGAATGACTAAAAAACTGCTCATTGCTGCCAAAACAGTGACAGTTTGGCCTCTGTCAAGGGCCAATTTATTCTTAAAGAATATTAAATATTTAAAACAGGTCAAACATTGATCAAGGGATGCTTAATTACAGTGATTGGAAGGGAGGTTGACAAGGAAGTCAATAATATTGAAAAGCAACCAGGAGTTCGGATGTAAGGTCAGATTATTAGCCACCTTTATTTTCTTAACCGCTTCCTGATATTTCAACATTAAGTCTTTCATTATGTTGTGGGACACTGGCAGTTCATCAGCTTTCCATTAACTTTTGACTTTTCTACATTTATAATTCAGCCTGAGCATCATTCACCGGGGTATTTATCTTTATATGCGTGCGATCATTTTATGCTGTAAGTAATTGTGATGTTGTTACTCAATAATGTTGTAAACAAGATTGCATATTAATCATTGTGAATACGGGTGGTATAGACACATAATACATGTAATATAAGAGAATGATAAAAGAATCCTCCATTACAAGTGCTTTTGAGGAATTGTAGAAAGTAGGTAATGATGCATTGTTCCAGCTTGATATACAGTAGTTGTGAGATGCATTAAGTAGCATTAGTTTGTGTTGGTTTGTTTAGTTGAAGAATGAGGCCACCAAACCCATAGGTCTGATCAAACTGCAGTTAATTACGAAATTGGACATACTTCTGTAAGGCTTGAACAAGGACAACAGAAAAGTAAGAGAAATGAGAAATTACAAAGCAACTCACTGCCAGTGCTGGATGTGTGTTGAGCACTGCACAGCTGGACATGCACATGAGCGCACACTCTTTCTGGCAGACATCCGCACCTTCACACACTTCACTGATGTTCCGCAATAAATATTTACGGATGCTTCCTGGCAGCCAGATAGTGCCCTGGAAGCCAGATGTAATTTACACATCTTTTTGATGCCGCCTCATTTTGCATTACACTGAAGTAGTGAGGAAGGGAAATAAGTGCTGGAGTCGGTTTAACAGTGTGTGTGTGTGTGTGTGTGTGTGTGTGTGTGTGTGTGTGTGTGTGTGTGTGTGGTAGATGTGCTCAGTACAGTCCAAACTTTTTTGGATGTAAACCACAATGGTCAAAATCTAATACAAAGTGGGCCACGAGCCAAACAATAATCATGTTGCACACTGATCATGCACAATTACTGAAAATGATTATAATCAAGACATGTACTTTCTACTTAAAATATCTGTTGACTCAATCAATGCTTGTTTGCATCCAGAAGATTAACATATTGAACTCCTGTGAGGTTGTTACTTGTACTGACCAAAATCTGGCACTTGAGGACAAATCTTGCACACTTTTGTGTGTGTGCGTGTGTGCGTGTGTGTTCGTTTTGCTATAACCCAGGCACAATTGTTTTTGGTTGGATCACTAAGCCACCTGAGGTCTGCTGCAGATGAACTGTCCAAGCAACATATGGAGCCCCAAACAGACCTGGGGCGGATCACTAGCCATCCAAAAGTTCATTAATAATCTATATTATCCATATCGCTCTCCCTCTATCCCTGCACCTGTTGTCCTCCTCTGCCCATATCCAACTTCCCCTCAGATTAATAGGCAAGGTGGCCATTAGTATCCAACTAAAGCTTTGGTACCGATGGGGGATGCAGTTAATTTGGATAATATCACTGCCACATGTCGTCAACAACAGACTAACAGGAGGCAGGATTCAGAGAGTGGGCTGCCTCGCTCACTGCCTGCTGCCAGCTGTGAGGTCTGGATGAACCTTGAACAAAGAGTTGTCTCTCACTCCCTCTCTGTCTCTCTCTCCCTCTTAATGTTCTCTCTACAGCATCTGTGTTACCTGGCACACACACGGCGTGCCATAAATAACACCTCCACCAAAATACACTGGCCCAAATTGAAAGGCTTTAACAAAGCTTAAGGACATGGGATGCCACCAAAGGGCATGCGCTGATAGATTGGGTCATAGCCTTAATTGATGTGTATTGCAAACTGCAGGTGCTTTACTCTTGCAATGTTTAGCTGCTGCATTACAGTATAAGGCTGCAAAGACACCTTAGGCAAAGCTTGGAATGGCAAAGCTGAGGGCAGGCAAGACAGCACCCAGCAAATTGCAGACATTGTCATGTTTGGTGTCACAGCGTGGCTGACAGGGCCTGTGGAGCTTGCCGGTGTTGGCAGCAACAAGAGCATGCATGTGTGTGATATGATGGTTCTGGATTAATGAGAGATAAGACCCAAGCCAGAGTCCGTTGTCTTTGTAATACACAAGTCATCAAAGCCACATGAAACTTTTGTTGAACCTCGGCAGGCCTGTAGCTGACATGCTACATGGAGTTTTATTTGTTGGCGCTCCTCACATACGATAGTAACAACTGGTATTTATGGACAAAATGTAGCAGTAGCAGAGTCAAAATACCTTTATGAATATCAGGGATTGCTCCTCTGTCTCTTATGCCCTGTCACAATTCCTCTCCCTTGGCATTAACCCTAGAGGAGTGTCTCCCTCCAAATGGAGCCACAAGGGAGAGGGCTAGAAAATCTTCCCCTACGAATTAGGACACCAATCGCTACATCATCAGCAGCCAAACAACGTTATTACAGTGACAAACATTATCAACTAATGTTACTATATCAACACCCGTATTCAACTAACATTATAATAGTGCCACATCTGACAACTGCAGGACAGACCTACTGAGCAATACACAGTCAGTCAGGGTGTTTATATCTCGTATTTCATTGTAACATGAATCCTGTCCATAGAAACGTCTGCTCCACAATGAAAACATGAGCACTCAAGAGTGTTTACATACTTGTTTTGGCAGCGTTAATAGTGATTTTCCTTAAACGCTTGTCACAGTGATTCAATAACGTTTTCATTTGCTACTGGATTAAAATAAGACATTCCACTGGATTTAAACATTTTCATAAGTATTTTGCAAGATTTCATTCATGAGCAATTTACCCGAAGCGGTCACCTTGTTGATTTGCTCCCTCCATTCGTAAAAAATTGGGAATTTCCGTCTACCCCTTCGTTTGTAGGGGGGTCGTGAATACACTGTGTTTGAAGGGGTGTTTAAAGGGCTAGATGGCCACTACCCCTAAATCACATAGAGAAATGGGACGACACCACCCTTCATGGCCACGCACAAAGAGAAGGGGTAGGGCCAAGTGGTAGGGCTAAGAGGTGAATTAGGACAGGGCATTAGTGTGATGCAGCTGTAAATGGACGGCAAGGCCAGACTGATACAGCATCAGCCACTGCAAATGACAGACAGTCCTCACATGAGGCTAGCAAAGATGTAGCAAGGTTCACAGAGTTCAATATCAGGCCAGAAGGAAGTTCAACCAATTACCAAACAAACTTGTCATGGTGTCTCCATTAAATTCAAACAGACTCTCGATTAGCACTTTTAGTGTTTGAGTGTGTAGAAAGCTGCAGGTTTCTTTTAAAAGTAGCTGTTATATGTTGGCTGAATGAGGAGAAACGACAGTGCTTACCACATTATTGGCTGATCTTTAATATGCTTTACAAAATTAGTTTCCCTTCAGTGAGTGTGTTGTGATATTGTATTTTTCTCTAAGCCTCTATAAAGAATGAAAGATGAGTGTCTGTTTACCTGTTAGTAGACACTTAACACCAGCCTTTGTATCACAGTAGTGCAGAGATAAAAGAATAATGCTGGTTTACTGGTGTAGTTTACTTCTAATCCCTCAATTACCATTGTGTATTTTTCTATCTACACATTCTGTGGCCTATACAAAATCCAATATGAGAGATTTTCACAAGTCAAGTGTGTTGTTGAAGAAATTTGATTACTTTTTGAACCCATGACAAATTCCTTAGTTGTAACTGTCAAAAGTGAAGGCTCCCTGTTGGCCCTTATCAAATTCAGCAAATTCATTTTCTCTCCAGGTATAGGAGTCATGCCGGTGGAGGTTATTATTCTGTTTGTTTGTCAGCTTGTGATTTTCTGCTATGGGTGAAGAGTGGCTGTTTTGCATCCAGTGCCTGTTGCCTGCTGCCACCTGTTCCTTCGTTACCTGGCCACATATTACTCTTTCTTTGTGTGGATAGAAACTCTTGATCCATGAGAGGGTCGCACTCCGAAATCTGCTTTTTCTGATTCTGGCTTGTATCAAGTCGGGATACATCTGCTTCAGATGTAGGGATATGAAAGTCTCCTATTCAGGAGTGAGGATAGTATTTTTTGGGGGGATATTTGGCTTTAATATTATGAAAGTCAGAAATGCTCAACTCTGACATGAGTGGCAGTGTTGACAACACCTACCGAGCTTCAGTGTACTGCTTCAGTGCTGCTGCCAAGACTTCTCAGTGTAGACACAGCAGACTCTGCTCCCGTGCTGTCGTCGGCAGCAGAGCACTCTGCTGGGAGGATCCAGTCCAGACTCGCCTCACAGTCTGGCCTCGTCTGGCTCGAGTCACGGTGCAGTGAGTACAGGCAGCCGCGGGCTTTCACAGTCCTGATGCTCACAATGCATTCTTCATGAGGCATTAAATGAATATAAGAATACACAGATACACAAAGCAGAAAATGAATGTGATCTAAATGCCAGGCCCCCGTGCTGTGTGCAGGCTTGAGCAACAACGCTGGAGGAGGATGTTTGCTCAGTGCCAGCCTCATTAAATCCAGCAGCCCCGTCCCGTCAACTGGCCCACGACGTTGAAAAAAAGAAGTGAAAAAGGTCAGGAGGTGGGATGGAATGAAAAAGGGAGGGAAACTGTGCCGCTAACGCCACCACGCTAGTGTATTGATTTAACTAATTGAAATGGCTCCAAGGGAGAAACACCAGATGGGTCTCCTCTGGCCTGAGGTGGGGTGCTGGCTGGCTCTGATAGGATCCCATCTGAGACGCACTGTCCCTGGGGTGCATGCTGATGCCTTCCTTCATTCCCAAGCCTCTCTCGCACAGTTATCTGCAGCAAACACATTCTCCTGGTTGTGTTAATAAAATATTTCCAAGCACATTTTCACATGGGTTAATCAAATAGCTTGCAAAAGAAACCCAACTCTGGCCAAGAACCTATGTATTTTTTACATTCAGTACATGCATATTAGTTTTCCGTACATAAAAATGATTCAAAAATATAAATAATATATAAATAAGGCTTTAGATGAGTGATTTTACACAAGTGTAAAAGAAAAGAACAATAAATGTCTAAAGGTACAGGCGGGATAAATATAAGACTAAACAAACTATGTTTTCTGTAAGGATTGCTGCAGCATCCATGACGTACCAACGCCCAAAGCACGAGACCACCCTGGAAAACTGCCCTCTCAATGGCACTATCGCTCTACTTTTCCTGTTTAAAATTTCATGAAGGCTTTACAAAAAAAGGACACACTTTTTTGCATGAATTAAAATGAAGTAAGACTGAACTACAGACAGAGGCTGTGTGTTTGTTCTGCATTATTCAACTTCACAGGGCACAAGTTTGTTTGTTTCTATGATTTTCTGTTTGCATAGCTCTGCTTAAGTAATGTGCCGTCTGTGGGCAGCATTTTACTTGGACCTGTGGAGGCATTCGGTGTAGCTTTGCTGATTTCAATTTCTTGTACCCCGAAGGAAAATAGACAGGAAGCAGGTGTACACATAGAAACAGCCGTTTGCAGCATCAATCACACTGGTCAGTTTCCCTGTCACTACGTGCCCTACAGTTCACTAGTGTTTCCTTTTTCTGGATATGGAAATATCAATCAAAGCCTGAAGTTGTACTGACCCTGTCAGGATGAGAGATTTTTGAGAGATGGATCCATGTTGTGATTATGGAGTCTTTCTCTCCTCGTGTCTTTGCTTTTATGATCTTACTAATCATATCCTGACTGCCCCCTGGCTGCCTGTGTCCTTCTGTCCTGGTGGTGCTCCATGCTCTTTCCCAGCATGCACTGTTTGTAATTAAATAGGAGCCTGGTCCTCTTGACAGTGTCTGTAGCTGCTTTCTCTGCCTGGCAGCCTTGTCATCCTCCATATCTCTCTCTCTGTCTCTCACTCACACTCAGACACTCTCCCTCCCTCTTTCCTTGCCTGGATGTCACATGAGGAAGTGACTCTGGTCTCTGTCTCTCAAATGATTTAATTGGATGCAAACTCAGGAGCACAGACATCAATATGGAACTATATCTGCCATAAGGCAGAGCCATTAGTCAATACTTCGCCCTCCACATGCCGAAGGCTTTTGTCAGAGCTAATTACCCAGGATTGTATTCAGTGGAGCTTCACCAGTGGGGGACTGGGACTCCTGTGGGATCTGGTTAGGATCACAGTTCACTCCCAGTGTATACACTAGAGTTGGAAAGTTCACAAAAGCAAATATCACTCACAATTCTCTTCCATTTAACACTGACAGATAAGTGACTGCAGTAATGTGCATATTCAGTTCCAGTGGCTTACATAGTTTAGAAATACAGGACTAGGCGATGAAGGCTGAAGTGTTATGTACACTGGAAATCAGTTATATAGTTATAGAAATTATAGCTATAGAAATCAATCCTTGTGGCTGTTTCTCCCTTGCAATCATGCAAAGAATCCACAGTAATGCTTTTGATGTTCCACATATTTTCTACTACGTAGCCATCATTTAGTTGTTCGCTCATATGCAATAGGTTTGTTTATGTTTAGGTTCCTTAAAGAGTTTTTGAAGATTGTATTAAGTAAAAAACTGAACCTACAAATCCACACCCGGTATTAAAACAATTTTACTAACCTTGTAAAAATACGTGTCCCACCAGGGTGCCTCGTCCAGTCTGGTGGTCAAGTTTGCAGACACCGATAAGGAAAGGACCCTGCGTAGGATGCACCAGATGGCGGGCCAGCTCGGCATCTTCAGTCCCATGACCATCCAGTTTGGGGCCTATGGCGCCTACTCTCATGCTGTAAGTCTCAGCCCGGCGGGGGAGGAGACGGTGAGCTTTTAAAAAAGAATAACACAAACTGTTGTGATTTGCGGTTTGAACTCACAATCTCTCCCACCAGGCATGTGACACTCCCAGAGAACAACGCTTTAAGTGATTCACACCATTAAATGGCTGTTACAGCCCAGATTTACACAGGCTTTAACAGAAAATGCTGCACTTCTTTTTGTATCGTGTCTTTTCTTTTATCCCTTCATTTGTCCAGGGAAGCTGCTTATCATGTATGCTCAGCACTACACTGTTTTACTTTCACACAGTTGTAAGCATCCACTTCACACTCATTTTCCTTTCTCACATTTCCTGACGTGGTCTTTGAATTTAAACTGCCAACCCGAACTTGCCTCTTTAACATTTCATTGCTTACATTACTTACACGTGTTCTTTTACACTCAAACAGAGGTGCGTGTCATTACCAGGAACCCACACCCCTTGTCTCTACCACCCCCTCCTCATATTCACACATGAGAGTCTGTGAGATTTTGCACTCATACAGTAGCTAACAGCTCACCCTGACAGGTGAGAATCGCCCGCTCACGCAAAATCTCTCCACTGACTTTGCCACCGCGGCCCCCCTTTTCTCTTACACACTCATATATACATTGCATATAGAAATACAGTTCCAGCTCGCTAAAGTTATCCCAGCTTTTATAGTGTGTCAGTATAATGAGCACACGACCAAAGCGGTGTTAGTGTTGCTGGGAAGCAGCGCTGCAGGGCAACACAGACCACTCTGTTCAAGTACAAGGCATGGGCCAAGCAAACAGAGATGTGAGAGTAAACATGTTCTGGTCCTGCGGCTATTTCACCCTCCTTTCCTTTTCTGTCCTTCCCTCCATCCCTTCACTCGCCTCTCCTCCCCACTGCTCTTTAATCCTACAGCAGATGATGCAACAGCAAGCAGCCCTGATGGCAGCTACACAAGGGTCCTACCTGAACCCCATGGCAGCCATTGCTGCTGCGCAAATGCAGCAAATGGCAGCTTTCAATGTCAACGGCCTGGTGGCTACTCCCATGACACCGTCCTCAGGTACAGGCGTACATACATACACTAACTGGCATGCAGGACTCCTCTCTCCATTTCTCACCGCTACCTGGAGACATTTTCATCATTAGCAAGAATTATAGAAGCAGTACAAATGTATTCATTCAAGGCCTTTCTACTCATTGCCCTTGTTATATTTTTTAAGATGTAGGCTCGCTAGTCTGCACTGAAGCAGACATTGCCAGTGTTGAATTAAAGGAAGTGTAGCCATGTATTGAGTGAAGCATGATGGGAGAAGATGTACAGCATTCCTCATTGGCAGCCACATTATAGTCTTTCCCTCTTTTCCTGTCTCCCATTATCTCCCCCGCTCTCTCTCCCTCTCTGTCCGTCGCTCTCTATCCCTGTGTCTCTGTGACAGTGTGTGTTTTCTGGGAACGCAGCCAATCCGATGACTTTGGATGCAGAGTCCTTGGCTTATACAATATAAGAGCAAAGATTTGTGTGAGATAATCCTGGACCCCAGTCTGAACTATCTTTTTGGTCCTTGTCATGAGGAGCTTTGAAGGCTCGACACTAAGTAGCCAGGCTGCCTGGAGGCAGGGTCATTGCAAATGTATTAAATAAAAGAGGCTTGATGCTGTACCTGGCATTTGTAATCCACAAGGCCTACATACACTAGGTAATGCCCATCAAACATAATCCTACAAGACCTAAATGCCCTTCACCTGGATTAGAAAAATAATAAAAATCCATCAGCACAAAGGGGCAATGACAAGGTGACGGACTTGGAATATCTACACAAGGTGGAACGGTGGTTAGAAGAAGAGGCTCAGGCTTCTGAATTTAATATACACCTTTGTATCTTCAAAAGTGCAGTTATGAACCCCGAGAGCCAAAAATATAGCTTAAACAGGCGTATAATAATGAGAATATATCCAGAAAGTCTGAGTGCAACCTTTTTACCCAGTTCCACCCTTCATCCACACCTACATTGGTTTGCTACCTTGACTGATTTAAGCAACTGTACTTTTAGTTCCAGTTGAATTGGTACCAAACAACACAGAACATTTATGGTGGGTCAAAAGATACGCATTGGTGCTCATAAGGACCCATTACGTGCCTGTTGTACAGTACTACATTTGTGAGGAAATGTTCTGTATTAAAAATATACCTCTCTTGTACCGTGCACCCTGCAGTTTCCATAATGACTCTGTCACTATTTGCAGGCACCAGCACACCCCCAGGCATCTCTGCCACAGCCGTGTCCAGCATAGCCACCCCGATCGGGGTCAACGGATTCAGTGCCCTCCCGCCTCAGAGCAACGGGCAGCCCACCTCTGAGACCATCTACACCAATGGTATTCATCCTTACCCAGGTGAGCAAATCAAGGTTTTACATAAAAGGAACATGAGATGTATTTGTACCATCCACTGTCATGAGACAGTTGCTCTAACCCCGACACTCCATCGTACGCTTAGCTGCTTGTACCAATGGTGATCTATGAATGTTTGATGATTCGAGTATTGCACCTGATCTGAAAAGGAACGTACCTAATTGCAACAATGCAAGTTCAACTTGTAAGTCATGACAAACTAAATCATATCAGAGACCTTTTTACTTTGCACTCGCACAATATCTTTTTCTGATTTGAACTGAAGTCTTTAAGGCTTGAGGGTCAATCAGCGGCGTCTTTGGCAGATTTCTGAGCAGCCAGCCCCAGTATCATGATAAATCCATCAGTTCATCCATCAGTCCATTACGGCTAATTTGATGTGTCTCAGCCCGTCCTCGGCTTCTTAATGCTGTCTGGGACTGATTCCTGAAGAAATGACAGACGTGCATTCCTCATTCTGCATTATGCACAGGCAGCTGCAATTGTAATGAACTACAAAGTGGTTTGTTTGGCATGTTGTTAATATTTGATGCAAACATCTGGGGCAAACAAGCATTTTGAAGAACTGAGAGATATGACGAGCCATGTTTCTCCTGCTCTCTGTGTGATCTCACGCCCTAATGATTCTCTGCAGATAAGCCAATTTCTGACTCGCTTTTTAACTTTCTCTCGATATCTTTCTTTACCTCTGTATCTGTCTTGACCATTTTGTCCTGTCTTTGTCTTTTTGTGCTTTCATTTTCCTCTTTGTCACCCCCCTTCTCTCTGTCTCTCTTCCCGTCTCTGCAGCACAGAGTCCAACTGTGACCGACCCTCTCCAACAGGCTTATGCCGGTGTCCAGCACTACGCAGGTGATCTGTCTCTCCTACCTCCTCTACTTTCTCCCTCCCTCCATCTGTCTCTTCCCCTCTACCCTCTCCCTCTCTGTTTGTCACATCAGTAGACACTATGACAGGTAGAGATAGCCAGACGACTAGCCAATTTCCTCCCGGATTAGGCTACTTTACATTAGAATTTTAAAAGGATTTTCAGTTGACTTGATTATACACCCACACAAAAAGTCTTAATTCCAAAAGTACATCACAAGGGTATGAACCTGCCATAGCCTCCTACATGAGAGATGACATACACCTCTCACACCACTGCATAGTGCCTGATATCTGCTGATATTAACATGGTGTTAAGTCTCCCTGTCTTTCTTTGTATGTCTGCTCAGTTGAACTGCACTCCCATCCCATTTCCCCGTACTCTTTGTGTAGTGATCCACCAGCCAAATGAGTCCGGGCTCTAAGTCATAATGCAATTTATGTATACAGTGTCTAGAGGACGCCAATGGACACTATGGAATAATGATTTGAAGTTTTGTTGTGTTAAATATGAAAATGGCGATATGAAAAATTCTACTCTGGTTCTCCCTTTGTAACAGCAGCCTACCCTGCCGCCTATGCGCCAATCAGCCAAGCGTTCCCTCAGCAACCAACCATCATTCCCCAGCAACAGAGGGAAGGTAAGAGCGAGCGCGCCCACCCAAGATAAAAGGTGATAATTGCCATGTTCCATTCTAATGTAGCTGCGCTGCTTTGAATTAGCGAGGGAGGGGAAAAGCTGGCTTGGGAAAATGTGAGAAAAAGGTTTCCCATTTAAAGAGAAGAACATTAGCAGTGAGATGGAAAGTTACTCTGTCATTATTCAAAAACTGCACTAATTCTAACTCGCAACGTTGGACTGCTTAATCAGTCCATTACAATGTGTTTAAGTGGTTATAAATATTCATCAGATTAATTAGCTGCATGCATAATCATTTATTACCATTCCTGGTCTAGTGTTCCTTCTTATGCCACAGCATCAGATGTAATAAAGCATAGGATATACTGTGATGGTAAATCACTCTTTTTGACGCCATTTGTCGGTCTCAATTATTCATCTATATGATTGTACCAGACAGCTTAGAGTGCATGAATATTCGATATAGGAGCGCTGAAGTTCAGTGTTTCCAGCCGGGCCTGGAGAAAAAGTTGTGAGTATAGTCTAGCTACATTAAAGCTGCCTTCAGACATGCATTCAAATCCAGATAATCTCCTTACATTATCCAGAGGGGTTGTATGTGAGAACACAAATGGCAGAGTGAGCGGTTCCAGACTTTCTCTGGAGTTTTCTTGCCAGCCCCCCAGTAAAAACTGAATGTCCGAATAAGCCCATGCAAGAATACAGCAGGAGATCCTCCGGAGGATTCACCACGAGTGAGTGGGCACAAGACTCAAAACTGAAAAAACTAAAAGAATACCAATATTTTAGGATGAAAAAGAGGTGGCTTACACATACAGGCGCCGACTGTGTTATCAACCTAGAAAGACAGTGAGATGTGTCTCTGCATTGTTCATGTGTAAAAGTCTAGACCCAATTGAGAGTTGACATTCTCCAGAGTTCATGTCTGAAAACCGCTTAACTTATCCTAAAATGTCGGCAACCCATCTCTCACTGCTCACTTGGAACATTTTAATTGTTCACTGTTAAATGATAGAAGTCGTGGTCATGCAAACACACACAAAGTCAAAGATTCTCCCTCTCTCTCTTTTACACACACACAGCTATTCTTGGTTGAGCCTGTGGCCTGTCTGAGTTCTGGCCTCCTCTGAGTTTTGGCAGCTCTCCCAGTCTGTCTCAGTCCACTGCCACACTGTGCAGCTCTGCCATTTAACAAGAGACACCTACACCTGAATACACAGGCACAGTCAAGCCTCAGCTTCAGCCTCCCTCTGAAAGCTGACAATTTCAACAATGTATTCTATCAGCCTGTGTCTGTGTGTTCATCAACAAAGAAGATCCTCCCAAATCCTAAAGAATAATTTTAACCAGACAAATCTTTACTGTACCATTTGACAATATGTGTCCTTTTCATTTCAACTGAGCATCGGAGGCAGCACAGTAGCATTTCAGTGTGATACAGCGATAAATATCAATACCGTGTACATTATGGCCAAAGTAATGCAGTACTGTCAAGTGCTTGTGGATAAACTGCATATGCCTTAACTTTTAATCAATACAGTAAATGATTTACCTGTTAAAAAGGGTTTATGCATGGAGAGTGTAAAGGTGGGTGCAATGCATTACCATAGACTTTACTATAATATGCATCCACTATATTAGGCCTTTAAATATTTCACAACAGAAAGAAAAAAAAGTATATTAGTATATGCTACAGACAATGTGTTGCTGCGCATTTTATAGAAGTGAAAATGGCTCCAAAGCTGACAGCGATTACTCAAAATGACAATTATCAGTACACGACTGTTATTGTCTATCTGTAGTCTATTAGAGGCAGAAGCAAAAGAGTGAATGAAGTAGTGATATTGGACCCAATCTAAGACCCATTTCAAGAGCACTGGGTCAGATACATCACCACCAAATAATTTCCAGATGATACTCTGTGAAAAGACATGGCAACAAATCTCGATCATCGACCATCATTAAATGTCAGTGGTTGCTTGAAGGATGGGCAAAAGTTGAAAAAAAATAACATTAAACTGTAGTTTTAAGCTTTATTGATGTCATTCTTAATTTTGTCTCAGTGTTGAGTGAAACTGTCACAACAATATGTTATATGACATTATCGATGTATGGGAAAAATAGCAAGTTAGCGTTGCACTCAGATTCACAGTGGATAGTATATCGTATAAACTTCTTTGTCAAAATCTGGTAACTACTTTACCCAAATGCAACCCTAACCTAATTCAGGTGAGTTATGGTAGTTGTACAGACGTCGGGTAAGCTCACTTGTTTCTAACTGCATGGCTACGGATTTTTAGCAGTAATAGTCATCACAGCCTCTGCTGATGTTACCTCATGTTACATCATTTGAGGTAATTTATCAGACTTTGCACAGCTCCCTCTGGAGCCCTACAAGGCTGAGTATAAGTAGCACTGCCTGTGACCTGTAAACAGACATTTATTCGTAATATTGCCTCTGCTTTAAAATAGAAACATGTATACATATTGCGTACGCGAATCATAACATAATTAATTCTCACCCTAGGCTGTGTGAACAAGCCATACAACCAGTATGTCTGTATAATGAATGCAGCCAGATCAAATTGTCAACATGTACATTCTGCACTTTGAATCTTCACACTTTTCTACAATGGATGGAGCTTTAGATACATAATGTCAACACAATCGAAATATGCAGATATCTTAATGGAATTTAACAGATGCATCTCTCTGTAAAAGGATTTTAGGACAGAGCTGAGATTCATCCTTAAATAAATAGAATAAATATATATATATCATCACTGTGTCAACCTGTGTGTGCATGTGCATCCTCTATCTCTCTGAGGCTCAGCAGCACTACAGCCAGCCACCACTGCAGCCATCTTATCAGCCTTCTCACCAGCCCCGGTCTCATCTCGTCACGCGATCACCCCGAGCAATGAGACAGGAGAGAACGCTAGCCGGGCTGCCAGCTGCACGCACTGTCCGCGAGTCCATCACATCTCTCTCCCTCTCTTTTTCTCTCTGTCTGTCCATAGTTCCATTTCTGTCTCCGTCTCCCTCCAGTTCATTCCTGCCTTTCTCCAGATTGGCCTGTACAATATGTGGCAGCTGGGTGGATGAGTGTGGAGGGATGGAGAGAGATTGGAAGACAGTCCTACTGTCACACAGTAATTGGGGCAAACACTTGGCTTATGTCTTAATGCGTGCTCTGCCTCTTCCTCCTCGTCTCTGTCTTTCTCTGTATGTTTTTCTCTTTCTCAGTATAACCGTCTCAAAGTTTCTCTTTCAATCTGTGGTTCTTTGTTTTTCTTCCTTCTGTTGTCTGTTTGTATCACTGTTTTTCTCTCTAACCTCTCCTGTGTCTGTTTCTCCGTGGCTATTTACATGTGCGCACAGCGATTGCAGCATGTTTTCTGAGAAAATAGTCAAATTTAACTGTCTAATTAGATTTAGGAAGGTGCCACCTATCTATCCAGTTGTTGTGTGAAATGAGGTTCTAAGGGATTTGAATGGAAACCATGAAAAGAGCTGACCGAACAGCCTGTGTGAATACTGTATGTACTATCAAGTAAAATCTAATATCTATAAAAACTAATATTTGTGCCATATGGCTCCAATGTTCCTTTAATTATCGTCTTGATTGCTTTATTGAGTAATGCTTACATTCATAATTTTCCACCACTGTTGTTATGGTCAGTCTCTCTCACTCATAGGCATCTCGTGTTTATGTTGACTTTCTCTCATCACCAGGGCCAGAAGGTTGCAACCTGTTCATTTATCACCTGCCCCAGGAGTTCGGAGATGCGGAGCTCATGCAAATGTTCCTGCCTTTCGGCAACGTCATCTCCGCCAAAGTGTTCGTGGACCGAGCGACCAATCAGAGCAAATGTTTCGGTGAGTCGAAAATTGACGTTGAAGAAGAGTAAAAGGAGTAAAGAAAGAAAATAAAGACATAATTTAAATGAACAAAGTCACACGGGGGCTGTGTTTGGCAATCATCTCATGCCTCTTGTTGCTTTCCTGCAATTAGTGTTTGCTTTTGCTTTTATTCCCAGTGTCTATCCTAATCAAGTTGCAATTAACATTTTAAAGGTGCCGTTACATGCCACTGAGCAGGGGGGTGAGGAGGGACATGGGAGCTATGCACACATGCTCCCCGGCTTTATCACACAGGCATATCTAACAAGATGGTGGGGCTGGGGCGGCGGGGGAAGCGGGGAGCGAGGTGTTGGGGGGGTGGATGCTCTGCAATGAATGAGGCCCTCGTCTGGCCACTGACCCCAGATCCTTTCACAATTGCCACTTGCTCCACACATCTGTTCATCACCCTCTCCATCACACCACTCCTAATACAATCAGTATCCATCTCCCCCTTCTCTGCCATTTCCAGCCGCCTTTATACCCAAGAGGCAAGCATTTTCCCCAGACACCCCCCACCAACAATCCTCCAGTTGGGCAACCCAGCAGCATCCCATCTCCCCCTCCTCCTCTCTCGCCTCCCACACAGCAAACCAGTTCATCAGGGTGGAGGCGGTGCAGGTGGAATCCATGAGCTTAAAGAGATAATAATAGACTGGTGTGGGCCTTGCTGTTGATTCAGTTGGACAGCAGCACCCAGGAGACAGCCACTGAGAGAGAGAGAGAAAGACAGAGAGTCCCATGCAGCATTGGCTTTCTTTCACTTTCTCTTCAACATGCCATGTCTATGAGGCTTCCTCCTCCCTTGTCTCTCTCTCTCTCTCTCTGTCTATATCTGTCCCTCTCAGGACAGTCTCTCACTTTCTCTCCCTCTGTCTGCTCCTTTATAAACATATGCCTCTTGCTATCACTATCCGCCAGTCACCAAGGGGGAAGGACAAAGGGGCGGCGACCTCATCAGTCTCACCGGCTTATTTTCCATGGCTTGTAATTAAGATCTTGGCTGAAAAACAGCAAATTAACCCACGAATCTTTTATGTGTGTGTGTATTTTTTAATAATTTCTCCCTCCTTTTTTATAGCAGATGCCCCAGGGCTCCTTTGTAAGACATTAACAAATTAGTAAGATGACGCTGCGCATTAAGGGGGAAAAGTTATTAGGCCTCTAAGAACTTAGATCATGTCATCTTAAAACTGTGAGTTTAGAACTGATGGAACCATGACATCGGGCCTAAACTCACTGGTGTGAGTGTAGTAGACATGTATGTATATAAACTTGATGTACATAATATAAAGGGGGTTGAAAAAAAAAAGGATAGATAGGCTGATAAACTGTCTATTGTGGAAATGTATAAAACCTGGCCTTGCTCCCACTGGTGTGAAGTAAATACTTAGTTATCGGTCATTTCAGTGCTTTACCTGGGAAAACTAACACAAAGTCCTTGCTATAAACTGAGATCATTTCTATTATGTGTATTCCAAGAAGACAAAATAAGAAATGATATGTTACCTATTTATAGCATAAAAACAATCCGGGGGTATGTCAGCTTTTAATAATATAATAATTAAACCAAGATTTTAACTTTCCTACTGTCTACTAAAATAAAACCAACATTTTCTTATATAGATCATTTATTAAATTGTTTTTTTTCTTCTGATTAAAACAAATAAGCCTCAGTCCAACATGTAAATACTGCCATTAACACTAATCACAAGTTTGTATCTCTAAAAGTTAACTAAATACAATAGCTTACAGTATGGTAAATATTAAGCTAGAATTGATCATTTTAAATTAAATACGGTTTAGCAATTTGCTAACCGCATTAGAATGATTCTTTTGAGTTTTCACAGAGACAGCTGTGCATGTGCGGCCTGATTCCTCTACAGCAAAGGTAGATTTGGGGATTTTGAGTTAATCAGACGTCACTTTTCGAGTGAGTGAGTGTTTACAGAAAAGCTTAGAAATTCCACTATGATGAAAAGGTCACTGGAGCAGCACTTGACGCGTATTCCTAAAGTATGTGTATCTGGACTATGATTTGGAATATTCTCCGCAGGGAGGCATCAGTGTTAGTTAAGACAGATGTCTGTTTAGTTTAGGTTTTTCTCTAAGGTGATAAAATTGATACGAATATGTGAAAGAGTGTGGTATTAAATAGTGCAGGTGAGATGAAGAATGATCTAGGGATTTCTGAAATATTTAACCCAAACCAATTTATCATAAATTAAGATGACAAGTGACACAGAAACCTGCTTTAAGCCCATGTAGGACAAGGGTGATGTAACTTTGTGTTTATCTTTAACATTAAATACTGCACACACATTAACAGGCTGTGGTATTAGCCTGTGTTGTGCTTTATTGACTCATTGAAATGTAAAGTTCACATTATCCACCGTTCACAGTTTAAGAGCTATATGTGTGAATTTAATCTGGGACTCTATGGGAACAACATTAGTCTTAATCCTCAGCGTTTAGTCACTCAATATTGACTTTTAAAAGTGATCAAAGCTCACCTTGTTAAAAGGAATTAGTTGGATTTAGCTTGAAATGGATTTCAAAAGGTCTGTCGAGAACAGAAAGACACACCTAAAATAGAAAAACCCTCTGCTTTTTAGATACGGTGAAAAAAAATACACACAAAGTGCTGCAATTTACCTGAAGGGCTTCTGAAAGCAGGATTTACCTTTTGTTCTGCTGTTCTTTTTTTTCCATAGATGTTTTTCTTTTCCTTTTTTCTTTTTCTGACTTTTAAGTCGGGGAAAGTTGCCTGTTAAGGTTTGTCTCAGCAGCACATTTCATACATTTATTAAGATTCACCATCCTCGGAATGAATTTAATACTTTTAAAGTCTTTAAGAGCCACAGAGGAAAAGACAATTGTATCAACACTTATATACTTATACACATAAAGTAGAATCTTTTCGCCCTGCAGTTATATGCCTCTGCTAACCAGCGCAGTTTCAGTCTGCAGACCTTTTTTGAGGTCACCGTGACCTTTGACCACTGAAATCTTGTCAGTTGATCTTTGAGTCCAAGTGACAACTGGACAAAATGTGAAGAAATATACCTAAAGGCAGACTTGAAATATCATGTTCAAAATAACATGTTCAAAAGGCCAAATCTAATCAGTTATCCGTGAGTCTTAAGTGAACATTTGTGCCAAATTTTAAGGGTTCTCTCCATGCTTCCTTAAGATAACATTGTTAACAAGCATAATCCCACTGACCTTCTATTTTGACCTTTGAACACCCAAATCCAAATTTGCAAGTAATCAATGTTGACATTTCTGAGATGTCACGTTCACAAGACATACAAGAATGTGGTTCGTGAGGTCACAGTGGCCATGACCTTTGACCACCAAAATCGAATCAATTAATTCTTGAGTTTAACTGAAGGTTTTTACCAAATTTGCAGAAATTCCCTGAAGTTGTTCTTTAGATATCATATTCACAAGAATGGTATGGACTGAGGAACTACCACAAACATGTGTCTGGCCACTATAGCTGTCACATGCGTGTGTGCATAAAAATAAATTAAAACTCTAAACATTTTGCAGCACTACTCTACTTTCAAGAGCTCTACTTGAGAATTTCGGACTTCTAAGAAGCTTCAATGGATCACATTTACTTATTTTTTTCCCAAAACCTCACCTCTACTTTACAGCCACCCTGCATTAAAACAGAAAAAGGTTTTCATAGTACTAAACATCATTAGTGCATAGAATCATTTATTATAGCTCTTTCTCTGCACAGCATTGTGAGACTTATGTAGTGCATCATTCTCTACTTCTCAGCCCTCAACTTGTATTTTCCCCACTGTCACCCAAATAATGTTTGCTACTTTCTATTAAAAATGCATAACATTAGAATGTGTACAGACATTCTGCTGATATGGATGGCTGCGGTGAGAGCCATACCTCAAACACTAGTAGCGTTTGGAGCATTGAGTCTTGCAGCTCCTCAAAGTCTGTGCTGCATCAAAGACATGAAATATCAGCCGGTTACTTTCTCTCGAGAAAAACAGCTGAAAGAGGAGACCTGCTCCAAAATCCCATTCTGCTTTTATTGTTATACACACGGATTCCAGTGCTTAAAGTTTGCAGCGCGTTCTCCTGCGTCCTCTCTTCTTCTTCTGTGCTTTGACCCCCAGCTTTCTATCACTGCCTTGGCATGTGGATGTAAATGTGAGGTATGGAGATTCATTAAAGCCAGGGATAGTGTGAGCGTGTGTGCATGTTTGTAAGATTGGGAGATGGGGGGGGGATCACTGCCAACTGACAGGCCCTTCCCTGCTCAGTTTGTTTAAAGGGTTTGTAAAAGAAGCTACCTTATCTCACCCGCACTGACAAAGCCTGCCCTCTCCCCCCAAATTAAATTGGACCCATAGCGGTGTGATCAAATCAGCTGGCAGGCGGAAAATTTGGGCCGTCAATCACTGAGGTGTCTGATAAGAGCAGGCAAGGAGTCCTGGCGTGGAAAGCTGTGGGCTCATTCCGCCCCGACACCCAGGTGATAACTCAGAGCAGCAGGCACCTCCGTCCTACACACCTTGCTCCTAGCATCTTGTCACGACCCCCGTGCCCTTTACTCAGATACACGCTCAGTCACACACGCGCACATGGCATTACACATTCAGACACACACACACACAGACCTGCCACTCTTTCAGCAGCCAGGTAACATTTAAAGACTCTGATTTCCTCCACAAATTCACACACAACATGAGACTCCCTTTTTCCCTCTAATCTTTTAACACCTTTTCATGTTTTTCTTCTTTTTGTTCTCTGTTCAAGTTGGAATTCTAATAGCTCCTCTTTGTTTGATTTTTAATATCTGTGTTATTAGCCATTGTTGTATTTCATGTAATCGTTTTAATTCAGATATTTTCAATTAATCTGCAGAAAAGAGAAAACAAAGACCTATTGTTGTATCATTGTTGAGAGTTAAAAAGGGTCTTCTTCTTCTTCTTCTTCCCTCTTTCTTTCATTTCTCATTGTTTTTTTTTTATCACCATCTCTGTCCTCCATTTCTCTTCATGTTTCTTTCTCATCTCTCTACATTCTTCTCCCTTTATGTGCGGTTCCTTTTTTCCATTTTTCTATGCCCCCACCTCTCTCTCTCTCTCTCTCTCTCTCTCACTTCGCAATTCTGCGTTCTTGTCTCAGGCTTTGTGAGTTTTGATAATCCATCCAGTGCTCAAGCCGCAATCCAGGCCATGAACGGGTTTCAGATAGGCATGAAGAGGCTGAAGGTGCAGCTAAAGCGGCCAAAGGATGCCAACCGACCTTATTGACTCGCCTGCTGTCCATACCCAGGTACAGTAACAGCCAGTGCCATAACACAACAGGAATTGTCACGTCATCCAATAAGTGTTAAAAATCGAACTGTCCGATTTATTTACGTAGCTACTGGTTTAACACAGTTGTGTTGCTACAGTAGATGTGAATGTGAAAGAGCAAGGACTCAAAGTTCGATTTAACTTTGATCCACAAACAAGGAGTATTTCAAGTCTGAGTAGAGCAAATACTTCGGCCAAGGCCCAACAGTCCCCTCTTGAAACCACATTTAAATTCACTAGATTTAGATTTTTATTGGCATAGGCACCAAAATGCACACAATCATACATGTCAGTCCCCTAAACATGCCAGATTTTTTTCATCAAGATCCATGAAATATTCTCTGAGAAATCAACGACAATGCTGATTTGTCAATGGTTTTTGTTTCTTCTGGGGAGAGAAATCTAATTTGTACCTGCAGGATACTCCACTGCCGCCTGATGACATCATCAATACCCAGCTGTGCATGATTACCCGTCTACCGAGGCTGCCGTCAACAATCAATGCAAGTTGTTGAGCTACAAATACATAAAAAGCAGTTAGCAATAATTTCTCCCCGAATAATAGCTCAGCATTAGAGTTCTGTCAGCTGCTTAGCACGATCCAGGGAACGTATCAGCATGAGCTTATAGGAAAATTCATGGAGGAGATCCACGATAACACAGAGCAGGTTTATAGCATCTAGACTTTTTACAAGAGCAGTGATGAGCCTGACAAGTCAATGCAGGATGTTTGAAAGAAAATGCTGGGCTCACAGACAAACAGACAAAAAGACGCTTAATGGAAAGCACTTACTCACCTCGTAAACTGCAGCGGCCTGTATAATGATAGAAAACAGCACCAGCCCCGCGAAGAACCGTTTGGTGTAGCAACTACTGTCCATGAAAAAAGAAAAAGATGATGCTAAGCAGGCTCCCTACTGTGACGCATTCAAAAACTGATCCGTATTGTGGCTTTTATCAATATGGAAAATTAAAGCAAAACGCGATGGTAAACACAAAATATTGGAGCTCTACTCCCACCTTATAAAAACCGACAAAGAAATAGGAACGGTGTAAAAGAAAAGAGAAACCATATTCCTTGCCCCCCCCCCCCTTAGCCGAAAGTTATAATAAAACAAATATCTGCAACCTAAATAGAAATTACAAACACTAAATAATAACTTTGGCTCCAATAGTTAGGTCAAGTGATGCTTCACTCGTCTGTCATCAACTATAACAATCATAGTCCATTTTCATTTGCTTGTAAATATTCTCGAATAAAAAAAACGGCAAAGAAATATCTTGAATTTTTTTTTTCTAATTAGGACATTTGTTTGACATTTGTTCTCGTCTTTCCATGAGAACATCGTAATATCTCATTCTAATTAACCATAGCCTTGTAGCAAACAGCACAGAGTACTTTGTACAATGCAATTAAAATCAAGACATGATATATGTGTAATAGTTAATGTGTAAGTACACAAACTGACATGGTCATATATTTCAAAATACCAATACAAAACTGGGAGCAAGTGTTCAAAACTATATAATAATGTTAATTTAATGCCATGTTTAGGACGAAAGTCTCAATATAATACTGAACATTTCACAATAAAATGTATTAAAAAATAACCTATTGAAATCAAGCTTAATCATGTATTTATGTAGCTTGTTTATTTTCTGCCTTTTTAATGGCACTGATAATGACTCAACAATAAGAGCAAACATGAGCTATTTTTTTCAGAGATCGAACAAATGCTTGGTTACCTTTACTTTTGATGAAAAGTATATTCTGTATTCATTATGTCTTCAGTATTCAGCAGAAAGTCAGAGCTATCATGCAAAAATTATAAAAAAGATGGTTTACCTAAAGTAGCACCATCCCTCAATAAAGACTAATTTCACAGTGTCAGCCTTGATTGAAAGAATCATCGCCCATCTGTCACAAAGTGCAGCTGCCAGCGCAAAAAATAATATAGATGCATGCTCTCTTCGCCCAATTGGCTAGACAACTTTTCATTACAATAACATAAGCCTGGATTATATTTCTCTATAAATAAAAGCATCATAATACCATTTGTTTGTTTTAGATTTGACTCTTTAAAAGCCACAAGATGGCATTAATGGAAGGTAGTGTGGAGTATAAATGATAGATGCAGCCTTTATCCCCTCGCCTGATAGCTTTTGAATAGAGCTCTGTCCTGCTAATTGAAGAGAAGCTTTCAAAGCAGACACCCGGAGAAGATGCACATCAATGAGGGACAAATGGAAAATATCCTGCAGCAGTCCTGAATGACAGGACAGTCATTGAGATGTACTCAGAATGTCTCAGCGTATGCACACATTTCAGAAAATAATATTCTGTCACTATCAGGAGGTGTGTGTGTGTGTGTGTGTGTGTGTGTGTGTGTGTGTGTGTGTGTGTGTTGGTGCATGTGTGTTTTTTTTTCCATCTTCCTTCGTCCCCAGTCCGGATCAATCCATCTCTGTTTTTTCCTCTGTTAGTACACATTTCTGTTGTTGAGTTAAAGAAAACCAATAGACCAAAACCAGGAGCAATCCCATGAAAACAATACGCTACCGGCGGGGGCTTCTGAAGCCAAATCTGTATCACAGCTTTAGGTTTTGTAGATTCCTCGAAATCAGGGGGGAAGAAGGAGTATTTCAAAGACTTGACCACTCAACTTTAAAGATTTGTCTCTTTTCGTTTATTGCCTTGCATTTGTGGCAGACAGTGAATTGAACCTCCTGGGCAGCTGAGTGAAATACGTAAAGTTCAGGTGTAACCTTAATTTTCTTCTTTCTACTACATTGTAAACTTTGATGAAACAGGAAGGATGATTGTGTGTGTGTGTGTGTGTGTGTGTGTGTGTGTGTGTGTGTGTGTGTGTGTGTGTTCCTCAGGTAAAAAACTTCAACATGTAGATAACTTCAGAGGACCCTTTTCCACTCTAATACTGACAATTTCACTTTGAAGTTGAATTAAAAACACCATCAGACAGCATTCTCCTCTGCTGGTCTCCGGAGCCCTGCTACTCTGAAATTGCGTTCTGTGTCTTAAAGATAAACTTAATGCAAAAAGCTGAAGCACTCACTGTACGGCCACCCTCATAGCAAACAATGCAATGGAAATCCAATTACTGTAGACAGGACAAGTTTCTGAAATATGCATTTCTGCCTTAAGGGTTATCTTTGTGAATATATATTTAAAAAAACATCAATTCAACCTTTTAACCTGCACATTTTGTCAGCCTGAAAATATTTCACCACCTCACTGAGGCACAGGCCCTTTTTTCGTGCTGTGTTGAAGATTATTTGTTCTCTTATTTCTGTTTTGCTTGTCAATTCGTTTTTTCTTTACGTTTTTTTTAGTAATGACCATAATAACCTCATTTGATTTGTCAGGCCGAATAAGTGAGAGTGTGGAACAAATATGCAGAGGGGTGCTTTGAATTCTGAACCTGAGGAAAGGAGAAAATCCCACTGTTTCTTTCCTTCTTTTGCACCCCCACCAACCTGGCAACCTGACATGGCCAATCACAGTGTGACGTGGCCTTTCTCCGCTATAAAGCCACACCCCTCCCCTACACCTGTCATGGGGCCAAGTTCCCACAGCTGTAAGTTGAACCCATGGTGTCATTTTCTTTTGGATGACGTCATGTGGTGGGACTGTGACTGCGTTGCATGACGTGGCGTTGATTGATATCTCTAAACTCTATCTCTTTATACTCTGCCCTCCTTTCATATATATATATATATATTTATATATACTGTATATTGTATATTGGCAGTTTGTGGAGTGCAGTAAACTGATGCCTTTCTTGGCTGGTACCTGTTGTACATAATGTAACTCACGTGCTGCTATAACTGGTTGGTTGATCATAACTGGAAGTGGCCTTTAACCCTTTGTGCTATTGTACCGTGTGCCCTTGTGACGTTTTACTTTTTCCTGTGGGGTTCATGTGTATGGATGTACTGTTTTCTCTATTTCTCTATTTCCTTCACATTCACATCAAGTGTTTTTTCCCAAATAAACTATGATTTTATTTTTTACTTTAGTAAAGTCAGAGGAATTGTTTCTCCCCCCCCATCCAATGGACAGCTGTTTAGTTGAGAGGTGGCCAACATGACCCTATGTTTGTGTAGCCAATTAAATCTCCACTGTTCACGCAGAGAGCACAGGCAAATGTTGACACTAAACTTCTCCGTGGATTCCATCTGCACAGGGAGTACTTCTGCAAGATTGTTTTGTTTGCCTAACATGAGAATCACTTCCCATTTATTTATTTATGAGGGTGCAAACCAATTACACCGTGATAGCAGAGCTGCAGGCAGTGCTGTAGACCCACATGGCTAAAATCCGTCCACCACACAGCCACACTGACTGTACACATAGGTGTGTATAAGCAGGGTGTAAAAAAAGAGCAAAGTGCCTGGGATGAGTGTTTGCCGCTGCCTATCCTTGTCTTTTTTTAGTAGGATTATGTCGCCAAGATAAATTAGCTGTTATACTTTTGCCGTTTGCATTACAGATAATTGTTATTCTCTCTGTAAAACCAAAAAAAAGGAGTCAATGGATTCGGAGGGAAAAAGGTTTGTTTCTCTCCCTCCAGGCCAAAACCCTGATAAGAGTTAGTTGTTTTCATCTAACTCTTTGTTTCTTCTATTCTTTCTGAAGCCCTGCAGGTGACTCTCCCCTCCCAAACTCTATTCAAGGAACTCAGGGGGGTGTCGAGCGAGGCAAGCCGGGGGGGGGGATGGGGTCTTTCTGGCAACAACTGTGCCTCTTAACTGCCAGGTGTCTTTTATGGAGTCATCTAAGAAGGTGGTGGTGTGGTGGGAGGGGCAGGGCACAACGCTGGAACAAAAATCTTGTGGAAAAATAAATTCTTTACTATCTGACAAAGTTGCAGGGTGAAGTAGTTGTGATGTTTACAAAAAAGCTGTTTACTTCGTAGGGGGAAGAAATATCTATTTTAAAGCCACTGTGTGATTCTTTAGCTCTGCAGTAGATGTACAGCCAGCGTCGAGAGTGGCTTATAAAAGAGGGAATTTGTGATAGCGACTCTTATTGCTTCATGCTGCTAATGACCAGGCTCACTTTGGCCCAAATTTGTGGAAAAAAAGTTAGAATCAGTGTGCTCCCCACATCTGAAAGGCAGATCTATTATGAAATGGTCACAAGCTCATTTACAAAGATGGAAGGTAGAACAAAGAGCATCAGGGCGAGTGTTCCTGTAACAAAGTCGGAGCCTTTCATGTTCACTTCCACAGAGTGATTTGCTGTGATTTCATAGCCTTTCTTCACTCACATCATAGCACACAACATATTAGGGATGATAGCCTGTAAACTAGATCTTTTATACCTCAGCGGCACAGACTCATTAAGTAACGGTGCAGCATATCAAGTCAGCACAACACAAGGGGAGATAGGTTGGGTTTTTCATTGGATCTTATATTAAGGCCATTTCTTGAAATATGTTTTTTTTTTTTGATAACCATCAGTTCCTCGTTTTAATCATTACACACTTTTAACTTTTCAACATGCCCTTGTCCTGTTTCCTTGTTCTTTTTTTGCTTTGAAAAAAATTACCAATAAGATGAATGATAGCAACATCTCGGGCAACAATTTTTTTTCTCATGCAGGAAGATGGAGTCCGTTTAAATTAGGCCTTCGTTGGATTAGTGCTGTCACTGTGTAGATGTCTGTTCCATATGGTTAAAACACAAATCTCCCACCCCACCTCTTGCCCACTTATTTCTGGTTTTGATTGACATACTCCTCTTTTTTTCTCCCAACTCCTCTCCGTCTGTTTCTCATGCTGTTAGCTGTGCCTGTCAGTCTGTGTGATAACCAGGAGCCAGCAACCCCAAGCATGTTTGCCACAGCCTCTCTGAATCCACTCTCTTTATTCTCCCCCCTCTCTTTTCTCTCCCTTTACCTCTCTCTCTCTCTTTCAATGTCACAGGATGAAGGGCCACAACACCTTATTTCCACAAGTGCAGTAAAAAGTACAAAGACTTCTTGCTCTGCTACATATCATGAAGGAAGGGTGGTCCCTTGATCCTGCTGGAAAACCCACTGAAAGATTGGGTGACTGAGAAAAGGATCCCAGAGTTGTATTTTTTTCTCTTTTTTTATTTTACTTTTTTCTTTCTTCGCAAATGCCTCCTTTTTCCCTGTTTTGCTTTGGCGTCTGTGGAAGAAGATTTTTTGCAGAGACCAACTTTTTGCTGCTGTTTTTTAGACATGATGGGGAAAAAATACCTTTATAGACTCATTATGCTCAAAGCATGCATACTGACAGAGGATATAGATAAACACACACGAGTACAGATAACAAACCAAACATACACATCTAAAGATGCTATACACCTGAAAAAAAAGAAAAATGACAAAAAAATATCTACTTTGTACATGTATAAATACGTGCAAATGCCAACTCAAGTACTGAAGCAAACACACACACAAACGTACACACAAACACACACACCAGCCTGCTGCCATTTTGGTTTTTGTGCCTACACAGGTGTTGTGCTCTGTGACAGGGCAAGCTCTGGATTGAAGAAGAAAAGAAGAAGATGAAGAAGAAGATGATGATGATGATGAAGAAGAAGAAGAAGAAGAGGAGAATCCAGGATAATTTACATGCATCATTCCTTAGGAAATAGGGACCAAAGGACTAAATGCTTTTTAAAAGAATATAAATATATAAATATATAAATATATATTTAAAAACTCATACCTTGTAGCTGCAAGTATTACAACTTACTCGTAGTAAAAAAAATCATTAAATCAATATCCAGTGGCCTACTGTAAGTACGAATAAAAAGAAAATGGAAATAATGTATTAAAAAAAAGACATGGAATCGTAGTATAGGGGCTGATCTTTTGCTCTGGATGCTGATTTAGCACCAGGTTGTAGAATAGTAAAGTAGTCTAGAAAAAAATGTAGATTTGCTAACTTTTGCTGTTGTTTGAAAAAATACTTGAAGTTGTAATGAAAAGGAAGGTAAACGGAGGGGGAAAAAAGGAAACATTCATCTGCCCCCCCGCCCCACGTAGGCAACGAGTCTCTATCTCTTGGATGTTAAGGTTTCAGCCACTGGATATTTCGCTCATCATGATGTACAAGTCACTGCACTCTCTGACAGCTATGAACAGACTGTTCCGGAAGAAGAAAAAAAGAATGACAAGAGACAAAGAAAAAAAAGAGTGAACTTATGTCTGTGCTGGACAGGGTGCAGACGTTTCAGGCTTCTCACTGGCCTTTGTGTTCAAGTGACAATCCACTGCAAAGACCAAGCAAAATGGACATGGGGTGACTTTTGTTGTTTTTTTTGTTTTTTTCTTGACCTTTTGTATTGCAACATGAAGTGTGAATTATGAAGCCACAGATTGTTAAAAAGGAGATGGTTCTATTAAGAGAGATGGACAAATGGATAGTCATGAGGGGAGCGAAAAGAAGGATGAGGAATGACGCGACAGCTACTGAAACTGCCAGCAGAATGAACTCCAGTATACAATTGGCCCTTATGGCATTGGAATAAATAGCATACCCCAACTGTAAACAACCAGGATTATATAAGTGACATGTCAAGGATATGTGTGTCCACTGGAGCTGCTACAGAACCCCAGACTGAGAAAAACTCAACCTTGTGTCTTTGGCAGATCCAAACAAACATTTCTCTGAAGACAAACTCAATTTACTGTATTGATGGCAAAGGAGTGCAGGCTTTTACAGTTCATTTAGCTCTGTCAAATATAATGTAAATTCCACTTTGTTCCCTCACCTGCTTTCCTCATACACAACCTACAAAAGAAAAAAAAAAAGTATACGGACTACATCTAAATTAGATCTAACCGTCGTTCTTCACCATCACTCAGCTCGCCTCTAGCCTCTCTGACACTGACGCCAGGCAGGAGAGAAATAAAGCACTCCAGCAGTGTCATGTCTTGATTTAGAGTCCCGTAGCCTTTATTTACACTGTTTCAAAGCTCTGGATGCAGGAACTTTCTCTTAAAGCAGATCAATATGTTTGAAATGAGGCTAGAGGGAGGAGCGATGCTGTTTAACACGTCCCAATTTTCTCCATCGAACACCTGCTCACATCCCGACACCAGTCCTTTGAGCACTGACCACTGGGCGTTGAGAGGCCAGGAGGGAGGTGAACAAAGGAAGTCAACAACCACATTGAGATCCTTTAAACCGGTGCTTGGAGGGGGATTCCCAGTGATTTAATCGATAAAGTTAGAGGCTGTAGTTTGGTACCTTATGTTTCATTCCTAGAAACATATCTTGCATTCCCTCTTGCTCTGTTCAAACCTGATCCAAATCACTAAATGGGGAATGGATCAAATTTGACTCTTTCACCCATTAAGACCAGATACATGTATTTACCTTTAAGACCAGATGGAACGTTTGTGTGCCATTTCCTTCAGAGCCGGACAATTAATATATGATGTGTCTCCTGACCCACTGACGAAGTTAGACAAGGAAGACCCGGCATTTTTTTTTTATGTTCACAAAGATTATTGGAAATGGCATAATTTAAATCCTCTAAAATGAAAGCCAAAAGTTTAAACTAGCCAAAAGTTTAAACTAGCAAAAAAATGTTTTTCATTTCATGTCTCTTATTTGCTTCAGAGGCTGAGATAATTAACATTTTTGTAAAAAATTGGCAATTCTGTCAGCTCTTCAGGAAACCATCAGGTTTTAGGCTGCTTTTCTACTTGGCACCTTAGGTCTTAATGGGTTAAATGAGCAGAAGGTCTTGATTTGGACCCACTCCATGTGCCCCCCTCCTAAGATCAGCCATGCCTTTTCAGATCTCAGCCCAACGTTCAGCAGGCTCACACCTTGAAACAGCATTTTCCGAACCTGGCTAATGTCGTCGCTCACTACCCTTCAATTAGCTTGTGCACCGTATTAGACATGCTATTTCACCTTTCCTTCTAATCACACTATAATCACCAACCTCTATACATTAGCAGCAACCAAGTGAAAAATCACCGGGATAATCACTTGGACCAAATGACGGGAGAAATGGTCCCCTGCATGCACATGGATGACAGAAGGAAGATTAGAGAGAATTATGTTTGTGCCTACTCGCTGGCAAGGCTGCTGACAGCTGACCTGGCACCAATTACGCTGCAAAATTTACCCGAAAAGGAGGATGTGGGATAAAACTTTACATATCATAGCAAGGTGCTGATGTTATCAGTAGATTTACTTTACTAGAAATTAGAAGAGAAAGGTGGATGGCAAAATGTACAACAATTTAATTTTTTTCTTTGGCCCCAACATAAATTAGGTCAAAACCAACTTTCACTTTAACTGGAAATCCTCAATTCTGTGGAAGCAGCTGCTGTGAGGCCTATGTTATTGTGCTTCCTCTTTCGGCTCATAATTGTGTCTCAACAGTCGCCACTGTGGCTGCCATGTTTTACAAAATAGCTTGCTCTCCTCTTGCTCACCAGCGAAGCATCATTTTGAAGCACAGTGGTTCTTCAGATTGAAAATGATGCCCATCAAAATGCTAGCTTTAAAAAAGAATATGCCCTCAAGTACATGTTAGGTAAATCCCAGCCCTCCTTCCTCAGCCCTCAATACGACTTACGTTGCAGGAAGCTTCATGAATTAATGTGAAGTAGGTCAAAACAAAACCATGTTCTGCAGGATGTTTGTGCTCATTATTCATGTGAAGCCCAACGATTCAATGGCAAATCTAATGTTCCACAAGTTTCCCCACGCTTGTCATAGCCGGCTTTAGAGTGCGTTCTGCGAGTGAGGCTCCGTCAGGCCAAACATGAACCCTGCATGCCTGCTCCACTCTTATTCGTCTTATACCACATGCTGTATTAGTTCCCACTGCTAATGGCATGTTGAGTTCCCAGTGAGCCAAAATCCAGCCAAGCCCGTCCTTCTGTCCGCTTGGATAACAGCGCAGTGTTCGTGTAGCATCTTTGCTATGCCAGGGCTAAATCAGGCGATGTGAAATCAGCATCTCAACCCTTTTAACAAGGGTGCTCTTATTACTTTTACACCCCAGGGACGATGTTATTGAGGTGACACATATTTTTAAAAAAAGATAGCAGTGAAATAGGCTGCAGAACTACCAAAACAAGGGGAAAAAGTATTTTTAAGATCTTCTTGTTCCCTCCTTTATCAAGTCTCTGCCTATCCTGCTCCAGTCTGGTCTGGTTTCTAGTCCAGGCTGTGTCACCTCTAAGAGCAATGACAACTGTCAGCCCAGCAGGAACTCACGAGCTGTTGCCAAACTGCTATTTGGCATTTGCCCTCAAATTTACAAAGAGAAAATGTAACTTGGCATTTTACCCCAAGGAAATTAATATGAATCTAATTAACTGTGAGAATATGCCTGAACGCAGTGGAAGATATACAGAAGCACAGCGAGTTCTTATTCAATAATCATTCCAACCATTTGCTCCTCTGCAACTGATCCATCTCCCACTCTGACCTTGTATCATTGAATTAAAAATCGGGTGGTCTATACACAGTATAAGGATATGGGTATACTATGGGTATATACGTTGCTTAAAAGATTAGTCCGCGAGAGGAAAAGGCCCAGCCAATGGCAGGGCCAAGGGGAGAACCACTAGAGCATGTCTACGAATCTCTAACCCCCTGGGTGCATAACACTCACCCTAAAATAGCAGTGATTGTCAAGGAAAGGAAGTGAAATGTAATTGACTGAAAGTGGAGAGATAATTAAAGGAACCTGTTGGACAGGAGCGAAGAAATTAATGCCTCTCATTTAATAGCTGCTTTGGGAGAGAGCTTTTCCTTCATCACACTTAAGCGCAAAAAAAAAGGTTTCGCTGTAGAAAGGGGATTTTGTATGGAAAAAGGTGGAGGTGGAAATAGGCAGTGGGTGGTTGGGGTGCTGTGTGCTAAACTGAAACTCCACATAATCATTCCCAATACTCAGGGCATCAGGCTCCATGATGTCACGATTAGTGGAGAGGTTCAGAGCCTTGCGTTACCCCGGATTCTAAGGGACATCGATGTGAATCACTAACATGGTCAGCAGGAGCGGTGAGATGGCATCCAGTCGCGGGGAGTGCTGAGCCAACAGAAGGGCTGATGAAACACCTGCTTTAGATTTACAGTGTCGTCATCCAATTCCAAGACTAACAAACACATTAACAATGAAAGAAACAAAAAATGCCATCGTCCATCTAAAAAATGCAGTTAATCCCTGGAGGCGTGAAATTTAACAATGTGGCTGAGAGTGATGAAGACAAATACTTTTTTTATTCCTTAATGTAAATAGCCTATAAAATACAAAAACAGAGGGCGGTTGTATAGCAGCTTGTGTTGAGAAGCCCAACTCTGTGGGACAATGATGTCACTATATAATGTATCCACAGCAGTGCAGGGAGAGTTTTAGTCCTTTTAAGCCCCTTAAGTTTGGGCTGTGAACATGCATCCTACAACCTTAAGCGTCAGACCATGGCTTAGACAGCATTTGACTTAGTGTCAAACCTAAGCCACGGCCCCCAAAGTGATCCGTTAATTAAGATTCTGTGTACGCCGACATGTCTTGATTTTTCTGACAGAAGAAGGATCGCCTGTGCTGTAATTGGATTAGTCCAATTGGGGCTGATGAACAGATATGACAGTGACAGTAGAGTTCATCCATCTGCATGCTTACTGCTCAACAGTGCAGCAAAAGAAAAAAAACATAAGAAAAAAAAAAAAAACACCACACTTTTTCCACATTCTTTGGGAGTGAATATTTTGGCTTTAAGGCTTTAAAGAAGATCATTTTACAAAATTAAACTCCAGGTAACACTTTGTTCAACATGTACATAAACCATTTTTTGGGGTAAAAAAAAAAAAAAATGTTTCATTCACATGGTTGGAATTACATATACATGGTTCGGCCGAGATTGAAAGAAAGGGACAAACAATGACAGCGGTTACTGGAGAACCCAGCAGAACAACCCCCTGCCTGCTTGACCCAATCTGCCACTGCTCTTCTGACCATACAGTTACTTCTGTACATACAATATAGCTTATTTTTCAATTCTGTTCAACCTTCTTTATAGGCCGTAAAATAGATCATGTTCAAACATTTAAAAAAAAAGTTAAAATAATAGTTAATATATTTCAGTGAAACTAAGAAAATGAACCTATGAAATAATTTATCAAAAAGATAAAGTGATTTTATTTCTTGTACAGTGAAGCACTGATGTTCAAAAATGGGATTTTATACTCATGTTGGTAAATCGTTCTTCAGTTTCTATCTTTTATTTTGTTATTATCGGCTGAAGCTGGGAAAGGCCCATTGTCATGAGGTTTATTCGGATATGCTTTGATCTTTTTGTTTTTTTGGGGGGTTGCACAATCCATGTATGAAATCCCAGGAGGAGTAAGTTCAAAGGGATTTTGCCACAGAAAGCTCTTAAAATCAATACAAGAATTAACAATCTGCACTGTAAAAGAATGATTGATGGTACTGGTCATGTGGATTCAGAAAAAATGAGTCCATTGCACAACTGTGTTCAAATGAATCAGCATTGCATGTTCAAAAAGAATCTCATCTGAGGCCTTTTATTGTTTTGAGAAAAATACAAAAAATGATGAAAAAAAACAAACTTGAAAATAACTTTTTCAGCCAGGTTGGAAGACTTATGCTGTCATATCCCATTGTCTGTAAGCCATGAATGGATTCCTGTAATGAACCTCTCTTAATGTAACTGCTTTTCTTTCATTTGTTTACTTGTTTATTTCTTTTGAAGGGCTGGTGGTAATCATTGACATATCTCTGTTTTGGTTCTATGGTTTCTTTCTCAGTTTGTTATGATCTAATGTGACTTCATCCACTGAAGACATTGTACCGACAGTGACAGCGCCATTTTGTTTTGCTCCAGTCAGGTTGATTTTGTTAATCTGAGGAGGGAATTCTGCCTTAAACCCAGCCTGTTCTCTTTGACAGTACTACCTGTGAACAGTGGTCGGACACACTGTATTCTGGGGATGCCAAATGCTCTATCTTCAAAAGTCAAAAATCTGTTGCAAAGACAAAAAACACCTCACCAGAGTCAGTTTTGCCTCAAACCCATTTTGACATGAATGAGGATGTGGTTATGCACCTCCATTTTTCATTGGTTATAAGGACCAAAATGTAAACAAACTCAACTGAGTAGTTTGCTCCAATCAAGCATTCAATGAGAGCCTTTAAAGAATTCACATTTAGCCATAAGTAATTTTGCATCCATGATCTTTGTATCATGAATCATTACATTCCCAGCTTCACTTTATCATCCTCTTCATTTGTTCTCATGCACAATCCATTTATCATATGATATTTAGGTATTCATATTCACAAGGAACGGAATAATCATATCTTTGAATTAAACAAACTGGGTTTCTGTTTTCTTTTTATCTGAAACAGAGATGTAATTTGAATTAACGTTGGCTCGGGTCCGTTTCCCTGATTCGGAGTGATATCTCCTTTAGTGCTCCTGAACTCTGTAGTTCTCTAGTTCATTATATTCTGCTTAGACTAAAATAAAGCACAGTCCTGTAGAAGATTGAGCCTGCTTTGTCTTTTTTTATCTGTCCTCATTAAATAAATCCAAAAGGTTTGGGTCTATCTTTGGTGTGCACGCATGACCCTGTTTGCAAAGATGTGAAATGTTCAGTGTCCTCTGTCACTCGGTTTGTGGAGAGAATGCATTTAGGACTTGTCATTGTATTAATTGAGCTAACAGCGCTAACCATATCCGAATACCAAATTAGATGAGACGGTTAGTAGAAAATCGTTTAAAAAGGGCGAATAATGCATAATAAATGGAAGGGAGATTGGAAGAGGGAGGGGAATAAATTGTGAATTGATTAAAGGGAAATGAATATTCAGCTCTTGTCTTGCGGAGGTGTTACAGTGGAAACAAAATCAGGTGCAATGGGTGCTGCTGGTTATCATCTGTGAATAAGAAGCAGGACGTCAATCGATTAATCAGAGGTTTTCGTCACGCTGCGTTTTATTGACAGAGATGTTACGGTAAGAAGGGTCAGGTCACATTGAAGCCTGTGGTCAGTGTCCTTTTTATGGCCCCCGGAGTATCCCCCTCCCTCATTAACCCTCAACAGTCACCAGACGCCCCTAAATCCTACAAGTCCGTACAATATTAACAAGTCTGCATCTAACCCAAGCCGCCTTGGTACAATATTAGAAATAATTTACCTTTTTTCTTTGCAAATCAACGCGGTTACAACAATCCCCAGTAACTGCAACTGCCCATCACAGCAGAAGGAACACATCAAAACTCGCTGGCAGTAATTGTTCCGAGAATAGTGCATGACACCCCCGAGACCATCAATGACAAAACCTCCCCAAGACACCAAACATCATTTCTTGTTTATGGGCCTCTCCGGTACATCTATGTAGCAGAATTGGTGTGGAAACAGATTTATGGTTGCTAAATTTGCAGGTGATAAAAAGGGAAAGAGTGGCCAGTTGGGGCACTAACTCTTGGCTATTCACATGTTGACTCCCGTGCAGGGTCTCCGGGGGCCCTTTCTCATTGTGCGGCAGACACTCCATGATTCCACATGACAAACTGGATTGTTCCTCGAGTGAGTCCTGCTGAATTATTTTGGTCCTTTCGATTGCATCTCCTACCCCTGAGATTTTCCTCTACTGTTGCCTTTGAGCCATAAGCCTCGACAGCCACCGTTGTCGATACTCAATCTGTTCTGTAACCCCTAAAGCTGATGAAATGTGCTAACAGGGGTTTGTTTGTTTGTCTCCAGGAGGGGGGCCAGGAGAAAGAAAATGGAACAACAAGACTCTTTTGACAGTTCCATTTTTCCAATGTTTTGGAGTGAGGGATAATCATGAAGTATGGATTGGATAGAGGAAAGTTATTACATTTTGTTGTCTTTATCCTTGTTTGACTTGTCAGGAAAAAAAAAGGTCAGATTGTTCCAAACATGTTTCTTTACGGGTTTATCCTCAATTCTGGCTCCCGTTCTCTCTTAAATGTGGGTGAGGAAAAATCGGTTTTCTCGCTTCTCTCAGTCTTGTAACCCTCTAAATCTTCAGTGTAAATTTGACAAACACAACCCTCTCCATGTCTGGCTGCTGTGTTTCTTGTGTGTATTTACTTTAGTGGTGGTGCTGATTGGGATCGGGTGGCTGGATAGCTCAAATACGGCATCTGACACACGGACACACACGGGAAAAGAAAAAAAAAAGGTTAAAAAAAAAAGAAAAAGACTTAACACTACTAGTGTCTTCAAGTAAGTGTCTTTTAGCATCACATCATTCACATCAACAAATGCACCTGTTGGAAGGGCAGTGTGTGAACTGGCTGTATCAAAAAATATTTGTTCTTTCTTTTCTTAAAGCACTTCTCTTTTGTCACTACATATTTTACGGTCTAAATTATGAAATGTAATAACATTTTAAAACTGTACATATGTAAAGTAAAAAAAAACATGATCACTATTAATAGTTTATAATATTTACTTCTATTCCTCACATGGAATATTTAACTGAAAATGCCAATTTAATGGGTTATGATGAAGTGAAATAATTGTATAATGTCTTCCTGATTCTTTTGCAACTAATATATAACTGACAGAAACGCATTTCAGCTTATTACTTTCATAAGCTTTTAAATTCATGCCCTGTACCTTATTATACCAAGGAAGGACTTGTCAGTATGTAATCGTGAATAATGGCCTTCAACTTCTTAACTATGCCCTACACAAATATTTACTATATTGACTCATCACTTGTCACTTACCACACATTTAGCATTTTACTTTATCGTCCATTAATCTATCAATGCATCCATTAGGGACACTCAAGGGTTTGGTCGCCTCTGCACACTCCAGAGGGCCTATTAGCATGTCCTGTAATGGGAAGCATGTCGCAAACACTAAGCATAAGCTACGCCACTCAGAAAACTGAGCTGCTGTCAACACTCTCTAAATTGTAGATTTGCATAGAAGAGGCTATATGCTTTGTCTTCTCCACTTGTAATTATTACAAAAAAGGTCTTTGTGCATCTACAAGCCCCCAAAGGAGCCTCAGAATGGCTCCGACAAAGGGTGGCAAATTTCGATTCAATCCCTCTTAACATGCAGACTCCAAAATAACAAAAGATTATAACTAAATGAAAGTGTGAAGAAAACCTGGGTAAGCAAAGCTGCACAATCCCTTTGATCCTATTATGTATTACAAAAGCTTAATCAATATCTAATCAAGGGGAATATAGCATGCCATGTCTTACAGAGCTCTTTGTTGTCAGAGGTGAGGTTGCCATGGTGACTGGACAGGTGTGGAGAGCTTAGGCTGCAGAGGTATTGATGGAAATTAAGCAGCATTGATGAGACCTGAAGATGCTGGGATTGAAAAAGGAGATAATTAAAGCGAGGGATATGGCAGGAGACGTGGGGGGGGGGGGGGGGGAGACAAAAGAGATTTAGGATGATGATACAGGAGGTGATGCAGACATGTGCAACTTGGACGTGGAGCATGAAGTGTTTGCAAAGATTTACATCCACCACCACCTGACCTACAGAGTCTTTTGAAACACACGGAAGAAAAATGAAGGTTGGATAATACCGTAAAGCATGTTTTAAATTTCAATTGATTTCTTTACTTTAATACTTCAATCCGATTTTATATTTCAAGAGAAATAAAAAACACCACACATGACAAACATTACATTGTTTATGGCATCTGTGGCTCAGCAGGCAGACTGAGCCGTTCAGTAACCAGAAGGTCGTTGCATGCTCAATATTGCCCCCCGATGGTACCCATGCTGCATTGTGTGCAATTGTATAGAAAAAGCGTTGTGAAATGCTGCGTGACTGTGACTTGTACTATAAAGGGCTTTGAGTGGTCAATAAGACTGGAAAGGCTCTATTTAAATACAGTCCATTTACCATCCCTTTTACATTGGCAGATAAATACCAGCAAAATACCACACATTACTACAATACATGAAAAGACCATTATACACATTTGGCAAGTTATTTCATTCTAAACTCAATTAGTCTTCTGGCTTCTCCAATGAGTAATCAAGGTTTACAGTTTTAACTTTTCCAACTGCATATATCCCATAAATACAAAATCAAATGAACAGAGATCACACAAGTCTCCATTTCAATTTCAATTCCTTTCTTTCTCCTTTTGAGGTAATTCACAGGCTGCATGGTAAAACTAACAAGGGAAGATTAAGCAAGTGCACGAAAACATCTGAAAGATGATGTCATCGCTGTGCACAGAGGGAAACTTTGTCAAGGGTCACATCTGCACTTTATGTTCCACTCGACCCTCGACTGTCGGTGGCAGAAATCCAGCAAGTTCTGTCCGTTCTGGCCCTCAGCCCTGCCCAGTCCCACAGAGCCCTCTCTGTCAACACCTGATTAACACTTGGGATAATAGGTCATTAAAGTTCTCCTTCAATCAATGAGTCCAATCGAGTAATCAGGGCCGAGATTGAATGAACCCCAACCAGTGTGCAGCCCTGTGGGAGCGGAGCCTTAATCAGTATTGGAGAAAGGGTTGCTTTCAACTGGAGATGTATCCACAATAACACTCCTGGTTCTTTTACTCACTTAGAATCTAAAATCACCTTGTGCATAATTTAAATAAAACAAGAGCATCTTTTATGGGTGCTTGTTTTTTCACCCATCGGTGGTATAAGTCACCTTAACATCTCTCCGTGTCTTAAAAGGTTTGTATGACCTGCAGACGCCTCATGCTGTCCTAAGCTTTGGTGACGCACACAGCCCACTCTGCACCCCTCTTTGTTTCTGTGATGTATTAGCACTGGCCTTTGTTTAAATCTCTCCTGGCATTCAGCAGGTCAGTGTTGTTTAACCTGCTGCCTTTCAGCTGGGAGATTTCATCCATTCTCATAAATCACACTGAAGTGTCATTATTTTCTGATTACCGTCTTAATCACACAAACACACAATTATTGCTGCTTATAAGCGTGCCAAATTAACACACATAGATAAGTTACACATTTCTGAGACACGATGTGCTACATTTTCATGGAGTACAATATCATAGTAGGGCTGGGCAATATGACTTCAAATCAACATCAAGATTATTTCAAACTTTTACCTCGATTACGAGAAACGGGCGATTCTTCTTCTGCAACAATGAAGTTGCATCATAATCTGCGGGAAGAACTTCCCTCCCGTCTGCAGGAGTGTGTGTGTGTGTCTTCTTGTCTCTGTTGCGCTTCACACAATCTGATGACCACATTTATTTAGTTATTCATCAATGATGTCGGATGATGAATCTGGATCGCTGTGCGCGTTACGTTGTGTGAGGCATTAGAAGTGCGTGCAAAGGTTTGACTTTTTTTCACTGTGTTTAAATACGTGTCTCATAATCTCTTGAGGGAATCAAACAAACACAAAGTCAACTTCAGGACTGTTCAGGTCCTAATAACTTCTGATTAGTGTCGGTAGTTATTGTTAAAGTGTAAAGGGAGCACAGGTCAGCGGGGGAGTGAGGGACGACATGCAGTACAGCACGGAACAAAGCGGACACCCAATAGTAAGTAAGTATTAACCCAATTTACCGACATGAGCAAAATTAGGTCGGTGAGAGGTTATAAATGTCAGCTTCTATACATTTTCGGTAAATTGCCCAGCCCTATATCATACATTCAATAACAATTATGTGCGAGCATGCACACACGCCTGCCCCCTTGGAGAGTGCATGGAGGTGTGTGGGTGCACTTGAATGAGTAGCCATTGCCAGTTGACAGCTGAGCTGAAGTGAAAGCGTGAGGCCCAGTGACAGAGAGATCAAGCATTATCATCAAAAAACGACTCCAGTGCTCCCTACTGTGGCCTAACAGCTTCCTCCGGTCAAGCTGCTGGTCTGTTTGCTTGTTTGTTGTGTCAGAGCGGATTGTCCATCTTTTTTGAATCAATGCACTTTTCAGCTCCTATTACTTGATGGGAGAGGAGAGAAGAGGGCGAAAAATAAAAGTTGAGATAATAACAGAAAGGTTGGACCACCTATCTTTCATCTTTATAAATCGGTATTCACATCAGATTTCTTAATATCTCATTCACATCTTCATTTATCTGTTTTGTGTGAGTAATTCCTCAAGCCAGAATTACATTTAAAAAATCCACATCTATCTCCTGCTTTGCTATTACATCACCTTACAAGGATGTATGTATGTCTCCCACTACCACAGCTGTGGTGTGATGCTGTAGGAACTGGCACACACGATGCCAATGTGCTTCATAAAAGGACGTATAACTGCAGGGGAGTGTGCCCAATTCTGCTCTGAGTGTAGCACTCGTAAAGAGACATTGTGGCTAGCCTACTAATAGAGCTGTGAGGGGAGAATGATGCAACTCGGAGGCAACGCTTTAATTTGCCCTTGGTTTCGCACACTCGTCTAGGAACAGCCACTCTGTTCCAAAGCTGATTGGCCCGCTTACCTTTAGACATGGGCCAACCACTCGCCTCAGAGGTATGAGGTAGCTGGATTTAGCAAGTGTTGAATTTTGTTTTGCTGTGTTCCTTTTCGGTGTGGGTAGGTCAAACGTGGCAGAAACAATCACTGTAGTTCTAGGTGTAATGCTGGACTTTTTTTCTCCTGTTCTCCCTTTGTACATATAAGCCACTTTGCCTTTCCACGTTACTTTTAATCTTTAAAGTTAATATTTATTAAAAGATGTTTGCAGTTCAGTCCACTGGGTCGGGACTGCTATTTGTATCTTAGCAACCTGTGCAGCAACAGAGGAAGATCACAGAAGCTACTTATTAATCTGTTGCTATGACTACGGTGGTAGGCAATAACTCAGAAGATGCTTTAACCCTTTTTCGCTAGACTGCCACCTCCAATCAACAGACAGACGGATAATGTTCAGAACATTTGGTCGAAGGAAGGATCAAAGCCTGCATCAAAATGCATAGTTCTTTTCTGTGTGTATTTTATGTCTTTTTTTTTCTATAACTGTATTTGACCGTGTGTGTGTGTGTATTAGACACAGAGTGTGTGTGTATATTTCTGTGGCACATCCCCAGCAGAGTATGTTTGCTCTACAAACCAGTGGAAGTCATAATCCGTACACTATCTGGATGAAAACAGAAACAATCAATAAAGACGTTTCTTTTCTTTACCTCCTTCAAGCATTGAGAGCACGTTATGGAATCTGCATAGATGTACCGTATTGGACACATCTCACAGGCCCAATCAATCTGACGTACCCGCGTGAAATGGTGCAGATGTTTCCGTCTTTTTTTTTCTGTACACCTCCAAACGGGGACTCTGAGCGGTGACAAATGCTTTCCGTACGCGGGCTGAGGCGTGAGTGTGAACTGATTCAAATTGATGTTATTCCAGGAGAAATCAATGCATTTTTTTAACAGCTGCAATTACGCCCCTCACGTCAATTCATCAAGAGATTTGCATGAGGTAATTGTTGGCACCACGTCTACTGATGCATTTTTATTACATTTCAATTAGGAATTGAATCCAATTAGGGAAGTCATTCCAATCAACCAACAGGGGTCTCTGCTCAGAGCGAAGCCTACAGTGTGAAGAGGCTGCTGAGCTGAAGGAGAGACACTGAGCCAAAGTCCATGTGTTGTTATTTTACAGCTACACTATTTGTGTCATCTCTCACAACGCATGTTTACACAGTAATAAAAAGTGAAAGCAGTTTACCACAAACCGTTAGAAAGCAGTGTTGTGCCACCCTTGTACTTTTACATTTTTTTTGGTAATTTTCTTTTCGTGAGAAAGTACAATTCACAAACTAATAAGAAATTAATTAAATTCTCTTTGTTAGTCTTTTTCTTTGCTGTTCCTGGATTTTGTTTTGGTACATTAAGACATCAAACAAATCACATTAGGCAGCCAACAATTGAGATTTCCAAATCATTAACTTTCATTAATAACAACAAATTGTAGATAATTTGGAGTTTTCTTTGTCTTTTCTGATGATAATTTCATTATTTTAGCACTGAATGATATGAAGGTAAAAAGAAACATGAGATATGCAGACATGAAATTCAATCAACACTTATAAAATGGGATGTTTGCGAACGACAAATATGACACCACCATTTAAACTCTAAGTCTTGTCGATGTTTGCAGCTGAATGTAACGTGTTGCTTGGGATAATCTGTCATCGCTTTCAATTATTCTCACGCAAGAGATCAAACGCCTCACCTCCAACTAACCCTGATGTTTGCTCCCTCACCAGATGACACAATATCGGTGAAAAACACACACAATAACCCAACCTGAAAGGAGAACTCACAGGGGTGTCACACACTGTTTATTTGCTTGTGAGAATTATTTTCCTAATAACATTGTCGGAGGCCAAAGGCACGGTATAGAGCTGTGCTCCCTATTCAAAGGGAGCTGAATGCCTCTGCTTTTGAGGTTGGTTTCTCATTCTGTGACATTGTGTTAATATCCTTTTTTGAAAAACTGCTGAAAACTTGTCCTGAGGTAGACGGAGGAGAGGGCAGCCGTAGCTGCTTGCAGAAGCAGAAGCACTGTCTCTTTGATGTCAGGGCTAAGTTTGCCTAGTAGCCGTGTGCACGATGCTACTGCCCCCTGGGGGAGACGCTGGGGATAATTGGAGCTGGGAGCGGCAGATGGCTCCTGCAGCTTCAGCACCAAAGAATACTTGTGTTATCTACCAACAAGAAAACTCGTGAGGAGTAAGTACTCCCATGGGTTTCTATCATCACCATACTAATCGGATCAGCCTCTAAAAAAAAAAAAAGATGAGAGCTTGTGTAAGTCAGGTGGTTATATGGCCATGAGCACTAATAAACAGTGAGCTGTTCCTGTCTCTGTGTGCAACATCTGTGGGAATATGTGGAGACATTGACAAACACTAAAACTGGAAAGTTTTCCAATCCCAGCATCATAATTAGCTTCAAACTGACAAAAGAAATTAATGTATTTTTTGTTTTGGTATAACACGTATTGTAATAATGATGTTAGGGATGTTATGTCAAAGAGAAGGCAACTTGGAAAGCTGGTCATACTCAAACTTTCTCTCTCATTAATCTTTCAGTTTTTAACCAGTACCCAGGCTGAAAAAAAACATATATACACAAAGGTTCAGCAATTGAAGTCACCTGCGCAACCTTTTGTTATCACCCTCCTTTTTTTTAACATGATAGCTTTTCACAGAGTCAAAAGTGGATTCCCCACCCTCCTCTCTTTTTTACTTTCACATCCAGCGCAAATACACACAGAGAAACAGATGCACACAAACGTGCACAGAAACAGACCCACTAAAATGTAGCTGCGGCAAATGGAGGTGTGGAGATTGCCCACTTAGACGTTTACATTATCCTTTTTGTGTTTACTTTCCATTCTCTGCTCCCATTTTCAGCCTTTTTTCCTGTGCTCTTTTTGTGCCTCATGTGCTCGCACGGTCTCTGTCAGGTGTGTGCGTCTATTTCCTATCCTCATTGTCCTGTCTCTTGTCATCCTTTCACCCGTCCCTCATCTCTCTGCCATCATCAAGGACCCGGTGGCCTCCTACGTAGCACCAGTGGAGAGAAGGGTCTGTATCTCGGCAACGCACCTAGCAACCGCTCCTCGTAACTATGGATTATAACCTGTTGCCAAGGGAGACAGAGATGGAGGATTGATTTTTTTTTCTTAGGGATGAAATTCAAAGTGAATTAGATGCATGAATAAACACTGCATCAGGACATGAACACTAACATTTATGAATGGTGATAATTCATTTACAGTTTTATCTGTGAGCTTTATTCTTTATCTTGATATAGTTTGGCAAAGATGTACAAATAAGGGAGGCCTGTTTTTGTGATATGTACCTTCTGTGAAGTAAAGAGTACAATTAAACATTATGAACATTATTCATGTGATATTTATGTTCTTAGCAGTGCATGTTTGAATATAATCCCCAAAAAATTGTAACTTAAGTTTCAACAAATGAAGTAATATATGTATATTTAAAGGGATTTCTATCTATTTGTAAAATAATGTTATAATTTCCTTTCAATATAATACCTTTATTTGTAATTATTATACATATAATTTAGTTTTCTATTGCTGTATTATTTCTGTTCTTTTTGAATTTCGAGTTTTGGGAATTATTTTAATAAATTAATCAAAAGAATAAAATGCAGCAGGGATGATATTTAAATGTTATCCCTAACATCTCACTGATTGCTTTCTCTGAAATAAAAACTAAATCCACTGAAAATTAGTACACAAAAAACAAAGCTCGAATAAAAAAAAGGGACACACACACACACACACACACACACACACACACACACACACACACACACACACACACACACACACACACACACACACACACACACACACACACACACACACACACACACACACACACACACACACAATGACAAAGTCCCTCCTCTCTCTCTCTCTCTCCATTTTGGTTCTTCTCATCCATTCTCTCTATCACCCACTCTCTGATGAGTGCTTTTACATGGCCACACAAACTTTCATTTGTCATTAAATTAACCCACTATTTTCTATCACCTCTGAGCTAAATTATCACACACTGCCTGGCATCCTGTGGACCAGCTTGTGGATATGAAAGCCCACAATTCCCCTGCTATCATCTCTCTGGGCTTTCACAAGCGCACTAATGATAGCCTGCCACCGGAGAGCTGGTGGAATGGAGCTGTAATGTCCTTGGAAAGTGCAGCCTGGTGAGCGTGCAGTGGAGAGAGACCTGCTCTGTGTAAGGCTCGCTTTCCCTCCCCTGGTGTCGACAGCCTCCGTCTTTCGGCCTCCGTGTTAATGGGCAGATCCTAGTTTGAACCCTGATGGTGGGAAGCTTGTGATTGGAGCCTAAATTTGACAGAGGTCTGTGCCATTAGCCTTCCAGTGTTGAGCAGAGCGCTCCAAGGCACGCAAACACACGCACACGCAAACACACACAAACACACGCACACACACCCGCAATAAACTAATCCATCTCCATCAAAATTTACAACTGTGCCATATGTTGTAGTACGCCGTGTCATGCTATACTATAATATTATGTAATACTTATACAATATTACAATACTTGTAAATAGCAAAAATATCCTTCTCACCATAACATCCTAAATACATGTAGTTATATAACTTTTTATTCCCCACAAATTAATTATTTAATTTTAATTGCGATGTTTTGAATTTATCTAAATCTATAGAATCTTATTCATCGTTTGTAACAATCTATATAGTTGGATATAATACAGATAAGGTTATACTACTATATCCTCAGTTGTGCACTGAAATGTTAATAAAAATATTTATATTTATTATAATAATAATATGATATGACTTCTTTATCACAGTTTTGATATGCGTGAGGCATGAAGGTTTGTATAGATTTTTTTACTTTTGTCGCTACCATCCATCCTGTGTGTGCCTGCAGTATACACTATGCCATTACTACATGCTATGTAATTTAACAGTGCATGATTCTATGTGTTGAGATATACCAGCCTCCCCCTCACACTACCACCTCCACACAGATCATAAGTGACTTTCATTTGTAACCAGCGACTGAGGGGGAGGTTCAGCCAGAAGAGCAGTGAGCAGGTTTGGGCCCTGTGTCTTGCTCAAGGACACTGTGTGGAAACGTGACCACACAAAGGACACTAACCCTAGCTCTGCTGCGCTCCTGCACTCCCACTGTGCTACAGTTTATGGTTTGTAAAGGACAAACTTGTCATATTCTGACTTTTTCTTTTCTTTTAAGCTGTTTAAATATATACTGATTTGCCTTTTTGTCAATGTTTGTTTCAAACAATAGAAAACTGTTCTGTAAGAACTGGACGAGTTTGTCTTTATTTCTTACAGGAAAATGCCCTGTCCCTGTCAAATAAAGTAATAAAATAAAGCAAAGTAAAACCATTTGGCTTTTTGAAATTTAAATGCCTGTTGGTGATAGGCTTTTATAAATAGTCCCTTCACACACTAGACAACAATTAATGTGTTTTTTTTTTTCATGCAAAGACACTTGAAGCACATGAGTTCAAACTGGCATCTATTAATTTATCGCTGTTGTTTTTTTGAGGAGTAAAAGACTCCTCTCGCCCAATGTTTCAAAAGCCTCAGTACTTTACCACCACCTTGTGGTTGCTGGAGGATAAAAGCAAATATAATATTTACTATTAATAAAAGAACAAGAAAAACATTTAGAGTGAAATAAACAAAAGTGTTGCCAGCAAACATATTGATGCATGTTACATAAAACTGAGAAGGCACATAAAGGGTAAGTTTATTAACAAAATAAGTAATTTAATATTTAATATTATAAATTTGAATTAAATTATAAAATATAATCTGATATCAACATTCCCTTCATTCATGGGTGCTTTAATTTTCTGCAGAAAATAAGTGTCTCAACAACAATTGATCATCCTATTTTCTCAACAAAGATGTAATATGCTCTTGCACCACATGAGGGCAGTAGGAGTATGTGACAGATAGAGTGGACAAGCACAACAAAGCCCTCATGGGAACAAAGGATTAGTTGGTGGTCGCAATCTAAAGACTGTTGTATGTAAATCATGTCAATTCACTGTGGCAGATGAGGGTTATGCCAGTCTGATTTCATGCCCGGTCAACTCACAGCAAACGGACCTCAGGCCAGTGGACCCACGACTGAATGGTTACAGGGAAAAAAGGGCATTGTACAAAGTCAGCCACTGACACACAATCACTTTTTTGTACAATTGTTTTTGTTTCTACAGTTTTCATTCGGGGATACATTTTGGGCTTGGATTCGTGCCTGACAGAGAGACAGACCGACTGTAAAACAAAGAGCAGCTGTCAGGTAAAAGTTGTCAGCAATACAGTTAGTAAACAGAATCCAAGAGGCCATGAAGGTTAATAGCAGAGTGGTCGCTGGTTACATGTTGTGAATATGTTTCCTTCAACATAATTTTCCAGTAAAAAGACAAAAAAAAGTCAAATTATCACCCAGGTAAACACATTTCCATTTTAGTCAGCCCATCAGTCACCAGGGGACAATGGGAGCTTTGCGGTGAGGGTGAGTGAGTGGGTAAATAATTTGGGAGAGGGAGATAGGGACACAATTAAACTGACACATGTAAATGTTGGCAAAATAGGGAGCATGGAGGAAAGGGAGCCTTCTCAAGCAGTTAATTGATCAATTATGTAAACACAGGACCACTCCTGGAGAGGTGTTGTGGTGCATAGGGCTGGAGAATGGGTGCGAGATAAGGAAAGATGCTAATGACTCATCTGCAGCTAAAATATGAGTCTGGAGATGAGAGTCCAGCAGGAACGGCTGTGGTGAGATACTGTAAAAACACCTGGTGGCCAATGCAACAGATTCAGAAACCAAGCCAAAAGTCTATCAAGTGTGTGCGTCTCCGAATACTTCCTGTGCAGTGATGTTGTATCATCCTGTATCAAGCATGTTCTGCGTATACATCTTTGATTTCATGAGGTATTTATGTTGTATTAAAGTTTATTTAGGTAACAGTACACACTGCAATTTAGTTAATTCACATGCAAACATACAGACATGTTGCCAGAGGTACAGATACTTCAGAATTTGTAGAGACTTGCTGGCTAAGTGAGGAGAGTTTTTCACACACTAGATCATAGAGTATACAAGTCTGTAGTTGATCTAAAATATCTCAATCTGTTTTGCTGCATGGAGGAAAGGATCTTTCCAATTCTGATTCCTGCATCTCTGCTGCCCTAAGTATTAAAGTTTCACTCTAGCAGCTTTTTACAACCCCTCAAACTCTTTTTTGTTCCTCAAAAAACTCAGAATCTGTTTTTTTCATACTGGCATTTGTTTACCGTTATGTTAAGGTAAAAATACCCAGCCATGGTGCTAACTGCTTATTCTGCTCAAAATATCATAAATAAATCATATCATATAAAAGGCACATGGGGGACAAACTTGATATTAACCAGAGGGGGACATAAAGTAAACCAACAATAAATACCAGTAGGTAAATACACACTGTAAGAGATGCACCCTACAAAACAGTGTGGAAATCCAGCAGCACCAAAAACTACGGCTTCATACTGCAATTAGAATTGAGTTAAATTACCACTCAATCACAAAATAAAACTATCAGCATCACAAAGTTGAGATTTATTGCAGGGCTATTATCTTGCGTATAAGACGATATAGGCATAGCCCTGTGTTGTGCTGTCTTATTTGTATGCCGTTCAGCTTCTGGGTCCTTAAAGCACTGCTCAATGTACATCTCTAAGTTCTATCGAGATGGGTTAAGTGTTTAATGTTTTGATGTGAAGGTCTGTCTACTTGCGTATGCCCTCTGTAGCAGTGTGAAGTACTTTGTCAGGCCTTTTTGCCGAAAGAACTGTAAAAATAAAATTGACTTGATCCGACTTAAAATATAAATGTGAAACACGGGCAGTTCTGTTCCGGTTTGAAGATTAAATGTCTTTGACTTTGACTTTCTTCGATAATATCTTGCCTTATAATGGGGCCCCGTAAAAGTGCATTATCCGCACGCTTGGGAAGAGGGTAATACATTAACAAGAGATGCTCTAATGTTCTAAATGTGTGGAGTAAGTGGCGCTGAACGAGACGGGCTCCGGAGCTGACAACCAGGTGGACAGGTCCCCACCCTCATTCCCTCTGTCTTTCATTTGAATAATGCATGCTAATTACCTACTTGCTGAGAGCAGAACTGTCACCCCCAGGCCCCAGCAGACATTTCCATGCACATACAAGCACACGTAGAGAAACACGCACACTCACTGGCATGCACATACACATAAAGTAGCTGTCATTGTACCTGTTCTACTTACCTCCTAAACACTGGCAAATTCACAATAGAAACTTCAGACACTGTAGCTGATAGATTTGAGGCAATTCCTTGAACAAAAGCACCTGTCAAGTCACTGTGTAAGCTAATGGTAGACTATATCCAGCACTCAGTATGCTGAGAATTCCAGAACTGAGCATGGCACTTCTCATGCTTTGCCAATGTACAGCCAGTCAAAGAGATTGACATCAAGGGTGAAACTTAACTCAAATAAAGGTGCTATTACTCCGATAAAATTGTATCTATACTAACAGTAATTTGATCATATAAAAATGGACGACAATGTAAAAAGTGATAATTTTCCAACTGCTGTAATGTCAAATCATCTTTCTTTTGCATTTTTGCATTCCAAGTTAAAGTATCAAATAATGTATCACTTGGAGTACCACTCTTGCCGTATCATCTATTTATCTTACTCTGTAAAGCATTAACTTACATAACACCCTAAAATTCAAAGTGTTTTCGACACATCCAAAAACACATGACTCCCATTCATACATAAACACACCCACAAATGAAGAAATATATATATAAATATATACAGTATATATGCATACTCTGTCTCTTTCCCACATATACACTCCATTACACTACTGTGTAACATAGCTCTGGCATATGACTAAAGCTTGTACTTTCGCTGATTCCCACACCACTTTCAGAATACCGTAGGAGCTCAGGGGTTTTTCATCGTATTCATTTGAGGCTTGGTTACACAGGAAAAAAATCCTCAGTTGGCTAAACCTGCAATTCCAATGATGAGCTTTCTGGCTCTAAACCTGATATGGAGGTAAATCTGGCAAAGTGTGCATGGGTGTGTTTTTATGAGTGTATTGTGGCTGTGCCTGCAGACAAATCGCCAAACAAAGTTGCCAGCGCTTGCTTCTCCATCTTCCATTGCCACAACAAAAACTGTAGCAATCGCAGACTAATTTGACCCCCCTCCCGCCTGTGTGCCTCTGAAAGGCCCGTCATTGGTATGCAAGGCATGGTGGGTCCTCAACAATAATTCGGGAATAAAATCAATGATGCTGCCAGTGAATGGCCCATGGTTTTTACTGGCTCCATAAGTGACTTTGGGAGGGTGTGTGTGGCTCTGTGACACAGAGGTTTGACAGATCTTCAACAGCTGTGTTGGTGGAGGGCCATGTGCGGTTGGGGTTAGGGATGTTGACAGGGCTGTCCATTAAAGCTGCAAGTGACACATGAGCAGCAGTAAAGCTGGTCTGTCCCATGCCTGTGATCACTGTCATCAGCTCGCCACTGCGGAGGGTTCAGCCCTGCATAAGTGGATTCCTATTAGACGGATTGTACTTGATCACATCTCAGTTGAATCTCCATTAAGATGTCAATGCAGTGGTTAATGTATCTGAGATTTTTCCCTTCGTCCTGCTAAACCGTTATTTATGACACTTATTAGGAAGCATAACCCGGCCATCAATTAATGTCCTGCAGGCATGCTAAGCAATTGGGCCCATTGGCGTCTTACCAAATGTACTGGAACGTCCATTAATACTGCAATCCACACACAAGTGCTCGCATTCAAATGAGCACAGTCAGGGACACACAAATGCCTTTCTTTAGGCAAAGCTTTGTGTACATGGACATCGTTTTATATGGTTTTACATTCTGATCTTGGCAGAGGAAAATATATCCGCACCACTGACTGGATTCACAAATTGTGAGAAGGGTAAACGGTCTCTCGAAAGGTCAGCTGATGAGATTGCATGCAGCGAAATGTCAAAAATCTGTGAAGTTTACTGGAGTATGTGTGTGTGGTGCCACTGTGGCCCTTCTTACAAGAGAGGTTAATACACTGACAATGAAATGCCTTGTGGTACCAAAGCGATAAGACATTTTAAGAGCATTTAATACTGTAAACTTTATGACTTTACCATCCAATCTCTTTTTTTTTTAAATGGGAATTTCAAGTAGTTAAAAAATGTATTACTGTTGCTTATATTTACTTGAAGGCGTCTGGAAGTGTCTTTATCACCTCATTTACTTTTCAACGCAGAGCTAATGTTAATTGTCTCCATCGTGCCAGAAAGCATAAACAGCAGTTTGCATTTAGAGTATTTCCGCCACAGACACTGTGCCGTCTTACAGACAAACAATAAACTCTAAGCCACGTGGACTGAAACATAAATACAATGGAAGGATTTTGTGGGTTGCAGGGACTTATGGAGGTAATGGATATAATTGATTGTTATAACTGACATCAGCAGATGATGCAGCATTTTTGTGTTTTGTGAGATAACCAAAGAAAGATTAACTGGATCAGTTGAGATGGACGCTGTACCTCAGCGTACATACCAAACAAAGGACAGATGATACAGAAAAAGAAAAAACACTGCAAATGCTTAAAATTATCAAAGTTTAAGACAAAACAAGGTTTGGCTTTGTAACAACTGAATCAATAAACGTAACATTAATGGAGTTAGTAACCAGCATGTCAATCTCAGACTCAATACTTAGCATTGTTTGCCATTTTTTGTTCATACAGAGAGCAGCATGGAATGAGTTACAAAGGTAACACTGTCATAGCTTGCACAAGATTGTCCACTATTCATTTAGCGTGGGCTAGTGTGATTAGCAAAATGTCGCTGCCTGGAAGGACAGGAGTAAACACAAGCTGAGTATTGAGCAAATCGTGTTTGATGTGTGAGTGTGTGTCTTCATACCAACCATTTTTTAACATCAAACATATTTTGTTTAAATCTTATCTAACATTGCACTCACAGTAAAATCTATAAATATTATAAAGGAACAAGATTAAAAGAATAATAGGTCTTAATCTTGATTACAAAATAATGCAACTCTACTGGACAAAACACTATTTATTATGCTATATGTTTGGCAAGTAGAATAATCATATTTTTCAAGTATAGTTCTTGCCATTTTGTGGATGCCATTTGATGGTGTAAGCAACAGACCTCAGAGACAATTTTTTGACAGTTCTAAGTTTGTAAGACAATGTTTCATTCCTCAGAGTAACAGCTCATCTCGTCTCTGTTGTGAGATGGAATTTACTTCCCATGACGACAGCTGAGTGTCTGCAACCATGTGCACACAAAAACCCTGTTTGGTGGAGAAAAGTACACATTCAACCTGCAATCAGTGGTAAATCCCCCCTGAATGCAGTTCACACATGGGTTTAGTACTGCTGGTCTGCTAGGCATTTCTGAAAGGATACCACATTCATGTATGTAGGGTATGTACAGTACATAAAATGTATCTGGAGCTGAGTAGTGACAGCAAACACAAGTAAATCGTATCAGCTGGATAGCAATAGTGCACTGAGAGAACCAAGCACAGCACTAGTACGAATATTACAACAGGGTTGCATCTTTTAACGTTTCTGTAACAGTACAGTAATAGTCATTTCACTATCAGAGTTTTTATATTTCTAAATTGCTATGCACTATCCTGAACTGATATTTAATCTATTATTTATACTAAGCTAATGTAAAGCTAGTAGCTAACAGTTAGCCAGGGAGCTTGGCAAGTGTACCTGCCTCACAGTAACATTGAATCAATCAGCAGAGCTGACCAGTCATGATTTTACTTCCTGCTAACTGTTGCCAACTGACCATCTGTTGACTGGAACTTTCAAGTTTACAGCAACTCCAAAAACACTTTCAGCCCGAGACTAGCTGGTTGCTTCAGAATAAAAGTGCCACTGGTTCCGGTCTGATGATGCTTATCTAACTATTATAAAACTAAAGCTTTATAACAATAATACTGCTTCAATAGAAAATTTGGTAAATATTTATATTCTATAAGCAATTAAATACCAAGTTCTCAACTTCCTAGTGGGACACCTAATCAGTGCATCATTGGAGACTTGGTCTCTCACTCACACTCACACACACACACACACACACACACACAATTTAAATGCACAAACTACATTGGTTGGGTGACTGAACTACATAACGTGTTATGTGCAAAGGTTGAATGTGGTCTGGAGATACACAAAGTATACAGAAGCATAGTATGCTTAGTTATTACAAAAGTACATAAGACTGAAAACTTCAGTTAACATTATTGACAAGCTACCAGAAAGACACACAGATCATGATATCTTCACCAATGTCCCTTCATCATGCATTGAGCTAAAAATGTACTTAACTTACATTCCCTATGGTGGTCACGAAGATGACTCATTAAATTTGTAGTGTTGCCTCCTTACAAAAAACAGAACACGACAGCACTTGAAAGCGGTTGATAATGGATGGTATAATTGTTGCAAAGCATAGTAATCGAACAGTTTCAATAATTATAATTGGAAAAGGTAATACCAACATCAGGAATGTTATCGTGGTTTCGCATGAAACTTTGACCTTTCCCCTAAGCTACTAACATTAGCTCTCCAGGTGATGCAGTACAAAATATCCACAAAAACTTTGCCTTTGCATTAGAAAAATGTTTTAAGTTATTCAATCAAAAATGAATTTCTGTATTGAAGATTAACTGCAAGATAACTCTAGTGTGTGTACACCCTACACTGTTCAGGAGTTGAGTTTCACCTTTTCTGCGCAGTCAACAAAACTTAATGATGTACAAAAATCCGTCGAGCTGATTCTGAACTGTAGAGGGTAAAATTCATGATCCTTATGGGAATCTATTTTCCCAACCTCTAAAGGTCAATACCATTCTAATGTCTGTACGCTAAAAGTGAGGTTAAGTCGGGCCAGCAGACTTTTGAACAAATGCCATAGAATAATTTAATTAGTGAGTTTTAGAGGTGCTTCAGCTAATCGTCTCCTGGCACTATAGCTTCTTATTTATTGAACAGAAATTAGTCAATCCTTTAGTCTAACCTTTGGCAAGAAGTGAATAAACTATTCATTAAAGTCACAAACAATAGAGAAAAGAAAACATTAGTACCACAACTTCAACAAACATTTTACGGACAAGTGTGTTTAAGTGCAGGTCCCCGGCCTGAGGGCAGTTATATTGCTTGATAGTGCTGCTGATCTCTCTTCATTCTACTACTGTGTGTGTTAAAGTGTACATGCGTGTGTGTATGCTTGTGTGGACCCATGGCCTGTGGGGCAGAGGCTTCTGTCAGGCCCACAACTGAGTGATGAATGTGTGTGCAGCGAGGGGAATCGGGTGCCAACTGCATTGACTTGTCCACAGACTGTGTGGACGTGTGTGTGTGTTTGAAAGTGCGAGTGAGAGCGACACAAAGTGTGAACATGTATGCATTTCATATGCATGCTTACGGTAGGTTTAAGTGAATGTATAGGTATCTACAGATAAAACATGTGCTTGTGGGCGTGCATGTGTGTGATTCTGAAAGCACAGCAAGATAATACTTCTCTCTTTCTCATCTCCCTCATCCTCGCTCATCCTGACACCCCCCATGCCCTCTCCGTCACACTGCTGCCTCTCATCACAAACCTAATCGTCTCACCCCCTCGGCAAGTACGTGCTGTGCGAATTAAAGTGCCCCTGCCCTCTTTTTCTCTTTCTTATAACTCTTTGTCCTCTTCCTGCTTCTCCTACCTCCTCCTCATCCTTCTCTTCCTCCTAATAATTTGCAGCTTTTGTATGGAATGGGTGTCTGACTTTAAGTGGCCACAGCATTTCAATAATGTGTTTACTTATCTCCATTTAGCTATTGAGCCTCTGACATTTTCAATTTATGTTTACAAATTACAAACATTAACATGTAAATGTGAAGGATGCCTCACAGGGCTTCCATATTCATTGAAAAGGGGTCATGAAATAGGACAACAACCCAATAATGGCACAGCTTGTTCCCAAGCATTTGCGTGCATCAGCGGCTGTTGTGTGGCTAACGAGTCTAAATACGCATACAGTGACAGTGGGTAGATATTGCAAACATACATGTATACATATATTTTAAATTCATATATACATATATAGATATATTCATACAATCAAAGTCAAACAATTTTGTAATTTCTTTTTTCCCGAGGAATGGTATTTATATTTTAGCAGTAACCCTTTTCGAACATTAGGGGTCACTTTGTTGTAGCAATTCATTTTTCTATACTGGAACACAATCCTTCAACAGTGCAAAATAAGCAAGGAATTTCATGCATGTGCTAAATTGTATTTACCAAGTTATATATAGACAAATATATTGGGTTTAAAAATGAAAATGCACTTCTCCATCCAACTGAGCAGGAAAATAAAACATACTGCAAAGAGAAAGAGTGAATTGTATACCAGCTACCAGCGCCTCTCGAAGGCTTTTCAATCAAGCAAGAAGCCCTAATTCATTTTCTCCTCCAAGCTGCAGTTGGTCGCAGTTGAAACCACAATTACATGGATAGACAGAGTGACTTAATGCTCATGGAAGGGAAAGAAAAAGGCAAAGTCTATATTCAGGAGTTCAAACTGCGTTTGGTGCAAGTGTGGCTCTGTAGACTGTAACAGAGACTGCCTGTGGCTGGGAAGAGGAGTAAGGCAGGAGTAATCTATAACTGAGAGGCTAGTAATGAGAAAGATGTGCCAGCCGTCTGCTCGCTGTGATAAGATGAGGAAGTTCCCTCAGGGCCTAAAGCATCTCTGACCCAAACAACAAAGACAACAAACGGGTTACTGCCCAAACCATTCCTATTTTTCTCCCTCCCTTCCTCTCATTCTTTTTCTCTTCCATCCATCGTTTCCATTCCTTTCTGCCCATCTTTCTTACCGTCTCCTCCCTTCCTCTCCTTTACTTCCCATTTCTCTACCCCCTTTGTCTCCAGCGTTTTCTCCTCTACTCCCTCTCTCTCTCTCTTACCATCTATTCATGCCTAAATCCAGCTCCATACAAAGCCCCGCTGCCATGTAATCGGTTTCATCAGCGTTTTTTATTAGCTAAAGAAGAATACATGGTAATTAAGGGGAGTGCGGCCAGGCGTGACGGGGAGAGGCTTCACCCAGCTGCTGATGTGGAACAAGAAGGAAGGAAAGAAATAAATGAGATGGAGGGGAGAGAATAGGGTGTGTGGGGGCAAGGACGGGAAGAAAAAGAGAACGACAGCCAAGAAAGGGCAAGAAAGAAAAAGGGAGAACAGACAGCGAGATAAGGAAGGTTTGAATGGCGACAGGAAATGAAAGGCTGGAGCGTGGGGGTCACAATGATTTTGGTCGCGCTCTCCAGTGTTGTGTAGAAGTGCATGCTGTAGGAATGGAAATGAGACTAATGTCCTGTTAATGTGGTCCGAGTCACACTGAACCAATATGAGGACCTCAACTGCCATCATCTGCCTAATCCCCTGTGTCCACTTAAATGGCCCATTCAGGACAAGTACACCATAAGGGTGCTATCTGAACGAGGACTCCGGCGTTGTTTCATGCTAGGTTGATTTTTATGTTCTTCACACTGAATGAATGATACATGTGTTAATGAAGTAGATGAAGAGATGCTTCTCATTGTTGAGCAACCTGATATTGCTGAGGAGCACTGGGACTGATCAAATCCCACTCGCACTCTCATTGGGTACCTTTTTGAAGTGCTCTTGAACTCTTAAAATGTATCTTATTTTGGAATAATACGATTAAAATGAGCATTTCTACAGTTTTAATTGTCTTTGTGAAAAATGACTCCAATATTAAAATCATTATTTTATGATGCTCCTTGAGCTTTGTATCAATTAGCACATATTTTTTAATTTGTGGAACATGATTTGTGTGAGCCTGCACACAAAGGTGAATTATATGCATGTCCTCAATACAGGATGTTCATTTCACAGACAGAGAGTTCTAGCAGAAGCCAGTGGACCAAAAAGACCCAACGCTAGAGTATATTTCCCAAAACATGCCGACCGTTCTGCCACCAAGCTGTGCTAACATTAATTTTTTGCTGAAACAGCCACTGGCCTGCTAGAGCAAGTTTGCCCGGAGCTGAAATATCAATTATACTGTTCTCCCCGGCAGAGAGTGTGAAGCTTTAATCTTCACTCAACCAATCAAAATTTTGTCTGGACTGAACTGAAAGAGGAAATTGTTGGCCACACTTAAAAAGGCCAGTAGTTTCAACCCTACAAACTCATTTTGACACAAAGGAGGTTTGTCGTTGGACTGCTTTGTTGCCATATCATGCTTTTCCATGTTTCTTTCCCCCCTCTCTCCCGTTCAGTGCCACAAATGAACACAATATCAACTACAGATCCATTTTCTTCCAACTGATACTGAGCAGGGTCATGAAGTCTGCAGCATGAAATTTAGCAAAAGGCAGGTCCCACCCACTCTCTATTGCGACAAACAACCTCATTCATGTTCTCATTCACCTACAGCTAAAACCAAGAGTTTCCAGTTCACCTACAGTAACCTGCATGTCTGCACTATCGAAGGAAACCCACACACAAAATAATTTTATACAAATATGAATACATATGTGTGCACACATGTCCACTGGCTAAACTCACTTCTGCACCATTCCCTGGTTCACTAGTACCCTAAGACCAAGCCTGGCTCCACACTAACTAACACTGTAGACTAAACTGATTTTAATCTGATACCCAATGCTTCATTCTAATTTGACCCATTCAGGAGGAGAGGCCGAAAATGTGTAAAATCTTCAGCTCAAACTGGTTCAAATATGGAGACAAGTGCAAGACTGCATAAACGTACACATTTCCTCTGCTTCCACAGGGGCATTATAGACTAAAACATCCTCCCAAATTCTTCTGTCTTCTTCACACAGCACTGGCCCCCACTGAGCAGCAGCAACAGCTTCCTGGCTGGCATGTGAAGACTGTAATTTTCCGCCACACTTCCCCTGCTGTTTGCTGGCTCTTTCCTTGGTGCTGTGGAGATAGCGAGCGAGCGGTGAACAAGGTGCGGGCCTCGCCAGCTCTCCTGCCTCTGTGCGATTATTAATGCAGCAGCAGCCAGCGTGGCCGGCAGGTTAAAGCAGCAATCAGCACACACTAAATAAGATCATTCACAGCCTCTTTAAAGGTAGACAGACAGCGCTGCAGTGAGACACACACACAAACACACAAACCGGTGAGCATATGGATGAAAGAGGGTGCAGGTAAATGGAAGAAGGCACAGAGGATGCAAACACACATACTTGTTCAGTGCCATGCAGATGACAAACACAGGTCTATGGTTTAATCAACAGAAAATGATATTGATATAAATAAGTCAGAAAATATGCATTTAGATATTATCCTCATATAATTCAGAAGTAAAGTGAGTTGTGTGTGTGTGTGTGTGGGGGGGGGGGCGGGGGGGGGGGGGGGATGTAAATCAATATTGTACTTTAAACACTGCAGACTATGCTGAACATCATTCTGCTGACATTTTGATGATCTGAGCTTTGACCTGACGTTATACAGGCTATATATCAAAGCTCATCCAAGAAACATATAAAAACATTCACATGCTGCAAACACAGGCACAATGTATGTCCATGAGCATAACAAATTGAATTCCATACACAGTTTATCATATGTCCAGCAAATACAGTATTTTACTGAATAGCTCACAACAAACAAACCCAAAATTAAAAGAATTATACACAGTGTGTAAATGTTGTATAAAATACATTGCAAAAAGTTTTGTTTCACTATTTCATTTTAATTGTGTGTTCCTTTTAAAACTAACTGATGTCCTCCGGGGAGGTGGTGCTTGTCAGCTGGTGCATGCTGAGAATGGAAATCAATGAAAAGGGGGTTGAAGTGTAAACAGATTATTAACACTGTGTTCTGTACCCATTTCACTGTATTACATACCTCTATGATTCCCAATAGATGACCTGAAGCACAATAGATTTTCTGGCGTAAGCTCTGCAGAAATCCATTGGTAATTTCAGCCTAATCAATTATCCATTCAAGCTTATCACATTCTCAGTTTAGTTTGTTTTGATGTCCTGCTGTGTGTAACAATGACAAACTACTTACAGAGTAGATTGTGAGAGAAACTGCACTGTATTTTTCAAGATCTCTGCTATTAAGTCTTTTAAAACATTGTTTGATTCAGTTTCATTGTAGGTAACAAAACTAAATTTTAGACATTCTTTACCTGTACTGAACAAGTACTTTGTTTGCCATAACTGATGTTGAATTTGTGTGAACACACGCTTCTGTGTTCATATTGTTTAATAAATAATTATAGTCTAGTAATGATCATATAAACTATTCACTGACAGAAAAAGTAAGTCAAATAACATAATTTTGCACAAAATATCGAAGGGAATATGTGGTGAAACTCTATCCTGTCCATTAAATAAGGTTCAGAAGTAAAGATTAACAAAAGCACCTCAGAATATTATATTATCTACTATTAATATTATTAATATTAGAAACACTGTTGGATGTGAGCTAAGAGTGGGCCAGATATAGATCATTGTAATAAAGTCAAATAAACTACTGTCACAATAAAGTTATATTTAATAATATATTTAAATACAGTACTGTTATGTAATAAAATTGAATAAAGTACTGTGACAATGACCTCTCAACTGCCATCTTAATGTGGTAGAGGGGTTCGTGTGTCAAGGGGTGTTGTCCAAGGAAGTAGCCTTTGGTAGGGACTTCCAAAGCTAAGTGGTCCCAGGGGAGGGGTCAGAATAAGAGTAATTCACAAGAACCCTGATGAAACTCCAACACAGTTGCTTGAAAAGGGGAAACTTGGGTTCCCTTCTGGAGCCAGACCCAGGAGGAGAGTTCTTATGGCAAACATCTGGTGGTCAAGCCTTTATCATGGGGTCTGGTGTGATTGGAAAGAGCAACCCCAAAAATGTAGCAGGGGTGAACTAGGAATGTCTGGCAAAGGTCACTGTCTATTAAGAAGAATGTCCTGTGCGTCCTGAGGAAGGTCGGGCCATGTTCAGAGCCTACATTACAGAGGAGACAGGTAGGAGATTTGGTGAAGGTAATTGGTGCCTGTCAATGAAGCAACCTAAAAACTCACTGGTGAATACGAGCGCTGAGGGAAGCTGTCAAGGCTAAAGGAGGCCTTTTTGGCTCGTTTAGCCCAGAGGTCTCCTGAAGCTGAATACAGCCACCAGGGGGCCAGAGGGGCTGAAGCTTTGGAAGCTGGTAGATACTTTATTTCAGAATTTCGAGGTACAGTCATAGTTAAAAGAGTGTCCAGCTTTGGAACTTCAGAATTATGTCCCTGCTCTTTGCAAACTGAAGATATCACGTCCAAGAGCCCAAAAACCTCTTCTGTGAAATCACAGTGACCTTGATCATCAAAATCTGTTTAACCTTGAGATCAAGAGAAAAAATGCGGAATTTCACAGGATTTAGCTTTTTTCAAGGTACCTTGACCTTTTACCATTAAAATGTATAAGTATTGTCCAAGCTAACATTTGTGCCACATTTGAAGCAATTCCCTGAAAGTGTTCCTAAAATCACATTAGCAAGGCCAAAAACGTTTTTGTCCTTTGAGCACTAAAATCTAATCAGTTCATACTTGAGACCAGATATACCTAATTATGAGGAAATTCACCATGATGTCCCTGACATAGTGTGCTCAGAAGATTGGAAAGGACAGATGGACAGTTCACTTTCTGCTTACATTAAACATCAGAATGAGGAAAAAATATGATTCTGTGATTGTTGTAGCCATAAGAACTGGTTTGAGCATTTCATGCACAACACTCTTTAGTTTACTCAGAACGATGAGAAAATCCACCATAACATTTTTTTAATAATGAGCAACGGATCGGCAGACGTTGTTGATAAGAAAGGTCAGAGGATAAAGATAGGACTGGTTGGAGCTGAGAAAAAGTCTTCAGTAACTCCGATAGCTGCTCTTTGCAAAAACATCTAAGCATGTCAAACCTTGCAGTGGATTGGTAATAACTGCAGACCACATCAAATTTCACTCCTGTAAAGAACAGAAAACTGAAGTTGCAGTGGGAGTAGGCTCAACAAAAACAGACAGTTGAAGATGTGCCCTGGTCTGATGAATCTGGATTTTCAGTGAAGCACACACAGAATTTGGTGTTAACAGTTATACAGTATACATCACCGAGTGTACATATAACCTTTATCACCATATATGTGTATGAAGCTTCTGTTCCATTTACACATCACAGCAATTTATATTTCATTGTTAACTGATTCAAACGTTTCACTTTACAAAGTCCACGTTGTTGAGAAGCTTTTTGTATTAATCACAAACATTTGAGTCGGCTAATATCAACTTAAGAGCTCATTAGTTTGAGTACTACTGTAAAATAAGAAGCATTCGCGTTTTTTGGTGAAATAAATATTGGCAAATGCATGCAGGTAGAAAAAAAGGAAAAATTAGGCTGCAAATTTTCAGGCACAGGAAATAATGCAATAACTTGTGTAATTAATACTAATTATAAACATATCACCTGACACCCATGTGAAAAAAGCCTAATATAATTTAGAGAAAGAGAGTATTGGGTCAAAAGTTATATTTTCCAACACATTCTTGATATGCGTTAAAGATCAACTTTCAACTCAAAATCCAAGACTCAAAAGGGTTTTTGAAAAATCCTTTAAGTAACTAGAAATGGTTTGGTATTTACACCCAACCCTGATGTTCAGTGAACACATCTAAATAGCACGTGTAGAGGAGGTGAAGTGTAATTTTTCAGTACTCTGCACTTTTACAAACATGATGGAATTGAGCAATGAAAGAAAAAAGAACAGCATTTAGACAAAGAGCAATGTCGAGTGAAGAGATAGCACGAGCAGGATAGGTGGGGGGGGGAAAGGTTGGTGATTGTGTTGAGCCATCCATGGTGAAAGCACGAGTGTTTTTCCTGCTCTGAGAGGGGGGAAGAATAGTCACTGGGCAGATAGATGGGAGGAAAAAGTGCTGCTGTGGCACTGATAAAGTGACTGAGGACCACTACTGCCACACTTGGACAATTCCAGACACAATCTTCTACCCTTTTTTCTTTTTCCTATGCTGCCAACCCCTGTTCTTGCAAGCATAATAATGGCTGTTTTTGTCCCCTGCCCCCCCCGTTTCTGTCTCTCTCTTTCCCTCTCACCCCCCCCCCCCCCCCCTCTCTTATTCACAGACACACACTTACAGTGTCAAAGATGTGAGGAAAAGTAGGAGGGGAACCACTTTGGGATACAGTGAAGCCCTGACAACCTTTCATTAAACAAGCAAAATTAGAGGTTTGTAAACTCCTTCTCACCTCAGCCACCCGAGCTCATCCACCTCAACCTTATCCTTTGTGGCTCCAGCCTGCACATTCTGTATCTCTTGGTTGTCAGAGCATTGTATCTCTTGAGGCTTGTGAGCAAGAAAGTGTTTTTGATCTGCACTTGCACATTATCACTGGGATGTAAAAAATGCCTTCAATGTATACACCACAAGCTCAGCCAGAGGGGGGAAAAAGACATTAGCACAAAAGTTCACAGTTGATGGCATGCAGATATGCTGACACCTGTAATAAAATAAGGCCAGCCGGGTGTGCAAGAGTTGACATTGCATATAGGTGTACAGCCGGGCATCTGCATAAAAAAGCCTCTGCTTCTGCCAGCAGCCATCATGGCCTTGACAGATTAGAAATTGTGTGTGTAAGGATTCACCGCAAATAATGAGAAATGAGTTTTAAATTGTAGCTCAGGCACTGTGGAAAAATGGGCCCTGTCAATATGTGGTGTGTGTCATGCACGGAGAGGGGGGGGGGAAGTCAGAGAGTGTACTAGAGGATTTAGGGGGAGAGAGATAGGCAGAGACAGAGGGAGAGAGAGAGAGAATGAGGGATCAGGGGATGACTTTGTTTTGGTTTACTGCTTATTACCATCATAATCCTTTGTCCTGTTTTCCACTCTGCAGTCCGGGCACACCTCTCGCCTCGTCTCTGCGTTAGACACTATGATTGCCTTGTATTTAAGAAGCCTTCTGTGAGCCTCTGTTCCGACAAATGCTTTTCCAATACCAATCACAGCTGAGTGCACCTCATTTGAATCTGTGAAAGGGGTTTTGATTCCATCAGCAGAATGCTCCTCCAAGCGCGGCACAGACCATTCAATACTGTGGCAACGTGTGAAAGCCTCAGAATATTCTCACCTAGTATATGCATACACTGTAAAGGCTTTGAACGAGGGCTGCCTAGCCTCTTCAGACCGTGTTGTTCATTAATCCCCTTTTTATTCTCTACATAGGACCTCATTAGCTGTTCCTCTTTATGGCGTTTGGAAAATGTAAGCTGTGCTCCATGTGACTTTCAAATGTGTGATGAAACAGAAGCGTTTTACTGATCATAAACTTTGATGAGGAGTGAAAAAGGCTAATTGTACACTTAGTTTTAGTGTTTGATAGTGTTTGTGCCACTCGGTCACCCTCTAATGTGTATGTATACATTAAGTGTGTCTGCATTTTACTGCGACTGATTACGTGTGGTACCGACCAGCTGCTGATATCTCCACTGCAGCAGCTTGTTGACCTTCAAACTTATCAGTGCATATCTTTTGTCTGAGCAATTGCTTGCCTTTTGGTCTGTGAGGAGTTTGGATAATGCATCCAAATTAAAATCTTTTGTACATCCCATTGCTTGATTGCTTGAGTGCCACTGAGAGTTGTTCAACATTAATGGTGAAGGACTTCCTGATTCCCAAAGTAATTTTCTCTTCATTATTCAGGCATGTATTAGTACTTCTTGTTTTCAACACAGAGATAACACCCTGCTACTAAACTGCCTCATAGAACACAGTTGGCTCAGGAGACAAACAGGCCATACACATCTCATCTGTGTCACAGTGTCCACGGATATGGGCTCAACTCAAGGTTGGGCCATTATGCATGTGAATCAAATTTAAAGTAATTTCCGAGCTGTTTCACATATCAAAACCAAAGATGCAGATTACCAAAGATTATTTATAAATAACATTGACTTTTGTATATTAAAGTACATATCATTTTTATTTTCTCAGCCACCAAACAAAATCGAACACTTCCAGATAATTTACATGCTACTCTTTTAGCCACCTGCAGAGAAGTAGAAACAAGTCACTGGATATCAACAATAGTCACAGCAGCTGTGTACCATCATAAAGTCAGCTGTATGAATATATTATATGCTGAAATTAAAAAAAGGAAATAAAGCCAAATGTGCAATCGATGATATGTACATGATGTCACACTATGCACAGCTACCAGGGTAACTTCCCCCATGGGCAGCACACTCAACATGCAACATCTGCTATCACGCATTAACATGAAGAAAACTGCTAGAGTGGTAAAGGTTGTTTTTCAATGAAATCCACAAACACATTCTGAAAAAATCTCTTAAACTAAAGGGAACAGAAGAAGTGAAGTGATTCTTTATGAAGATCTTGCAACACAAATTAATCAAGAATAGTTTTGTGAGTGAAACAATAGAAATGTTTTGCTTCCGGCAATGTTCAGCAACAAGACTTCTAGAGTCCATCAAAGCATCAAAAACTAAAATTTTGTTTCAAACAAATCTTTCCCACTTTGTGTCAAAAATATTCATGCTGAGCTACATTTTATCCCTAAACAACGAATAAACTGATTTCAGCCGATAGAAGTACATATTGGACACTCCACAATCCACTTCACTATCCAGAAAATAAAAACTGTTTCACACAGATGTATAAAACATTATCTGTTTAAAAGGCCGGGTATGTATGGCTTGCTTAAACTTTGGTTACATTTCAATGCTAGGGACTTAATTCTCCATGGCACCTAAACTAAATGAATGGGAAAAAAAGTTTTTTAACACACTGGTGAGAAAGAATACGGTATTGGCCCTAATATGAGATAATATTTTTTTTCCTGAAAATGTGTTCTTGGCTTTCTCTTGTCTTTACTGTAGAAATGAAGCAGGGAGAAAAATCTGTGGAACTATTAACTATGAGAGAAATTGATTATGCAATAGGAATGAGAGTTATAGAGCAATCAACTAGCTACAGTAACTCAGTCAGCTGACAAGGGGCCACTGGGAAAGTGAGCTGTCAACAGACCAACCAAACAAAGATTTTGGTCTGCAGCCCAATGCTGTAATATTGTCAGATGGTTATGGGGAAAACAAAATACAGTTGAAATCAACTCACTATATGTTTTCTTTCACGTTTTTTTTTCTCTCAAAGATGTTGACGACTTTACTCAGAGACAAGAGTCCTGTAAGATTTGGCTAACTTCATCACCATATTGGTTATGCTTTTCTTCTTGCTAATGTCTGAGTGTGCTGTATAAAACAACAACCTGTGTGTTTATAAATATTGTAATGATAGTGGGCCAAAATTAAATGAAAATATACATTTTATATATTGGCACCCCAACCCCTGACACCACAACACTTAAGCCAGGAACCAAGGGAAAACCATGATTACCCTGAAGACCATGACTTCTCTGGAGAGTAGGTCTGCCTAGAGTATTTCCCTACAATTGCTCATATGCTAAAACTACAAGGTGGACAACTTTGGAGTCAAAACAATAAGAAACTAAATAAAATGCCAGTGCCGCAAAATTACAACATCTGTCAGCTGCATTAATTTTTCAGTTGTATTAAACACAATTTCATGGTTGACATGGTGGAAGAGGATTAATGCCCAATTTTTTATACCTTTAAAGCAAACACAGACTGCTAATGCTGTAGCTCCTAATCCCCACAGAACTCCGGGCAAGAATGTGTTCTGTCTGCAAATTTGACTCCGTGTGTGCTAGCTGGCCTGGATAGCTGATGACTAAAGCAATGACTGAGGGAGTGCAAAGGCTAGAGGGAAATCAAGAGTTGTTGTACCCAGCAGCTAAGAGAGGGACTTGACAGTGTCAAAGGATTATGTACTGTGGGGCTAACAATACTAATGGCACTTCTTTTGCATTATGATAATTGCCAAGACAAAATTGCCACCTAATTTCTCCCTGTTCCTAATTATTGGGCTCTTCAATGCAAGCAGGCAGTGGGAGAAGAGCATTGGCAGGCAATTAAACTCCTGCAATTATGGCTCTATTGTAAAGCGCAGCTTTACCGAGGATTTGTAGGGCAGAGAGTGATTGCTCTCCGATGCAATTAAATACAGGATAAATCTGGTGGGGACCTGGAAACCATGAAACCTTTTAAAGTTTATTGAAACCTGAACCAAGTCTGTTAAGGTCTCTTTCCAAAAAGAGCCACACCAACCATTCACACATCGTTTAGAGCAACCCCACCAGATGCATATGCTTGCAGCCAAATTTCCAGGGAATGCTGAGTAGAGTTAGTGCTCCTCTTCCTCTACCATGTCAGCGTGAGCAGTGATCCGATGCAAATTTGTGCACCAGGAAGTTTAGAGCTATGAACTGTGGGATACAGATGATTGTGGCCATCTGGAAAATTCTGTGAGAGGAAGGTGTTTATGAGAGCCTGGGGATAACAAAGAGCCACAGCCTACATCGTCTTATTATGCTGTGCAGAAGCCACTGATCCAGTGCACCGCCAAAGAAATAGATATAAATTGGTCATTAAATAGGTTTTAGGAAAAGTAATCTTTTTTGCCAAATATTTTATATTTTTTGCACCACAAAAGGCACATCTATTATACAGTGCTGGTCTGCCTATTTTGTAAACACTCAGTTGTCAGCTTTAGGTTACACCTAGTCAATCCTGAAGATTATAATTTTTTGGTTGAAACTGTGTCAGAATTTTTAATTCAACAGTACCACAGCGCTGGCGGTTAGCAACAGCAGGAAGCATGTAGCCTATCTCCTTAGCCTGAGCTAACCAGGTAACGTTGAGCTCTGTGGGCATGGATCAGCTGTCAGTCTTCATTCAGCCCACCTCAGCTCCACTCGAGCTCCTCCTCTGCCTATATTTGGTATAGCCAGGAACTAGGAGGAGTCAGACACCGGCAAGATGGCGACGGGTGAAACGCCTACTGTGAGCCTCATATTCACTCTTCAGAAACCAACAGGTGATGTCACGGACACTACATCCATCTTTATACACAGTCTATGGTAAAAACAGACTTTGTAAACTTAGACAATGTATGTAGAGCTGGAGGAGATGTCGGGGTGCGCTCAGTTTGGTTTGACGCGGTTGGCCCAGCGCACATCGCAAATGATAGATACACAGAGAGGAGCAGTAAATCACTGACAGAGCCGCTAAAGACTGTACAAAAATATTTTTTCAAGGCCCATGAATGAAAAGACCCCAAATTAACACTGACTTAGTGGAGCTGTGCATAGCTCCCTGGTGCCTGCCCCGGACTTGGTGGCGCTGCGACCAGGCTGTGCACCTTCTCCCTCAGACTGTGGAGCTGTCCATGGTCCGTGCATCCGTAGCCAGGGACTGTTTACGTTTATTTATCGCAAGTCATATTGTCATTGCGATATTCAACATGTTATCGAATATCTCATGTTTTCCTAATATTGTGCAGTCCTAGCTAAAATGAGAGTTAATTTTGGGCCTACCTTGGCAGGTGGACAGAAACAACAAATAAAATAAAACAAATAGTTTGATCGATGCATAACCCGCACGGATTGGACTGACATTTCCCTCAGGATGAATTAAGTATCTCCATCCATCTAACCATGTTCACAATTTTAACCGTATAAAAAAAGTGACAGTATGACACTGATGCAGTCACACTCCCCAAAGTGGCCAAAAAGTTGATTTGATGACGCCAGTTGTTATATGTTTTTTGATAAAGAAAGCCATGCCGGTGGGCCTTGCCAAAATACCTGCAGTTAATAGATCATCCTGTGCACAGTCAGTTGCATAGAAACATACAATTTGACTGCAACAGCAAACATTTTATAGAAAGATTATGACTTAATAGCGAAAAAATTTTTTATTAAGGTAAATCATTTCTTATCTTATGTATATGGAATTCAAAAATATGTTGATACTGAGCATATCAGTAAAATCCACTCAAATATGTGATATCTCTTAGAACAATATTAAGATTATTTAACATTGTTAAACTTTTTTAGATTTAAGTTTAAGCAAAAAAAACAAGGTTAGAAAAAAGTATGACTGGTTTAATAAAGAAAAAGTTAACGGTGACCAAAGTGCTTTTGTTACCTAAACCTAACCAAAGAAAACTGTTGGGTTAACATAATCTAGCTAGCTATCGTTTCTCCAAGAAAGCACATTTGAGGTAGTTTTTTGTACTTGACTTGTATTGGATTTGGCTGTAGCATAGTTCACCCCTGAAACTCCAAAAGTGTTTTGTGGACTCAAACACTTCACCCACCCCTCCATCGGCATAGTGGTGAGTAGATGAGTGAATTTAAATTTTGGTTGAACAGGGTTAGAGTTGCCACATTTGCCCATCACTCAATAACCCATTATGACAAAGAGAAACAACATTTTTTATGAATGAGAGGCCGCACAGTGTATCAGTGGTTAGCACTATTACCTCATAGCAAGAAGGTTCTTGGTTTTAAATCCTGATTCGGCCTGTGTGAAGTTTGCATGTACTCCTCGTTCCTGCATGTGATTTATACGGTTACTCCAGCTTCCTTTCACAGTTCAAAGACATGCAGATTGGGGTTAGATCTAAATTGACCGGGAGTGTGTTAGTTCAAGTGAATGGTTGTATGCTGACTTTTTTCTGAAGTGCTGCCAAATAGAGCGCAGACTTTGTGCAGGGAGTGGCCATCAAAGCCTCTGCAACACACTTCAATGGGCTTTGAGCACAGCTTCCGGCCACTCTGCAGCACTGCTCCCCCAAACCCTGATACTAGTATCATTTCCATTCATTTGCCTTCCTTAGGAACTATCAACTCTAGCAGTACCTGCTTTGAAGGGGATAATGATGGCACCACGTCTAGCCTATACAAAGTTCTCATAATGTTGCTCAGGCAGCTAACCTTATAAAGGTGATGTTCCTATGGCTGTGAACATGCTTGTTGTTGGCCACGGCTATGGAGATTGCCTCTGCAACTGTTTTCAGCCCCTGTTCATGTCGCCAGTGGTAGTAGCCCACCTCCAGGGCTGTTGGGCAGGTGCTGAGAATTTACCTTTTCCTTTCCTGGGGCACAGAGGACATGCTGGAGAATCACTCTTGCCCCAGACATGGTAACTTTCTGTAGACCTCTCTGATAAAGCTTTGCTGTGGGGCACAAATCAAGGCAAGCATATAAAACCAATTCTAAAGCTTTGACTGTCCCCAGGAGTAAAGTCCCCTACATCATTTTGAAATGGAATAAGTTTAGGACTCCTAAAGTTGGCTGTCTGAAGAGCCTTAATTAGGGAGGTGAACCCAACAGTCTCTCTGACAGAGCTTCAGAAGTCCTCTGCAGAGATGGAAGTACCAAAACTCGCATCAATCACCTTTATGGTAGAGTGGAAAGATAGAAGCCACTTAAGTAAAAGACATGACAGCCCACTTGTGTGTCAAACAGCATTTACATTCCTCTGTTGGTAGAGAATGAAAAATATATTGTTCTCTAGACCAAAATTGAATCCATTGAGCCAAACCCCAAGCACTATGCTTTGCAAACCCTAGGCATGTCTCTTAAACTGGCCTATTCCACCAGAATCATTCTATGGGAGGCAGGATGACTGATCAGAGTTGAAGGAAGTATTATTGAAGCAAGAGATGTCCATGATGGAAACCTGGTCAACAAACGCATATGACCCTACCCTGGAGCAACAGAGCACATTTCAGCAAGAAACTGAACTGAAGCATCAATCCAAGACAATGCTGGAATTGTCTTGCTTGGGACAAGTGTACAAATACCTTTCAGTGGCTAATTAAAGTCCACACTTAAACCCGAAAGAACATCTATTAAACACCTGGCAATGGCAGTTCATTGTCTCTTGCCATCCAATCTAATGGTACTTGAGTGAATAGGCAAGAATGTGAAACATTCCATTTCAGGTGTGCGAAACTTGTAGCGGCTTACCCAAGAAGACTATAAGGTATACCATAGTTTCTGCCAATGGGTCATCTAAAATGTACTGAATTAGAGGTCTCAATACTTTTATAAATGTGTTTAATGCTGCATCATTAGAAAATGCTCACTTTGCTTAGCTGCAACAAATATAATTCTCACACAGCTGTAGAAGAGTGATCAGTAAACAGGGTGCCTTTTATCTATGAGATATAATTATGAACAGTAACACTGGATGCACGCGTCATTTACTTTAAATCCCTTGAGCATGTTTTAGCAATTTGAAAATTTTCTACACAAGAAAAGCTGACTCTTCCAGAAAGATTGAAAACCACAGAAAAAATGAAAATGACATTATAAAAAATATAATTACTAGATGCTGATCGAATGGCTACTGCAAGAAAAATGCCCTCAGTACAGTGTTTCCCATTAATTAAATAGACTGTGGCAGCCAGACATAGTCTTATTTGTCTCACCAGTTTCATAATGAGGCACTTCTCATGATAACATATAAGATCTCCAACTTAATATTTTGCAATATTGCTTCATTATGGAGCTGTTTTCATCTTTTCACTCTTGCTTGCTTGCTCTCCCTCTCTCTTTCTCTCCACCTTAAAAACACATTGACCCGTCTGTCACAGTTGGCTTTCACCATCCTTGCAGGCAGACAGACCATATCATGACACCAGTGGTTTTACCTTTAGTTGTGTGCATTCCCATAACTTGTATTCTCAGCAGGCAGGTAGACCAAGGCCCAGCACCTGCCCTCTATGTTGCTGTACACTCTCTTTTACATGTGACCAAGGAAGCTGCCTTGATCACTTCGATCGAATCAATCAGTCAAATTTCGGTACCTGTGAGTGCATCTGGGGTGAGAGATTAAGTGTACCTGAGTGAGAGTGAAAGAGAGAGTATACCTTAAACAAAGCATTGAGAGCAAGATCATGTGACTCACCCCAGAAACGTGAATAAGCCAAGCTCATTTTTGATCAGTGCACTCAGTCAGAGCAATGGAGAGTCAATGACGCATATACCCAGGGGGCCACGCACAGCTCCACTATGTTCGCTTACAGTGTTCATTTTGGGTCTTATCAAAAAGGGTTATTTTTTTACAGTTTTTACCGGCTCTGTCAGTAATTTACTTCTCCTCTATGTGTCTCTATCATTCGCGCTGCGCCAATCGAATCGAGCCAAACCGAGTGCCCCGCCATCTCCTCCAGCTCACCATATTGACTAAGTTTACAAATTCTGTTGTTTTTTGAAGAAAAGTATTAATCATTATGTGGTGATCGGTGTTGATATTGTGGCGTAATATCAAACAAATCGACATTTAAACTGTAGGGTGTAGTATTTGTGTGTGTTTGGTCCCATTAAAACTTTCCTTCAAGTTCTGGGACTATCATACAGAAGCTACACAATTCTTTAGTAAACAACCGCTTAGAGTGCTGAATTTGGCCCAGGAGAAATGTGATCACTATAAGTGGTTTCCACTGTTCTGGAATTTTGTCGCGAGGCAGAAGCGGTGTTAGGAAAACCCTGGTCTGACATTTTTTTTCGTTATGCAGTGAGAGTAAAGTGCCGAAAAAAAGTACTGATGGGTGCCGGTACTCAACCCTAGTAAGAACATGCTGCCTTAGAGAATCAAACATTTGGCATTGTCTTCAACGTGAGCTCTAATTTCCTGAACGTCTATGTTTACCATTCTGAAACGCCAATCCACTTGCTGTCGCCCACATCTGTTTGTCTATAAATATATGGTGAGTAGAATTAAATTCCCTTGTTGAAATATACAGAATTATTGAGTTCTTGCTCTGAGGCATTCATTTATTTTTTGGATTAGTTTCAACATGGCCAATTAATTTCTTGATATAATTGATCAAATTTTTTCAATAAATTCCATTAACTTTTAGCCTGAGGCCAGACAAAACCGAAGCACCAAACACAAATGCTATCATCAACGACTGCTGCCAATTTAAATTAGAGACAGTGCTGTTAATCAAGCTGTGTACAATAATGCAGCTAAACAACAGATCAACAAGGGCTTACTTCTTCTTATTCTTTGTTCGGTTTATTGGAGGGTGGCAAGCAACATCGAGGTGCATTATCACCATCAACAACTCTGCCCAGTACAATTTATACGGAACCAAGAAATGCCAACCTTTTATATCATGGTGCCACTCCAAAGACATCAAAACATTTGTTAGCTGGTGTGATAGGTTTGTAAAGCTGTTTAGTTGATGAAGCTAAATACATCACTTTCATTGACAGGTCACATAAATCAAGAGTTGCCATGTCTTTCTTTGTCTGCCATATGCTTTAGCTTTTTACATTTTAATGCTAGGGTTTCCAAGTGCAGAAACTTGTTATTGGCTGATAGTCATGATGTTGCCCATCCCATCCCACCCCAGCAGCAGTGCAACCTACCCCCTACCACACATACACACAAAAAAAAAAAAATACTAGTGTCAAATCCTGACATCCTCAACATATTTCTTTTAGTATGGAATATTTGACAAGAGTCTGATTCTATACTTCATTTACATTAACTGTTGATTGAGAAGCATGTGTATTTGACACATTGAAATAACACAGCTGTAGACTAGTTAATGTCACACCATATTTTATATGAACATCTTGATACAAATACTTATGGTCATGGATAAAACTATGGTCTGTAAGTTCCATAGCAATTAGGGCTACATGATTTTAGGAAAACATGAGATATGCAATAACGTTGTTTAATATCACGATGATGATATGAGTTGCAATCAATTAACATAAACAGTCCCTGGCTACTGACGCACAGACCACGGACAGCTCCACAGCCGTGAGAAGGCACACAGTCCGGCCGCAGTGCCACCAAGTCTGTGGCAGACACTGGGGAGCCATGCACACTCAGCTCCACTGTGTTCACCTATGGTGTTAATTTGGAGTCTGTTCATACATGTTTGGACGGTGAAAAGTTGATTTTTTACAGTTTTTAGTGGCTCTGTCTCACACACACACACACACACACACACACACACACACACACACACACACACACACACACACACACACACACACACACACACACACACACACACACACACAGAGTCAGTGTGTGTGTGTTACTTTCCCCTCAGGTTCTGGGATCTAAGCTACACTAAACTACACAATTCTTTTATATAATCTTCCGCTCATAGCGATGAGTTTGACACAGGAAAGACGTGATCACAAGAAGTTTCCACCGTAGAATTTAGTTGGGAGGAGGCGGATCGAGATTTGATGGAGCCGCTTCGCAGTTCTCTGTTTTCTCTCTATTCTCTTCTTCCGACAATGATTAATTGACAAAAAACCATCAATGATCTCAATATCTTTAATGTATCGTCTAGGGCAGCAGGGACATGGAACACCATTTATCGCAGTGTTTGCCATGTTTTGCGATAGGCACGTTGATATCGCGATAAAGATAGATTTTCGATATATTGTGCAGCCCTGATAGCAATGACAGTTCAGTTTTGAGGATGCCATTACTGACGTGACACAAAAGGATGTTGAAAACTTGGACAACAGCCAAGTTTAATTTAGATGCAAAAACACCACAAGCATGTTTGTTAGTTTGACCTGCGACAGTGACGAGGTAAAAATAAGAAGCTGCAGCTGACGGGTTCCCACAACAAAACCTCATTCTTATCGCCCATTGCAGTAGTTAACTATACATATCGTCATATCCTGTTTCAGTAGACATCACCCAACCCTATTTCTGGTAGTGTTGCATATTCTCATCAGTTCTGTCTACCACCTTAGGTTCCATGTCTTTCATGCCTGGTCTTCCCTCCTCTCTCTTATATTCTTTTTCACAAGCATCTTCAAAGTTTCCTGCCACTGTGCAAGACATATCTGCATTGCAGTGCCATGGGGGAAAGCAGCTGCTGGAGAGGAAAAGTGTATGAATAGCTTGAGACAGGGTGGCAAAAAAAAAGAATAAGGAGGTCTGACCTGTCATTGAGGCTACTGAAATAATGGATGCCTGAGTGACAGAAAAACATCACTTGATGCATCATTTGGTATATTTCACCACCATGGTTTTATTTTTTTATATTTGTTCTGCCTGTGAAGCAAAAACATGCCCATTTAAACTCCCCCAAAAAATCTAATACAAACAACGATTTGCACCTCAAAGTGCTGTCACAGGGAAATCACAGAGAGGGTCATCCACCCCCACCTCCCTGCGAGCCTCTGAGCCTCCCTGTTATTAATGGCGTCATCATTTTTCCTCTGCTCACTCTATTTCCCTTCTGATAGTAGGGCCTGCTTCATCGTGTTCTGCCATGTTTCTGTAATTGCTCCAACAGCCTGCCTTATGCTGAGCATATAGTTTTGTGTGTGTGTGTGTGTGTGTGTGCATGTATTTGTGTGTGTGTGTGTGTGTGTGTGTGTGTGTGTGTGTGTGTGTGTGTGTGTGTGTGTGTGTGTGTGTGTGTGTGTGTGTGTGTGTGTGTGTGTGTGTGTGTGTGCCCATCCAGTGGGCGTGTGTCTGTAAGTGCCTGCATATGCATGTGTGCGAGTTGCACTGTCCCCCCACCAGGGCCGGCTGTGAGTTTGTGGGGCAGAACCAAGCCGCAGGCGAGCTCCACACAGAGCAAAATGACAGCCTCCGGGCCACCATTGGTTGATGACCGTGAAAACACTTGCGGTTAACGTAAAGTGAGCAACCGGCTGTCACAGTGAGGCACCGCGCTCATGTACAGCCCTGACAACTGCAAAACAAGCCCCTCTACGACTAGACTCTGCAGTGCTGCAACAAACGACAGAGGGACAGCCCTACAATTCACAGCAACCACTTCAGACATTTGAACTACACAGCAAAGAGTGTGAAGAGCAAGACACAACCACTACTATTTGACAGTGTTTGGGAATGGTTTTTCTTCACTTAAATGATGGTGGCCAGGGGAGAAAGCTGAGTGTGACGGTTGAATGAAACGGGGGAATTAAGCCTGCAGGAAAGAATGCCTAGATTGCCACAGATGCCAGCCAAGGTCAGATAAAGTGAGGAGTAAGTGCTTAGAGAGCTACAGGAGCAGAGGCCAACTCTGTGGAGGAGGAGTAAAGGAGCGAGTGACCAAGCGTGAGCACCACCTCCTCTACCCATCATTAAATGAAGCCACTTAAAGGGAAAAAGAGCTCTGTTCAAAAAAGTCAATACACAGCACTTCAGCACAGTCATGATGGTTTTATTTGGCCATCTGGAGAATACTTATGTCTTTGATGGAGACACAAAATGTTGTAAATATGTCTGAAACCACCTTGCTCAGAATCCTGCATTTTGGCTCATTTGAATTGCTTAATCTATCACATTACTACCAGAAAACAGGTATCTGAGGTTACAATGAGGATCAATAAATGATGTGCCGACATAGGGATGATTGCAAAGTGTTTTTTCTCATTAATTTCTAACCTCTGTGGTTAAATCGGACTTCTTTTACCCCCTGCCCTCTTGCATTACTTTCTTACCTCCTCTCTCACTCACTCCAAACACAAAAATGTGTGCTGTGCACACACACAAACACAGTTTATTATGCAGTAACATTACCAGATCCCCTTAGGCAGCTGTGCATCTCTGTATGACTGATGAGGGTAATTTCTCCCAAACAACAGAATGATCACTTTGGTGTTGAGCACTACAGATCCTCCCTCTTCCCCCGTCTTCCCTCTCTTCTGTCTTCTTTTTAGCTTGTAACAAAAAAGGCAAGCAAAACAAAGATATATCTTACTACGTCTCCTGCAGCGTCTCGAATGGCTCCAGAGATAAATAGCTCTCCCACCATATACATACAAATAAAATAAATAAATAAAAGTGAATCATTCCGTGTATTTAATCAGCATATTGATTCTTCAATGATGATTCCCATTCAAACTCTGCTAATAAAAGCCATTCAAATCCAGTTTCCATTTTCCCGGTTGGAGATGGGGTGGAGGAGGTTTCCTTATTTTTTCTTTTATTACCATAGGGATCCAATATAATACACATGCCAGTGTGAATTAACCTCAGTTTAAGGACTGAGCCGAACCACAATGAGTTTATACTGTCTGTGTACTGCTGTGCATCATGGGATATACTGTGCAGAGAGTAGTTAGAACTTGTCTGCCTCTCTCTTGGCCTCATAGGTTCAGCCTCAGTGGGTTGTCTTTACCTATTCTCCCATCTGTCAGTCACACACAAAAACAAATCCACCTGTCGGCCAGGAGACTGGACTGAACGGGGCGATGCTACAGCTGTCTGTGACAGACTTGGCGCAGAAGGTTGCAAGCCAGCGCCCTCCACTGGTGATGGAAAGCCCATTAAGATACTTATTACACCACCTTTCAGCCCCATCTCCTCACCTGCACAGATACGACAGACTAATAAAGACAGTCACTATTAATACAGCAACTTGAACATGTAGGTCATGCCTCTATGCTTTTTGTGGTCCTTGTGTCCTTGATCACAAGGGCTCTACAGCCTCGACAATATAACAACCCAAGCGTTAAGAGACATTCTTACCGCGCCACTTGATTGCCTCAACAATGAAGCTATTAATGCTGCATTATGTAAATTGTAATGGTCACAAACATCTAATAGGATAAAGGCTAAGTACAGTGCAATTTAATGCTGCCGACTTTCAGAGGTTCTTTGAAGGATGTCTTCAATTATAACTCAGCTAATTCAATTCATTGTTTCGTCGCTGAAAATGCATTTTTAAGGGTTGACTGAGTCTCTATTTCAAAACTCAGGTTTAATCAGTCATGTACATTGAACACTGGAACGTCCTCTAAAGAGATTGACAAAGTTGCCCGGGATCTATGTTCTAGGTTTTAAAGGAACACAGTAGCCCTACCCTCCTCTTTTCCTCAGATGACAGGCTTCAGTTGTGGAGGGGAGGGTGTTCATCTAAAAGATGAAAAGACCTGCGCCTTTAAGAGGGCTGTCTCCCCTTTCCCTCATGCTCCCCCTCAACCACACAGACACTCCTCCTGTGAGCATTTGTGAGGCAGCTCCTGTCCCTTATGTCTCTTTGTGGGGAACAGAACAGACTTTCCAGAGCATCACTGGAGACAAGACAGAGCTCCAGGGAGGAAACACCAGGTGTCGACCTCCATGCAAACCTGACCTCAACTTCAGTGGATGCCAGGATGAGCGGAGAGGAGGAGAGGAGACGGAAACCTACTCAAGCTTGAGTAAAACATCTAGGAGTCCAAAATAGGAGGTGGACCATAACAGCTGGACAATCCAAGAGGTCAATTTTGAATTGAAAGCGACATGATCAGCAGATCAAAATCAACAACGCTGGACTGGAACGCAAAGAAACAGGTTTTAATTTGAGCTTCTCTGTAGAAAAGTTTTGTTAAAGAAAAATCAACAAAGTACTCCATATCTTTTGCAGCTATTGAGATTGAAAGCACCATATGAAATACATACAAACGAAGGAAAGAGGAGTAATTATAATTTTTTTTCTATCCCTCTCCTGAGCACTTTACATACAGTCATTTGTGGTATGAAATTGAGATACTCTTTAAAGAACATCTTGAATGGTCCCGACAGTGCTCTTAATTCACCAGCCAGGCGTTTATCTTATTTCTCCAGCTCCTTCTGAGAGGGAGCATTAAAGACTTCATTGATAGTGCTCTCGGGAGCGGGTAATATTTCTTATGTGAAGTCTTGAAACTTTAAAGCTATTGACTGGAGGGAGAGAGAAGTGCCACATACATAAGAAAATTATGTTGAGCTGTTTCCAAATGTGCGTCTTGACTAACACTGCAGTAGAGCATTAAGGACAGTAGAAATGTTCACAGGGTGTGGAGTGGTCACTGGCCAGAACCAGTACCTGACCAGAGACGCCGTCAGGCCCAACCCAGAACTTGAGGTGAGCAGACAGATTCAAATGGAAAATGGGGTGACCTCGGGGATGTGCCCCTTCTACCAGGGTCAAAGTTGCAGAAATGCTGGCCAACCAGCAGTGGTCACTGTTTCCAGCCCGCTGAAGCAAGCACCACTACCAGTCCCTCCTCCAGCACTAAAACTTGGGCAGGAGGGGTTCAAGAAAGTCTGCCGAACTGAGGAGGATAGTCCCTGTCCCTTCCCAGGATTGGCTTCTGGGGTGCTGGAGATGCGTGTGAAGGAGGGAAGTAAAATCCGCAACTTAATGGGATTTGCCATGGCACGCATGCAGGGAGAGAAATGTTTAAGTGGTGGTGGACTGAGGCAGGTGGTCTTCACTGGGTCGGGCCGTGCGGTCACAAAGACCATCACTTGTGCTGAGATCATGAAACGAAAAGTGGGCTCTCTGCACCAGCTGACTAAACTCCGCTACAAGGTGGTCAAAGAGATGTGGGAGAGTTCTGAAGGGGGGCCATCTGAGATGACGGTGCACAGGACTGTGCCTTCCATCAGCATTCTTCTTTCCAAAGACCCGCTGGATCCCCAGGAACCAGGCTATCAACCTCCGGAGAACCTCACTGCATTGTGGGAGGAAAAAGAGGGTGTCGAATCTGCTTCACAGACAGCATGCAAGAGACCTCTTGGACCTTTGCCATACAGCAGTTTCACTCACTGTAAGAGAGTGTGTTTGGGGGATGGGGTCTCAGTTCTCCCTCCTCACTGACTGGCTGAACGGGTGTCAAACAGTGGAGCGGATTGAATCAGAGGAGTTCATTTGGAGCTGCCCTCCACTCAAGCACAATGCTGAGACAATCAGAACATTCACTCAGACAGAACAGTGCTTTTTCAGAAGAACTGAGTACCAATTCCAGCCTCCAGAGGTCAGTTTGACTTGGACGTAAAAGCTTGCCTCTGTACATACAGCATTTAAGGGATGTCTTTCTCGGCACGTCCAAAAGAATCTCTCAAAGCCACAAATGGTGATGATGAGTGCTATCATGCTGTAAAATCTTTAACAGATTCATATCCCATTTCACACAAACTAAAGAAAGAGCCATGAATTCCACAGGTTCCATGTTGCAGTGAACTGTCAATGGCCTGTGGACCAAATCATTTACTAACATCACGTTACAATCATCTCTATTCCTCCATGCACTTAAGTGTGGTCTTTGAAAATACACAAGCTAGAACCAAGAACATAAAGTAAAAGCAGATTGAAGCCATTGATGATTTGAAAAATGCAAAACATACCAATTTTATTTGTCTGATTATTAGCTCTCAAGAAAAAAAAATTAAATGTTTTTTTCCAAAGGAAACTTTGTTTTGTATTCCATTCCGTCTTTCTTAAACATTATTGAATTTGAAAAGCTCTGATTGAACAGAAAATCACAGTGTGCTGATCTTTTGATAAGAATAACGGCAGTGAAATTTGTCTGTAGAAAAAGCAGATTTAATGACAAAGCTGTTGATAAGGCACAGCTCCTAAACCAACCCCGCCTGACAGAAATGCCTAGAGCAGAAATACAAGCACAGATAATCATTAAGATAACAACATAACATCACACAACACAGTGGAGAAAAGGATTAATACTAGGCTTGACAGAGCTTCACACTACACATTTCCTGCAAATATAAAATCCAGGCAACGTGCTACACACAGCCTATAGGTCTACCCACCCATCACATCTATTGTATAGTGTAGTCGACCTCTTCCACTATATACTGCCATTTGTTTCAGGAAATATAATATGCTGAACAGTGTCATCTTAAAAGAACCAAGTTTTACGGCAACACCATACACTTATATTTGATAATAAATTAAACGGCTGCAGGCTCTCTCCAGCTGACATTTCTATATACAATGCCTCCCCTCTTTTTCACACCATTTGGATACCATTTTAGTTGCAAATAAAGGTATCTCTGAGTAATTGCTGAAGCTTAACTGGATGCTGCAGACATGGATGGCAATTGGATCAAAACTCCGAGCAGAATGCAGCAGTGAAAAAATAAAACAGCTAGAAGCGCACATATTGAATTTTATGGATTAAAGATTTCTACATATATTTCTTGAAAATTTGCCCTAAAACAAGACAAAAAAAATAAACCTCCCTGAGTCTAGATATATCCAAATACTTAAGAACTTTCCACTTAATCAACCATGTCTTCTGGGGATAATAACTTAGACAAGTGGAACCTTGTCTGAAGCTTTTAGTGTTGATCTTAATGAAAATCTGCAAATGCAGATATCTGCCTCCAAAAGTAAATTAATCAAAGTGACTCCTAACAGGGGAGACAATTCTATTACAGCTTAGAGAGAAAAAAGGACAATTCACTTGTGGCATTTCTGTTCATATTCTTTCAAAGGAATACAAATGGTAATATTTCATATAGTGGTCAGCCAGCACTTTACCCGTCTATGGCAGACATTGTGATTAACCTCCCTCTCAATCCCATTAAATGAATCAGAGCACAGCAGAGCACCCAAGGTTGAATAAGAAATGCTGCCACTGCAATACAGCACATATGTGGCAAACTGTGTCCTCGAGACTGCTGGAAGGTTATCACTTCAGGTCGTTGTTATCACAGAGTTAACAGCTTTCACCCAAGAGCCTGTGGGACAGTCGGTCCACGATGCAGGTCAAAAAGATAATGCTGCTATAAGTAAATTTTAAATCGACCCGCATCTGTTATCAAGCATTAAGAATTCTGGGCCAAGTGTAAAATGTAGTGGGGGTAATTAGGGATAACAGTATAGCGTACCTGACTGAGAGAATAGATAAAGCGTACTGGCAAATGCATTATCCTGGAGCTAAATCCAATGTGGCTGGCACAAAAAAGCATGGGCGAAGAGTCCAAGTGCATTATAAGAACGAGGACAAGGTTATTCAGAAGTTGAGAGTCCATTCTGCCGGTGACATTTGTTTTTAAAGATGCAGAAAAGGTGGAATTGTAGGGGATACAAACCTTGGCCTAAAATATACTATACTAAAAGCACTACTATAAGCACAGCGTATATAAACTGAGTGCACAAACATGTTCAAACGCATGTTCTCTTTCCGTGAAACAGACCAAGTGGCAGCTTAAATTTACGATTTAACATTATCTGGGTCACGTATACATTTTGTGGGTGTATTTTTGTTAGAGAACAGTGATCTTGTTTTTATGTTTTTTTGTTGTAAAATATTGATGGAGCATATTTAAGGTTTCGGCACAAAGTAGAACAAAAAATCAATTTACTTTTCTTTTGTAATACTTGAAAAATACTTATTAAACTATTAAATCTCTAAAAGGGAAAACAACATTATATTAACACTGACCAATCTCAGTTATCTATCATGGCAGACACAACAGTAACCTTCTGTTTACCAAAGCCAATAACTGCATGCACTGACTGTGAATAAATTCATTTTGAAGTTAACATAATGAAAGTGTTGGCACTCTTTTTTTCCCCTTCTCTGCTGCTGCAGCAGATGAGAGTGAGGTCTCTGGGATGGCGTGGGAGTTCGCTATCTCCCAGCCTCCAGATGGTTCCGTCTTCTCTTATCTAGAAGAATGGGTGCTGCCTCAATTTTTCAACTCGCCTTATCTGGGAATCCTTTAAATTGAATATTTACTGGGCCTATGTTTTCTGCCCGTGTTAGCCTCTGAAGTCAACATTCCTCTTGCTTGTCAAGACAGGCCAAAAGGTTTTTCTCACTCATACAGTCTCTTTGTCTGCCTTGTCAAGTAATGGGACAGTGATTGATTGTGTGATTGCTGCGAGAGAATGGAAGGTTAAGCAGTAAAGCAGAAAGCATTGAGACATATTAACGAATGTCCACAGAGGAAATATGTTCAACAATAGAGAAATACATATTAACCCTAGAGCATGACGTTTGGCAGACCTTTGTTTAAAATAGATTAAATAAATTATTTTCCAAACAGTCTATTGTTTCCTGCACAGTGTACACTAGAAGTTAAGAGACCACTTAAGCAGCCATTGAAAACATCTTATTGCAATATGACTGGCTGTGGTCTATCTGCATAAACAAGCCGTGCCACAGCTACTCCCTGGTAAGTGTCTGGAAATGTCTTTTCAAAACCATTTTGTGAAATGCCTCCATGTTGGATTAATCAGCGCAGCTGAGGATGTAATTGCTGTGCTAAAGTCAAAGCTGTAAGAGCAGATAATGAACACTGACTACATGGCTGCCAGAATCCAGGGCAAAAGAAATGAGAAGTTCGGAGACTAAAATGGTTTCAGCAGTCTTTCACAAGCCCTGATAGAAAATGAAGGCACACTGTATTGACCCTAAATAAAACACCATCTTAAAAAAGAAAAATGTGACTCAATTGATAGCAACATGAACATGTTGTAGCAGCAGCAGCGTCATGTTGTGAGAATGTAAAGGAAACTTTTTCTCTTAATCTCTTTGAATTATTTGTGCATTAATTTATGTGTTTAGTTACAAGCATGCATCTGATAGTTTTTCGTATTATGCAGGTTTTTGATTAATTTTCTAATTTGAGGCAAGGGCTTATAAACATGATGAAAACCAGCAAGGATTTGTTCTGACTGTTGCTGCCCTCTGGTGGACAAATTGGCTCAAAGTCAAATGTGAAAAGATACATCCTTGTTCAGAGTTCCTATTGCAGGTATAAATTCGACAGACATTTATAGCCCTAGCGACTGTTGGGTCGAAGATAAGACCACCATTATCTGATGAACTTTGTGTTTTAAAAATAAAACTGAATTTACAACAAGTAAATAGCAGCTGTCGGCCATGCTATATTTTGCTTGTTTAAATCGAAATCTTACTGCAGCTGCTATATTTTAATTCCCACAGTAAAAATCCTGAATTCTACGCTATTATCAACCTTCCCTCATCCACATGAGAGTACCTCAGACTCAGTAAGCTTAAAGAATTCAAAGTATAAAAGAGGTTGCCAGTATTTTGAGAAGCAAACCTGGTGATAGACACTCTTTTAGAAAGGTTTTTATGAGAAACGGGAAAAGGCAAGACTTGTGAAATAAGTAAAAATGGAAACACTACCCATGCACACACACCGCTGACACATACAGGTCTGCTCCAGTGAATATGTTCTTCGCTTTGTTTCAGTATTATCTAGTAAAAGGGCAGAGGCAGGACACTTCAGCCTTAAGGGAAACATGAAGATAAACGCTATAATGGTGAGCTGGAAATGAATAAACCCTGGGTCAGCTTTTGTCCTCCGACCCTTCATGAAAAATGTCCGCATGGGGGAAGTGCATGTGTTAAATATAATTACTCAACTGCTACAGAATACAAATGAAAACATATAGGTAAGTGTTATGTGCACTGCAGTGCTTCTGGGTTGCATATTATCATTCATGGTCATGATCTAATCAGCACTGAGTGATGAACATCTTCTGCCTCTAGCTGTTATTTGTGTCATTGGATGCACCTTTGTAATGTGATCAATACAATCTTTGAAAAGAAAGCACACTGGTTTTCGTAAGCATCTCACACTTGAAACAGCGAGATTTTAAAAAGCCTTCTCTCCAAAAGCTTTGGATAATTAACATTGTAGCACTGTAAATGCAACAGATATTTAAAAAGTGCAGCAACTGAATAGCTTTTGCTTCCCTGAGGACGCTCACCACCAAAATTTCCCGGACAACCAAAATAAGACTATTGCTTTTATTATTCAAACGGTTTGGCTCAAAGTATATTTTAAATTTCAATACGTTTTTTGTTTGATATAGGGTTCTGCAGGGTTCAATAAGTTACATGTAGGCTGTTTTAATTCTTCCTGATGATATAACTGATTTAATCAGAATGATCCATGACCGTACTATACTGTAACTGTGTGTTTATTATTCTAACCACCACAACATCCCTCACCAAGTTGTTTTGTTGCCAACACCTATTTTTGTGCCTAAGTCTGACAAAAACATGACTGTCCAAAAATGTTAACTGCATGTTCAATATTGTAACCATGGCGTGTTCAGAACGCCGGCCATCACAGGCTCACAATTCAACAGAGGCTCTTTGGGTCATATCAGGATATAGGGACAAACAGCGTACAAGTTGTATGGTCGTTCAGGTTGGACGACTGGTAGACAGTGTGTACTACAGGGCTGATGGTGCTGATTTAAAACTGGACAACCAATCTACTGTCTACAACATTTTTTTTTACAGGTTTGTAACATCTCCCCCAGCAAACTGCAATCATCCAAAAAACATGATTCATAAAAGGTACAGCTGAATTGATTTTCTGTTTGAAGTTAAGCAGTGTAAGCACAAATATATTGCTACATGGTAGGTGGAGGGTTTTAATATAAACTGTAAAATTATTCTGCTCCAGTAACTTCTCCACAGCACAACTATAATAAAAAGGAATAAACTGCTATTTCATTTTCGTTTTTAATTATATCAGCATTACAATTAAAGAATAACAAGGACTTTCTGTGTCCGTTTGAAAGACAGATTTTCCCATGTCTTTCTGTAGTAATTCAAAATGCACTTTGTATTAACTATAAGGTGGTGTAGTTAAACGTTCCACAAACTATATTATTGGTACTGGTACCGGCCAAAAATCATGTGAGGCCAGAGGCATTTCCTAATGGAGTCTTTTTTTTTTCTCTCAGGGTGATTCACAGTGCTTCTCTCCGGAGGTATCAATGTTCTACTTGGGATTTCAAAGAAAACATTAAACAGATACAATTTTATAAAGTCGTTTACTGAATAGTGACCTTACCCCTGCACCTTTGCTTTACACCACATTTTTTAAAACAGCTACAGCAGCCAGCTTCACAAAAATGTTGGCTCAAGCTTCCTCATCAAAGTCTAAAGACACAGTTTAACGTGACAGATTTTTATCTCTTGTATTGCCAGTCACAATCCGCGCCAAGGTCGGCAATATGACTAAATGATTTGGTTAATTTGAATTCAAACAGTGTCAGCTGGGGGTCCACTCCGCGCAGTGGGAGGATTGGTAGAGTAATATCAACACAGTTGTGATTACTCCATTGAAGCAGTAGGGTGCTCCAATCACAGCCGATTCACTCTCCTCATTACAGACTCCAAGGCCAAGTCTCAGTGGGTGGACCAGAGAATCAGGCTCCGCATCTTCCCACTGAAATTAATTGAAATTCATGTGTGGCACCCTGATGCTCCCCATCAACACCACACTCATTCACATTTGCACAATCCAGCCTGGATTCATTAAGCACACGCACATTTCAAGTTTGAAAGAAAATTAAAGCAGATGCTGTTTTATGGGGTCTGGACCGCTGCGTTCAGACCAGCTTGTAAGAGTTCACAAAACCAGATGCATCTTTTTGGGGAAGGATTCTTATTACAGCAAAGTTAAAAACAAGGTTTTGCTCCAGGTGAATGATCCCTGAAATGATCTTTTCCTCTTGATCAGACACAGAGAGAGAGATCGAAGGTTCTGTGGAACAACAATTAATGTTTTGGTCTGCATTTGTTTTGTTAGTAATTTGTGGATCTTGATGAAAAAAAAAAGAGTAATTATCAGACACATTCTGAGGACTGATATCTATGAGTGTGTGCAATTTGGTGTGGCTTGATTTGAATTTAAGGTGACTGTTATTGGGCCTTGGCAGAGTTATGCTGTCTACTGAGTGCTAGTGTAGTTATATCTCAAATTAATAGGTGTTACATCTCATAACGAGTGGTGGTTTTGTTTGAGTCAACAGTTACCAAATAGTATTGGACATCTTGCCAACGTGTCCCCCCTGTACATCATTCCAAGGATACTATGTAGCATGTAAAAGTAACAGTTTGCAGCACATGTGATGGATTACCACAGGCCACATGTTTCACATCCTTGTTTTCCATCGCATTCAGTCCTGAATTCAAAATAAACTATTTGTTACAAGGCATTCCTAGAACACAGCTTTTACGCACTGCAGGCTGAAGCTTTCCTCTTTCCAAAGAAAACCAAAGTACTACTCAGGCAAAAGAAACAATTATCTCAAACACATTAACAGCTAATGCATTCAACATCCCACTACTGCTGCTCTATGGAAACTATTAAGAGACCTCTAGCACTTAACGCACGAATACTGTCCAGACTCGTCAATGTTTGGTTGCCATTTGTCGATCTGTAGCGGTTTCTCACAGACTAATGGGACAATTTTAAGCTGCTGGAGCCACGGATGGCATTTGGGAGGCTTCACAATAATCAGTATCAGATAACTATTATAGATAAATGCTCTCTTACCTCCTGCCCTGTTGGGTTGTGTGATCCAAATGTCAAACTTTTCTTGCAGATCCGCTGCAGCAGCTTAAGTTTCTGTGCAGGTACAGACCACCGGCTCCTGGCAAGCAAATTTCACCTGCATTTATTTGAGCAAAAAGAATATGAATTTTTGGTTAAAGAATTAATGTGATATCGACACATCAAAATCTGACTGTGTGAAATAGCTATATTTGTCATTCTTCCTCTGCAGCGAATTCTCACTTTAACAATGGAGACTTTGTGCAAATCGATTCACTATCAAATAAATTGCTAGGCGGTACACTCATTCAGATATTCTTTATTTGTACCCATAGGCAAACTTTGCAGCAATAATCACATCACAATCAGAAACATCAACAGACATAGTCAAAACTTACACTCATACTTCCATCGTACCTTCAAGCGGCTCTGGAGTGACATAGGTTGACATTTGGTCCAGACCAGCTGGACATCCACATTTTTCTTCTTTTAGAATCTTAACGGCTTGTGGAATAAAGGACATTTCAAATTTGGTAAATAGAGGAGGCGAGAGCGTGCCACTCATCACCCACAATGACCCCAGTTCTTTTCATGACCGTCTATGTAAATACATCCTAATGTAACTGCCATCAGTTTACTGGCTGTCGGGACTGTTCTTCCAATCTGCAAATACCAAACCAGCAGATGATACAGATCGTCAAAACACAATAAAAACAGGTGAAGCACTTAGAAATGCACGTTAAAAGATGTCAGTTTCTCACACAAGCATTTATTAATGTCATTAGTAAGACATATGATTTTCCTAGATGAAAGTATCTGCTGTTAAAAAGTCATACTTATACCCTCCAGTCAAACATTTCAAGCCAAACTTTCTCCGTGCTTCAAACCGTACACAGAGTATATTCTCCCTGGCTGCTGTGCAGAGAGGAGGTCAACTTTAGCCAAACAGGGTTGGAAGCAGAAAGTTACCTAGCTAGCTGGGTTAGCTTGAGGGCTAAACAAGCACTATCAATTTAAAATGTTTACCATTTTCTTTTGACTTACAGATTGCCAAGTTCAACGAGATGGGGTTTTGTTGAGTTTGCAGCACACAAACATGGTGGCTTGAATGTAAATGTGTCAAAAGTAGAATTACATGATGGATCACTGGTCTGCTCCTTTTAGCATTTTAGGCTAAAGCTCCGGTCAGCAGGTGGCGCCCATCAGCGTCTCCATGCTGCGTTCTCTTCTCCCTCGTACGTCTCAAAATCCGAGGGAAGCAACAGAATAAATAAAAACTGCGTGTTGCACGTAAGAAAACAAAAGAAATTCAAGTTTTGATTGTGTTCTCAAGTGTTGTTGTTTCACATTGGTGGTCTGTTTATGTGACCCGACAAAACACATAGCATTCAACTTCACTGCTTAAAATAAAACTTTGAGGCCCCACCCCATTCCGTCTGGGGCTTTAACCTTCAACCCGTGAGACAAAGCGATATTTTCTGGACGCGCCTTGAACGCAGCACACCAGTCAGTTTTGTGTGACTTGTGTTCGCTTTGGACGCTGAGCCGGAAAAAGAGCTGTGAGAAACAAGCTCCTCAACAAGAAGCTGTTATCACACCTGCAATGTGAGTCTATTGGGTTTTTCATTTTAAATTTTATTATATTATATATTGTGTTATTTGTTTTATTATTATATGTATTAGATATTTACTTCAAAATGAAAAAATGTATTTCAAGTCAGATTCAGAACATGTATTCAGATGCTCTGTTGTTTCTAGCTGTCACTGTAATGCGTGTGTGTGTGTGTGTGTGTGTGTGTGTGTGTGTGTGTGTGTGTGTGTGTGTGTGTGTGTGTGTGTGTGTGTGTGTGTGTGTGTGTGTGTGTGTGTGTGTGTCCTCAGACCATGTCTTCTAGGAAAGCAGTGACAAGCTTTTCCATGCACTCCATCAGGCACCTGTTGGTTCTCTCCTCTCTGTGTTGTTTCATATCTGCAAACGGCTCAGAGACCGACAGGAGCCGAGCACACGAATTGATGACCACATATCCTCTTATTGACGCGTAAAGCTTGTTTGATGCCGTCTCCACACATGAGTCACATTCGTGGAAATAAATGTCTTAAATCAGATTAAAATACGTCTCCATCCTGACCCCCACACTTCTCTTGTGCCCTCATTTGTTAGTCATAATGACATAGCTACTTCGCTGAGGGCCTATTACAACAACAACCTGAGTGAAATTGACCTTCATAATCTCAGCCATCTGACCACCGACATCTCCCGTCTCCAAGCAGGCCATGTTCAGACACAGGTATTATCCTACCAAGTGACTTCTGGCTCAGAATGGCAGTCAGGTCAGAAACTCAAATGTCTCTTTCTCTCTCTCTCTTCCTTGGTCAGATGTTTGCAGCCTTTGTACTCTGTCCGGCCCAAGACAAGGACGCCGTGAGACTGACGCTGGAACAAATAGATGTGATCAGACGCATGTGCACTGAGTACCAGCAGTTTGAGTTGGTCACATCTCCCGAAGGTATTGTACAACTCCAAAAACACCACAGAGTCAAGAAGAGAAGTCTTTGAGAAAATCTCTCAGTTGCAACAAATTATCTAATTATGATTTACCATGCATTTGTTTTCTTTTTTTCCATAATTTAAATGTATATTATCCCATATGTCTTACTTACAGTCCATAATTTGAGAAAGGGAATGGAAATTATAGGGATCTATGCATCATAATGAAAAGGTAATTACTTGTGAAAAATGAGATGTTGCACTCTCTCTTACAAGAAATCAAAACTCAAAAACAAATTGTGGTACATTTTCAAAAGATTCAGAATTCTTTGTTCTTTTTTGCACATTTCACTGGCTTGTATTGAATATAAGGTTTTATCTGAGGCAATAACCCTTGTGTTGTCCCTGCTTCCCCCGGCTGTTGGCCCCCTCACATAGCCCACCCCATATTAGGACGCACACGTAGCGCAATAGACAAGTGTTACACCCTTTGTTGCGGTTGTAGTCCAGGACGATGACCGGTTTCCCGTCCTCGCGGTCGCTGATGTCGGCCTCAGGGTGCCGTGTGCTCAGGAGCACCACATTCCTGTTTTTCTTTGGGATGTAGGACACAAGAGTGGCAGTGGGCGTGAATGCGAACTTGGATGAGAACACCTCTCTTCCCTTGACCGCGAGCAGCCCGGTCGGGAGCTCGGGCTTGTTCTTCCGAACAGTGCCGACCACGGTGAGCTTCCTCTCCAGGAGCTGCCGCGCGAGTTCGTAGGAGGTGAAGTAATTGTCGCACGTGACGTTACGACCGTGCAGTCCCTCCGTTACATCGAGCACTACCCACGACCCCTGGTTCCGTTCTGGGCGTCCGCCGCTCGGCTTTCCGGTGTACACTTGCATCTTCCAAGCGTAGCTTGATTTCGCATCGCAGGCCACCCACGACTTGATCCCGTATTTCGCCGGCTTGCTGGGCATGTACTGACGGAATGGACACCGGCCTAGGGAGAAAAACAGGAGGAGAAGAGATGAGAGGAGATGAGATGAGGACAAGGACTAGCAGCATAACTAACATAACATAACATAACATAACATAACATAACATAATAATAATATAAAAAAAAAAAAAGACTAACCTCTGAACGGAACCAGTTGCTCGTCCACGGTCACTTCGGGCCCCGGGTTGTAGAGGTGCGGTAGCCGTGACACCCACGCGTCCCAGACCTCTCGCACGGCCGCCAATTTGTCCGTGGCTTGTCTCGTGCGTCTCGTCTTGTGGTCGTCGAAGCGCAGCAGTCTACAGTACGTGTGGAAGAGTTTTAGGGGCATCGTGGCACGAAATATCGCCCAGCCGCTCTCGGCATCCCACAGGCTGGCGGCGGCCTCGCCCCGGGACCTGTACACGCCCGCTAAGATCAGCAGCCCTACGTAGGCGCGCAGGTCGGTCTCGTCCATCCCTTTCCATTCGTCACCGTATTTTCAACAACCCTCCCGATTCGTCATCTCCAGGATGATGTTCTCTACCGTCGGTGTGATGAACAGGTGGAACGTCGAGGCTAGGTCACCGGTGCGGGACGTCGCATGGATCGTGGGGCCCCGGGGGACCCCGCTTTGAGCCGCAGCAGAGGAGGAGGAGGAGAAGGAGGAGGAGCAGTGGCCCTCCTCTCGGCCGTACGCCCTCGAGGACCATGTTATTTCCCCGTTTCTTGAGGGGAAGGTCTCTCTTTCCACGAGTCCGGTGGTGGTGGTGGTGTCGCCGTGGTCTTGTCCTCCTTCTTCTTCTTCTTCCAAGGATGACGAATCTGCAGAAGCATCACCCACTGGGTCTTCGTCTTCGTCACCGTCGTCGTCTTCGTAGTCACCGTCGTCGTCTTCGTCTTCGTCGCTATCGCCGCCATCTCCGTCTCCGTCTCTCGGTCTTCTTCTCGGTCTGCTTTTCTGTCTGCTTCTCGGTCTGCTTCTCCATCTCCTTGTCCGTCCGCTTCTCGGTCTGGCTCTTTCGCGTCCTCTTCGGGTTCAGAGGATGGTTGCTGGGAGAATAGCTGTTGGAGAACCTGTTCTCTGGTGAAACGCTCCTGACGCGACATCGTGCCATGGTCCGTGAGAGAGTGGCACACTGAGACTTATATGTGGGTCTAATGTACCCCCCCTTGATTTCAATTGGAATCAGGTGTGGGTCTAAATGACCCCACAGAGCACCACAGCGCCCTCTCTGGGGGTCTAAATGACCCCTCCCATGACAATCGAGAATGACAATCCATTCGTCTCAATTACCCCAGGAGAATTGGATAATGACAATCCTTGGGTCACCCTAACCCTAACCCTGACCGGCCAGGGCTTGCGTATGATCACACGCACGCACTCACGCACGCACACACACACACACACACAGACACACACACACTCTGGGTCAATTCGACCCAGGAACAACACAAGGGTTAAAATAAAAATAAAAAAACAGATCAGAGATCAGGAAGTGTGTGTGTTGTTGTGATGGACACATGTTTGAGTACAGTAGAGAAGCTGCTGTTAAAACAAACCCACATTTCTTCATGAGTACTGGCAGAGAGAGGTGGGCGTGTCCGCCCCACTCTTTGTTGTTGTGGTTGTTGTGTATGTGAAAGTTCAGTGTTTAGGCTCCACGTCAAAACACTCTGTTTGTATCTGCACTCTGAAATCAAGGTTCAGGAATTTAAAGGTGTGGAGGTGAGGGGGCTGGGAGAGCACCCTCACCTGCTAGAGAGGATCAATCAGCGCAGGTGAGAGCTGTTAGCTGATTGGTCCTCGTGCTTAAAAGGCAGCGTCTGCACTGCCTCAGGACGAACCCAGAGACTCAGACACTGGAGAGACGCAGACACTGGAGAGACGCCCGGACTGAGCTGCAAAGCCAGTCTGCTTTAAGTTGTAGTTTGAATTTATGTTTATGGATTAAATAAAGATGTTTAAGAGCAACACTTCCGTCTCTGGCCGTGTGTGGGAGAGCCCCGTGGCAAGGACAATTGCCACACTGGCGCCCAACGTGGGGCTCCACACAGACACGGACCAGCAGGCGGAGTGGGAACTGGTTCGGAGGATGGGGGACCTGGTGACTGCGTACCGGGAGGAGAGCGCGAGGACCAGACGGGAGCTGGAGGCGCTCCTGAGGCAGGTGGAGACGGAGGCGATGACGTCGACGGATGCTCCGGTCTCCAAACCCCTTCCGGCCCCTGCACCAAGGCTGGCGGTAAAGCCAGCATCCCCTGTACCCGCACCAAGGTCGGCGGTGAAGCCAGCGTCCCCTGTTCCGGCACCCAGACTGGCGGTGAAGCCAGCGTCCCCTGTCCCCGCACCCAGGCTGGCGGTGAAGCCAGCGTCCCCTGTCCCCGCACCTAGGCTGGCGGTGAAGCCAGCGTCCCCTGTCCCCGCACCCAGGCTGGCGGTGAAGCCAGCGTCCCCTGTCCCCGCACCCAGGCTGGCGGTGAAGCCAGCGTCCCCGGTCCCCGCACCCAGGCTGGCGGTGAAGCCAGCGTCCCCTGTCCCCGCACCCAGGCTGGCGGTGAAGCCAGCGTCCCCTGTCCCCGCACCCAGGCTGGCGGTGAAGCCAGCGTCCCCTGTCCCCGCACCTAGGCTGGCGGTGAAGCCAGCGTCCCCTGTCCCCGCACCCAGGCTGGCGGTACAGCCAGCGTCCCCTGCAGCCCCTGTTCCTGCGTCGGCAGAGAGGCCGACACCGGCAGGCCCGGTACCTTTTGCCGGGGCGCCCGGGCGGAGTCGCCCACCTGGCCGGCCTCCGGAGAGACGCTGCGTACGTCGTCGCCCACCTGCTCGACCTCCTGAGAGCCTCGGTGGATGCGCTTCCTCTCCTGGTCCGTGGGGGGGGGGAGTAGGTCAGGCCGGGATAAATCCCTGGCCTGAAATTTGCGGTGGAGGTATGTGGAGGTGAGGGGGCTGGGAGAGCACCCTCACCTGCTAGAGAGGATCAATCAGCGCAGGTGAGAGCTGTTAGCTGATTGGTCCTCGTGCTTAAAAGGCAGCGTCTGCACTGCCTCAGGACGAATCCAGAGACTCAGACACTGGAGAGACGCAGACACTGGAGAGACGCCCGGACTGAGCTACAAAGCCAGTCTGCTTTAAGTTGTAGTTTGAATTTATGTTTATGGATTAAATAAAGATGTTTAAGAGCAACACTTCCGTCTCTGGCCGTGTGTGGGAGAGCCCCGTGGCAAGGACAATTGCCACAAAAGGTAATAGCTACGACCACTGGGCAGAGGGTGTGCTTGCCACATGCACTCACACACACACACACACACACACACACACACACACACACACACACACACACAAACGACTTCATGCTATGAGATGTGAAAAGAGCTCATGGGACCAAAGCTCGGTTCTAATGAAGCAGACCCCCCCCCCCCCCCCCCCCTCCCCCCCCCTGTGCTCCCCCTTCTCCCCCCCTCTTTCCTGCATGGTCCTCCTCACACACTGGCTGCTTTCACACCAAGAGGACAACCTCTGCGACTCATCTTCTTATTTTTTATTATTTTTTAACAGTTGTGACAGAAAATGGTTACAGAAAACATTTCATGCAGACCTTTTTTTTTGTTTGGATGTGGTAAACTGGAGCTCCCAGAGTGAATCCACACCCCTTCAGTAGAAGACACGTATATGCACGTCCTCATTTAAAGCAATAGCATTTCTACCGTTTAAAGAATCTGCTCAAAGAGGAGAAGAATCTGGACATCCTGCCGGGTTTTTTGGACATGTGGCTTTCCATAGAGGCGGCGATTCTTTTCTCGACCTCTGGTTCTTTTCGATAAATGGAAAGCAGCAGCGTTTCTGGACAGTCCCACATCTTACACAGGTCCTTGAACACGGCCTTGTGGAGGACATTGATTATATCTGGGGACATGTCTAAGTCAATGTCTTGGACTTTGGGCCATGTTTTTTCAAACAGGTATTGAGTGAGGTGTATTGATTCGTCACACAAGTTCACTTTGGACTTTGCATACACTCGAGTGACGAACTGGTCAATGACGAGATTGACATACATCTTTTTGCGGGGCTCTGCCCGTTCCGTTGCACTGTTGATCTCTGAGACCGGAGATCCTACGATGGGCTCAATCTCCATTAAAGCGGAGGTCACCCTCTTGGTGTAGTCACCGGCCTCTTTTGAGAACCACCAGTTCATCAATGGCAGGAAATTGATCACTCTCTCCTTTATGTCCGCGTACATCTTTCTGTGGGACTTAGGAACAGACACTTTCGTCACTTCAGCTGGACTCGCCACTACAATGTCAGTTGCGATGTACGTATAGAGGACATCGGTAAGGACGGGGGCGTTTGCAGGTGAAACTCTGTCCTTGGTCTCTGTCAGAAGCAGAGACTCCACACTATCCATCAGAGACTTGACTGACTCACTGCTTGGGACTTGGGTCTCCTTACTGAACTTCTTTCTGACTTGTGTCCCCATCTTGAGCATCGATGCTGTCGCCAAAAACTTTGCAAAAAGCTTCTTGATCCTCTTCCCCACTCCTTTCCAAAACTTCTTGTGGCTCTTTGAGGATTTGGAGCCTCTACTCGAATCAGATGATCTGACGCTCTCCTCTTCACTAATTATCTGATAGATTTCATCTGCAGCAGCTTTAAACTCCAGAGAAGATTCAGATATCAGCCCACTCAGGTCAGATTCTGACATTTCGTCCACAAGGGGCTCGATGATGTCGCTCACCTCCTTCCCGATGATTTCCTGGACGGCCTCACTTGTCCTATAGTCACTGCTGCGGACTGATGATTCTGAGGATGTTCGTCTGTCAGAGCGAGAACTGCACGATGAAGAGTCAGTGCGTGAAGAGGTTGGTTTCCCCCTAGGGAACTCGTTTATCAGCTCAAATGTCTTTTGACTGCGTAGTTTCGGCTTGAACGAGCCCTCGATGTCGCCGGCAGATTTCTTCAATACTTTGCAAACAAAATTGACCATTTTCTCAAGTTTGTTGGCTGTGGTCTGGTGACACTGTGGCAGTCTGGTGGAGCATCCGCTGGTGGAGCATCCGCTGGTGGAGCATCCGCTGGTGGAGCATCCGCTGGTGGAGCGCTCAGACCGGCGGGAATTGACCCTCTCTGTCATCTCCTCTGCAACCAACTCAGTGAGTTGATCCAAACTCACAGACTTTTTTAAGCTGCCCGGTGCTAAACTCTGACTGAGAGCGTCTCCCAGACTGGACTGGATACTCTCCGCAGTAAAGGGAAAGTCGTTGTGTCCATGTGCTGTGATCAGGTCTGAGGACACAGACAAAGTCATGTTCAGAAGAAGTTCTGCCAACAGAAACCTTGTGACGTTGTCTGGTGTTTCTGATTTTAACAGTTCCCACTGCTCCGCAGTCAACTTGGTATAAAGATCCTCAATCTGCATGCGAATAGTTTCAACTGTCATGCTGGGAAGCTCCAATGCATTAGATGTATCCATGGTGAATGTCTGTATTGCAGTCTCCTCCATATCTGGGTTTAGGTCTATTTGATCCGTTTCTTTCCACTTAGCGCTGCTGACCAGGGTAGTACAAAACACCCTTGATATGGAACATGAAGGGTATCTTCTTCCATAAGTCATATAGACACATCAAAGACATGATAAAGAACCAAAGACAATTTTAAAGATCTCAAATAATGTTGAAGATCAAAGCCACAAAAAGATTGTGACTCTAATAGAAAGCCCGGCCTCTTGTTCAAAGACATTGTTATTTTAAGGGCGTTTTCAGTCATGAATTGCGGAGGATGTCCGAGCCTCTTCTTCTTCTCTGTTTGGTTTATTGGTGGGTAGCAACCAACGTCAAGGTGCATTACCGCCTTCCACTGTGTGTTGAACCCCCCCGCACAAAATATGTTATAGAAGAGTCAGTGGAGCATGTAATGCTTCACTTTAATAAGTGTGTTCGAGAACGAGAAAAGCTCAAGAGGAAAAGTGCAAAGCAGAGAGGAAGAACTAAGCTTGGAAATAGTAGTTACCTTTGGAATAGGGAGTATGTTCCATTAGCTGAGGGAGACAGGATTGGACAAACTGATTTAATATGAGCTAGATAACTCTGATATACACTCCAACACAGGAGGTTGTCACCCGCCACTCAACTGAACGAAGGAGAAGCTATCAAATATCAAGGGTAATAAGAGATACGCTACCGAATGGGGAAGAAGAGGAAGTAGGATATTGAAACACACAGTAGAGGGCGGTAATGCACCTTGACGTTGGTTGTCACCTGCCAATAAACCGAATAAAGAAGGAGAAGAAGACTTGGGACTGGACTTTCTCTGGCGATCGTCTTTCACACGTGAAGAACGCAGCAGGAGGTCCTGGGCTCAAACTCTTAAATTCAAGGAAGCACAACAACGAGAAACAGAAAGTAAATCTCGACGAGTTGTGTTTCATGCTGTACTTTTCATAACCCTTGTGTTGTCCCTGCTTCCCCCGGCTGTTGGCCCCCTCACATAGCCCACTCCATAAGCCCACCCCATATTAGGACGCACACGTAGCGCAATAGACAAGTGAGCAGCCCTTGCAGATGTATTTGTTACACCCGCGGCACATGGTGTGAGTTTTACAGTCCTTTTTCCTGGGGCATATCTGACACCTCTTCCTCTTACTCGCCCCGAGCGGGGCTGCTGCTAGGTCTATGGAGGAGGCCGGACACTCGGGTCGAGCGTCGTAGTCAACAGCTCTCTGTGCGGCGGCGGCGGCGGCTTTTACAGCCTTCACAACCGTGGCAGACGCGTCTGTGCGGGGGATGCGCTCCCTTCGTGCGATGAACGGAGTCACAAGAGCCTTTCCCAGCTGCTCTAGGAACACCCTCCGCTTGTTCTGCTTGCCCGGTATCCAGTCTGGGTTGATCTCTCTCCATATCACGAAGGCGTTGTAGGAAGAGACATCGAGAATGTTGTGAAAGACGACCAGGGGCCAGCGCGCGGGCATACTCCTGCAGCTGTACGTTCCGATCACCTTGTCTAGGTTGTCCATGCCACCTTTGTTGCGGTTGTAGTCCAGGACGATGACCGGTTTCCCGTCCTCGCGGTCGCTGATGTCGGCCTCAGGGTGCCGTGTGCTCAGGAGCACCACATTCCTGTTTTTCTTTGGGATGTAGGACACAAGAGTGTCAGTGGGCGTGAATGCGAACTTGGATGAGAACACCTCTCTTCCCTTGACCGCGAGCAGCCCGGTCGGGAGCTCGGGCTTGTTCTTCCGAACAGTGCCGACCACGGTGAGCTTCCTCTCCAGGAGCTGCCGCGCGAGTTCCTAGGAGGTGAAGTAATTGTTGCACGTGACGTTACGACCGTGCAGTCCCTCCGTTACATCGAGCACTACCCGCAACCCCTGGTTCCGTTCTGGGCGTCCGCCGCTCAGCTTTCCGGTGTACACTTGCATCTTCCAAGCGTAGCTTGATTTCGCATCGCAGGCCACCCACGACTTGATCCCGTATTTCGCCGGCTTGCTGGGCATGTACTGACGGAATGGACACCGGCCTAGGGAGAAAAACAGGAGGAGAAAAGATGAGAGGAGATGAGATGAGGACGAGGACTAGCAGCCGCTATCTACATAACATAACATAACTAACATAACATAACATAACATAACATAACATAATAATAATATAAAAAAAAAAAAAGACTAACCTCTGAACGGAACCAGTTGCTCGTCCACGGTCACTTCGGGCCCCGGGTTGTAGAGGTGCGGTAGCCGCGACACCCACGCGTCCCAGACCTCTCGCACGGCCGCCAATTTGTCCGTGGCTCGTCTCGTGCGTCTCGTCTCGCGGTCGTCGAACCGCAGCAGTCTGGAGTACGTGTGGAAGAGTTTTAGGGGCATCGTGGCACGAAATATCGCCCGGCCGCTCTCGCCGTCCCACAGGCTGGCGGCGGCCTCGCCCTGGGACCTGTACACGCCCGCTAAGATCAGCAGCCCTACGTAGGCGCGCAGGTCGGTCTCGTCCATCCCTTTCCATTCGTCACCGTATTTTCAACGACCCTCCCGATTCGTCATCTCCAGGATGATGTTCTCTACCGTCGGTGTGATGAACAGGTGGAACGTCGAGGCTAGGTCACCGGTGCGGGACGTCGCGTGGATCGTGGGGCCCCGGAGGACCCCGCTTTGAGCCGCAGCAGAGGAGGAAGAAGAGGAGGAGGAGGAGGAGGAGCAGTGGCCCTCCTCTCGGCCTTACGCCCTCGAGGACCATGTTATTTCCCCGTTTCTTGAGGGGAAGGTCTCTCTTTCCACGAGTCCAGTGGTGGTGGTGGTGGTGTCGCCGTGGTCTTGTCCTCCTTCTTCTTCTTCTTCCAAGGATGACGAATCTGCAGAAGCATCACCCACTGGGTCTTCGTCTTCGTCACCGTCGTCGTCTTCGTAGTCACCGTCGTCGTCTTCGTCTTCTTCGCTATCGCCGTTGTCTCCGTCTCCGTCTCCGTCCTCTCTGTCTTCTTCTCGGTCTGCTTTTCTGTCTGCTTCTCGGTCTGCTTCTCCATCTCCTTGTCCGTCCGCTTCTCAGTCTGGCTCTTTTGCGTCCTCTTCGGGTTCAGAGGATGGTTGCTGGGAGAATAGCTGTTGGAGAACCTGTTCTCTGGTGAAATGCTCCTGACGCGACATCGTGCCATGGTCCGTGAGAGAGTGGCACACTGAGACTTATATGTGGGTCTAATGTACCCCCCCTTGATTTCAATTGGAATCAGGTGTGGGTCTAAATGACCCCACAGAGCACCACAGCGCCCTCTCTGGGGGTCTAAATGACCCCTCCCATGACAATCGAGAATGACAATCCATTGGTCTCAATTACCCCAGGAGAATTGGATAATGACAATCCTTGGGTCACCCTAACCCTAACCCTGACCGGCCAGGGCTTGCGTATGATCACACGCACACACTCACGCACACACACACACACACACACTCTGGGTCAATTCGACCCAGGAACAACACAAGGGTTAATGTCATACAATGTGTTGTCTGTCACTGCAGAACTGGAGAATGCTGAAAAGAGGCGTAAGATAGCGTGTCTCATAAGCATTGAGGGAGGACACTCCATCGACAGCAGCCTGCCAACTCTGCGGATGTTTTACCGTCTTGGTGTCCGCTCCATGACCATCACACATAACTGCAATACACCCTGGTAATGAAAATTATTTATTTTCAATGTTATAGTTATACTAGACTATTGCAGCCAGTTAAAAAAAAGATGAAATGAAACAATGAACCATATTGAGTTTAAGACGCAGTTCTTTACCCAGTTGACTGAATAAAGTCATCAAACATATTTACATTATTTTCCCTCTATGCAAAATAACCTATATTTGTAGAGAGACAGAAACACCTTCAAATGCCCTTAACATGCCAACATTCTTTTATATTTTACACCTTCTGATGATTTGTGGTTTTAATAACATTTTTCAATGCAGGGCAAAGTCATCTTCAATGTTGTATAGTTTCTATCAAAGTCTGACGAACAGCCTGACAAGCTTTGGGAAGGTAAGCTCAATCTTCAGTCATATCAACTGCAAAAGTGTCAGCTTGTTTTGAGTTTTTTGTTATCAGAACATAAAATAACTGAATATTTATGATGGATGTTTTATTTATAATGAGAAACCTTTTGATTAACATGACTTTATTTATTATTATTATGTCATTGTTAAGCTTTTAGACACCTCAGTAATGGACTGTGCTAAACATACTGGACCTTGTTATTGTTCGAGTTTGCTAATGCTATGCAAACGTGAATAGAGACACAGCTGTTACCCAAATTAGACTTGCAATTCCTTACACATGTACTTATTTGAGATAACACACAATATAAACTGCTTCTTTTGAATAGACAGCTTTATAAGGTGTTTCCTCTTCAGTTGCCTCTTCCTTGTAGGACTTCCTTGATTGCTGTCTTGCTGCCTGAGTGTTTCTGTGCATGTGTTCCTTCCCATGATACTGGGATTGGTTGATTTAGTGGTTTTTGGATGTGTTTTTCCGAGGCTGTGGTGGAGGAGATGAACAGACTGGGGATGATAGTGGACATCTCCCACACTTCTTGGGGCACGGCCTCGGCTGTGCTGAAACACACCAAGGCTCCTGTTATTTTCAGCCATTCGTCCTCCTACTTCATCTGTAGTAGCCAGCGCAATGTTCCTGACATTCTGCTGCACAAGCTGGTGAGAAAACTAATTTACTGAGTAATTGTTTGCCTGCTTATCAACTCACTGATTAATTTATAGTTCATTCATTTAATTACACTTTTATTCACCCCTCTGACAAAGAACATGCAGTGCATTTTTCTCTGTAGAGTTTTGTGTATCAACGTGATAAACAGACTTACACCAATAAAGTATTTTTGCAAATAACAATATTATTGATGAAAATTATTAGGGTATATTTGCAGGTTTAAGAACCAAGATATGAATACAAATTCTGGATATGAATTGGGGAACATCTTGGGAGGTGATCACACCAGCCGCAACGCACTTCAATATGTTAATGTTTCGATCCATGAACACATCACATTACAACGTTATTACATGGATACTCAGTTTTGCGAATTGAATCTCGGGATGACAAAATCTAGCTATTAACATATAAACACATGCCAAAGTAGTCAAAACCACCTCTGTAGTCGTTCCTACTAAACACACACTCACACTTTGTGTTGGGTCTCCGTGACTTCAGAAGACATTACATTGACCCAGATTGCCTGAATTATTGGGGGGCAACCAGTCCCTATAACTTGACTGTGTAAACAGATTTAAAGGTTCAGTGTGTAGAATGTATTTCATCTAGTGGTGAACTTTCATGTTGCAGCTGAATATCCCTCACTTCACCCTCCCCTCCCAAACATAAAAGAGGGCATGTGACAGCCTTCAGTTGTCTTACAAACTCAAAAAGTGTTTAGTTTGTCCAGTCTGGGCTACTGTAAAAAAACATGGTGGCCTCCGTAGAGAGGACCTGCTCCAGATGTAAATATAAAGGGCTCATTCTAGGGTAAAGGAAACAACAAAAATATACAATTTAGATGAAAATATCACTAGGATTATTTTATGTTCAGTTTCTAACAATAGATCCTTAACCTAAATCTTACACACTGGAGCTTTAAATCCCCACAACATGAGTAATAACATTCACACACACACACACACACACTCACAAGGTGAAAACAATACCAATGAGCTGAACACATGCAGCAGCTACACAGGAGGCAGCCATCATCATCTTCATCATCATCATCACCATCAGCAACAGCACCTGGGTGAGAGAGACAGGGAAGGGAAGAAAACACACAGGCCCTTTGACCCTGCCTGACCTTGCTGCACGTAACATGGATCAATAGCAATTCCCTTATTTAACAGCAGCTATCCCTGTTCCTAGAGGGACATGTTCCTCATTATTCCAGATATTGCAGATGTGTGTGTGTACAGTTAAACAGTGATTACTGCAGAACATAGTTACAGAGTGTGTAAAATAGATAAGTCACACAGAAACTTGATCTTAACCGCATCTACCAACACAGCTAATGAAGGCATGTGAGATAGAAATGTAGGTTCTTTGTGTGTGAAAATGTATTTATACATAGTTTATCCAATGACTTGTGTATGTGTTTCAGAAAAAGAATGGGGGGTTGATCATGGTGAATTTCCACAACAATTTTGTTTCCTGCGAAGACAAGGCTAACATCTCTCACGTGGCAGGTGAGGCATCTATTTTGAACTCTAAATCTGGTATTTGGAGTTTCTCAGTTGATTGATCATTTATTATGTGTTTTACAGACCATTTTGATCACATTAAGAAGGTCATTGGAGCTGAGTCGATCGGATTTGGGGCGGACTTCGAAGGCGCTCCAACGTAAGAAATACTCCCTTGCAAATTGTCATTTTAGTTTTAGTGCCTCTAGGTATTCTAAAACCTGGTTGCAGGGTAACGATAAAACAAAACAAAAAGCATGGTAAGTACACTCGTACTCTCCTAACATGTTTGAGAGGTTGTTCATGAACCAGATCAATTCTGTGCTCATGCTAGCCTGTCTTCATATCAACAATTTGGCCGTCTCAGCTATCAGCAGACTGAAATTTGTAGAAATCAATAATGGTTTAGTGCGAAGAGGCAAAAAGAAAGTGATGATCGAATTTGTTTGATTCCCTACATGCAGACATCATCAGTTCCAAAAAGCAATGTCACGAAACAAATAATAATAAAAGGCTTAAAGGGTTTATTGTTGTAACTATTAATTAGTATTTACCTACAACTACACGATTAGTTTTTAGTGATGCCTTTTGCAAAATAAATATGTGTGAATGTTTTTTTTTGGTTTTTTGCAGGTTTCCTCAGGGGCTAGACGATGTGTCCAAGTATCCTGACCTGATCCAGGAACTGCTGCAGAGGAACTGGACAGAAAACGATTTGGCTAACGTCCTTAGAAGGAATTTCCTGCGAGTTTTTAGGGAGGTGGAGCGGGTGAGCTGGAAGATTAATATACTGTATTCTCTTGTCAAATATAAAGCTTTCCTTGATTAATGAAGGGAGGAAGTCCCAAATGTTTAGCTGTAGACAATGAGTAAAGGATATGTTTGAAATATTGGACTTGATATCGGTTTATTTTATTATGCCTCCACACATATTATGTTTTCTGGTTGTCCATCTGTCCCATTCTTGTGATCTCACTATGAGGGATTTTATTTAAAATTTGGTTCAAATATTAAGTCGTTCTGAAGCATGAACTGATCAAATCTCTGTGGTCAAGGACCCATTTTTGTTCTTGTGAACATCCCAGGAGGGATTTCAATTTAGTAAAAACATTCATTTGGACTTAAAGATGAACTGATTTTTGTGGTCGAAGGTCATGGTCATGGAGACGTCATGTTCTTGTGAATATGATATTTTAGGAACAACCAGAACGAATCTTATTACATCTGAAACGAACATTCACTTGGACTCGAGGACAACCTGATTCGATTTTGGAGGTCAAATGTCAAGGTCACTGTAACCTCAGGTTATTTTAAGAGAATCCTTTTAAACTTAGACTCATTCAATAAATTGATAAGATTTGGTGATCAAAATTTAAGGTCAAGATCACAATGGCCTAAGTTTCCTTTTAAGAAATTTCTTCAGAGTTTGACCAGTTGTCACTTGGACTAAAAGATGAACTGATTAGATTGCAGTGGTCAAAGTTCAAAGGCCACAGTGACCTCATATTTTTGTGAATGCATTATGCCAGGGACTGGAACTGCAGTTTGTCAGAGGCACAAACCCAGGACAATAATTCTAGTTTTCCTGACAACAAAACTTATGTATCTGTCTGGATGCATATCCTTTATTTAAGAATTTGTGGCAACTTTAAAAAAAACTCCCTGTTGGTCAAAATAACATTTTCAGATTCAACAGTAATCTTGTTTGCCTCCTGAGATTGACTGAATAATAATGAACATATCCAACAGATTAAAATATTGCTTTTTACAGTTTAAGAGAGTTCTCTATAGCACAGACTAATTCAAAAGTTGACTCATTTCAAATGTCACCTCCCTCTCTTGTCTCTCTCTGTATTTTCCTCCAGGTCCGTGATGAGTTAAATGTCACCCTACCCGGTGAGACCCAGATCCCTGCTAAGGGGATCCAGAACAGCTGCAGACTGAATCTTACGCTAGCTAAAAAATTACAGCAAAGTCCCATCTCCAGACTCACCTCCGGTCTCACCTTCAGTCTCATCTCCAGTCCCAACTCCAGTCGCACCTCCAGTCCCAAATCCAGTCGCACCTCCAGTCCCAAATCCAGTCGCACCTCCAGAGCCCAACACGGAGCTGCAGATCTGCTGATCCTGGCTACTGTTCTGCTGCTTTCCAGCATGTTTATTGATTGAATATTTAAAAATGCACTTCAGCCAAAGCGTCTTTATTTTAAAGCGATACATTTAATCCTGTGTGAATAACTAGAGCTCATTGAGTTTTCTGTAGCCATTTGGAGGCTGACACATCACCCCACAGGTCAGCAAAGATAAGGTGATGGATCAGATTCTTACCACCAGTGCAACAAAAAAACATTAGCACTTTCTTCCATCTGGGAGGTAATTTAACTTCTGTCTTTAATTTCTTGGTGAATGTGTGTTGCCATCTCTATGAAAAATTATGATATATAGGAAAATAATGACACTGACAACTCCAGAGATGGAACTTTAGTATATAAAGTTGTTTGCATAAGTTTTTTTAGTCTTTGCTTGTGAAAGTTTCTGTGACTGGAGGTGGGGTCACTATGCTGGGAATAATGAGGGTAAACAGTTCTGTTAAGTGAAAAATTATACATTATCATAATATTAATATCACACAAATTATGTATTGCTGTAATGGTATTGTATTAAAGGTTTCATCAAAGCAGTACAGGGGCAGTGTAACATTATGCATCTTCATAAAAGGCAGTGTGTATTTCAGTGAGGGTCGTTTGGCCAAGCAGACAACTGCTCTCACTTTTTTCATTGCACTTAGAAATAGTTAAAACCAGATCTTTAACTTAGATGAGCAGTTTCTCAAAGAGTGTGATGCCCCGCTTTTTATAAGATTCAGAATAAACAGTGTGCTGGAAACAAAGTTGATGAGACTTCGCTGTGTTGAGCTCATTTTGATATTTTATCATCGTCCACAGCATGTGCATGACTTTCGGATAACCACACAGCTGTGATGTCACAGTGTCATTGTGTTTCAAACCTGAATACTCTCTGCTTCTCTAAAGTACTGCCAACATAAAGTAAGTGTCATTCAAAGAATTGCGATGTGGGATATTCCGCTTTAAACTTATGCTGTTCAGGAAAAAAGTTTAAATTATCGAGACCATGAGCGTTCTTGTTAGTATTGAATGTTTTTAATAACTGCACACCTTGTAATGAGTTATCCGTTACATATAAAACACCCTCCCTGGCTTGTGCCATAGACTGTATTTAAAGATGGATGACATGACTGAAGCCAAAGCTTCTTGATCGCCACCTGGTGGCTGGCTGCAGTCTAAGTCATAAACCCCACCTCACCTATGTTAGTGGATGGGACATGGACCAAACTAAAAAGTCAAAGTACACGTCAAAAATGTTTTTCCCTAAGATGGTGTCAGTTATTTTAGGGTTTTCTTACCACACCGAACTTTCACTAGAAAGTTTGGTTTTAATTTGTGATTTAATGCTATAAAAATGGGGTCAAATGTTATGACTGACGGCTGAAACAAACTCACAATTGGTGGAGTGCAAGTATATCCGATAATATCCAAGATATTTTATCTTCATTTCTGGATAGTGGGAGAAAGTGGAGACGCGTGGTCCATATTGAAATACAGTCTATGGCCTGCACAGTTTATTTAATTGAAACAGTTTTCACTCTGAATGCTGGTCCGAAATACTGATCATACTTTACTTCCTATAAAAAGACATGAAAACACAAACATGTGGTCTGATAATCTAATGTATCTGAGAACATAATTTCTTAAAAGTTGTAATCCTTCAGATTTCAGTGCTGGTTGATAAGATGACACCAATGGTTACTATGGTAAAATGTGATTTAATACTACATGCAATGCTGCTGAAGCTGGTACTTTGTCAGACATACTGTTACAACAGAATAGTAACTGGTACATCTGTTTACAGAACAACCCCACAAACTAACTTTGTAGAGAAAGTGTAGATAGATGATTAGAAAACTCTGCTGAATGTACCACACAGATAGGTATTTACAGAACGTGAACACATTATGGCAATTGCAGAAAAAATAATCATAAATTGTATGGAAATGGATTTGATTTCATGATAATCTCAAGGACTATAACTTTAAATGTTGCCTTCTTTGTAATGTGCAGATAAGCTTTAGAGGTACAGTAGAAGAAGTACAAATGTAACAGTAACGGAGAACATTCCTTGGACAAATATTTGTCCAAAAGTCATAAATTATAACTCTATAAAAACTTGCTTATGATCTCTGCCATCCACTTTTACAAACTGGACTTTGTGCCACCAACACAACATAAGCAACGTCGAGAATTATGTTATTTGTATTTATAGTAATATGTTCTTTTACCTCAGTGGGGACTTGTTGCAAAAAATAAATAAATAAATACAAATGTGCTTCCAAAATAATCAAGAGGCTGTTTAAAAAATAAAAATCTAAAATACTATTAAAACAGGTGTTAAAGAAAGTGTACTCTATTGTACTAGGATTGTGTTGTCTGCCAAATCATCATATAGGTTCATTTTCACATATGAAGAGGTATTTGTTACCTCTAAATAGGAAAATCGTAATTTTAACGTTTAACAGTCTGACACAAATACTGATTTTATGAAAAGACGGCGAAGCTGTGAACATATTGGACAGATATGGACACTGATGTGTCCCAATATTCTACAAGAATAGAATAAACTTCTTTTGTACTCAGAAGTCCATACTTCAGATAAAAAGTCAAATCGATGCATCTACCAACATCTGTCTGACAGCTGTGCGTGTACTGCCTTGCGTCCAGATGGGGGATGTATTGTGATGAGTCTGCGCCCCCTGTGCAGCAGCTCCTAGTTGGTCATGAGTAGATAGTGATGACCTCCCGACCTCCGCCTCTCACCAGCAGCACTCTCTCTAAGCCTTCGGTCAACACCTCCAAAAACTCCATATCTGAGGAAGCAGTTAAGGAAGTAAAAACCAGACAAACTATCGTCTACTGTAGCTCATCATCTTTTACAAAACTGCGCACAACCCTTGGGCGACTGTGGTCGGCAGTTTGATCCCAGTCTCCCCAATTCCAACTGCTGAAGTGTCCTTGGGCAAGATACTGAACCCCAACCTGCCCCTGTCAGCTGTCCTGCTAGTGTGTGAATAATTTGTGAATGATGTGTGAATGAGTGAATATCAAAACTGTACTGTAAAGAGCTTTGAGTGGTCATCAAGACTAGAAAAGCATTATATAAATGCAGACCATTTGATTTTAGTTGTATCTTATTAGCAAAGGATACAGTTCTCATCTCCGTCCGTGTCTCGTGGCGGCCCCGGCATGTTGAGCAGCACTAATCGAGCATCATGGGACCTGTTGACTATCACCTCATTGAGCTTCACAGCTGTGTGCATTCGTCGCACATTGGACTGATCCCTGGAGTGCAGCAAGAGGGAGAGACGGAGTAAACATTTTAGCATTATGTCTAAACCAGCTCTCATTTTGTTGAACTGAGAAAACATGTAACAAGTACGGGAAAATGAGCCGAGAGGTTCAGCAACTCACGGCTTGAGGCTCATGAGTTCTCTGAAGTTCTCAGGGGCGTTGTTCTTGTTCCTCCTCTCAGCTTCACACTTCTCCTTCGTCCACGTCATCTGAACCTTCTCTGGAGGAGCCTCCACCACCTCCTCCTCCTCATCTGAGTACAGACTTCCCATTCGCACTAGAGAGTGTCTGTCTTTAATCAGCTGGGCCTGCAGGGGTTGATGGGAGTATTATGTGGCTTGATTGTCAATATACTGTATGTAACCAACACTAATATCAATAATAGAGTTAATGCTGAGCAGGTAACATTCACAAATTACAAAAAAAACAAGACAAAACTACATATAAATCCCACCTCTCTTTCTCTCTCTGCACTGGACAACCTCATCTGCCTCAACATCTGGGACCTCTGCTCCATCATTAACGTTCGCTCGTACGTGTACGCTGAGATGTCACTGTCGTGCTGAAATCATCATTTCAGTGGTTAATACAACTGAAACATATTAGTTTACATGGATGGTGTCGCAGTACCAGTACACAAATTCAGGCACAAATATTTGAACACCAAGGATTTTTCAGTTGAAGCAAGCACATTTGTAGCATCCTGTGAACAACAACACACTTAATTTTGTCTTTCAATGGACATCTGGTTTTAGTTGGAATTCTTATAACCAAGTTAAAACAAATCATAAAGAGCCAAAAATGAATTTTCCCTTTTACTGAAATGAGAACAGGTATGTAACAGGAGCCCTCACCATCTCCACCACCTCCACCTCAGCCTCTATTCTCAGCTGGTAAAGGAACGTGGCCAGATCTTTTTTCATCTGGATACTGTTGTCGTCCATCTGAGCCACAGTGAAGATGCGCATCATGCATTTCCTCCACACCTAAAATAAAAATCAAACCATGTTGGTATTGACAAAACTGTGATACTATGATGTGCAGTATTGAATACATTACTTACTACTTACTTAAGGTAAAAATGACAAAACTAACAGACTGTTCAAAAAGTATCTTAATTTATAAATTAAAATTCACAATTTATATCTGAAATAAAATCAACAAATGCTTTAATGCTTTAACAAGCAAACATTTAACAAACCACTTGGTAAAAATACATTATTTACAACTTCTGAAGTAGTTTATTGGGAAAACTCAAAAATAGACAGGAAACACTGTCATCTCACTTTGTGCTGTTTTAGCAGGAAAGGCAGCAGCATTAGCATCCCGCCATCATGGACGATCCACCACACGTCAATGTTGCCGTCCGTGAAGCGCTCATGGTTGCTCGGGTAGAAAGAGACATTTTTGGGCACCATCAGAGCAAGGTGGGCAGCTGTGGTGCAGCGGACTGTGTCTACATAGAGATGAACATGGCAGAGACAGTAGTATTGTTTTTATACACTGGAACATATACATGAAAACTTGTGCTGCGTCTCACATCAAATTCTTAAGTGAGTACACTTAATTGTAGTACACTATTTATGTGCTTTCAACAGGTTAGTGTTGGAACACAAAACTTGAGACACAATGTATTTTACCATCCAGAAAGTATATTCACATGAGGTATTTCAGTCCCATGGTGATTTTGACTACAAGTTTAGAATATCGAGGTTCCTGAAACATTAGCATATAAACATTGTGCAGTCAGAGCTTGATTTTGATGGCAGTCAGCTTAGTGTACAGTGCTCATCAGAGAGCTTCTACAGTGGTTTCTTTTCTTTTTTTAAATAGTTGTATTTAGATGTAATTAATGCATTTTATATTAGGTTTTACATGTGATATACCTCAAATGTGGCCAAATGGCCAATTTGGAGATTACTCCTAAACATGTCTCTACTAAAACCTCTATAACTCTGCTCTGGTTTACTTTAAAACATATAATGTGGCACACATAATGTTCCGATGTTGTGCTTTGGGGCTAAAACTGTATGATTACATAGGGGATATTTACTCTAAATTTGTAAACTTGTGTTGGGCAGAAATACAATCTTTCATTTATGTTATGTTCCATCTTCATTTACTCTGACCTCGTAACAACTATAGTGATGCTTACACCTCTGCAGAAGTCTTACGAGTGTTACCTCTATATGGATTACCAAGATTACTCATATAGACCCTTTAGTTGCAGAGATTCATTTGGGGAATGTAATTATTGAGCAGGAGCTTGAAAAAAGGGCCATATTGCAAATGCAGATTTTGTCATTCAAGTACTACATCATGTCAGTGGTATTTCAGTGGGACTTACTGATAAAGGTTTTCCAGGCTCGAGGGTCCTCACTCTGTCTCCAGCCGTAGGGCCAGCCCATCACCACAGTGTTGTGCATCATGCCTCCGAGACCACAGGACTGGATCAGGTGCACGATGCCCTCACGCACCTTGGATGCCACCACGACTTGGCAGAAACCCTTGACCCGTTCAATCTCCATCATATTCTTTATAGCCTGGCCAAAAAAAGGAGGTTAGACTGAACATTAGTCCACGATCACAAGATGTAGGTGGACATATTAAACAGTTATGAAGAATATACACATAATGCTTTTAAATGTCTAACATCAAACTCTAAACTCAGGTCTCCATCTTTGTTAAATCTGATTATAGTGACACTCGGCTCCCAGTGAATTGCAGATGACTGCATCTTTTAATTATTGTCACATAAAGAAGAGCACATTTAATTTGCCTAACTTGTTTAAATAATCTATTTATTAAACAATGTTCCTGCACCAAGGCATTTGACTGAGACAGCAGGAGAGCTGACAACATGCAAAACACCCCTCTCTAGTTTTTACCTGTTCAGCTGCCTGCATCTCCCCATAACTGTCGAGGAAGTTGCCCTGGACAACAGAGCCCACAATGGTCAGACCCTTTCCTGCCTTCAGCTGCGAGGCGAAGGTGAGCAGTCGGGGGTATTTTACATGGAGGTCCTCATCCAGCTTCAGCAGCACTAACAGCTGTGGTCTGCAGAGGAGTGAGGAGTGGGTCACAGACAGTAAACATGAGACAGAGGCCCAGGTAAATGACATTTTTCCAAAGAATTTAGTCCAAATACAGAAGAAATTTGTATATTTTATTTGATGCAGTGCAGGAAGCATAGATCCAAAGATATTCAGCTATCAAAAAATGACAAACAAAATAAAGTCACTGTCAATTGAGGAACTGATGAAATGCTGAGTTTCTGTCTGCTTGTGTACACATTCATTACATACACTTATTGGTTATTGCTAGTGTTATCAGTTAACAATATCTAATAAATATATGTCATGAATGTGTACACAATTAATATTTCTAGAAATACTTACATTCTGCTATTTTTTGTAAAATACCTGCCGGGGTCAATAAAAAAACAAAACAAAAGAACAAAACAAAATCTTGCTTTAAAAGATGAAATCTGATGTCCACACATCTTGGTTACATGTTACTGCTTCTATAGCATTTAAGTGACATATTAAACTGCATGTTCAAATACGTGCACTTAATGTGTAAGTTTATCCCAGTTTCATCCTGGACCTCTAGATGCCTTTTGACCTCTGAACGACTCAAGTCTTTGCTTATTATACTGCGATATAGTACTGCAAAGTTGACATGCTACTGGAGCTGCCCAGCAAACACGATGATAATTAACAAATGAGGAAAAAACTTCCTTTGGCCCTTACTCCCCAAAAAATGTTTTAAATGTTTTGTATGCAAACTACCAGATGAAACTTATTTGGTGTGTGTCAGTATGGACATAATGGACGGATTCTGGAGGGCAGAATGAAACTGACTAGCATATGAGGTACAGTCATAAAACAATGTCAATGATTCCTCTTGTGACTGAACACACGTATGTGAAAACACCTCCTACATCCCCACATGCCACTTGGTTCCTCAAAAATGTTTGTGACATTCTGAGCATCTCCCGGAGGTGTAGCTGTACCTCCAGTTCTTGGTGTGCGGGGGTCCGACCTCCAGCCTCAGCAGGGCGTAGCGTGCGGCACTAAGGGACAGTCCTCTGATACCATCGCCCCACTCCTTCTCCGCTCTGTTATTGTTTGACAGTGAGAGAGACAGGAAGTGACACTGATGTGTGTTCGACATTAACTGAAAGTGATCTTTTCTCGACCAGTATCCCTCCAGAAACTCCAATGTCCTCGTACATATCAGAATCCACTGTCAGTTAAAGGCACATACCCCTGGTACTCAATGTATTTGTAGATCATCCCAGCGATGCCCATGGCCACGATGGCGTAGTACCAGGAGGAGATGAACATTAGAGCCAGACACATGCTCATGCCAAGGAAGGACAGAGCCCTGTGGGTCACATAAACCTGAACATTACCTGTGTGCATACCCAGAGCAGTAACATTATTTACATGTACGCACTATGCATTAGTTTCATGAAGGTAATTGTAACATATAAGTTGGTCATTTGAATTCCTGATAGCCAGCAGAATATAGGTATGGCGGAGATAGACCTGCACTGACCAGTGGTAATATTTAAACCTCGGCCTCCAGTTTGGGGTGCGTAACAGAGTCTGCACTGCACAGGCTAAGTTCACAAAGAGATAGCACATCAAGAAGAACCTGTTGAATAAACACAAAGAGGGTATATATACATATATATTCATATCATCAAAATTACACTTTCTACAGGGGACATTTGACCTGTGTGCATGTATGTGAGATTACATGGAAAGAATAGGAGCCACCATATCCAGCGAGGCGATGAGGATACCCAGCTCTGCTATGAGCCCAGTCAGCAGCAGTGCCCATGTTGGCTCTCCGTTGCTCTTTCCGTGACCAAAAACCTGGAACAACACATTCAACATGCTTTACATGCTGCTATGCAAATCACCTTTTTGAATTATATTCAAATATGTCTGCACATGCTAAAAATATTTCCCTGTTAGACAAGCTGCATAGATCTTATGCTAACATATCCAAATCATTGTGTATAATGGAAATAACAATGCACGCTCTTGATCATGCATTACACAGTGTCAACCTACCCTGAGGAAAGGAATGATATTGTCCTTGGCGATAGCCTGTAGAAGGCGGGGGGCTCCAGTTAGGGACTGCAGGCCGGCGCCGACCGTGGAGAAGAAGGAGCCGATCACAATAACCCACGGAGACGGCCAAGAGAGGGTCCCCACCACCAGGTTTTTTCTCACAGCGTCCCCAAATCTGCAAGGATTCATGTTACCATTGTTAAATTTTACTACTCACAAAAAGTGGCATGATAATACTTGTTAACTACAGTAGGACACAAATTAACTTACTTGTCCCTGAGGACTACTCCCTCTATACAAGACCCAAACAGGACAACAGAACTAAAATCTGAATACAAGAGGTCAAGGAGCTGTAAATGTCATAAAGATGTAACTCAAATCCGTTTTCTGCTCTTTGTCTTATTGTGCTCACTGAAATAAGGATACAAACAAGTGATGTAGTGGTAATGGCTAAAATAGTTCCCACAGGGATGGACTTCTGAGCATCTCGCAGATCACCAGATCTGTTAGAGCCTGCCATGATACCTACAAGAAAATAAAGACAGAAACAAAGGTGTGAAATGTGAAAACTGTTAAATGATGCCCCCTGCTGGCTGGATCAGGGAGAGGTCCATTTCTTTGCACCTGCACACCAATTTCACTTTGTTTTTATTACCTTATGTAAAAATGTCATTTTATGGGTTTATCACAATGCATAAACCAATAGATGGGTCTATCTTAAGAAATCATATTATCTGCAACATATAGTTTACAACTTTATCAGGTCAAACAGAGTATTTACACTCAAGCTGTTACAACAATAATACTTATATAAACTGTTTTGTAAGTAATAACGTTGTCGTTATACCTGTGGCAGACGGGAAGAAGATCCCCACCAGAAGTGTGAAGGACGTAGCGATGTCCGCTGACGCATACATGCCAAAGTTTTCCATGGTGCCGTGGGCGTCCACTGACTGAAGCCCCGCTTTCTCTAAGATCTCTCCTTTCTGCAGGTAGTTGCCCCACATGTTATCTAACAGGAAAACAATGGAAACAAACCAGCATTATAGGTGAATGGCATCAGATTACTAAATATGTGTTATCATGAAGCAGGATAAGAATTTGGCATTTTATTTCCAGAGGTTACAGACAACCCATTGAGTCAAAATATTGATTATTGATTATCAAAAATATTACAAATTGTGGCATATGTGCAAACTCACCATGAGTCTGTAGTCTACTACTGTATTCTACCTCTCGGTTGAAATGTTTATTGCAGCAGCAGAAGATAGTTAAGAGTTTGGCATCTAGGCTCCATTGAATTCATCACTTCCCCAGATATAATTACATCAGTATAATGGGGAGTGATGAGCAAATATCTTTAACCCGCCTGTCGCAGCCTACAGGTGGATGCTGGGGAGGTGGAGGAGCTAAAATCGACAGGCAGCGCTACTGACGCAGGGTTGAGATGGGAAATCTTTGCAGCTTAAATAGAACCTCAAATTGGGAGGGTGTGTATTATTGAGGGTTGTGGAGGGTGAGGCAAGTCATAGGACAGCTTGAATGTGCTGCCTGAACTAGCTCGCAAGATTAGCTCCATTACTCATATACTTGGATCATTAAGAGTTGTATACTTCACGCTGAATATTTCAATCCCTGATAAATTAAAAGTCCATTTACCACTGATAATCCCGCTGCCCAGTCCGGGGATGCCCTGTATCTCTGTCACATTGTTCTGGATGAAGTAGTCGTCACACTGAGCGCTGCTTATGTTCTCGGCCAAGCAGAACCTGTGCCACAGCTGACTGGGCACGCTGATGTTGCCCTCCATCACGGTCTTAGCGCACACGTCGAAGCGATCTCTCACCAAAGTCCTGTTTCCTAACATGCAGATCCTGCAGCGATGACGTGGACGAAACGGGGAAATGTTGCTATTTTAGTCAAAATTATTTCCACCATCATCATCATCATCATCATCATATAACTCTTCAGACTCACAACCAATGGTTAATTTACACACACTGCTATTGATTTAAATAAATAAACAATCCATAAATTGGATTGTCATAGAAAAGTTATACTTGAAGATACAGTAATAATAGTAAAGACAATGCTATCAATAACACAAATAGTACAAATATGAAACAGAAACATGTAGTACGTAGTGTGAAAAGAATTACTTCTTCAAAACGAATCCTCTCACAACCATACATCTTTGTTAAGTTTCCAATAATTCACCGTCACATTTTGTTCGAACACACCACCCCGGCAGACTTACGTGAATTCTGGTGGATGAGTCATGGATTTGATTGCCCCGGCGTAGATGGAGACAATTGAGATAATGACACAGGCCAGGAAAAGAGAGGCCAGCTTGTTGACATATTTGACTCCCACAAAAACCACCACAGCCATCAGGATGAGGCAGATGGAACCGTAGACTCGCATGTTGTTCAGCATGGCACTGTCATTACTGAGGGGGTCTGTGGCATGAAAGATGGCCGCCTGGGGGACCAGATATTTCTATATATAGGAAAAAATGACAGAAGATTTAGGTTAATGCATGTGTGTGCATGTATATGCCCATACAGATCTGACCCGGAATGACACAATGAAGTACGACTTCAACACACTGACCAAGAAGATTTCAATGGCACCCAGTATGTACATGGCAGAAGCAAAGGTGGTGCCCAGATAGAAGCACAGTCCCACAGCTCCTCCGAACTCTGGGCCGAGGGAACGTGAGATCATGAAATAAGCTCCTCCAGCTACAAAAAAAAACCATCTGTTACATTCAGGAAGCCACTGAAAATGTAAAGTTTATCCCTGCATGCCTTACATTCAGTAGTGAGTTTCTGCTGCCCTCAAGTGGAAGAATGTGGAATTGAAAACTATAACATCTTATTTTAGCAGAGCAGATATGATGGAAGCGAAGATGCGGCAAGTAATTGTCTGAAAAACTGAGATTACTCGGTTATGTAAAAAATGTTGGCAAAAACAAGCAAAAAGAACATTCAATAGTATTTGTGGTAATAATAAAATAGGTGCATGATAATTGTAACATAATTTCTTTTTCGTTTTGAAACCTTTTTCCTAATTTCTGTCTAGTTTTCTTTTTTGTTCTTTTCCCACTTACTAGGATTCTAACTACTCTTGTTATCCATATTACACGCAGGTTGGCCCTGTGTTGTGAAGTAATACAGTTAAACTGAAAAAGCCCTGTGTAGTATTTGTCTACATGTGTACAGCATACTGCTGCATTTTCTTTAATAAAGTGTTGTTTAAAAAAAGGATATGTAAGCATATGTAAGATGAAGGGGTTAACACAGAGCAGGTCCCAAGAATTACCTGGAACGACACCATTAGTAGCAATGGCACTCATTGATATGGCTGTGAGCATCGTCTGTGGAGAAAAGAGGAAAATATAAGAAGTTTGGAAAATGACACACATGCAGACGTCATTGCAACTTGTGGGTGTAACTTTAACTTCCAGTGATCAAGCTGTGGCCAAGCCCAGCTTCTAACTAAAGGAAGACACATTTAGCATAAGCAGCTTTAGTAGGTGATGAGAGCACACTGGGTAAAAAAGCACAAGTCAAAGCAACATTATTTTGCCCTAAATAGAGTCACTGCTGCTGCTTGTGAAACGGTGTGGATTCTATCGACTGATTTGGCAATAAAAGCCGGCTTGTGTCCCACATTGTTGGTGGTGGAACGTGTGTGTGTGTGTGTGTGTGTGTGTGTGTGTGTGTGTGTGTGTGTGTGTGTGTGTGTGTGTGTGTGTGTGTGTGTGTGTGTGTGTGTGTGTGTGTGTGTGTGTGTGTACAGCATGTATGTGCATACTAACACAGGAGCAGCACATGAGAACAATCAGGAGGGACTGCATGATGCCAGCCATCCCGACAATCCACGTCAGCCGGAGAAAGAGAATGACACCGAAGATGTTCTGGAGACACGGCAGGTAGACTCCCATCAGAGTGCCCATGTTCGGGGACTGATAGAAAGAGAGAGGGGGAGGGGTAGAGAGAGAGAGAGAGAGAGTATTGAGCATGACATTTCCGGAAACAAGTGTATCGACCATTAGCATTGATTGATGTACTTTTTAAAAGGTCATTCAATCGTGTTATCAGCCCTTTGCATGTATCCAGCTCTTAAATGGGCACAGTGTGACTGCAGAGGGTGAAAAGGCAGAAGCAATCTGTCAACAAGTTCTAATAGAAAAGTAGAAGTTGGATGGTGAGGCAGGGAGAGGGCTGGGGGAGGAGGATAAAGTTACTAAAACTGAAGAAAAACAGTCTCATAGTGTTCCTCTGCTGTGGCCTGACTCCTGACCTTGGGGGTCTTCCTACGTGAGGCCTCAGTGCTCTCCTCCTCCTCATGCTCCTTGGCTCCCTGGGTGATGTTAGTGTAGTTGACCAAACGGCTGAGGAGGGAGGAAACCTTCGGCCGGATGTCCAGCTCTTCCTGAAGAAACAAGCAGGACAGATATTATATTAATGCGTTTTGTTTTGGTCTGCTTTCAGACAGAAATATTGGAAAGTAAAACTAACGAACCTCAAACAAGGCCAGGTTCCTGTCGTAGAAGTCATTCTTCTTGCTTGCAGCATCGGCGCTGTTGAGGAATGGGCTGTCTTCTTTATGACTCCCATGTCCTGTTGCAGAGAGGAATAAAATACTAAAGAGTAAGAAAAACAAATACGTTTTTTTTGGCAAAATAACAATTTGAGCTACAGGGCCAAACAAATAGATATTTCCCAGCCAATAAAGCAGACAGACATGGCTCTTTAAGACATTATGGAGGCATCTTGATAACACGCAAGTGCTGCATCAAGTCAATATGCATCATGTTACAGTAACGAGCTGACTTCCTCTCTAACATGTATCCATCATACCGCTTATCCTTTGAGGGTCGTGTGAGAGGCGGGGTACACACTGGAGAGGTCGCCAACGCATCACATGCAGGGTCAACATAGAGAGACAGCCATTAACACTCCCATTCACTATAGGGGGAGGATTTGAGCCAGAGGTGACAGTGCTAAGAACTGTCCTACCATGCCACCTCTCAACAGGAAACAGGACAAAGTTGGGGTGAGAGGAATGCTGACTTCATTTTGTATGATATATTTATTAAAATTATAGGTAATCCTTTTTAGAATAAAACTTCTCTTAGAATAACAACAACTATGAACTGATAACGATTTAGCTAAAAAGTCCACAATTTCATCCACAATCACTGCAGGTCTACATGCAAATAAATGTAGTATTTGGTAAAATCCTGTCCCAAATAAATGACAGTTTCATCTTTAAGTTGACACTTCTGATGAACAGTCATTGATATTCCACAAGACAAACATGGTTACAATCAGTGTCAAAGATTTGCAGTAAAAAATAAAGTTAAATCACAAACAAACAGAAAAGGATTATGACTAGATTTGGAAAAAAAGAGCAAAATCCACTTAATTTAAACGTCAAGATAAAAAAATATCTAAGTAATCAAACCAAACCTGCAGCTTTACTATGATAAAATCTCAATTAGGAGAAAAACACCACTTTTGTACAGTAATTAATAAAAACAAAGACGACAGGGACAATACAATTTTCTAGTACAACTCCAGTTCAATCAGCTTTTAATTGTCACTATTAATCATAAATTAACAGACAGCGAAGCTGCAGTGAAAGGCCAAAAAACAAACCAAAGCAAAGTTCAGGTGATAAACAAACATATAATTAGATTTTACTCCCATTAACTTCTGCTTTGAAAGAAAGGAATCAATCAAGCTGAGATGAGAACAGTGCCTGGTGAAATCATTGCACGCAAACTTTATAACACACATTCACAGCCACGCACAAACCCAATTACCTTGAAATGACCTAGCCTAGGTTTATTGGAGCGTGTTAACTTCAACAGTGGCATCTGAAAAAGCCAAATTAATCCTGCAACAAAAACTCTGCCAATTTACCGATTGGGCATGAAGCAGAAACATATTCTCAAATGTGGTGAAAATAAACCCATTTACTGTCAGTGACTTGGTTGAGCGTCGGTCCTCACTCACCTGTGCTGTGTGTCTCGCTGCAGCAGGTATCACTGTGGCTCAGCATAGCTACAGTTTGCTCTGTGTGCCGACTACAACAGAGCAACTCTGTGCTCCAGCCTGGTCAAACTGTCGATTACTATCCAGGACACCCGGTCACCCAGGGTGAGCACTCATTCAGGGGCCTGATCCAACACATGGTGTGGTGAGGGGGGTGGAGAGTGGAGGGTACAGTGCTAATTTACACACACACACACACACACACAAGCGAGACCCATGTCTGCTCATTGGGATATCAGAGCCCTGGGTTGGGTTGGTGGTATCTCACAGAGGTGCAGTGTCTGTATCCCTTCACTGTGCAGTCTGGATGTTTAGTCTGGAAATGTCTGGATGTATCACTGACAAATTGTAGCTTTAAGCAAAACAATAATATTAACTTTTGAATGATGGTAGGTAACATGGTGATGTTTAATTTCTTTATTAACTGAGGAAAGCATTTGTTTAAAAAATGTTGACAGGATGCAAAAAGCTCAGAATCAAAGGGTATCAAGTTAAATGTTCTTTAAATCCTTCAATCAATCCATCAGTAGAAACTTAGAGGCTAAACTGATTATGTGTCTTTCCAACCCCTAAAAAATAACACAGCTGGAGATTAGCGATGTCCGGGAAGATAAATTATGTCAACACTGTTCTCTGCGGTTATTTTGCCATCAGTGGAGCGGGATAAAAATGCAACATCTGTATTTGAAGCAATAATGAAAGGAAACAACCGAAGAGGAGACAGAGGCACTGATTTATAGAGACCTTTATTTATCTATTCTATTCAGATGGATGTTGTGAGAAACTCTCTACTGACAGCTGACAGGAACTATAACTCAATCGCTGCTGCCTCAAACCCAGTTTCGTTTCCAGCTTACCTTCGAAACTAATAAACTTCACTTCAGAGTGGGCTGAGGAGACGGTGGGGGTCTGCTGTTAATAACCTCACATTAAATGTCTAATTAAAAAGATGGAAGATAAGCCGGCCTGTTATGGAGGCAGGCAAGAGTCGTGCTGGGAGCACAGAACAGCAGCGAGGCTTTGCAGCGACGTGTCCCAACATTTCACCTGCGTGCCCGCACCAAAACAGCCACAAGATCAAAGACGGTGTCTGCTGTCACACAAACACATTTACAGGAGGGTGTGTACAACTTTTACTTTCTGCAGACTTCTTTCTACCTACATGAGTGTGGGAATGAGCATTTAAGAATTTAGTATATACAGTATATTTTAACTCATCATCATGGCATAGATTTTGTTTAGGTTTCGGTAGGTAAATCTGAGTTTCATTCAAAACAACTCACTCTTGTAAAGTGAATGTTATTTTCAGGTGATCTTCATGGGGGGGTCTCAGTGGGGTCCTGTGGTCAGAACAGTCAAGAAAAGAAGAGCATGTGATGCCAAGGGAATAGTAATCTAACCAGATTGTGGATGTGAATACACAAGATTTGGGGGCCGGAAGCCTTCTTGTTTCTGTTTCTAGTTTCAGTTTCTGTTTCGCAGGTAAACAATCCCACACTATAAATACAGCAAACTATCATAGGTTTGTCTACTGCATTTAAATAAAAGCCTTGGTCCAACATAAAATTCAACAAAACTCCAGAGCAAATGTTCCAACAGATTGCCTGTCTGTGTTAGTTGTTGGGATATATGTGTTTCTAAATGGATCAATTCCCTGTGAAGATGCTGGGCTGTCAAGTCTATTCAAAGTGCAAAGCTCATGACTTCAGAACAAAAACAAACTTCTCAGGTCAAAGCTATAAAGACTAAATCAATATGACTCATGATGTGTCATAGGTCCAACAAACAACTTCCAGAAAGCAGCTCCTGCAGCGAGTCTTCAAGACCTTTCACCAAACAGGTCACATAGTTCACTTGGTATAGATTGAAGTGTACTTGGCTAAGATGTGTGGAGCATTCAACGAGTATATTTACCAAATGAACATCTAAAACACCAAATGTTCACGAGAAAAAGAAACTTGACCCTAATGTGTCTGCACTTTTCAAAGCCGATTAGACATGGAAAACAATATCACTGTCCATTAAGTGCTCAGGGTTTGAGAAAGCCTCTTTGCTAAACTTCCTCTTTAATAAACATTTAAGACTTAATACTGAGGCAGAGAAGTTGTGCGGCTTAGCTCTCTCTGCTGTGCAGTTAGCCGACAGGAATGTGGGAGTGAATGCTGGTGTGTGCATCTCTGTGTGTGTTTGTGTATATGTGTGTGTGTGGTCTTGGTATTTCTCATGTTGTGAGGACCTTATTGTGTTTACATGCTTACATTATGGGGGGTCATGCGTATGGGGACAAAAAGCAATTTTACATAAAATAATCCAGTAAGATTAAGGTGAGGGTGTGTTTAATGGTTTAGGTAAAGTACTAAGAGTGGTAAGATATGAATTGTGGTTAGGTTAAGGTTAGGTATAAATTAGTCATGGTTAAGATTAGGAATAAGGTTTTGTTGAGGCTGTCCACAATGAATGTAAGTCAACGCAAATAAGGATAGCTGCACAAACAGTCGCTTTGTGTGTGTGTGTGTGTGTGTGTGTGTGTGTGTGTGTGTGTGTGTGTGTGTGTGTGTGTGTGTGAGTAAGAGATAGAGACAGTGAAAGAGACTATATGTACATATCCTCTGCTCCTCCCTAGCCTGTGGCAAGGAGCAGTTTAATTTAGTTGCAGCAATAGGCCTGTGTTAGCTGTAATGGTCGTGTTTCATGCAGGGAGGAATCAGCACGGAGCAGGGAGATGCTAACCTGCTGAGCCGTGCAGCAAAACATATTAGCTTTGATGTGCGCTAATGATGAGAAAAGGACGGCAGCTCAGTCTGATTACCTCAGGGGGTGAAGGTGGGCGGAAAGAGGTGATCGTGCAACAGACTTTCAGAAAAACACATATTAACTAAATGGGGATGTCAAAGGGTGTAACACTAATGACTGATTGAGCCCAAAGTGTGGTCTGAACAGTAGGATTTATCTGCAAAAACAGTTTAATGCACTCAATAAAGTGAAGGCCTAAAGCTGTATAGACAAGCAAAACTCATGAATGCTGTTTTGTGTGAAAGTTACATGTAGTGACATTACAAGGTGTACCCTACAGTGTATGGTACAGATGTAATGAATGAATGTGAACAGATGTAGGTGCAGAAATGGGTGCTGGGAAATTAGGTGCTGCACAACAAATTTTGTTGTACAAATTTGTGAATTGACAATAAAGCTTTTCTGATTCTAAAAGATGTGCCTTGTCTATGTATGTTATCATGAACAGCATCGACACAAATGCACTAAATATATAATCTTTAGTAACTTCAGTTCTCGTTCAACTTATAGACTGTGCTGTATCAAAGTGCCAGAAGGAACCTGTCATGTCCACAGAACAAGCATAATGCATTTATACCCTAAACTGTTTTTTCAACTTCAACACTCACTATACTCCTCCTATATGTATGAGTAAAACCCAAGGACAGATCAAGCTTTTAGGCACAGGCTTAGAAAATGTAATAAAGGTAACACCCTGTTACTGTTGATGTTGCTTGTTCTATTATAGCAATCTGATACATAGTGCACACAAACCTTGTGTCTGGCTGAAGTAAGACAAAACTATAACATTGAAAATGCTACAATTGGCCAACAGTCTCGACAGCAATATTTTCTGTTACATTCTTGATAACGATTGTGTAAGAAATTGTCAATTTCGTCAAAAAGTTTTTTCCACGGGCCCATGAAAATCATAGTAATAATCATTTATCCATGAACATTAAAGTATTTGTGTTTACCCATGTTTTGCTGTGTTTGTAGTGTATTGACCTCTGTGAAGTGTCTGGCAGTGAAGAAGGCCCCTCTAATAGTACATTGGAAAAGTCTGAGCTGCTCTGTTTGCCTCAAGTCACTTGTATGGAAATGAGCAGAATAAAGAAGTCAAAACAGCTGCATCACAGGAAATGTGTAACAAATCGTCTGCAATTATATTTACAGAAAATGACTTACTGTAAATGTTGAACAGTTAAGGGTTGTGTGTGTGTGTGTGTGTGTGTGTGTGTGTGTGTGTGTGTGTGTGTGTGTGTGTGTGTGTGTGTGTGTGTGTGTGTGTGTGTGTGTGTGTGTGTGTGTGTGTATATATATATATATGTTTGTGTATGTTTGTCTACGGCTATCAGAACGTGTTCCAACCCCATCATTGCCTCCACATTTCTGCCGCCCCACAGTGTTTATCTGTTATCCGTGTGGCATGCCAGACAGCATGACAGGAATGGCCGCCCTGAATTAGAGAGAAAAACTCACAGCAGCATTCTCCAAATCATCCACCCATTACACGAGGTCCTCCGGTTTGGTTTAAGGTCAGTACAAAAGCCACGTTTTAAGTGGTGTTCTATTGTTGCTGTATTGTATTCATTACAATAAAGGAAGAAATATGACTAGTGAATTGATATCAGGATCAAGTTGTCCCTTGTAGAAGGAAACCCACAGAAAAGTTAGTGCTACGACTGTTTTCAGCTCAAATAATCCCACTGTTTGGTAACTGTCCAGCACCAAATGGCACTCAAACAAAGTTAGACAGTAGCTTGTGATCGTAAAGCAGCATTTAGCAGCTAAAGACCTAGATGTTATTCTCCAGTTGGTGGAGACCAAAGCAGAGACGCAATATAGCAAGAAACAAGCTGGATGTGGAAGAAGTCATTGTTACTGTTTGCTTATACATTCCCTGTAACAACTTTAATTAAAGGACCAGTGTGTAATATTTAGTGGCTTATAGTGGTGAAGTTGCATATTACAACCAACTAAAAACCCCTTGCTTCACTCTCCTCCTCCAGGCATGTAGGAAAATGTATCATCTAACATAAACATGCAAAGGTCGCTCTCTACTGCCATTACACTTGTCCCTTCTGGGCTACTGTAGAAACATGGCAGAATCTATGGAAGAGGATTGGCTCCAGATGTAGATAAAAAGAGCTCACTCCAAGACAACAAAGGCAAAAATCATTCTTGGTTTCAGGTAATTATACACTAATCAAAACAAGTTATTATTATAGTTTACTTAACTTCTACAAATAGATTCCACTGAATCCTACACCCTGGACCTGAAAGATGTCAATGTTGTGTTTACAGATTGTTCCACTGCCCTCAAGCGGCCAATAAATTAATTAATGCAGATTTAAGACACACAAAATCTCATTAAGTTCATGAAAGATGAATTTATTATTATTATTGTGAAATTGTATTCAGTCAACACATTCGTATTAGTATGTGGACATTTGGTTGGCTTGCCTGGACTAAGAGCACTTAAATGGCAGTAAAGGAGAGAAAATATGGTCTGTTATTCACTTTCCCTCTTAGATTTATGAGGGTTTCAAAAATCTTTGACAATGGCACAAAAATAGTGGGATTTTACAATCTGTCATGCAAGACATCATGAAAACTGATGATCTTTAAAAAGGCTGCTATACCAGCCACAGAACTCCACAAATGTCAATTTCTTTCAACTGATACTTTCTGAAAAATGAAAAAAAAGTTGGAGCACACGAACAGAAAGGTTCAGGTTGTTTCAGGGTAGTTGCTCTTGCTCAGGAGTGCAGAGCTCCTTCAATGACCACAGTGTTCAGTCTGGTCCTGTGCTGAACAGAGCTGAGTTCACAGCCTGAGACAGACTCTGCACTGTGTCATTTCCTCCATGCTGCAATGTCACGCTGTTGCTTAGACACACATGTGCTACGCTCACAAACCCACCACTCCCATGATGAAATCATCTAGGACACGCATCCACTTTTAGACTATTACCACTGGGACTACTTCCCCACCCAACCTTTCCCCCCTTATTTCCATCCCTGACGTTGTTTGCGAATGCAATCAATTACCAGTTTAGTCTCTGAAACATAATGGAATCCAACTGTGTGGACACTCCACATTCATCACATCCTTGCAACTGTCCACTAAATGTATTGGTTGTTGTTGTTCTCGAACTACAGGAAGTGCTCCTCGGGTGGGATGGAGCGAGCAGGAAGACAGGGGAGAGAGCAGCAGCAGGCCTGTAGGAAAAACTCACCCAGAAACCTTGCAGGGTTATTTTAGGACATCTGTTTTTCTCTCTCTGTCATCAAAGCCTTTTAAAGGGGCATGGTCCAAAGTTCTGCTTCGCCCACATGTGAGCCACTGCACCTTTAGACACTTCTTCTTGTTCTCTTCAGTGTTTTAACTTTTTGCGTGTTTCTAATGTTAAAAAATGCCATTCAGCTCTGAAGAAAACCTAGTGCTGTGACGTGCATGTGTGAAAGGCAAACTTTAAACTCTGTAGCCAATTCTCCAGATTTTACCCAGAGGTTATGTCTGAAAATTGCTCTAGATGAGTCTTCAGCCTTGAACTTAGGACCTATCTGATGTTATTCAGTAGTAAGGAGCGAATACTGCCAGACAGTTTCAAATATTTAAGTGAATGGCCTCTCAGTTTGTAGCTTTGTGCCCAGCCCGGCCTTCTGTTTGCCTGCGTAAGCGTGGGTGCTTCTTTTGAAGACCACACCTACATGTATGAGAGTCAGAAAAAAAAAAAAAAAAAGAGAAGAAAACTCAAGTTGGTAATAAAAACAACTCCCAACTTGGTTGTCTGGCTCAGCCCACACAAATCAGTGCTGCGTGCCCTCACATAATCCAACCCAGCAGCTCCAAAACTCCTCGCTCCTCTCCTCGTTTGCCCTCAGTCCTCTTTCTGATCCCCCCCTTTTTTTTCCCCTGACGCTGATACAGTGGAGCCACAAGAGAGTGACACAGGGAAACAAGTACAGGCAGAGGAGTTAGGAGGGACAAATCTGCTCCTGTGTTATTGAGCGGCCAATCTTCTGTGAAAGGGAATCCACCCCTGGCACAAAAGAGAGCTCCATCTTTTGTTGCGGGAAACCACTTGAGGCCCTTTTTCTTGTTGCAACGGTGGTGTGAACCCCTCCCTTACCCAACCCCAAACCCCCGTTGTGTCTCTCCCATGCGGTTCTCGCCCCTTTCATTGTTTTCACTTTCTGTCCAACAGTTTATTTTTTTAAGGCGTAGGAAGAAAAGAAATCCCCTTCAAAACCATAAAAGAAGTGCTGTACCTAAAGTGAGCTGTCAAAAACAGACCTGTCTGCCGTGGGAAAACTGCTTTCTGGCCCTGAGGGATTGCCATGGTAACCATACAACCAGCTGTTCAGGAGGCTCTCAGGACAAAGAAAAGCCTCTCCATGCTGTGTTGGGTTCAACTCGTGAACTAGCACTTTTAGGACGTATTCTTCCAGCTTCAAAACTTCCACATGAGTAACTTTGAGTTTCTGAGTTAAGAGATGAAAATGTGAAGTTGTGGGACTCACCATCAGAGCTGACAGTATCATGATGATCATGGTTTTCCTGCCCAGTGTCCCTGTAATCCACCCAGTTGATCCCCTCCAGGCTGTCGTAGCTGGACTGAGCCTGGTCCTTCACTGGCACCACAGTGAAGTGAGGCATGTTTTCATCACTCTCCTCTGCGTCCCCAGCTCACACTCAACATAGCAGGCTAGCTGTTAGCCCGCTCAAGCTCAACTCCCACTAATGGCAACTACATTCCACTACACTGCGCTCACTTCCTCTGAAGGATATTATCATATTCCCCACCCACAGGACAGCCCCTTTGTGTGTGTGAACAGCACGGGCACGGAGGTCTCTGGGATGCTTCTGGAAAGACACACACACGTTTGTGCTTCTATCTAAGTGAGACATAATAAAGTCCCCAGCATCTTACCATAACCTTCCAAACTAAATGCCTAACCTTAACCTTAATTCTAACCCTAAAACCAAGTCTCAACCCTCAATCAGCCCATTGAAAAAGTTAGTACCTGTCAAAATGTCCTCACTTTCCAAAAATGCCCTCACTCTGTAGGGTCTATGCTTAAAATGGTCCTCACAAAGATATAAGTACAGGAACACCCCCTTTACCCCCCCCCCCCCCCCCCCCCCCCCCATCCCACCCCTGTGACCTGTGGGTGCAGGGTTGTGATTTGAAGAGTTTGCGTTGTCCTTCCTGAGTCATGCACAGGGAGAGGGTGGGAGAGTACATGGTGACCCCCCCTCTCTGATGTCTGTGTCACACTGACAGGAAAGGAGAGTAAAGCTCATCTGTTCAAGGTTCACACAGACAAACCTCTGTGAGTGTGAACATTTGCCAAAACACACACACACACACACACACACACACACACACACACACACACACACACACACACACACACACACACACACACACATACAGTAACGTGGCAGTTTTGAAAAAAAAAAAAGTAAAATTACCTTGGAGAAGAAGAAATAAAGGGAAGGGGCTCTGACCTCGTGATCAATCACAACTTTTTCAACATTTGCCTTGTCATCTATTATATGACAGCACATGGATGTTAGGTGTAATATATGATTTAATTGTGAGGGTTTACAGCTGTTGAAGCTGTGAAGACAGGTCCAGCAGTGAATGACAGTAACATTACTCTCAGAGGGTGACGTTGACCCTCCTCTTTCCAGGAACAGTAGCTGCACTCAAACCATTAAAGCAGCAGATTAAAGGCTACGTCGAAAGGCTGTGATTAGGAGTCCTGCTTGAGGCCGTCTGACATGCTGCTACTGCCCCTTTTGGATTGAAGAGACTTTGTAAACTAATGTGACTATGATGGCTTTTTCCCTTGTTTTAGAAATGTACATTTGAAGTCAAAAAACATTGGAAAAATAATCCAAAAAGGACTGAAGTGTAATTCGCTCTCATGGCCGAGGTGCTGGAAGGACAATCTCATGTAGTAAATAAAAAGAATGCTTCTGCACATTAACACACTATTTGATTAAGCTTCTGAACAACAACCTTTTTTAGGCATAGAGTGCATACAAGAATGAAAGAGGTGAAATGAATCACTGTGTGTAGACATTTCATTTATCAAACCAGGGGCGAAACATTAGTGTATCCTTGACTTCCAACCTGACACTCGAGGGTAATGTGGTCTTAAAGGATGTGTGGACTACAGAAAGATAAAAATTCCCATGTAATGATGATTATCCACTGACATACTGTCTTGATCATCTGTTAGGACAATGCATTGTCAGCACATACTCTGTTTAGCATGATAAATCTTTCACTGACTAATCGTCATCGTGTTTCATAACCCCACAGGAAATTCTAGGGAACTTAACTTATTTTGCCACTCCCTTAAACACTGAGAGATAGGGTATTTTTGACAATTCCAAAGTTTTCTCAGGGAATAAATAATGGCTCTTTATCATGCATGTTTAGAGGACTGATATCTATGAGTGTGTACAATTTGGCGCAGTTTAATTGAATTAAAGGGGACTGTTGGGCCTATGATCCACTTCTAAGATTGTCCATGTCTGTTTTGTTCATGGAAGGACAGAACCATGAGCACAGTGTCTATTTAATTTGGCACCTTGGTGCTTTTAAGACCCTGACCCACAATAAATAAAAGGCATCGTCTTTTTCTTCTATTCTCTTCAAAGAGATTGTTGCTGGTTGGGCAAATACACAAGATGCCATCAACCATAGAAGGTTATTTCCTAGATTGACGAACTCATGCAGCGCTGTGTGCCAGTGAGGGTCAGTGAGCAGCAGGCAGGCAGAGGCTGACACACTCCTTTCTTCCACCACAATGACTCAGTCTTGTGGAGAGGCATGTAAGCAGGAGGGGCAGGCCCCAGGAAACATGAGGCCCACATGGGTCAGCTTGTTTAGAGCACAGGGAGACGACTGAGGATTGTAAAAGGCACTGTGAGGTGAAAAAGTACTATTATAAAGGCTTCTCACACTGATCCTGGTTCTAACACTACCAAGACTGAGGTCAAAGATAGCAGAAAGTTTCTCTTTCAATTTTAAAGTTGTCTACCACCAAATCTGCTCAAGGTTAACTTAAGAACAGAAAAACTGCTACGTGGTGTCTACCAGCATTGTATTTTTCCTTCTAATTGCACTTTAACATTATTTTACCGGATGACCCGATTATTGCTCACTTTCTATGGGGCCATTATGGTAGCAAAACTATTGACGAATGTGAGTCTCAATCCATCTGTGTGTTAATCAGATTTGTGAATGTGTAAAAGAATCTCCAAACGTGTAATCAGATTTGTAAATGTGTACACGGATCTGCAAATCTGAATTTAGAATGTGTGTGTGTGTGTGTAAACAGACTTCTAAATGTGTTAAAAAAATTCAGAATCTGTGTGTAGTTTGGCTTTCTTGAAGAAAATTGTACTTTCTTGATTCTTGTTGTTCTGGGTTTGTACCCTCATGGTTGAATGCATTTATTGTAAGTCGCTTTGGATAAAAGCGAAATGTAATGTAATGTAATGTGTGTGTAATTATATTAGAAAATGTGCAAAGAAAATATCTTCAAATATCTATTCAAATTTGAAAGGGTGCAGATTTGACAGACTATCAATAGTTTTGCTACAATAATGGCTTCATATGATTTTCTCATAAATTGACCTCCATTCCTTCCTCGTTTCCTCAATGTTACTTTTCCATTTGAGGCTCCCAGTTGCACCACTCGCTTCTCTGACCTGCGATTATGGCTCTCACCCACTAGATGGCAGCGTTTGATTACCTTACACACCGTGCTAAGGCATTTTGAGTTTTCAGTTTGTGGATTAAAACTGTGAGCAGACACCCTGTAGGTGTCAGACTTCTGATATTAGAGCATAGGCTGTATGGTGTCTAAGAACCTCCCAGTATTTCATTTGGCAAACGTTTTTTTTACAAGAGCCAATTTCACAGAATGATGTCAGAAACAGGGCAAAGCTCTAAAAACATATCTTATTGTTTCTTGTTAGAGGCATGGTATGAATTACAAAATATTGATTAACTGGTACTTGAAATATTTATACAAACTTGCTTTCCTGGTATGTAAATTAGTTTTAGTGTCAGGAAATATTCAAAATGTCAAATGTTCTGGTGTTTGATCATCCATGAAAAGAATCAATAATGGCGGCATTGAGTTCTGATTTGCTGTAGCTACACTTTCATTTACATTTTGAATAAGGAACTGGCCTTAAGTCAAACTTTATTAACAGACATGGTAAATGTCTACAGTTACTTGGTTCAGTTATTCTCTGTTGGTTGAAGTGCAGCCTCCTGTATTGCAGGAACATATTGGTTGGTTGAGAATGATTTTTGTAACACATTAACCCTTAATGTATTTTGTAAGTGGAGTGCTAATCAACACCATTGTCAAATATAGAAATCTTAACAGTGACCTTTTAGTGAATTCTTCATATTTTATTTTTAACACTTTTTCCCACAGTCTTCCTCTCCTCGTCTTCTAAAATTGCGTGAGAAAGAGAACAACTTAAAAGACTATTGTCTGAAAAGGGGGATTTCTCTGCATTTTGAATAATTGGTACTTAGCTGCATGGCTAAATCCAATTGGTTGTGAAAGCTAAGCACCCCTTGTCTCTCTACCAGTGACATTGATTAGGATTTTCTAATACTGTGCCTGAGGGGACTTAAGTCGATCCAATTACCTTTGGCTGCAATCATTAGCTAGACGTGGCCCCAGGGGCCCTTCCACTTTGTCTCCAGATCTGGATCTGGGGAAAATGAATGCCATGCATGTCTAGCTGCTCTGGTGACTGAAAGGTTGGGCGCTGTAGTACAACGTCTTCACAGCAGCTTTGCCATTCTTTACGGTTTGATGAAGATCAACGGTTGGTCGTTGGACTGTGTCTCACTCGGAGACATGCTTGGACAGAGTTGGGTCAGATTAAATAGAAATGTAGTCAAGTTACTTGTTACAAATTACTTGCCATTAGTATTGTAATTTATTGCATTACAAACATGTAATTTTAAATTACTTTTTGGATTATTTCAAGTATAACAAAATACAACAAATAAAAAAACAAAATTTGAATTGGATTTTGCATTTCCAGCCTCCAACATCTGTATCTTGCAAAGTATTGCGCTTAACAAGCGAAGCCATCACCACCATTATCAACATACTACTGTGGCAGATGCCAATGAGCAATGATTTGGTTACAGTTACTGATTTTCTGTAATGTGATTACGCAATCATGACTACATGTAATTCGTTACTATGCAATCCTGTTTTTGGACTAGGAGCAGCACTAGTTCCTGACAAGTTGATAACTGCAACATCAGTGGTTGAAAAACAAACACAAATATAAGTTTCCCATTGGACATAATTCATATCCAGAAGGACAGCTTAACAAGCCTACTTGAGAAAGTATTTCAAACACCTAAAATGTGCAAACTGGACAGTGAAATTACCACCACCAATTTTGAGCGGGATTAGGCAAAAAGTAATGAACCAAATTGCACCAAACATTGTGGAGTGATGGAGTGTGGGCCAGATATGCTAAGATATGCAGATCTGCTAAGAGGGGCTGATACATTAATTATTTTAATCATTTACTTTAACATTGCAAAGACATTTGTATAAGACTTTTGTAACACTCGAAGGATAGACTCTGGACCAGATGTAAAGACTGGATGTTACTGACTTTGCACTTTTCCCATTTTATTTAACAGGGAAAATCTAACCATCAAGCATTGAAAAAGTGATGTGTGAAAAAGGAGTCATAATTCACTTTTGGAGCAAAGCCTTAAGAAAGATACTAAATTGAGAGAATGCAAAGTGTACATACCAACATCTGCTATGTTGTCAGTAAATAAAAGTGGACAGCATTAATGAAAGTCTTCTCCCATGAAGCCAGTCTTATCAGACAGAGACAAACCCGGAAATGGGAAACAAATGTTTTTAATTGAGGCAACCGTTACGCCTCACACTCGATGCACCTCAGGGAGAAATGTCACCCTAACCAATGCGAGAAATGTGAAGACAGGCTTAATGATTTACTGAAAGAGCAAATTTAGCATTTCTTAACATCAAATGTTGGTCCAGATGCTTCGCACCATTAAGCTGATTAACAGCCAAGAACGCATACGATTTCAAGGTTAGTGAGCACAAGTTTAAACTTTGCCAAAAGGTTTTTGAGAGAAGAGGACACAGATGGACATTAAAATGCAAGTAAAACGAGGATGACAAGTGTTCCAGGCATATGTCAGAGGACGCAAGGGGATTAAGGGTTGCAAGTATGTAAAAGGATTTTTACGCACCACAAAACAGGAGACTCATAAATCTGAATGAACTGTAGGTTACAAAGACAGTAATCCTCTTGATAAGATTGGCTTGTGTGGATTTTTTGCTCGGACGCCCAATGAGTATTACAGTGGGATGTTGAAGGACAGACTCCGAACAGGTGCGCATGATTCATTGGAATGTCATGTAAATGCTGCATGTTCTCCCCTTGCTGCATGTTGCACAGATGTCCCAACTGTTCTGGGGCAGATGCTTTGCAGAAAGACTTTCTTGAGACCCATGAAATCTCTTGAGACTGTACAATATGAGCAATGGATTACAGAAGGGGATAAACTCTGGTAGTAGACCTTCTATTGTAGATCACATATCATCATACTTGGCTCAGTTGAAGGAGAAGAGGGATATCTGGACACACTAACAGCACACGTAATGAAACATCCACTCAAGCAGTTGAGTTTTGGAGTTCGTACACCACTGTGGTCCAGGAAAATACCTCACTCATAAGGATGAAGGGTAGTGGTGACTTGGATCTGTCATGGAAACATCTGATGCTGATGATGGAGACTTCATGGTCAATTTCATGCATTCGCATGGGCCAGCAAGACAGGATTGGGTACCTCTACAGAAAGTGCTGTGCATTTGTTACAACCCTGAGGTTGTGTGAGATGTCCTGTGCATCGGTGTATGTAATTTAATCTGCTGTGTCTGTGTTGTGGATCTCTCTCCGCTGTGGTGCTTGTGTGTGATGTGTTGCAGGTGTGTTTGGCTCAATGACTGACTGAGTGGATGATTGACTGTGAGTGTGTAGGTTTGTATCCAGGGAGCTGATTGGTTCCAGCCTCCAAGCTTGCAGGTTAAGAGGACGGCTTTCCCCACCTCCTGCGGTCTCTCCTCTTGCCACTGTCAGCCAGAATTGTGACTTGTAAAGTGTCTTAAGATCTGTTGTCTGATGTACCAGCCCGGTTTGGTAGGGGTGGGTACATTTTTTATTTCACCCTTGTTTACGCCTGTTTTGGGATTAGGAGTTAGGTTAGTAACTCGTCTTTTTGTTTCTTTAATTTGAGTAGGTAAGTTTAGGTTGTTCGCTCATCATGTTGTTCATTTATCATGTTGTTCATTGATCATGTTGCGACTGGGTATTCACCTGGGCCGTGTCGTAAAACAGCATTATTGATCCCCCAGATACAAGAAGTGGAAGACAATTCTACTTGGCCATGAATGATGACTTTGAAATGCTTACTTACAGAAAAATAGCCGATGGAAGAATAATCTGGTGTATTTTTTCAAAGCAAACAAACTGGACTGGCAACTTGTCCAGGGTGAACCCCGCCTCTTGCCAAATGTCAGCTGTGATTGGCTCCAGTTTACCCGCTATCCTCAAAGTATAAGCGCTACAGATAATGGATGGATTGGGAACACAAATCCAGAAATAGAAACATGAAACACAAAGTCCAAACATGAGGAAATTCTGAGTCAATAAATCAAAAGTCCAAAAAGTATATACAAAAGATCCAAACATAACGACTTAAATGCGGAGCAGAATCATGACAGCATCTTTGAACTTTTTGTATTGAATAAAAATATAATTATGTAAATCATTCTTGTGGAAATATAAATTCAAAATGCTGTAAAAAAAACAACAAATAAATGGTGTCATAAAAGTCATCTCAAAGTGGTCTTTTGAACATGACATGATTTCAGTGAATCTCCCCAGTCACTGAATCCGAATGTCAACATGAAGCAGAATCTCAAAGGAACATTTCCAAATTCCTATGAAAATCCTGCCTCAAAGAATTGAGGCAGTTTTTCAGAAAAAAATGGAGGCCGTACCCAATGTTACTATGGTGTTTCTGGTAAAATAGTACAAGAATTTGCTTTGTAGGATAGGATTCCCCTAGTGTTTCCCCTTGTTTTCCGTATTCACACTCTACTTGTCTCATGTTCATCTATCAGGAACATTTGACAGTTAAGAGGCTTTGCAGTCCCAGATACCTGTGGTAGCAAATGTCACAGTTTGAAGTGCATCAACACAGAAGATCACATACACAATTTTAAATAGTTAAAAAATACATTAAAAAAAATGTATAAACTTGGGTAGCAGTTTATCAAATAGTTAGAGTTGGCAAAATTGTGCAAAAACTACTGGACAGATTACGATAAAACTTGGTGGAATGAATTCCTGGATCCACCTCCAGATCCGGACTCTGTAATCACAGTAATCTGTCGAGTAGTTTTTGCATAATCCTGCTAATTATCCGATGAACCATCAAAATCATAACTTCCTTGATGGAGGGAAAGAATAATAAAGTTTATTTATATAGTACTTTTTAAAAACAGTTTACAAAGTGCTTTGACAACAAAGCAAAAAAGTAAATAAAAACTTGAACACAAAAGCAGTAATATGACAATAAAAATATATGAACAAGTAAAAGAAATTGATAAAAACACAGTAAAAACACATCACATGAAAGCAAGTCTATGAAAATGGGTTTTAAGAAGTGATTTAAAAGAAGTCACCAACTCTGCGAGCCTCATGTCCTCAGTTAGGTCGTTCCAAAGCCGAGGGGCCCTGATGGCAAAAGCATGGTCACCTTTAGTTTTCAACCTCGACCAAGAAACAGCAAGCAGGGCTCCACCAGAGGATCTAAGGCTGCAGATAGGCACATACGGGTTCAATAATTCTGTGATGTAGCTTGGAGCCAGACCGTGGCGTGCTTTAAAAGTGATCAGTAAAATCAATTCTAAAATGGACAGGGAACCAATGGAGAGAAGTAATGATCGGGGTGATGTGATGTTGCCTTTTAAGACCAGTGAGAAGACGAGCTGCTGCGTTCTGAACTAGTTGGAGGCAGGAGAGACTTTTGGCTTATGCCAGAGAGGTGGGAGTAACAATAGTCCAGTCTAGAGAAGACTAGTGTATGAATTACTTTTTGCAAGTCTGGATGTGAAAGTATGGGTTTGATTTTGGAGATGGTTCTGATTTGTAGGAAGCAGGACTAGACTACTTTTTAAATTTGTGGTTCGAAAGTGAGTGTTTGGTCAAACAGATCTCCTAGGTTTCTGGCAACAGGCTTTACATTGACCAGGTACCAAGGCTACGTTCAATGTGATTGATGGGGTTAGGTGGATTGAATAATACTATTTCTGACTTTGAGTTGTTGAGCTGCAAGCAGTTTTGTGCCATCCAACTGTTATCATTTAGACAGTCTAACAAACCAGCTAGGCTTTCAGGGTCATCAGGTCTTCTGGACACAGGACACACAGGACATCTGTGTGTCATCTGCATAGCAGTGGAAAGAGACGTTGGATGATTTGGTCAAGAGGAAGTATATAAATAGGGCCTAAAATTGAACCTTGTGGTACACCACAGGCAACGTGCGTTTTAGAGGATGTGTAATTACCTATGGTGACAGAGCAGGTTCTTTCTAAAAAGGTATGAATCAAACCAACTAAGTGCAGAATCCTTGATGCCAACCCAGCTTCTAAGACGGACAATTAAAATGACATGATCCACAGTATAAAAGGCTGCACTTAGGTCTAGGAGGATTAAAATTGCCATCTCTCTCTCTCTCTCTGTCAGCTGCTAAAAGAAGGTAATTGGTTACTTTGAGGAGGGCAGTTTCTGTACTGTGTAATGCTCTAAAACCAGATTGAAATTTCTCAAAGATGTTATTGTGACACATGAAAGATAAAAGTTGGGTTGAAACCACTTTTTCTAAAACTTTTGATAAAAATGGAAGTTTAGAGATCAGCCTAAAATTGTTAAGAACAGAGGGATCAGCATGTTTAAAACTGGAAGGAAAGATTCCCTCTGTTAGGCAACTGTGTCAATAACCTCTTTAAGAAATTTGGTGGGAATGATATCAAGGCTGCATGTAGTTGGTTTCATGTGGGTTATGATTTCAGATGAAAACGGCAGTGACGTGGGTTCAAATTTGCAAGAATAAGTGGGAATGTTCCTCTTGGCATTTAAAATGCAGTCAGGAGAATTTATTTGTTGCCTAATTTGTTGCATTTAAAAACCTCTCACACATCTCTTTTGAGGCATCTGTAAAATGAGGGGGTGATGATAGAATCTATTCTGTGATTAGAGTAATTGATTAAAATCAAGTTAGAAAAAGGATGATTTTTGCATCTTTAACTGCCGTTTGGTAGGTTAACATTGTAAATGTAAGCCGTTTTTTTTCTCCATTATCTTTCTTTTCTACTACAGTCTTTTTTTAAATGCCTGGGTGGTTTCATTTTCCCAGGCCTGGGGTGCAATCTTGGATTTTTTTGTCACTGTAGGGGGCAACTGAGTCCAGGACCGTCTGGCAGGTTTGATTAAAAAGGGAGACCAGCTCTTCTACATAAAAATTTTGATTAAAAGCAGTTAAAGAGGCAGAAGTAAAAAGCTCAGAAAACCTTGTTAACCGAGGTAGGATTAAAAATGCAGCGGCAAACAGGTGCATCATGGTTAAAATGTAAATGGGATTAAACACACATTAAAGAAAACTGCTTTGTGGTCAGACACACATCCTTAGTTTCAATGTTGTTAAGGCTTAAACTGTTAAAAAAGAAGAGATCAAGAGTGTGACCATTTGAGTGAATTGGTTCATGTATTGCCCGAGTGAGGTTAAATTATTCCAGTGTCTATAAAATCTAGGACAGCAGACATGTTAAAATCACCCAAGATAAGAATTGTATCACATTTTGGTACAAAATGTGATAAAAGCTCAGCAAACTAAAAAAGCAAACTGTTTTAATTGGGCGGTCCATAGATTATTAAATTATTATATATATTTTGTTTATTGGAATTCATTTCCGAACTTACAAATTCAATTTAAAATCTGCTTGTCAGATTTTAAATTGAATTTGAAATGTAAATGATTAAAATGTATTTTCTAGGCACACATTTGCATCAACCATGTGAATTTTTCAACTCCATGCAGTTTGTAACAACTGATGCAAGCAGGGTTATCAGTGGCTTTGCTGATCATTATTAACAATGAGGAACAGTTTACATGGTGGTGAGGGGGGAAGTGTCAAATCAGTGGAGGTAGTTAAAACAAGCAAACATCCAAAAGTCCAACAAAAGGAAAAGTACAATTTTTTTAAGGGACTTATTGTGCGTTCTTTGGTGTCAGAATAATAAGATAAATGACTTCCTGATTGGGAAAATTCATGCAAATACCATCTCAAGTCGAAAGAACTTGGGAACAAGATCAATATCGTGTAAGACATGAAAGCTAGTGACAAAGCCAAGCCCCCAAATCTCCCAAAGAAGCTGACAGAATAAATAAGCATAAACCCACATATCTTATATATCTTCCACTTATTATGAACAATCTTGTCAAAAAACGTGTTTGTACACACATGACAGATCTGATTATATCTGCAAAGGTCAAATGAAAGTATTTGTGTCTTGTTACATTTTGGTAATTCTTATTTAGTTGTGCACAAGAGCTTTTATTATTAGTTTTTCTATAATATAATGTATAGTAGTCTACATGATTAATTGCAAGAGGTATTTAAGTAATACAATTCAACATCTTCCTTCTTTTCTGTACACTACAGAAACATACACCCTGTTCTCTTCTCAGGAAATCTATGGCTGATGGACCAGATAACATCAGGACCATAGTCCTGTGACAGATCACAGACAAGGAACCAGCTCAAACAGGATTATAAATGAGAGGGTAGACGAGACACAGAGGGTGGAGGTAAAAACTGACAGAATCAGACTGTGAAAGAGAGAGAGGAAGAAAACATCCACAGAAGGGCAACATCCAGTATAAATACTATAACAGTTCTGATGCTATGCGTTGAATTTCAGACATATTTCAAGAGATTAGCATGCTGGCCCTGGCCCTTCACATCAACTAATAATACCACTTTTTACCTCAGACTCATCACACTTTGCCCCATATCAGGCAATCAACTCCTCAAGACACCCCAGTATTTAAAGATGGGCTTGACCACAAACTTCTTCACCAGATCAACGCACAACCTCTCTGGTAGTAACGCTTGGGCTGACCTTTTTGTCGGTCAGACCTTTCTGTTTTTTGATCTTTCTTACCTGCCTGCCTACCTGATAGTAACTTGCAGTCCCTTTGTACTCAGGATCTTTGGTTGTATCTGAACTTACCAGCCTGTCAGCACTCTCGGGTTGTGGCCAATTTAGGTTTTGATCATTTGCTTCGTAAGCTCCTGATTCTGTAAATAAAATTCCATACATGCACTTATCTCCCTACTGTTGTGTTCTTGCACACTAAGTCCTGCCTCGTTCCACTGAACATAACAGAATATGGATTGAATTTGCGAACGACTTGTCCACGTAAATTCCGATGTTGCCATATGTGGAACCTGCATGTGAAGCATTTAAGAACAGAAAGTCACGGGGAAAACATTTCCATTTGTGACAATATTTCCAGAAGATACTCCCTGTGGTCCATCTGATCTAGATATACATTTATGTAAAAACGGGTCAAGCTAATTATTCTTTGATCAGAAAGAAATAGATTAGTGTGATGTAAAAGAAAACTCTAATCGCCAACTAGTTGGAATTCCATTCCTCAGGGCTTCTAGCTGCTAAAATAGCACTTGCAATATGAAAAAGTGCAACACATATGTAAGAGGAAAGCATGCAGGTATTTGTAATTTCTTCAGCAGCTGCTAACACTCACTTCCACTTCAACCAAACACATTTCTCTTTCCACAGAGGAACACACGCTGCTTTGTTCTGACTCAATAAGTTCAACTGACTGTAAAATTACGTAACAGTTTACTGCTCCATTAGCCTGGCTAATATGTGGTCATTTTTTATGGCAATGCAACTCTACTGTTATTCATTTATTTCCCTAAATTTGCCAGTGTAAAGAATCTGGTCTCCTGCTGGGCTATGTGTGATTTGTGATGGTGTTGCATTTTGAAGTAATTACATCCTGTGTCACACTTATATCATTTAGTTCCAGGGTTAAATGAGCTGGCCCCTCAAAAAACAACAACCGGGCCAAGTGTGGCCCGTTTAAGTTCGAAATGGCCGAGTGCTGCCACTGATTAGTTCTGGTGTACAAGTCAGACCTACCACATGTAAACCATGTTACTCAAGCTCTAAATACAGAGGCAATTGTTGTTTAGCACATGCCTGCACACATGTAAACACTCACATGCTTAAATAAATAAATGCGTGGTCTGGACACATTGAAAGTAAATACATGCATACATAACAAACATCATTAACAGGAAGTGGTGTAAAAACTATGTGATCCGTAGGAGACAACATCTCTGCCTGAAAATAAAACATGTCACTTTTACATCAATATTCATTTGCAATACTGGGAAAACTGTTTTATTTTAAAATATGTTTCCTGTCTGCACTGTGATTTGATTCATTCTCATTTCTGTCAAGGCAAAGCAGATAACTCAACAATAGTTCCTGCTGATACTGATGTTATAGATATAAGCATGTATGTGAAGTGTAATTTGGGTTCAGTTTAACTCAATCTGATTGATCAGTTCCTGTTTGTTTTTTTTCCATTTCTAATGGTTGAACAAACAAACGTCCTCATTGTCGATAGTAAACATTTTTTTCAGACTGAGATACGCATCATGCTCACAAGTGCAGACTGCACATAGAGTCCCAGGGGTCTTATCCTCACTGTGAAGATTAGGCCAACTGTAAATACAAATGTAATCACTGAAATTATGAGATATGGTAACAACAATCAGGGAATTTATCAATTGTAGTCATTACATCAAATCAGTTTTTATTATTTTTATATTAAAATGTACATGTCTGGAGTGTGATAATGAGTAATCAGGATTGTTTCCCGTCTGTGGGAGCAGACCAGTACTTAAATGTACCTCAGTTTGAGTGATCTGCCAGTTGATTCCCTAAACAGTCTTTTAGTGGATAATCTCTGGCGCAAAAATGTGTCCATTTTTAAATGTGAACTTAAAGTAATTCTCCCAGAGGGATCTATATCAGATTTTTGTGGTCTGCTGCAATGGAACTGTGTGTGTGTGTGTGTGTGTGTGTGTGTGTGTGTGTGTGTGTGTGTGTGTGTGTTCTAGTAAAATGATGCCCACCTCTTTCACCATTACATTTGGTTGCTTTGAGAGTTAAACTACTCTTCAACTATTTGAGTTATGTTTATAGAATATATGAAATATGTTGTTGTGTAACAGTGTACCATTGTATTGATTTGTTATTTCTGTGTGGTGCGATAACGTTGTTTAATATCCCAATGGCGATATGACTTGTGATAAATAAACAAACAGTCCCTGGCTACGGACGCAGAGACCACAGACAGCTCCACAGGCCGCAGAGAAGGCGCACAGCCTGACCGCAGCGCCACCAAGTCCGACACCAGGAAGCCATGTTTTGACCGTGGAAAGTTGTATATTTACAGTTTTAAGTGGCTCTGTCAGTAATTTACTGGTCCTCTGTGTCTTTGTCATTTAAGCTGTGCACTGCACCAAGTCAAACCGAGGGCGCCCCGACATCTTCTCCAGCTCTACATACATTAAGTTTACAAAGTCTGTTATTTTTACCCAGTTTACACGTTTCCGATCATGCTGTGTGTGTGTGTGCGTGTGTGCGTGTGTGAGTGAGTGAGTGAGTGTGTGAGTGAGAGTGCAGCTGATGAATGCGCTGCCCTGAATAAATATTTAGCTCATTAAAAAAAGTCTTGGATCATTATGTGATGATCACTGTTGATATTGTGGCGACAAACAAATCAACTGTAGGGAGTCAGAGATGTCAGATGAGAGAGAGGGAGAGAGAGAGCAGCGGAGTCAGTGTGGGTTACATTTCCCTCAGGTTCTGTATCATAAAGAAGCTTCACAATTCTTCTATAACTGCTCCAGAGAATTAAGGGAACACTAATCGTCACAGTATAACAGCAAGTCAGTTAAATTTCAGCTTTATCAATCTGTCCATTTAGGAAGCACAAGTGATTGTGAATCAGTTTCACCTGCTTTGGTGCAAATGACAGTGATAACAGGTGCAATGTAAAGGCAAAATCAAGACAACCAGCAAAAAGGGAACGGTTTTGCTTGTGCTTGCCACAGACAGCTGCTCCCTCTTTATCCTTCCTGACTATTCTTCTCTAGTCTTGTGTTCTGCTACTGTCCTTGTCACTACTGGTAGCATGAGAAGGTCCCTGCAGCCCAATCAGGTTTCACAGGTAGTCCAGGTTCTCCAGGATGGCATATACATATGTTCGGTCGCAAGAAGGTTTGTTGTGTCTCCCAGCACAATCTCAAGAGCATGGAGGAGATGCCAGGTGACCGGCTGTTACACAAGGAGAGCTGGACAGGGCCGTAGAAGGGCATCAACACAGCAGCAGGACCTGTATCTGCTCCTTTGTGTGAGGAGGAACAGGAGGAGCACTGCCAGAGCCCTACAAAATGACCTCCAGCAGGTTACTGGCTACTGGTGTGCATGTTTCTGACCAAACTGTCAGAAACAGACTACATGAGGGTGGCATCAGGCCCGACGTCCTCTAGTGGGACCTGTGCTCACAGCCCAGCACCGTGCAGCTCGATTGGCATTCACCAGAGAACTCTAGAATTGGCAGGCCCGCCATTGGCGACCCGTTCACTTCAAAGATGAGAGCAGGTTCACACTGAGCACATGTGTTAGGCGTGAACCGGTTTGGCGGTGGGTCAATGATGGTCGGGCGAGGCATATCCTTGGAGGGTCGCAGAGAGAGATTGCCAGACCTTACACTGCAGTTGGCCCTGGGTTCCTCCTGGTACAGGACAATGCCCGGCCTCATGTGGCCAGGGTGTGTAGGCAGTTCCTTGATGACACAGGCATTGATGCCATTGACTGGCCCTCTCGTTCCCCGGACCTAAATCCAATGGAGCACCAATGGGACATTATGTATATTATGTATATTTTTCCTGCAATAAAAAAGATAATATAGCATAGTAAACTTACATGTACAACATGTACTTGTGGTCCCTTCTGGCAGTAGGGATTTCAGGGTCACAGGGCATTCTATTTTATAATTTGTTTGTTTGAGTAAAAGAGCTCAGATTTTAGGGGTGCGCTGTACAGCTCAAAACATGCAGTTAAACTGGATGAGTTGCAAGGACAAATGTGCTTGGATAAAGTTAACGCTCTTCCCCTGACACTGCTGAACAAGCTGCTTTTGAGACATGCTAAGTGTTACGCAGGTTTTACGTTGACCGAGCTTAAAGCTAAGGAGAATAAGTGAAGGAGCCTTAGTTACCTGTGTGGAACTACTAGAAATGGTCAAAGTAAAATTGTTCCAAAGTTTATGTTGACTTACCATTGTAGAATGGAATATTGATATGGCAAACAATATTGAAAACACTGAAGGACTCTGCAAGAAATGTCTAGTTATTCTCTCTGGCCTGCTATAAAAAAAACAGACCTATCTGGGGAAATCTTAGTAGTATAAAAAAATGCCCTATTTTGCAATGTTAGAGAAAGTAATAAATTCCTGGATCCACTCAAATTGCATGTGCTCTTCCCTGACGCATAACACATCCTTCCACCAATCCATGCACAGCGCCCAGCAGCTTTTGCGTAATGTTGCAGACGAACAAACAGACAGGGGCAAAAATAAAACCTCCTCGGCAGAGGAAAAAGGCTTCTGCTTATGAGCAAAGTCAAATTGTTAGACAAATATGAATGAACATCAGCTCAAATGTGGAGCAAAGATATGCTTAGTCTTTACAGTTGTCATTCTTTTGAAGACTTTTCCTCCACAGTGTGTTCCCATGGGCAGAGAGGAGTTTCCTGCCTTTGAGGAATGTTGGCCATAGTGCCATGCCCACACATGATCTGTGGTTGCTTGAGGTCATTAGCCATGTGGTCACAGCCAAAGAAGGCATTCAAAGACCCCATTTGAATAAAAGTGGAATGTAACTTTTGGAAAAGAACAGCAGCTAAATCAATAAATTCAATAACTAAGTTTAGCATTGAGAAATTGAAATCACCCAACATCTCATCCATCAAAAAGTCACATCTAAGTACCAGCAAATATTTGTGTGAAACCTAAAGCATTTAAAGATTGTTGTCGCAGTTAGACATCGTGGTGAGAAAAGCTCATTGCTCACTGAGTTTCTTATATTTCCAAGAAAAACAGAGACGCTGGTGTTTTGTGAAACTTATCCAGTCTTGAATTTAAACCGCATAGTAACCATCACCCGGACGCTGACCTCAGTGCTCTAAGGTATAAATCTGAGCTGTTTACTTCAAGCCGAATGCACAGATGTGCAAACAAAGAGTGCTCACATCAGAGTACTGTATAGTGCTCACGTCATAGTAGTTAATATAGAGTGGGAATCTTGGAAGCTCTCACCAACAACTGATCCTCATAAATTAGATCCGGCATCAGACACTGTTGCAACTTTACTACTCATGTTACAGAAACCGTATAGTACACAGTCAGCAAACATGTATAATCAGGTATAATCCACTGTGACAAATGCTGCAGATAAACCTAAAGTTTCAGGATTCTCTCCAATGTCCCTGCCAACCACAAAAGGATTTGGCTGCACAGTCACAAGGATTATTCCCTGACAATTTGATTATGAGTATAGAACAAGTCCTCAGTCTAAAGAGGACCATTAAAATTGGCTCTTCTTTGCCTCAATCACATTAGTGCTCTGCAGAGCTGCCAATTAAGAAGCAGTCTATGGTCGTCCGCATTGACTTTTATTGGCCAAATTTGATGAAATTTTGTGGTTTTGACCTTTTCGCTGCATTAAGGTACAACTGGAGGCATTGAGAAGCAGGCCAGTGATGAGGAGCTGGAAAAAGCCTATTGTAAAACTTGCTGTTCTTGGTCAAAGTACTCCAGAACATAGTGTGTGTGAGGAAAATTTTACCTCCACACGCAGCAGAGACAATTTCAACATTATTGGTCTGGTGATGTGGCCCAAATGTGAAACAAATAGTTGTGCAAGCTCAGCTGCTGGAATGTTTTTGGAGTAAATGGCAAACTGACTAAAGCTGACCACAGGAATTTCAGGACGGTTAAATCCCGGTCCGAAAAATCTAGTCTACAACCTTGGTTGGTAACAATGTTCAGCCCAGATTATCTGGTAGTGTGAGAGATTACAGGGCCCCTTCTTACACCTCCTGAACTGCCTGCAGAATCAACGAGGCTGCCACAATAATGATCAAAACAGGTTTGATATTTAGCATTTAAAATCAGGACGATCATGACAGCAGTTTCCAAACCATAACAGCCATTGATAGAGACAGAGAGATACAAGCAGCTGAACCTGGTTCTGCTTAAAACCAATATAAATTTTACGAGAATTTAAATTCATTTTAAAACACCAACAACACTACCTAGAGATGAGAAGATGCCTACATCTCCATAAAGGCTACACTTACTCACTGTGTTGCTGGCGGCCCATCTTCTGGTCCATAAGTTCCGCTGAGAGTTGCCGTATAGATACGGCTCGCTGGCTGTGGTTTCCATAGCCAGCGAAACCACAGCCAGGTCCCTTGGTCCCTCTTAATTGGTCCCTCTTAAGTCTTCTACGTGAAGACGGCACAGCTAACAGTTAGCAGAGATGCTAACTGCCCTTCTCATCCTTGGCCTGAACTGAAAGTCTCTGCTGTCTCTGTTTGGTCCGCTGGTCTTTGTTCACCTGATGCTGATTGCAGCTTGGGGTTGGTGTGTGTCCGTGCAGTTCAGGAGCAGTCAGGGAAAACACTTCAACAATCCACACGAACAATGAAACCATAGAAATCAAACAAAAGATTAAAAATCATTAAGAAAACAGTCAAGATAAAACACCCAAGTATAAAACAGGCAGCAATTTAAAAATCCGACCATGTATAAAGGCCCATCACACTTACCTTGTCACACAGACGATGCCCAGCAAAGCAACTGTTAACATTTTGAGGCTAACGTCAGCTAGCATGCTACGGTTAATAAATATAACTGACTGTTAAAATCTCACCTGAAGAATTGATATATCACGTTGACGACTCAAATGGACGACTCCACACGAGGACGGTTCCAATAAACCATCTTCACAAGTGTGAAGTGATAACAGACACAGGTGAAATCAGAATCAGAATCAGAATTATTTTTATTGCCAAGTATATTTACACATACAGGAAATTGCCTTGGTGTGGTTGGTGCATTTGGACATAAAAACAACAATCGGACATAAAACAACAATATATACAGTAAGAACAATAAGTTATGGGCACGTGCGGTGCTAAGGTGCAGTGATTGGTTTCGGGATAGTGCCAATAATATATAAATTATGTGCGGGGGGGGGGCCAGAGTCAGTGTGATGCAGGGGGCTTGTTTGTGAGCCCCACTGCCGTGGGGAAAAAACTTATCAGGTGGCGAGAGGTTTTGGTCTTGATAGCCCGGAACCTTTTTCCGGATGGGAGTCTCTGAAATAGGTGGTGGCCGGGATGGGAAGGATCAGCAATGATCTTGCCTGCTCTCTTACTGGTCCTGGAGTGGAACAGGTGTAGGAGAGCCGGCAGGTCGCAGCCGATGACCTTCTCAGCTGACCGAATGATCTGCTGCAGTCTGCCCTTGTCCTTGGCAGTGGAGGCAGCGAACCAGACGGTAATTGATGAGGTGAGGATGGACTCAATGATGCCCGTGTAGAACTCGACAGGAAGAACATCCTCTGCTGGGCCTTCTTGATGGTGGAGGTGATGTTCTCCGCCCATCTCAGGTCCTGTGCAATTATAGTCCCCAGGAATCTGAAAGACTCCACTGTTTTAACTGGGGACTGCGTCCCATGTTGACTGCGTCGTCTACAGACCTGTTGGCTCTGTAGGCAAACTGCAGTGGGTCGAGGTGGTGGTTGGTTATGGCCTTGAGGTGGGTCAGCATGAGGCGCTCAAAGGTCTTCATTACTACAGAGGTCAGGGCGACTGGTCTGTAGTCATTAAGGTCTGTGATACTCTGCTTTTTGGGAACGGGGATGATGGTGGATGTTTTGAAGCAGGCAGGTACCATGCATTCAGCCAGTGAGGTGTTGAAGATGTCCGTGAACACTGGAGACAGCTGGTCCGCACAGTACCTTAGTGTGGAGGGGGAGACAGCGTCTGGTCCAGCTGCCTTGCGGGGGTTCAGTCTCTTCAGTAGTTTGTTGACATCTCTCTCTTGAATGGAGAGAGGTGTGATGGGGGGGGGAGGGGGCAGTCTGGGACCATTTTGTGGGGGGGGGGGGGGGTAGTGTCTTTGTCCAGGCTGGGAAGAAGATGTGTGATAGCTGTGGAGGGGGGTTGGGAATGTGGGGTAGGGTTAGGACTGGTCCATTGTCTGTCGAATCTGCAGTAGAAGTCATTCAGGTCGTTTGCAAGTTGAAGGTCTTCCACAGAGTGGGGGGATTTGGTTTTGCAGCCGGTGATCACCCGAAGGCCTTTCCAGACTGACGAGGAGTCGTTGGCTGCAAATTGTTGTTCCAGCTTCTTGGAATACTGTCGTTTGGCCTCCTTAATCTCCTTGCCAAACGAGTATTTAGCCAGTCTGAACCTATCCTTGTCCCCACTCTTGAAGGCCACCTCTTTCTCCAAACGAAGCTGTTTGAGTTTTGCTGTGAACCAGGGCTTGTCGTTGTTGTAACTCTTGTTGTAACCCTGGTGCGTGTTGGAATACATCTGTCCTCACAGAAGCTGATGTATGACGTCACAGCCTCTGTATATTCGTCCAGGCTGTTGGAAGCAGTTCTAAAAATGTCCCAGTCTGTGTTGTCCAGGCAGTCACGCAGCTCCTCCACAGCTTCTCTGCTGCTCCAGTTCTTAGATCTCAGCACAGCAGGTTTAGAAAGTTTGAGTTTCTGTCTGTAAGCCGGGATCAGATGAATAAGAGCGTGGTCGGATAGACCCAGAGCAGCGTGGGAAACTGCATGATAAGCCCTGCTGATGGTACTGTAGCAGTGGTCCAGAGTATTCTCCCCCCTGGTCAGGCATTTAACTAACTGTTTGTATTTTGGGAGTTCGTGAGTTAAGTTGCCCTTATTAAAGTCCCCAATGACAATAACAGGGGAATACGTGTTCTCTCTCCTTCTCTCCACTCCTAGTATCTGATCAGCGAGTTGACGTTGAGCCTCGCGCACGTCAGCTTGCGGTGGGATGTAAACTCCGGCCAGGATAAAAGAAGTGAATTCACCGGGAGAGTAAAACGGTCTGCAGGTGATGAAAAAAGATTCCAGGTCAGGAGAACAGGATTGTAAAATCACTTTCACATCGCTGCAACCGTCTCGCTGCAACCGTCTCGCTGCGTGACCGAGGACCACGGCACCTTTGATTAGTAAGTCCACTAAATCCACGGAAGAGGCGAGAAAGTTGGGACATAAATCAGATGGTGTTGTGTCCCTGATGTTAAGTAGCTCATCCATCGTGAAAATAATCCGGGTTGAGTCGCAATGTACTGAATTAAAGACTAAAAACAAACACAGAACTGCGCACCAACACACCGAGGCGGCCGTTCGAGGCGCCATCATCAGCTCAGAAATCTAGTTTACACACGTTACACGCGAAACCAATGCAAGGTAATCACAAAGAGCGGGAAAGGAGACAAAGACAGGGAGTGAAGTGCTCTGAAATGAGAGACAATGGTGGTTACAAAATGAAACAGGAAACAACTAAAAAACGCACAAAAAAGAGAGACAGGACTTAACTCAACTACGAGAAGTAGCATTGCAACTGCGGGTGCCCACTTAAAGCATCAGTGAGTCTCTCTGTCTGGTTCAGAATCTCCACACTAATAGGTCTTCGTGACACAAATTTTTCACTTGAGTTGAAATATTTTCAGTTCGTCAGATGGATGCATATTTTCTCTTGGTTTTTCTGTTAGGAAAGTTACTGGGGATTGGTTGTAGAATATTGTTTGTTATAGAATATAATTTGTTTGTTTGTTAGAAGAGGCCATCTTTATGTTATGCCCAGGTGTCCCCTAGGCCAGGCACAACAACGCTGCCCAGCACAGAATTGTGGCAAATCATGTCTGTGCATTGACTTTGTATGTGTTTGGGACAAAAATCCACTTTGCATTGTCTAAACACACCATTACCCTGTATCCTATTTTACGGAAAACTTAAACTTAATAATCAATACGTTTTTGGTGCACCACAGAAGCAGAAGCAAGTACTCTCTCTTTAAACTATTTTGTAGTTTTCTTTCGTAGTGTATTGGTTAGTGTTTTTTAATAGCAGAACGGATGGACCATCATCCCCAGCTGTACATAAGACTGTACACAATAGCAGTGTGTGTGTTTAATCCCAGCCTGCCCTTTACCCTTGTGTGTGCATGTGTTCTTCTCTTCTCAGCCGCTAACAAGATATGACAAGCAGCTTTAACAGATAAAAGGTTTCACCTGACTATCTGTATTTTAGCTTTCTGAAAATTCATTGTGACGAGTGACATTTACAGTGTGACCAGCCAGAATGATAATTCAAGACCTCTGCAAATACTGGCTTACTGTTAGAATAATAATTCCACATTACTAAAAGTAAATTACCGAGGGAGGATTCATTCTAAAGGTCCCATAATGTGGAGAGTGAGATTTCCATGTCTCATTTGAGGATAAACCAGGTATAGGTGCAGTATAAATATTGTGAAAGTATCAAAGAATTCAATCCATGGAAAAATTCACATAGGCCATATTTAAACTGTGCCCTAGCTTTCAGGACTTCCATGATTTTGTGATGCCACACAGTGTTGACCACTGCCTGTGGTTTTGAATTGGATTGTCCAGGTCATCACTTGGTGGTGTAGTAACACTTTGGCATTTTTTCAATGGATATACTGTGCATTTTATAGGCTAATTTGAAACAATTCATGCTGATTCTGACATTTTCCCTGTCGGCCTCATTTATAAAACATTGCGTGGGATTCATACTAATAGTGCACGTGCGCACAAAAGCCAAAACATGGCATACGCAAATCAGATTTAGAAAACCGTGCGCACGCACACCTGAACGCAATGTTCACTTTATAAATCACAGTCCACCTGAACGTTCGTTCTTGGATCCGCCCTCTACACGCCCCCTTTTGGTCAATGCAATGCACCTCATGAAAATAAATTGGGAAAATGGGTTTCCACAGCAAATCACTGCATCAAGCGATGAGAAGAGGAAGCGAAACGTTCTGACACTGACATCGAGTTGTTTCTTAGTGATGTGGAGGTGAAGAGTGATTTTATGGTACAGCAGTGATGTCATTAATAAAGAAAATACATTGATACACTGTTGCTTCTGATAATACAATGTGTGAGAGGGAGGATGATAGAAAGAACGGAGCCTGAAATGAAAAAAAATGTCATTAATAGGTGAAGGCAAAAAAAGTAATCGCTTCACACTGTGAGGGAACTTGTTGTATCGACTGTTCGTATTTTAATCATCCAAAACTGCAGCATTATTAAATTCAAAGACAGCTGTGACGTCCCCAATCTATAGAATTTAACAGAATTATGATTATATGCTTGTGTTTCTACTGGGATGGCTCGCTTCCGTCTGTCGATCTAGTACTGGACTCAGTACAGCACAAGGATCCAAGATCACAGATCTATAGAATCTATATCAGCTGATCAGTCATCACTGAACCCTTGTTTCCTCCTCATTCTTCCATTCACGTGCATCCATCACTCAGCATTACGCACGAGTGTCACCACAGTATTTACATATTTAGAGCAATCGGACCGATTACCTCACACATCAGTGGATCGTAACCTCCACTCTGGGATATTATTTGGCTATAGTTTGAAAGTGAATAGTTTTTCTTTATTTTTGTGAGTGATCTCCAGTGCGCTCTGTGCACCTGATGGCACAGTCACGTTCACTGCAGCGATTTTACACACACTCGTACTTGATGATACACGCACAGTGTTGTAAGATATTATTAAAAACTATGAATAACTCGGCTCTGTAACTCCGCTGTTTAATGGAATCTGAACGTTATTTGCTGGAAGTTGTTTTATATCTTTTTCAATTGAAGGTTCGTGTGGAACAGTTATGTCTCGCGAGCACAACTAAAAACTTTTGGTTTTAATTTAAATGATGAAGTGGATCAATAATCTGGCTTCAGTTTACCACCTCACGTCTGCATCGTCATTTTCCCGTCTCCAAAATGTTAGTACGCATGAGTCAGAGTTTGCGTGGACATGCGCACATTTTCCCGTCAAGTTTGTTTTTATAAATCCCAACGTTTGGGTGAGAAGTGTAGATCGCACGTTTCAGGCCCCATTTTGTGGGTACGCAACGGTTATACAAAAAAACCTGTCAACAAGTGGGTTCGGTTAGATGAGGGATTGCCTTGAGTTTTTTGTGACTTCAACCAGCTTCTTGTCAACAGTGAGGCCTATAATCAAGTGTGTTCAGTATTAATAATGAACCATAACCCAGGGAATTAGCACTAAATCCTCTGGCACATGAAGTTGCTGACATGGGAAAAAGCAAGTGATCTTAACATGCTGCTCAAAACTCTTGAAAGACCTCTACCAAATGTGTCTGCATCTGTACAGTTGCTGTGGAAACTGGCTCCTGTGTCAACAGCTCACAGGTCCAAGAGTTGCCCAAAGACTTATTTTCAAGCTGATCAGATTCACATGAGACTTAGTGAAGAAATGTTGGTTTCTCTCCTGATGCATATTTGCTGGAAGTATTAGCTTTTCAAATATAGCTGGGGGAAAGCACTGCTTTAAGGATTTAGCACTTGCTGCAATTACATTGCTCACTCTTTCGAACTGCTTGAAGATTACACAAGAAACTGAATGGGATTTCCTGCCCTTTCAGGTTTGAAGTTTGTTCAAGGCCAACATGAAATGGATATCGTCTACACTCCATCCTCCCCAACAGCTGTTAGAATAATTTTCTTACATCTCAAGATTTATTATTTTAAAGGAATCATACATCTTTTAAAATAATTTGCATCTACACTACAAAAAGTGTGCATACTACTGTCTTCTTTTTGCTAGTGCTGAAAAACTCAGGAGTTAGTTTCCAGCCCCAAAACTGGAAAGTATATAAAGTTATATCCCTCCAGCTTTTATGACTAAACTTATAGGCATATTTGAGCAGTTCCAGAATTACACTGACAAAGTATATTAATTATATCTTCATGGCAGCTGACTGTGGTGATTGGTCAGTCCCAGTTCTAATCTCCACCAACCTTGGCTCCAATCTGTAATAATAATTATCCCCCTTCAACTTTTGGTTTTTGAAGATTTGTATCTACTCATCCTAGACATTTGGACTACATCCATTTCATCTTTTCAGATATTTTCCAGTTTTTCATCTCTTCCCCCCAGCCAAACGTTCTGCTTTCTTTAAACCCTTATCTTAGAGCAGTATATCCCTTGTATCATTTAAAGATAGTGGGGCTACTAAAACCCAAATTACCAGAGAGCAGGGTGTGTTAAAACACCCCCTGAATTCTAAAGCATGTGTTTCTCCTATATCCAGACCTATGCACCTGCTGTGCTCAGTGCTCAGTGCTCACCTCTGAACTTCAGGTCCCCAAAGTGTTATGTTTTATGTTTAAATGCTTCCCCTGGGCCACATCATTTTGCAGCATAAAGTCTCCTTTGCTATGTTGAGGATGCATACATCTACTGCTCTCAAAACACCTGGATATTGTTAACATGTGTGATTAAATGTTTTATCAGGACGAGGTAGTGGTTCTTTTATTTAATCCTCACAAAGAGAGTACACCTCAGGATAAATTTGGAACCATAAGCTTCTGTTAAGGCCCAAGCTAAAAACAGATAAAAGCTTACCTTTGTAGGAATATTGAAAACATTTAAACATTCCTTTCCCAAGCTAACCTAACACAGGTACAATTGTAAACATTAAAAGCCATTTGTAATCTTACTCCATCTTACATTAGTGCAGTTTATATGTAGCTGCTCATTATCTGAGCACTTCAATGGTCACTTTTCTGCTTGTATCTGCCACGAAAGTTGTGATCAGTGGTGACAGTGAGTTAGGCAACTGAACGATCTCACATTGGCCGACACGATTTCTGCCTTCAAATCAATTCCTTTTAAATGTACATTTTTGTCCTTCATTCTTTCAATTATTGTTATATTTTACTCGTGATTTCTCCCAGCACTGATAACTTTGTTAAGAAAATATGGGATATAAAAAAGAATACTATGGGCAATGCAGAGTTGCAAGATCCAAAATACAAACCCAGAACCTTCTTATCATTAAGTCATAGCGCAAACGATTGCACCACCACAGGGAGTCCAACTTGAGCTGGGTCCTCAGGCCTCTTTGACATGTGTACAGGTGATGAAGTGGTTGTGGGGTGAGGAAATGGTCAAGTTGGCATTTACGGAGGCATTCCACTGGATTAACATGGTTCTGGCTTCTCTCTGCTTTCTCTCATTTTGTGTGTTGGGTAAGATCACAGTCTTAACTCTGTATTGAGGTCATAGCCAGGTCATCTGCCAATAACGTACTAAAGACTATGTTATGACTAGCTTGAATTCTTCCCAGTCAACACACTGTTTAAGCTAACAGTATCTCCTGGAGATTGTTTAATTTTTTTTTCTTCAGTTGTATTGAGAGTTGATGAACTTTCTAATTGCTTACTTTTATTTCTAGATAAAGGTAGTACCTTCTTGTATTAAAGAGTTATTTATTCTGAAAAGTAAATTTCAACATTGTACTCGTTTTTAGCAGAAAGATCATTGCTCATCCACTTTATTTATTTCTGCACATTAATATTGTTTTTGTTTATTTTTTTCCTGTGTACACTCATTTTTTAGTGTGATGTTGATGTATTTTGCTGTCCCACTGAATGTAGTTTAAACTGTTACTGTTGGTTTGCAATGTACACTGAAAAATAAACATTATTTACTCAAATCTTAAACTTAAAACTTAAAAAAATACTTCAATTGGCAATGTACAATTGAATAAGTTTGTTCAAATTAAAGTGAAGAAGTTATATCAACACAATTGATAACCTTAGTAAAATGTATTTGCTTCTAAGCTACATCACTGGAATAAGAAAACAGATCACTTTTGTTAGCTACAGTTTATTTGAAGACCTGACCAGGGCCAGTGTTTAAACACTGTTTTGTGTGTATCTTTTTTGGAAGTGATTTTCTCAAGGGTTATTAATGAATGTGAAAAACTGGCTTGTGTGCAGCAGAGGATCATGAACAATAGTAGTTTACTCAGCAAAGGCACAGAGAATGGACACTGAAGGCTTGTATGCCAGTGTAGAGCAGGAGAACAAAGGGAGAGTCAGTCGAAAGGCACAGTCAGCCACTATTAGAAGCCCTCAGTCAGCAGTAAAACTAAACTGAGTTAGTCAAGTTTCTCATGGTTGGGGGGGGGGGGGCTTGATTTACAAAAAATACATCCTCATCCAGTAATACATGTACAAAACTTGACCCATGACCCATTACAAGTAGAGAATGTTACTTGGGATAAAAGAACGATGAACAGGGATTCTGGTGCCACTTATCTTTCTTCTTATTAAGGCAGTTTTAAATTTTTTATAATATATTGTTGTTAAGGGGGAATTTACTCATAAACATTTGCACTTCTTTGTTAGCAGGAGCCATCTGCAGAAGACAAAAACCTTTTTATTTTTCCATTGAGAAAAACCTGCTTCACATTGTTTTGCTTTTCTTTCAACAAAGAAACACTCCATTTCTAATATAACCGATGCTATAGCAGCTTACACTAAACTCTTTTGTAGCTGTCATTTTTATTGTTCTTGCTGTTGCTACACCTTTTTGCCAGTGACGGAGGAAATACTTTACTTACATAAATGTACAAATAAACAGACAAAATGTACTCAAGTAAAAGTTAATGTACCACATTAACCTTTCTTTTTGTGTAGAAGCAAGTGAGTATTTGCTTCCAAATGTACTTAAAGTATTAAAAGTACCTGCTGATGTAGCCTATTCTATTCCCTAATCCAATTATCTATGGCTGAGCCTCGGCCGATGCCTTTTCCAAATCCATTTCAGGTTTCTTAACCAGTGATGCGGCTGCTGCAGGAGTCTGATGTTCCCTGCCCACTCTGATTGGATCAGTGGATCAATTCACCTCGCACTATTGATTACATTTAGAAATATAAAAAACAATATAAACATGTAACAGTGTAAAAATATATTGGATCAGAATGTAGAGATATTTACTGATACATTTAGTGAAGTAAAAGGGATTCAAAGTACCCGGAAATAAATATAGAGAAGTACAGATGCTTGAAAAATGTACTACTTAAGTATAGGTATGAAGTAAATGTACTGTCTTACATCTCACTTCTGCTCCTAGCCCGCACCAGCACCTGTCAGGATAATTCCTCCCTCATAGGACACTGATTGGTCTGAACCACTGTGGTTCGCCCACAAATGAATAACTAAAAGCCAAGCAAGATGGATTCTGGCAAGAAATACAGCTGCCTTGTAAGGCTAGCCAGCTTCAAACAATAAAGAAGAATGTGTGGACTAAATAAGTTGATATCTCTGGTCTGGGTTTTGACCCTTAATCAGTTTGATGTCTATCATGAATCTAACAAGTTAAGTCTAATTAATATTATATAATAAAAGGTGATTGCAATCAAGAAAAGACGAAAATCACCACTCGTGGCCTTCAGCTTTGTGTGTAGAAGAAATTCTTTATTATCATAGTGTGAATACTTCAGACTTCTTCATAGATATTTGTCACTCACGTTCCACAGGACATTGGTATTGTACACAGTATTTTTGTAAACATAGCCCAGGAAAGACAGGGTGTATTTGTTCACATCCGCATGTGACAATGTAACCCTGGATTACACTATAATATAATATTCTTTTTCTAAATAGTCCATCTTAGCTATACATCAAACACAAAGTTATGACTGGGGACATTTACGTTTAAAATACTTTACATTCACGCTTTGTAATAAACAATTTGATAAATACAAGATTAGATATAACAAAAGAATATATTTATATATTTTTTATATCTTCTTATATATTCCACATAAATTATATTTTTTCGATGTGGCTTTATTCCTTTCAGTAAGGGTGTTCTGTTACGATTCAAGGTTCAAATTCAACTTCATTCGAATAAATAAAAAAAATAAGAGAAAACAGAAAAAGATGATCAAAAACATTCCTAAATAAACATAATGGCACTTCTAAGGTTATTAAAAAAGAACGTCACAAGATATGTTGATGACAGAATAATAGTGTGTTCACAAAACGCCAAGCTAATTTTTTCACGACAAGCCAATGCAAAGACGCGAATAGACACAAATTTCACTCGCATCAGGCGACACAAACAGCACGAATGATGTGATATGAGAGATGCAAAGATGCAGAATTGCTCGAGTTGAAATATTTGAACTCGAGTGAAAAACTTGAATGATGCCATGTTGCAAAAGCCAATCAGCATTGAGAATGAAACCCACTGGAGAAAGTGAACCAAGCTAGCAAGTGAATGGGCCACTGGTAGGCAGGCCTCAGGTAGTCAAAATCGCATCACTTGACCCTTAAAAATTGGCTTTGCGTTTAGTGTGAACACAGCATAAGAATTGTATATCCACTACTCAACATAGTAGTTAAAAACAGTGCAGTGAAAGAGGTATTCCTCCATGTACTGAACGCTAACAGCAATACTGTATGGCTGACAACAAAATCTGAATACACACAAACTCTCTCACTCTCTTGCCATCTGGAGAAAAAGCTCAGAAGCACTGAACAGACGAAAGTTTGTAACACAACAACGATTCAAAACTGTAACAGTTACGCCATTTGTTTAGCTGAATTTTTTCCCTGCATCTTAAGTGAGCAGCCAGGCACTGATCAGGATCAGTCTTTCTTTGAGATAAAGCTCTGGTTGTGAGTCTGGCCTTTCAAAAAGCGTAAAGAGGTGAATGAAGCCTGCCTCTTTTTTTCTTTTTAAAGCTTTGGAGTGATGCATGCATTATTCCCTTTTTCTGTAACACACAATATGTGACAAAAAGCATTATATCAGGCCTGGTTTCTCTTCGCTAAGGAGCTCGACCTTGATGCTCTGTCGACCTGCAGCTCTTTGACTTGAATGTCAAAGGACCAGGTAGCCGGCGAGCTGAGCCGTTCCACAAACTGTGGTTGGATTTAGTGGGTTCCTGAGTCAACACAGTTTATTCTATTTCTTCCTGTACGGACTTTAAGAAACATGGAGTGTCTCGCTCGATAAGGCACTGACACATAGAAGCCACTCAACCGACAGAGTGACAATAATAATAATGTTATAATAATAAATAACCACAGGCCGAAAAAGAAAACTGAAATATGCTTGTCTCCTCTTCAGTAATAGGGATTGTTTTGGTTTTATTTTAGTTTATATCCCTTCTAGGAGATTATAGTCACATCACTAAATATAAAAATTAAATAGTATTATAATAATTAAAACTGTGTATAAAAAACATAATAATGTCCATGGGCGAATAACAGTAGATTTTCCCCACCGGGTGCCCCTCCCTTATGAGCCGAAGTTGTAGAATGGTTGAAATATGAACAGGCATGACTCCGAAATCAAAGTGCTTAAAGCCGCTGTTGACAACGAATGCCTTGGGTGGTAGATGCACAGGAGAGGGGCTGCTGCGAGACAGTGGAGACTGCTGCTCTCCTCATGTGTCCGACCACTGGTAGCACAATAGACGGGACAATGGACGAGGGAATTCTGGGTATTCGTCATCAGATGGCCAACCAATGCTTGAGCTGGAAAACAAAATAAAGTGTTGGGAGTTGTCGTCAAATGTGTTTTAATGTTGCTTTTTCTGCTTTCTCACTGATGGGGTATTTTCTCAACGTCATATAGTGGAGTAGGTTGTTTCCTCACATTTTGTTTCACTTTTAAAGGAGACATATTATGCTTTTTCACTTTTTCAGTACTCCAGTGTGTTATAAAGGTGTGTTATCTAAAGCCCTAGGCAGTAAAAGTAGCTCCTCTCCCCCCAAAGAAAACACTGCTTCTGAAGCCCCTGAAGTAGTTTGGCCAAAACCTTTGCATCATTGTGATGTCATGTGACATCACACTGCACCAAATTTGCACAACACACAGCTAGTCTGGTGCGCCCCCTAACGAAGCCAGGAACAGTGGGAGCAGAGGTCAATATTTCCAGTATATGAGGAAAATTATGTTTACTGAATATTCAAGCATGTACACTTTTTTTCCAATGTCCCCAGTTAAGATAATAAACCTGAATATGAGCATTATATGTTTCTTTTAAAAAGCGTACATCCAAAAGTATTATTCCTTTCATTTTGCCCATGTTTTTTACAGTAGATATTCCCCACATTTTGTCATTTTGACAAATTAGCAACAGTAAGTCATAGTGCACAAATCAATTTGCTAATTCCATGTGTTCAAATACAGATTAATTGCAGGCTCCTTCAAGTTAGTCAGAAAAGATACTTACTGTAAATTGCCGTATATTTCCCTCAGCCACCAAATGATGTTCATGTTCTGGAGTGATACAATATGCTATCCTCTGCAAAACAAGTAATAACACCACATCAGTCTCAACCCTGAGCTCACAACATGGCTACCATCTGCAAGGCATGTATAAACTGGCCCTTTAATAACTGTCCATACACACTACTGTCAAAGTAGGTAAACCACATTTTTATAGAGAAAAGTTTCTATTGAAATTGACTTAGTTTAATGTCTAATTGTTTCTGTAATAAGAACAATGCACAAACAAATATTTTGGAGATTAAATGGGATTTGAAATAATCAACATTTTTGACACATACAGCAGCCAAACATACACACTCTCTGGAAATCAAAAGTTGTTCAGAAGGGTTTCATGATTCTGCCTTTGTTATGATGAACTTTTGAAAAAAACTGTTTTGGTCCTGACCTTGTTTTCCTTGAGTTAAGTTTAGTTTAGAAGTGTGGGTTGTGTTTGGGTTGTTCATTCTGAGTTCAGTTTCCTGTTTTATTTTGAAGTTTTGCTCCTTGTTTCTCTCTAGCTAAACTTCCTGTCTTTGTCCTGTTTCCTGTGGGATCGTCTGCTCCTGTTCCGAATGTGGTTCACCTGTGTTCGGTTATCCCTGCCTTCCTTGTGTATATAAGTTCTGGTGCTTCCCTTTGTCTTTGTCAGTTCGTCTTGTTCCCCGTGTTCATTATTGGTTGTGTGAGTGGCAGCTCTTTTCCTAATGTGTATAATTATTCTTTGGCCACTGTTTTTTGAACCCTCCTATGTCTGCATTGAATTAAAATACTTTTTAGCTTTTCACCTTGACTTGTCTCCTGCATTTGGGTCCACCTGCTCACCCCGTCACAACAAAAGGTTTTAAACAGAGGTTCACACTGATGTGTTCGACCTTCTGTCCAATTGATTAAAAACCAGCTCCCTGAGGTTTAAGTCTGGAGACCTTGCTGCTCTTCATCATGTGAAGCCTCTGTCTGCTTCTTTTCTTCTGAGGTCAAACCCTGGTACTCCCTGTTTTAGTTATTATCTTGCTGCAGGACGAACCCCTGGCTAGCCCGCCTGTCTTCCTTTATTACTTCACATTATAATAGAAACATATTGTCCGACCCATACCTGAAGTCCAATATTAAAAATTAAACCGAGAAAAATTCGGTAATAACTTTCCACCGATAATGTATCTACTTAAAATTTTGTTTTATTATTTAATAATCGAATGCTTGCCTTCTTAAATACATTAGTAAAACAGTTCATGGAGGTTATCTCTGCTTAGAGATGCCATCTCTTTCCAGAACCATGTGAGGAATTCTCAGAGCAGTTTATTCTGGTCATCATGAAGAGAACAAAGCTAAGGAGTTTAGGAGTTTTCAGGATTAACCTGTGGGGAATCTTCAGGCCTGAGTAACAATAGGAAATGCCAATGGGATTTCGGACCTGTTCCAGTCGAGTGACCCACTCGTTAGCTGCTGAGGGTTCAAAACAGCTCTCTTGGATAATTACAAACATAAACTCTGACTGCTTTGAAGTGATGATTTCATCTGAAAGTGAAATCTCACAGTGTCATCAAGATTAGAGTTTCCTCCAAATCCGACAGTTGTTTTCAAGTTGTGCTTGAAACACAAACATACTGAAAAGCCCTTTGGCCACAAGTGTTCTGTTTACCTCCAATTACACTATTATGTAATGTCTAGCTACACTGTGTGTGATGTCCAGTTTTATTTTTACTGTGTACCAGTGTACACTTGACACTTGAATCTTGAAATATTCATTCAAAAGCAATAAGAATGCAGGTTAAACACATTTTTTACAACTTAATTGGATACTGACCTGTTTTAACGTTCCTTTTACGCTGAGTATTTTATAAATAGCATAGACGGGGACAAACAGCATGGAGGACATGGCCACACCCCAGCCAACTACATTGGACCAGTAAGGGAAGGTGTAGTCATCATACTTTAGGCCCGAAGATGTCACAGCACTGGCTATTACCACAAACTGTGAAAGGAAAAGGAGAGGGAAAGAGAAACATAGATTAGTAGAGTATTAGTGCGGCATTAAATATTATGTGGAGTCTGAGGCAGAGATAAGCTGAGGGGAAATGAAGAAACAGACACAGCGGAACCCAGGTCAAGAACTGAAATATCTTTATCAGAACAGATAATCCTTATTAAGGTCCCTCTGTAATTTCTTTAAAAGTTCGTCTGTGTGCACTGTAATAAATCACTCTCCCTTTCTGTAACCTGATTGACCTGTTCTGGACTAATTCATGACGGCGCTACCTGTGCTCTGTCCCTCGGAAACATCATTTGCAGTCGTGTATCATGGAGGAGTCAGTTTACCGGTATACCCTGCTTTTTCATCTGACTACCAAAGGCCATGTTAGTTGAAAATACCACCTAAAGTGCGACAGATCATTGAGTCTCCGTTAGTTAGAAATTTTGATACAGACAAAGTGTCAATTAATCAATAAAATCATTTAAACCTCAGTGGTCTAGTTGGGTGCTGGAGGCAGCAGAGCTTGTAGGGGCCAAAAGGTTGGACTTCACACCTGTAGAACATTGTTTTGACCTGCCTGTACCTCCTGATACACATTGACGGTGTATGCACACATGGTATTAAAGGTAAAATGTGAAAATCTAGACTAAGAGAAAATGAGTAGATGAATATAATTGGTTGGATGGGGAATGTGTTTCCTCTAGACATCTCCTATGGCACAAAATACAAAAACAGAAAGAATTTTTTTTTATTGCTCTATTTAACTTTTTTGCGAATGAGATTGTAAAAAAATTATAATTTTTGACATAAAAGATCTGTCTTTCCTATATATCAAAAGCTATATCTTTAAACAATACTAATTAATTGTTTTCATTTTTGTAATTTACATTATCTTAATGAGATCTCCTCATTGCTGTGAAAATTCCTCTCTTGTCCAGGAGAGGCTGTCAGCAGCCGTATGTATTAAAGGAAGCACATGGCTGTTTACTCCCACCCCTGGACGACAGCAGACCGAGCCACGTGCTTCCTCTTTATCCAGCCAGTGATAAAGTCGCCTGGAGTCGGAGAAGGTTCCATCTATCCTCTCTGTTCTGTCCTCCCTCTGGGAACAGGCCACAAGCACCTCTGCAGATGATTGAATATGAGGCGCTGTGTAAACGGCTTTTCCTGTGTGCCCACAAAACTATTACATCTATTTACTTGAGCTGTTATTGATTCTGATTGCAATGCAATTAAAGTTCTGATGCTGGCCAGCACTGTTTCTCTGATGCATAAGCTTCTGTATGCAATGAATGATGGCGTCATACATCTTGCAAGCATTTGTGCTGGAATTTCCAACACATTAGATTATTCCTGTCAAGGACACAAGCCCTGAATGTAGCTACATCCATTTTCTTGACTCCTCTCACCAGAAGAAAAGCTGGGCTGACAAATTTCCAGCAGAGCCTCCAATAAAGACCTGGCTTGAAGCCCATCATCCGCTCGATATCTTCGCTGAAGCGATCCACACCTGGAGAGAGATGTTACACAGCACAGGTTACTGCAGAGCTAAAAGTTATACACACTCAACATTTTAGGCCACGCCAAGCTCTCTGTGCCAAGTATGTGGTCTCAGCAGGCAGAAGCAGAGCAGCACTGACATGATGATCTACACCTTCAAGTCATTTTTTACGTGTCTTTGATTTATTTCCTTCACTGTCCCATCAGGACTGCCAAATTATTTGTTTTCTTCTCCTAAAAGTACAAGTTTCTTCTCAATTATGACTTTATTCTCTAAAATTTAAATGTCTTGAGTTATATTTATGTTTTGAATTTTTCCGACTGTATGTCTAGTAATTTACATGAAACATTTTTTGTCACTGTTGATTCTTCTATCATCTGCACATACAAGTTTCAATGTGTATTTTTCTTAACTTAAATTATATCAAGAGTTCGAGAATGTGTGAGTGAAGAGACGTTTCAGTTTTCACTCGTCAAATTCATTGTCATGTTGCAATGGCATTAGAAGAAATCTATAAATGTTTTGTGTTGATAAACAAATGTAGTAATTTTTTTGAAAATAATTTACGTACTTACCATAAAACCACGACACTCCAATGGCCTCAATCAACACAGCAAACAGTATGGAGGTCCCTGCTGCATACTTATCTAATAGAGTCAGCACGTAGATCCCACCCTGTAGAGAGGAGAGGAGACAGAGAGGATTTCAGCGTAGGTGTGTGTGTGTGTGTGTGTGTGTGTGTGTGTGCCACGTGTGGTATATAAACCTTCACCCTTAGAGATGAGTGGCCCCCTGTGTGCAGTCACATAAACACTAGTGTTAACATAATACCCTCTTTGTATCTGCTTGCCTTTCATCGGGAGGTGAATGGAAGTGCACTTTGAAGAGAGAAAGTCGGAGCGTAGACGAGCGTCACATGACAGCGAGGGGTTTTTGTTGGGCGTTTGATTTGGATCCTGAGAATCAACAATCGCTATCTTGTGTAAGTGGATTAACATGGACAAGGCATCGTTCACTATCCCCCAAAGAATTATTTATTGGATTCAAGAGAAACCATGTGATTCACAAACATCACGTCTTTCTGTCTGCCTGAGTCTGTGTCCCGTTCAGCATTTCTCATCACTGCTGATACGTGAATGCACGACAACCTTTGAGAAATCGAATGATTTGCTCCCTCTGTACAGCTCTAATAACATTCTAATGTGTTATCTGATGTGACCTAACTAAATGATTTCTTTGAGAGTTTCGTCATCAAGGGACTTTAGTTTTTCCTTTCAGAAAAGGGCGGAATCGGTTTGAATCTGTGATGTATCTTGTTTTGACATTGCAAATCAACTCAATCTCTCAAATTTAACACACCATTCAAATCCAATATATTTTGAAACATGCATTTCTGTCAGCCAGGTTTTTAGTTGTTTTCGGTATTTGTACACGGACAGTATCATGGCTGAGTGAGTGTATGAATCTTTGTCATGTTAGACGTGAGGCTTTGACATGTGCTTCATTCAAGTATTGTCTGTAAATATATGGTGACAATATGACACTGACATTAGTAACGCAGAGCAGGGCCACCAGGAAGGTTCCAAAGGCTGTGGCGAAGGTGAAGATTTTCCTGTTTCTCTTGAGGAACTTAAAGTCGTCCGCCAGGCCTGTGATGACCGCCTCCATACCGCCCATCTGACGCACACAGAGAGAGAGAGAGAGACGACTCATGCTTATTCCTAGATCCAAGTATAATTATCAACACTTTGAAAGTATGCTTTTGTATGCAGATACATTCAGTACTGTATAGTCAACTAAACAGCTGTGGTCCCAATGTATATATTCTGTGTTATGCAATCATCAAAAAAATAGTATTCCAGAAACACTAATTTAATTATTGAGTTCATACCTCCACCCAGGCCCAAAAGTCCCCTTATGAAAACACATTAAAATTCACTCGATCCCCTCTGAGAAATCAATGAAAATGAAAACCTAAACTGTCCTTATCTTTGTACAGTGTAAGGAGGCCGGCCCCCACAGCGACAACGCTAACCACTGCACCAATGCCAGGGTACCACGATGTCTTTCCAATCAGACTGGCGTGGGCAAATCTAACCTTTTAACATCTAACGAATGTTAATTCAATATTGCATTTACAACATCATGTGTCCATTAAAACAGGTTGATAGAATTTCAATTTTGACGAATTGAGTAAAACTTTTTCATCCAGCAAGGGTTGGAAATGTGTCTTTGGTTCTACTTCACTGGTATAATTGTGTTAAATAAAACGTATTAAGTAATCAAGTCATAAGGCTGCAGGTTTATTTATGTTAATAGCACTCAACAGTCTAGTTTAACATCAGTCAGACTGTGAGCAAAATCTGATATAAATTAAGAAAAGCTTCTTCAAGGAGGGAAATGTTAAACAACATTTTACTGTGTTCTCTACTATATTATTTTCATGTCATGGCAGATTAAACAAAAGTCAGGGTAATCTGACTTTTTTAAAGCAAACTGGTACTTTCCAGAAAAAACATGTGCTATCTCTCAGATTTGAACTAGCACAGGGAGGTTGCAGTTTCCCAACAGTACTCCTCAACAATACTATGCATGGATATCATCACCAACCTGAAGGTTTTCTTGACATATACACTTCCATCCCACGTGTGGTTAAAACGATATGATCTGCAGACAAAGTGTTTGTTGAGACTCACCGAGCTGTCGATGCCCAGCGTCAGTAACATGATGAAGAACACGATAGCCCAAAATGTTGAGCCAGGGAGTGTAGAGATCGCCTCAGGGTAGATGATGAACACCAATCCTGCCCCTGTAAGTGCACACACACACACACACACACACACACACACACACACATATACACACACACACAAACAAAAGTTATGACATCCCCAGACTAATAGATGCTTTTACAAAGCGAATATTAAACTGAATAAAAACCTGCTCACCCTCTGTTGCCACATCTTCTATTTTCACCCCATGTTTGTAAGCCATGTATCCCAGCACGGAGAAGATGGCGAACCCTGAGAAGAAACTGGTGATGCAGTTCACAGTGCTGGTCAAGAGAGCATCCCTAGAAAAAAAGTTGTAGCTTGAGTTAGGATTCGCTGACTTAATTTTTAACAGAACATGGCAGCATGTGTGTTACTAACATTGTTGAATCACTGCTAAAATCAGTGTTGCTTAATATCTTTTAAGTTTCCCATGAGTCTTCAGCCCAACACTGTGTTTTAGGAGAGATTTTCAGGTTAATGAGCCGCTTTTGACCTCTGCGCCCGGTTGGTGGTTCGATCAGTAATTACTGTGCTGCTGTTGTGGCCTCACACCTGTGGCTGTCGGCCTCCTCCAGAGCCGAGGAAGCAGAAACGTCTCACAGATACATTCCCTTCCCTCTGATTTTCCCTCTGATCTTGTGCTCTTATATGTTTTCCTTTGTTTTTATTCACAGAGCCAGTGGCTCCCTCAAAACCAGCTATGTGAAAAACAGGGTATATTAAAAGAAGGACATTTGTCCATTGTATACTCAAAACTTTCCTTTAAAAACAATTCTAAATAACCCATTTTAATCAAAGTTAGTTGATCTAGCACAGGAGTATATGTGTACATCGAGTACAGGAGGAGGCATCAATGTCTACTCTTTTATGTTTCATATATCTTAACCTGGTTAAAATAACTATGTTTTTATGTCTTTTATTCTTATAGACATTGTATTTCAATTTATTCAGTCAAGTGTTAAAAATGGAATTAGTTTCTTCTTTTGAGCTCTGAGGGTCTTACATAATTTCACCCTGTATGATTCCCCTGAGTACAATATGAAGGAGATTCAGACCCCATGCAAAACTCAAAGGAGAGAGGTTTAGAGGATGGATGGAAGAATGGAGTGTAAAGGACACATTGCTTTTCATTTACTGCAGTTTGCTTTCATAGATTTCATCCAGCTGTGTGGGTATTTGAACATAAAATCTGTGTTCAATTCTGGTCTGGCCTTTTACTTAGTTTAGATTTGAGTTTTGAATTCTAATGGTAATGTGACGACCAATCAAAGTGCCTTATGTAATGAGTCACAGTCACACACACATTTACAAAGTGCTTTTCTATTACACTTGTCCTCATACAGCGTTGGTACATCTGTTAAGTTAAGACTCTGCATATTCCATTTCCTCTCTTATTTTGTTCCCGACTAACACTTTTCAGTTCCTGGTTCTTGGTCAATTCACCACTACACACTTGTTACTGGGTTAGTTTCCTGTCCCTGCTTTTCCTGCCTGGTAAACCCTGTTCATTATATCTGCCAATTCTATTGTTCCTCTGCCAATTTTGAATTTTTACCTCCCTATCGTCTGTTTCTGTTTCTGGTTTCTTATGTAAACTGACTCTTTGTGTACGATCACTTGGACTGCGATTAAAGACGACGTCTCTTATCTTAAACCCCGGTCTCCGGTCTGATCTCAGCATCTGATTCCTCCGGCAGCATCACAGGCACTTTTCATTATATTTCACGCGTTGGAGGATCATTTACTTGAACTATTCAATGTTTTATTAAGAGACAAAATCATTTCAGCATTAGCTGATGCAGCGATGTCGTGAAACTATAGTAAAAAAGTTTTGCTGCTACGGGCAATGGGCAGTCACTAACAGCACCTCTGCATCCCATTAATGTGGAAAACATGAGCCAGCCTCATATCTGCTTTTTGTGAGGAAGAGGAGCACTAAGACAAATCAGTGGACGTACAGCACAGCCCTGGGCTATAATCTGACAACCCTTCCTGGCCTGTGCTTTATCTTTCCTGTTAACACCTGGTCACTGGGGTCAGCTGGACAGATTAGCATCACCTGTACCGCTCTGTGATCCAGTTACATGTCGGGAACGGCCGACTGCTTAAAATCACCAGGATGCTATGTGGCTGCTGGCTTGGTTTGCAAATATACTGCAAACGCTTACCTGTAGCAGTTGTTGTCAAATTTGTTATAACTGGCAAAAGCAATGAGCACACCGAATCCTGCTCCGAGAGAGTAGAAGATCTGGGTGGCGGCATCGATCCATACCTATACAGCAAAATAAAAGACAAATAGGAAGAATATTGGATTGCTAAAGAATATTCAAAGCACTGTTTTGAAGAGCCTATAAATGCTAACTCTCATTATTTAACTTATTTTATTATTCAAATGGTGCATTATGACCAATATGTGGAAAACTGAATCCTTTATTCTCCTGTACATTTTAGGCAGGTAATTGAAGTATGTAATTATATAATTATAATACTGGAATGGCACTCAGACAGTGTATATCTCCACCAAGGCCCAATAGTCCCCCTAAATTAAATCAAACTGCACCAAATCTCACACACTTATATATCATTTCCCCTAAATGTGTCAGATGATTATGTTTAGCCAAGATCAATAAAGTATTCACTGAAATGTTGAAAAATGCAATGTTGAAAAAAATCTTGGGTTCTTCCCCTGATCCGGATCCACAGCAAATTTGTATCCCTGATCCAGACTGCATCCTTCCAACAAGTTTCATAGCAACCCCTGTTGCTTATAAACAAGTCAACAGGGGTGAAAACATAACCTCCATGCCGGAAGAAACAACTACGTCTAGTGCCACAAATATTCAGCAAAATGTGAACTTCTTGTCAACCCCAACACATGTATATCAGTATCAGTTACTGGAAGATCGTATCTTACGTACGCGTGTAAAGACTATATTCATTCATTTACAAACATTCAGCATTGGAGGCACCGCTGAGTATCCAGCCTTTAACCCTGAGAGAGCTGGAGATACTCCACCCTCTTAATTACAGTGAGACAGACAGACGGCTCTCTAAATCTACATAGCCTCTGGCGTGCATGTTATTCATTTAGAGAGTAAGATGAATGGGCAGATAAACCCAAAGGCTAACATGAAACCATCCAGATATAAACAAATAACACCAAACTGCTATAAAACCTGGGATTTCACACTCAAAGCAACAATCATTCCTGTGTCAACCTTGTCTCTTATCTCCAACACTCATGGATGAGTTCAGATAAAATAAGATAATTCTTTTAATAGTCCCCCTAAGGGTAAATCCTCTGACCTCCAGATTGTTGAGCCGCTTGAAGTCGATGTGTAGGTAAGCCCTGATGCCGTCCATGGACCCTGGGAGAGTTACGCCTCGGATCAGCAACACAAAAAGGACCACGTAGGGCATAGTGGCTGTTATGTAGACCACCTGAACACAAACACAGGACAAACAGGGGAAAGGGCAAAAATACATCATATTGTCCCTTTTTTTCTTTGATTCTTTCTATCATTAAATAAATATTGAGAAATAAGAAAAAAACTGTCTAGAGATTATATGCTAAACATGCACAACATGTGCAGTGAGTTTGATAAACACTATGACAGCAACAAATCAGTATATTTGCTACAGTTTGTTGCGTGCATGAAAGTTATCTCTATAAACCGATTCTGAATGTAAATATACAGAATCTGTAGGCGACGGACAAGATTTTGGCGCCTTCTGGTTTCTGTTTCTAGTTTGACCAATCAAATGAAAGTCTTGGCCCAGATATTCCCTGTGTACACTAGAGACCCCAAAATATTGGCCGTTGACACCAGAGGCTAATTTGTCTTTAAACGATGGCCAATGAAAGTAACTACAGTAGCTTATATAGCATTAAATAAAAGGCTGAATGTGAGAGTCCAGCCCTCACAATGTTTATCACTGCCTTTTGACCCAGTACCATCAATTTATACTGATGCCTGTGAGAGTATTTGCTACAAATTCATCTACAGATATTTGTGTCAAGGTTCTTTTTTTATTAAACTAAAAGAAGATAAAATGTTGAGAAAGCAACGGTTATTTGTATTGAGTGGTGATCCAGGCCCCTACCTTCCCTGAGGACTTGACACCTTTCCACAGGCTGAAGTAGAGGATGAAGACCACCACAACCAGACACAGGGTCAACTCCCAGCGAGGCATGCCCAGGTCCTGGATGCCCCTACTCTGATGGAGATGCAGCACACCCCGTCTGCACGAAACACACAGACAAAATGAAGAAAAAGGGATCATGACATCTAAAAGGTTGTCTTTGGTTTTGATATATACTGCAAACTCATTTTCATCTGACAATAGTATATTTAATATTATTTTAGGTGATATGTGATGAAACAACAGCGTCGTATTGTTAATAGATGACAAAAATATGCACCATGATCCATAGGAATATAATAAACACTGATATTGTGCCTCAGCAACACATCAATGAGTTTAAATATGATAAGAGGGACAAAATGTTATCTTATGTTATTTATTTCGGCCACATCTTAACGTTCAGAGGTGTTTTTGTAGAACAGGCCCACCCAGGGGGTTACAGCAGCTGGGAGAGTCTAAACCAAACAGCCCACAATATAAGGCCTGAGGTGAAGATCTGCGTTACATCATGTCACCTCAGTTAAACACCGACAACAAACGCATTTAAAAGTTATTCAGCAGTTATGCAGGTTAGCGTGAAAGTATCCGGGTAAAAGCTCTGTTGTCTGGTTTTTAAAGTGCCTTAACCTTCTCTTTCTCATCTCTGCCCCACCACAAACGGATGCTTTAAAACTGTCAATAATGACCTCCGGGACTGTTTTGCTATTATCGGCCATCCTCGAGCAAAACACTAAATGTCAGATCAGTGTGGGAGTTCAAAAGTTCAAGTGTTTTATTATGACATAATGAAACAAGGGGAGACAAATGGTGTCTCTTCCTCCCCTGGCCAACAATTGACTCTAGCTGCAAGCTCATTCTTTAAGTTTCTGCTCTGAGGAGTGGGAAGGAAGCGCTGTATCGCACAACTTCAGTGTACAATACTGTAGTAAGAGCAAAGTTCACACGTTACATGCAATTGTTCTGGTCACTGATGTTATGAGCTGCAGCCAATGTGTCGTCCTGTCATGTGGTGATGGCCCAGGCTCCAGTGTATTTGAAAACGGCTTAAGCAACTGACTTTCATTAAGACTAAATCTCTATCTGCAGTGAAACACTATCCCTTAGTTGAGATATGCTAATCTATAATGTCACCACTGTATATACTAGTGGTTTTAATGAAACATAGTGTTATATATCATCTTAAAGTCCGGGTACCTCATGTTCTGTGTGGTGCGCCCTCAGGTGTCTCTTCAGGTTTGTGGTTTTTCCCACTGATTTCGCAGCCTCAGGGCTTCTCTCCAAACTATGCACTCGGTTTTTTCTCTCAGCTGCATCATGTTTGATGTTGGTGCAAATGTCAACCAGCCTTGTTGTCGTCATGTTCCTTAACCCTCACTTTATGTTATCTGATCATAACCAGCCGCAGCCTTTTAGTGCTTAGCTTGGTCCAATCAAGTGCGTTCATGGTTGTGCTTCAGGATCACAAGAACGACATTCAAGGAAAGACATTTAGAATTTTTGTCTCATCAAGGAATAAACAATAAATGTGGAGAGATTTTGTTAAAGTTTTTAATTTAGTCTTGTATTCTTTCATCAAAGATGTTGATATAGTCACAGTTAGTGTTTAATGACGCCAGTTTCTTGACGACGACTGTTGTCTAAATTTCCACAAGCGAAATGACTGTGTAGGTCATTCTGTAATGTTTGTTTCATTAGGACAGTTACAAAAGATACGATTTTGCTGCGTTACTGTTGAACACAGTCTGACACAACAGCAGCATCACATGTACATGATGCTTTCTTGTTTCCTGTCGGATTAATACAATGACAGTATGTATCCATGGAGCCACGGTCCATGTGAAGACAGTGACTAGTCACTGAACACGAGTGGAGGAATAAAAAATGTTCCAGTCATAAATGTTTGCACTGTAAAAAAGGTGTATACATGAAAAGTTCAAATCCCCTCTTTGAAGTGCATGAAAAAAGCCCCATCTGTTTATACTGTATACTTCAAAGACAGATAGCTTCTGTGAAGACTGTGCAGCCCAGAGGAAGTCTGTGAAATGACTTTGACAATACAGGACACATGCTGAGCTTGACGCACTAAATATATTGAGCACGCAGCATGGCCAATAATCAAACCTGCTGAAGTTCCACTCCCTTGTACATGTATGTTTATTTTATCAGCCTCTCTGGATATTGTTCAGCCTCCAGGGACTTGATCTATTATTAGTAAGTCAATGATTTTACTTGACAGGAGAAAGTCAGTGTCAAAGTCAATCATATGTAAGCTCCGGACCTGTGAATTGTTAAAAACCTCAGGAAAAAGAGTGACATGATATTACTCGAAAATAATATATGAATCGTAAAATCGTGAAGTGAACCATATATTCCAGGTGGACTATTGCGCTTGAAAAATAATCAGCGAGTATAGTGTGTATGGACGGACGGACAACAATAGGGCACTTCAAGGCAGATCTTGCTTGGGGTTGGGCTCTGTAGGGGATAATAAATCCTCTTTCTTGCTGCTAGCTTTGAGCACACAGCGGCGATGCCAAGGCACAGCGTGAGGGAGCGAAGCCAACTGAGTAAACACTTCTCTTCCTTCACCTCTTGCACTCTAACACAAACTGTATAATGGAAAGTTCTAGTCGGCTTTAGATTATAGCTGTAGTTGCGTGCATGTACATGTGTGGAATAAGGAGGGGTAACGGTTTGGGATCTTAAAAAGAACTGTAGTTATTTTATATATACTGGGAACCTAATAGTATTTTATTGTTAGGGTTTTTATGAGCTGCTGAGCTAAGATCCAGATGTTTGGGAGTAAGTTGGAGAGAAATCATACCATAGTTATTAATTACATGGTACCAACTCTACGGGCATTAAACTCGACCTTTCAGCGAAGATGGATAAGTGATGTCTGCATCACTTAATTCATCTCATGCGATTTTATTTTAAAATGACCTTATTACAGACAAACCTTTACTTCTGACCTTTTTTCCAAAGTTAAGACACAGATGTGCACTAGTTATTTATAGCACAGCAAAATTATGAAAGGATCAATGTGGTTTGCCTGTTAGTTGGTATTAAGATCCCATGCAATGAAATAAACAAGGCAGTAGTCATCACTCCCATCTTTCCTGAAATGTCAGGTTTATGGTCAAACTGTACTCTGTCCTGATAGAGAAGTTAAAAATGGCTAATGTGTAAGTTCTGTGTGATATTCTTCTAATAATGTAGTTATATGTTCTGGTACAAACAGTACAGTGTACATTACACTGTAACTCTGGTGTATTCACCCTGTATGTAGTGGGATGTAATCTAAAGCATTACCAACTTTTATTTTCATCTAACTTTATTTTACACCAAAGATGTTGTGCTCTGGGCTCATAATACAGAACAGTTCTTAATACAGGACTGTATTATTATGATTAAGTCCATGTTACAGCTAACGAGTTACCTTCAGAATAGAATTGAGCCTTAAAAGCAGGAAGACTCGGCTAATTTGTCTAATTATCTGTAAATTTGTAACTTCTCATAATAATAAATATTAGGTATAATATTTAGAATAATAAATAATAAATAGATTTCTAACTTGGCGCTTTGCTCCGTTTGCTGCATTGTATAGCTGTGTGTAGCACATGCTCACTCGCATATTCCTGCTATCTTCCATAAAGTTTTTACCATCCACACAGATTGTCAGACCTCATAGTTTCAGTTTTAACGCGTACTTGCAAGTGGCATGCGATGCAGTTTTCTCTCTTATGCAAGAACTTGTCTTTTGCTCTTTACCTGTCACTCAGAATCTGTGAGAGTCACTTCCGTGCATGTGACTAAGGTTTAACTAATTCTGTGGGAAACGCTTCAATTCCTGAATCTGCTCATTTTTTTTAGATCCGCTCCAAAATGTAATTTCCAAACGGTTCTTCCTCAGGCCAACCCTATTCAAAATTTCATGGAAATGGTTCTGGCTGTTTATTTATGTTTTTTAGGTCACTTAGAGGAAGCGGTGTCATATAATTACCTCCTTAAGTTCTTACAGTGACCATGTCCATAAACATTTTGAGTTGTCTTTCAGGCCAATGCCACTTATCACACATGATAACATGATATCTCAGGAACGCTTTGATGAAAATAAAGTTATTATAATTTGATGTTCAAAGGTCAAAACCTCTCGAACACGTTATCTCAGGAATGCCTTTGGAATTTCTCCACATTTGGAACAAACATTCATTTGGAATCAAAGACGAACTGATTAGATTTTAGTCAAAGGCCAAAAGCAGAGTTTATGTTTGTTAAAGGTGCCTGTCTACCATTTGGTGCACAGTGTACAGTGGAAGCTGTTTTCAGTGGTTCCTGAAATCCCAAAAGTATTTTGCAGGCCCGAAAAATTAGGGAGTTAGTTGAAAGATGCTAAACACTCTGTAGAGCTGAGTGGAACTACAGAAATATTGATTGATAACCCACAATAAAGGGAGATTCCCAAATACTGATCTGTCAAAAATCGAATGAGCTGATCCAAAATATCCACGTCTGTCACTTCTACAACTTCATAACCTGATTTCATCCTCCAATATATTTTCCAAAGGTTGTCTGAAACAAGTTTAATTCTTTTTTTAGCACTGAATAATGAATACCGTCAACATTATTGTAGCTGAGAACAGCAAGCTGGGCGGATTTAGGCATCACATGCAGGACTTTAACAATAATTCAATGATAACACAGACTGAAAACGCCATATGACCGGACTCGATGAAGGTGATATGGAAGTGAAATTTAATTCATGTGACATGGCTTATTTGGAAGATGTGGAGTGGAAGGGGCTCAGTGACGGCGGCCAAAAAAACTGACCTGGAAACAAAAGATCTGGGCATTTCTCTGCAATTAATTTTGTACCTCGTGCAGCCTCAAAAGAAACCTCCAAGATGTTAAACTCTCAAATCACAGCATCAAGTCAATTAACTGTACAGAATGAGGCTGTTGGAACTGAGCTTTCATGGTTAAGCTGCGGGACGGAAAGTCCAACACTTTTGGAAACCAGCTCCCCCAACACCTTTCTAACTAGAATGGAACCACATTCAAATTCACTACATCCGGATTTTTATTTGGAGCTGCACCAAATTGCACACACTCTTAAATATCAAGGTAAATGGTCTGTAGTTATATAGCACTTTTCTTGTCTTGATGACGTCAGGGGCAATTTGGGGTTCAGTATCTTGCTCAAGAATCGCAGGTCTTCTGTGGACGAACTGCTCTCCCTCCTGAGCCCCAGCCGGCCCCAATATCAGTCCCCTAAATCTGCCTTTTTTTCATTAGAGATCCATGAATTGTTTTTCCGAGAAATAAACGAAAATTAAAAAAAAAAACTATGTCGTAATTTTACAGAAAGTAAAAAAAAAACTAACGTTCAAACTGAAAAATTGACAGTGACAAGAACACCAACCCCACACATTAACATCCATTCTCTTCAGAACAACCCTGAAGCAGCCACATGTGATTTCATGTCAGGGATAACCAGACTTGATGAATAGCCCTCATTTAAACAAAGAGATCTAATTACGCAGACACTTGAGGAGATTGATTTCACCTAAGCCTCACATGCAATTTGACTTATTTGCTGAAATAATTACTTTTAAAACAACAACGTCAGATCATTTTGTAATTAATTAGATAAATTAGGAGGAAATTTAATCAAACCTCTCAGCTGTGTTTTGACCTATGATGCTTTTCATTTATTTCATTTTTTGTCCTGCTTACTCCGTTTCTCATCCTGTAACCAACATTAAAACACTGCGTCAGCCTCAAGTATACAAAGGCCAGCCAATGGCAGCCCTGTGTGTTAGGAAAAGCAGCACACCAGCTCATGGAGTGACGAAAAGAGTAAATGTGTTTAGAGTAACAGGGCCAAAGGGACCTGGAATGATGTTAAAGTGAACATTTACTGGCAGCGCAATATCAATACGATCAGATGTACAAGGAGGCCTCTGGGAATTACAACACCACACAAGGCCTCTGGGTCATGTACGGACTCTAAATTTCGTTCTCCAAATAAACTGATGTCTTCACGCTGCTATCTGTCTCCCAGAAGACCCTGTAGCTTTGAATTTACTATCAGCCAAAGATAAGGCGAATGCTAAAGAGGAGTTTCGCGGATCCTTCGGTCCCTTCGGATTGTACGTCTGGACACATACGCAGTTTGCGTGTTCCTGAGGGCTTTTTGTGTGTCGAGCGGTTGTGTATGCAACCTGAGTATCCGATTCTAATCCAGTTCCGCTGTTTATCCACCCACGACGTCACATGCCAACAAGATTGAATCTTTTCTTGAGGAAAGTCAAATGTGAAGGGAACAAAAGTGAGTTGAAATAGTTTACTTCAGGATATTGATATCCAAATAAAACACGACCCGCTCTGAGTGTTTCTCGGCTCTGGAGAGACATCAGACATAGTGAAAGAGAGACAGACCGTCTTACTTGTTGGAGACGCGTTTTCCCGTCTTGAGTCCTGGACAGACGGACCATCTGCTGAGGCCTTATGAATGCAGTGATTTATAACTGTCATTTTACACAGTATTTTTTATGCCTGGCAACAGTCGCACACAGTATGTGTCAACAGTAAATAACAGAAAGAAAGATTTTTAACTGTGATACGGATTTGAAATGTCTACAATGAAGATGGATGACACGTCTCCACTTCTTCCCACTGTCTTGCACATCTGGAGCCGTAGCCTTTGCAGTAGCGATTGGGGGATTTCAAGAACCCGTTGATACACACGCTCAACCAATTGCGAGTCAGTCTCAGATGTCAAATAATGACGTTTCCCCCATCAAATAACTTTGATGGTGAAACCAAAGTGTTTCACTTGAAAATACCTAATGCGTAAAACAACTTTCTGAAGCAGTTTCATTCATGGGACTCTGACAAGATAATGGCCATATTTGGCTTAAGTCATTAAGTCATTAGTGCAATTATGGATCTGGTGTCAGTTCATCCTGGGTTAAATTCTTGTATTTAATCAGTACATCCTGCTTGTTTAAACCAAAGACTCAGAGAAAAACGGAAAAATAACAATTTGTGAGTAAATCTATCCATGTTTCTATCCAAGTTCTACAGTCACACAGTCCTGCTGTTGTTTGTAAAGAAATACTTCTAGCACGTAACTTCTCATAAACCCTGAAATGTCAATTATACATTAAAGCCTAAAGCTACGATAAGTAGAGAATTTGCTACGGAGTTTGACTTTCTCACATGCACAACGCAGCGGGACGTTCTCTGCACAGACGAGTTCACAACAGCAACAATCCTCTGCATTATTCAGGCAAGAGGTGCAGCAGACAGAGACAGGAAGCGACGTATTGCCTCCGCCGCGGAGATCACGTGATTTCCACAACCCACTCAAGACACTCGGCTCATATCACCACAAACTCTCTTGACATCTTCGTCGGTGTCTTCTGTTGTGTGGCACCGCTTTTTCACCTGGAGACATTTGTTTTCTTTTTGTTTGTTTTTATTCACTTTTGTGTCTGTTGCGTGTTATAAGCATCAGCAGGTTCTCCTGCTGTGCTCTCACATTGAATTCTCCTGAATTTCTACGGACTTTATACTAAAAGGCCACGCGGAGAAATTCCACGGATAATCTGGGGCTTCTCACTCGGACATTTGCGTTCACACATCACCACCTCCGGAGAAAATACAGAGGAACTGAGGAGTTCAGTGAATGTCTGAAAGCAGCTTTAGTCAGCTAGTTTAAGACAACCACACACAACTTAACTGCTACACACACTTCAGATGTTGTCAATGCTGAAAGTCTGTGACACTTAATGAGGTCTGACACATCAACTGGTTATTCAAATACACAGCATTAATGTATGAGATGATTTTGGTGTGTAGGGCGTTAGTCAGCTGTAGTTGTTAAGTTAAGTTTGCTTTGTGTAGAGGAGGTTTCAAATATATTCTTTAAAATGTGTGGTAGTGTACAACCTATTATGAAATTCCCTGTACAACACAATCTAGCAAAACATTATCACTAAGACCTACAAAATGAACACCTTTCTGCCATTGTCCTGACACAAGGGAACATTATGCTCTGACTTATCTGAGATCACTTACTCGTAGTACTCCGCAGCCGGGGTGATCTTGTACTTGGCGTAAGATGTTCCGTTGCCGAGGAGGGATGCATTTATAGCTTTGGGGTCCGTGCAGTTCGGACTGTTCCAGCTGTTGTCACATCTGAGCCACGGCAGCTCGCTGGTCATGGAGGAGTACAGGTAGTACAGGGACCAGGCGATGATGACGTTGTAGTAGAAGCCGACGTACAGGGCGATGAGGATCACAGTGTAGCCCACACCTGGAGAAGACAGGGAGGACGAGATGATGGTTTACTCTAACACTGTGCTGTGCATACAAACATGACCTTAGGCAAGTTACACACCGACAGTACACGTATCTGTACCACACCACTGTCTTTACAGTGTTTTACAGCAGGGGTTCTCAATCTCCTTGAGGAGTGACACAATGCATGACTATTTTGGTCCTGGTTACTTCTTGTAAAAAGCAAATATCTTGTCAAATGAGGGTCCGTGGTCTAATTTGTGTCAGTTTAGGGAAACCACTGTTTTCAGAACATCAGCCTGGTGAAAGGTCCCCCGACAAACGGCCTCTTAGAGTTGATTGGATAAAGAGTCATTTTCATGCATCATCCCCATAAGGTACGTACAGTGTATAACTCCCTCTGTGCGGTGAAGGGTATATGCTGATAAACACAAACTACTTAATATGCATACACATCTACTTGGGCTTAATGTAGAATTTCCATTGAATTGCACTTCTTTTTTATTTTATCGTATCCCAAGTCATTCAGTCTCCTCTGGAATGTGACATCCTCACATGAAAACAGAGAGGTCCATAGACCCATCACCCACTCATTCCTCGGCAGGAAAATAACAAACCCTCCTCAGCGCTGGCGCCAACAAAAAGAACGACTGGTGCTGATTCAATAGTGCAGACAACGGTGGTTATCTGACTGACAGTGTTAAATAAGAAGTGATTGAATAAGAGGCTGCAGTGTGTAAAGGTCAGGTCGGATTTACTCTTATCCAGATACATGTTATTAGAGCTCCTTCTATCACAAATCACAAAAATAGTGAGTTTATTTTTGAACTTTATAGTAAATGTGCTGCAACCTTTTCCCTGTAATAAGGAACATGTTTGATTTGAAATGTAGGCGTGTGTTTCTGTCCTGGTTTGTTTTCACTCAGCGGAAATCTATGATGTTGCAATTACAAGAAAAATGAACATATAGAAATGCAGAGAGGTGATGAGAGACACTTATACGTCTGTGAGGGGAGAGGACATCATCAAAGGGATGAAAAGAAAGAGGAGGTAAAGAAAGAAAGGGCAGGACAGAGCAGGGTAAGTACTTTATGCGGTTAGAGAGACACAGGTTCATACACGTGCAGCTTCACATAGGTGAGTGTGTGTTTGTGTTACAGTTCACCTTTAAAGATGGGGCATATTTTCCAAACCGTAGCTGCCCCCTCCCTGTTATACTGGCCCAGAGCAAGTTCCATATAGAACAATGGCATCCCCGCTATGACCAGGAAAAGAATGTAGGGGATCAAAAAGGCACCTGGAGAAAGAAAGAGGGAATTACATGTTACATTTTGAGTATTTTTCTGCTCATTCATCTCTGGTGTGACTTACATTTAGCTCACGGTAACAGATGTTTCAATATTCATATGGAAATAAGTGCGAGATAAAACAAATTACCAAAGAGAAAAGTTGGAGAGGGGATTGACATTCTCGGAAAAAGGCCACGTAACAACATACTAACATACGAGCAGGAAGGCTCACAGCTATTTTCCCACTTCGCCTCAGTGGCACATCCACCAGCGAGGAAATGACCTCCCTGTAATTCAATTGTTCTCGACATTGTCCATCACAAATGACACATTATCTACTGTAATGAATACATTTCGCTGAGAGTCAATATGATTGACAGGGACGGCAGAGGAGCTGATCCTTTGGGGCACCGCGCACAACGTGTTGATTTTTTTTTTTTCTGAATGGACACGTCGGCAAACAGAGGACAGAGCAGTGCACCTTCTAGTGACCACTCTGTTGTCATGAGTACTGAAGGTAAAACAACACGGTTGGACACCATCCTTTGTTGGCTCAACCACGCACACCTATTTTCCTCTCGCTCTCTTACTACAGTGAAGCTTCACTGGTCAATGGGCTTGAAAACAGTGCAACCTGTCCCGCTCTTGTATTCAGACTTAAAGAGTAAGACTTGTTCTCAGGTTTTCAGATAGTTCTGGCAAATGAACCTCGCTGTATATTTAAAATCTGATATTAAGATTAGAATCTAAATGATTTACACGTCGAGAGGTAACTTCACTTGATGCGTCTGACCATGTGAAACAGTAGGAGTCCGTTTAAAAGCCACATCTGCATGAGACCTTTTCTTCATTCTAAGCTTTCTAATGAGCCATTAAGCAATTAAACACAATTAAACACCACTGTTTCCCCCCACTCACTGCAGGGAACCTTCAGTTTCCTATAGTTCTAATGGTGGTTATGTTGTAACCAAACCTGCAGAATATGACACCTGTATTTCCATACTCACTTACATTTTACAAAGAAATCTTGCAGGATATTAAAACAATGTATTCTGTGACAAACCCTTTTTTTTGGACATTTTTTATCTGTCAGTCTCACATGGTGCAGTTTGGAGTAGGTAGATGTTTTACACGTGATCTTTTTTCATGTGCATGCTTTGATAAAGAGATGTAAACTATTCCCTTCATAAAAAGCGACATATATCTTCTCATATATAGACCTGAGAGTATTGAAAGCTGATTAAATGAGATTAAAGGAACCAAAATCACAACAACTATACAGCAAAATGACAAAAGATTACTCGATCACAGAATGCTGAAGCCTCAGTGTGAATTTGGTTACTTAGTTCAATCTCACTGGGACGTTTACCTGGTGAAATAAATTATATATGATATCTATGAACAGTTTAAACTCATTTTAGACATTTTAAAGTAAAAGTAAAAAATTCCTTGGCACATTTTGCTACAAGGGTTTAGAGCCTGAACGTGTCAGCTCGCGTCATGATATTTATTGGTGACCTCCAAAATGTTTAAGCATCTGTTTACGCGCAGAATAAAACATGGTTAACTCACCTCCTCCATTTTTGTAGCACAAGTAAGGAAATCTCCAAACGTTAGCCAGGTCCACCGCGAAGCCAATGACCGACAGCAGAAAGTCAATTTTCTTGCCCCAGGTTTCTCGCTCGTCCTCGTCGGAGTTGGATCCGGGGTGACCCACGAGGTGGCCGGGGGTGGGAATGATGGAGGAGCTGGTGTACTGGACGCCATTCTGGTCCTTCACCAGGATCAGTTCTACCTCTTTTTTCTCCACATTGCACTGTTTCAGCGGGGCCACCGACGAGAGCTTGTGTTCTGGCAGAACCTGGATGTTCATCTTCTCTGCGGGTGAGTACACGGGAAGGAATCCCGCGCTGGTCCGGCGCTCTCACAGCCCCCTCCGGGAGCCGGTGGTCTGAGCCGGTGCACTGGAGTGAGGATCCCGCCGATACCACCCGGACAAGAGAGCGTTCTCCGCTGACACTACAGCAGAGACCTCCGCGTGCATGGGCTGGAGAGGAGGGAAGACAAACAAGAGAGTTTGGACAGGTTTGGTGCTGGTGCGTAAAGTTGCAATACATTTACGCACAGCGACAAATACAGGTTAGGACTGCCAGGAGGGAATAGGTGACATTATTACTCCTACAGCAGACAGACCTATGTCTGTGCCGCATTAAGATAAAAAACATTATAGTCTGATGTGCAGCAGGAGCAGGTGCCGAGCGATAAACACTTCAGAGCGAATTCCTCCCTGCGTCACCGGCGCGCATTGTTCAGAGCGCAACGATCTACCCAATTAAAACAACTACCTAAAACATTCCTCGTAAGGATAATGAAAAAGATAAATGTAGTTTTGAATATGTCCCCGTTACTAAAGCGATTTAAAGCCGTGCCACTGAAAGGCAAATCCCTCCGTACTTGGAAAAGCTAGGGATACCTCTCCATGACCCGGTGCTGTGGTTGTCCAGACGCATCTGAGGGACGCCTGCCCATTCTGAGGGAACTATAAGACTCGCCTTCTTCAACGGAAACCATATAAAAAAGCGAGCTTTTAAAACGCTCCCCTCTCTCTCTCTCTCTCTCTCTCTCCCCCACGTGATATTTTATAATTGAACACTTTCTCTCCAGTTTGATGTTGACTTGGCATGATCGCGTTTTTTTTTCATTTGCAGAGCTCATAATCCCCAAAACTTTTGCATCTGCTCCTGACTTGACAGGAGGGGAACAGTCACACGGCAGTATACAGGTTTAAAAATAAATCCACTAGTGGTGCGTGACATGGCCACTTACCTTTTCTATAAATCCCATAGTTTATCTCAAGAAAGAACCTGATGTAAACTTTAAAAGCTTTGGGTGCGTTTGTTTATTTGAAGGATACATTTTAAAGACAGACCGCCTCTTGTGCCTCAGACTGGTGCTTGGATTTAACATTTTCCAGGACACATAAGATCCCTTTACCTGCAGTTTCACATTTGAATTTTACATATGGGCTTCAACCAAAACTTTTACCAATGTTTTTAATTCAGACTTTATCTGTTTCTTCTCTGTTCTGAACAGATTGAATTACAGTTTTCTAAGAAGCAGTAAAAGCATTGTGTTCCATGTGTAATTCAATTCCACGCCAGCTTTAGCCAAGGGCAATGATTTCTATTAGATATGGTTGATCAGTTCATCCCATTAAAGTCAATAAATGTCCTCTTTGCTCTCCAGTGCTTGTTTTTATAAAAGCCTAATAGGGCTGGTTTTAGGCATTTTGTTTGTGAAGATTGAATAACTGCAGTGATGGTAAAGTAAAGGTTCGGCTAACATGGAGGGATAATGTGTTATTACTGATGTTTTCCCCTGAATATGTTCTATTCTTTGCACCTTTTTTGTATAGTCATGTACATTTGAATGTGTGATCTGATGTACTTGTGTGATGTTGCGCATAAAACTGGGCTTCTTTGAATTTCAAGCCATCAGTAATGTACACTGGCACATACAGTTTGATTGGAGCTGTCCCTCAGCTCAATATGCAGGTGTATATTCAGGTTATATATTGGAGAATAAAAAGGAACTGAACCCTTAACCTGCACCATCATGCTGAATCCATGGAGGTGTACAGGACTGCTCGAGGCAAAATTATATCATCCCTTACCTTTTAGTTTGATCCAGTTCCAGAGGCCTCACCTCTCGCTCTGTTTGAACGTTCGGACTCTCCCATCAGTTCCAAGCTATGGTTGAGAAGCTAATTGAACAAGACGCAGCCTCACAGTGCGACCCTCTGGATTTAACCTGCGCATTTGGTTGAGGTCGCATGAGACTCTGTTCCTTTCCTGTCTTTTTCACTCTGGATATGTCTGTAAATGCACTGCTACTTCTTTGCATTAACTCAAACATTAATCATAGCTACTTGCCCAAACCATACCCTTACCCTAAACTTAACCTAACCCTAACCCTAACCCTAACCTAAACATAAACATAAACCCAAACCTAACCCTAATGTTATCCTAACCTTAAAACATGCCCTCACCTTAAAATGTAACTATTTACATTATGGGCACTTAGATTTAGGACCCCATAAGATGAGTAATACCTGGTCCACACACACCTGACCTCACAGTTCCAGACATCAGATGATTTATGACATGACTTGAATCAGACTTTCAGATCTATAATGTACGTGTGTCAGCCTGTTTTTAAAATTTTGGAAAGTGCCCTTTTTCAAGCATTCTTACATCTGTGACCTTTGTCCTCTTGAATGGGGAAGTGCATTTCTTGTTTTGTCATTCCTCAGACTTAAAGTGCCAGGTCATTATCGCATGGTAATCAGGTTGTGGTATTAGCAATGAGTGGGGTTTGTTTTGTCCCTCAGTCTAAACTCTCTGGGTTAAATCTCTCCACTCAGGCCTCCTGAGAGACGGAGTGTCATAAAGCTGCTCCCTGGGCTTTACTATAGTATCTGCAAAGATTTAAGCACCTCAGCAATGTTAAGTCTTGTTTGCTTCACAGGTTGTATACATGGAGTGAGAAGAAACAGCAGCGTGCGCACCACGTCCAGTTAGAGCAGCAGCAGGAGCGCTTTCCAACAACACAACACATTTGGGAGGTGTGGCGTGTGAACACCATGAAAAGGTGCAGAGGGGTAAAGTGAACTCTTCAGCAACACCTCATCTCGTGCTTCCACCGAACACATACATTCCAAAACAAACACCAGAGAATGTGGCACCATTGTCTTTTAAAAAGCTTAAAATAATAAGCATGTTTTCTGGCAGTCTATACGTCTATAAAACATGTTTTATCTTTCAGTAGAGGTCACACCCCTCCGATCCCCAAGTGGGTGGAACATGAAGAACACAATAGGGGGTGCAGGCAAGTTGAGTTTGAATGGTGGGTAGTAATTAAGGGGCACAAGAAGGGAGGCATGACAGCACAAGGACAGGCGTTATTTAACTGTGAGAGCCTGACAAAATAGAATTAAAAGGCTGTGATTGATTGACAAGTAAGATTGAGACAAAAGATTGGATTCAGACTGAACCTATAGACATACTTTTCATATCCATAAATATATATCTTATTTTTTCTTACGTAATTGTTGCACATTATTAATAAACTCTGTAGCGCATCATACTCTCCCTCACTAACCACAGCAGTTTTAAGAGTGACTGAAGATGTTCTTTTCTTGTCTCACACTGTGCAGAGAGATGAGCCTCGCGTTTGTTTGGAATCTATAAAAATCTTCCACGCCTTATTTGGACAGTCACACTGACAAGTTGGAGACAAATGTCTTTTCCACATCCTCACGCTGACCCCTCCTCAAATATTACACAGGAAAAAGTTGTTGCCCGTCATCCAAAAGTCATCTGGAAAAGAATCAAACGCAGATGTGTAACACCTAAAATACCGAGAAAGAAAACAAACCTGGGATGCAGATACCGGTGCAGATTTGGCTGGTTATGGCCACAAATGTTTCATGCAGTTTCCCCAAACCTTGCCCCCGTCAGGACCTTTACTGTTCCTACAAATCATCACACGGGGAAATGGAGGAACAATCACTTTCCTGAGAGAATAATAGGAGGGAGAAAAACAACAAGGTGTCATCTGGTGCGAGAAGGAAACGTAACAATAAGGTTTGGAGGAACTCCCCGAAGAGCCGACGGACAAGTCGCCAGGGTCGGCCCCGCCACAGTCAAAGGTGATCCACACCATGTGTCGACAGAAGCCCATCAGACGTAAAGAGGTGAGTCAGGCCCTGTTTCTGAGAACGGACAAAGCTGTGGGTCCATCTTCTTTATCCTCCCTCTCAGTGGTATGTTGTGCTGCCAGGCATTACTCAAATTCTGAGAATTACGATAATAAATCACACTGGACATCCCAAAGTTCGCCAAATATCCATCATATCATGACGTGAAAGGAAATATCTATAAAAAATGACATCTTCAATATTTCCATTAGATGATTCATACAGTCATGACCAAATGGTTTCCTCTGAAGGCTTCAATATTTCAGTGACTGTCAGCATGGTGTGAGGTAGAGGAGAGAGTTTCTTCCATTTTACACAATACTTTCAGCCTTTACATTGTTTAACTTACTTAGCAACCATTTCTAACCTATCCACTCAGGTTAACACACTGTGCGGCCTGTTTGAAGCTCTATGTTCATCACGCAGGACAAAGGAGGGGGGGGGGGGGGGGGTCCAGGAGTGTATATGCACACAGGTATCCTGTTGTTATAAGCAGGAAGGTCTATTCTATAGGAGCATGAAGCCCAATTAACTTTTCTTCCTCCTCTTATGTAACAATGCAAAAAACATCCTTGCAATAACGAAGCCCAATCACCGCTTACTTTAAAAAAAAAAAAAACAGTCAATTGAACAAAACAGTTGAAGAAAGATGTTAAATGTGTTTACCCTCTCAGTATGTGACAGTACTTAGAGATAGGTTGATACAAAGCATTTACCCCCTCACAAATCAAACCAATCGACACTACACAGCCTCATGGTTTGTGAAATCGTCGTCATGTTGCCTGAGAAAGCCGGGCGACCTGGTGAAATTGAGGCACATAGTAGTGTCACATCAGTTTAGCAGCGAAGCCTGTCGACGCTGACCTTTCCTTCCCAGCCTGGCACAGTGAAACCCTCCACCATACGAGGCCTGCGTCCAGCCCGGGTCCACAGACAAGAGGCCACTCACTCACTCAGGTCCTATAGAGAAACAAATCAGATTACCACCACATATCTCCTACAATCTACTGTGACAGGATCAGCCCCCAGGCGGCGCTCAAATGGATACAGCAATATAAAACAGCCACGCCGAGGGAAGAGGCAGGATGGAAGGGTGTGGGACCAGAAGAGGAGGGCGGTGGGAGCTGTGCGGGCAGGGGAGGTTTCACACCGGTGCGAGCACGGCAACAATGTGACTTAATTGATTCCCTGCCATCTCATCAATTCTGATTAAAATGAAATGAGCCTCTGTACGTTTGAAAAGGTTAAAACAAATTGAAGGAGGAAATCACAGCAGGTAATCACAGTTTTGTCCAACAGCAGGCTTTTAATGAAGTGAGCCGCTTTCCATCACTCATTCCAACCAACTCATATGGAGCGAGTGTGTGTGTGTGAGCATGTTCACATAAGTTGTATTTAGGACAGCATACATTAGGTTTGTATTTGCATTATGGCCTCTTTACAGATGAACTAGTTTCCTGACAGCAGGAGAAAAAGGATTCATGGTCGCAGCACCCACAGGAAAAATATCAGTTTTGACCAATGAACTGTAGAAATGAATGAAAATGTTTATTGGGTGCACATTGATTTACATGACATTTAAAAATACTAATAATACATCATTTCTAAAGGGTTGAGAAATTATATTCAAATAGATGAGCATGTTTATATTGAACATAAGAAAATCAAGTCACACCTGACTGAGTTCTCATGAGTCAATGCAATATCCACTCCAACAATACAATATTTTCTCTGTGCAGTTAATGAGTTAAAATGGATTTACACGTTAAACCAGAAAGACATTTTTGACATATCACAGCATGTGTAAATGACAAAATGAATGATGGCTGTATTCCATTCTGCTGCTTCGGTTTCAGGGTTTTGTTATTGTGCATGTCGGCTCATTGTCACACGGCCCTGTCTAAGAGACCCTTGAACTGAACAGAGCCATCGTTAATGTCATCAGTAATATCTCGTGCTTTTCCTGCTCTGACATAACAGAATGTCTGCCAATACTCAGAATACCAACCCTACAGTATTGCTCTGGGTTACGTATTACACATGTTACAAGTGCACACACATATCTGTGGTTTTCTCCAGCCCTCGCCAATGCACACATTAAATCAGATTCTAATTCATCCCTGCCTAGTTTACACACACACACACACACACACACACACACACACACACACACACACACACACACACACACACACACACACACACACACACACACACACACACACACACACACACACAGAATTTGTAATAGGTATCTGCTGGCACCTGGTGGCGGTAGCAGTAGGTGCAGCTGTAGCCCATTCATTACACTCATTATTAAAATACTATTTATAAAGTCAATGAAAGTCATTACAAGTTTCTTCAGTGGTGAATCTAAAAAAAACCACACAAGTCAGGCAAGAGTTAAAATTGTACTCTTGTTTTATTCTAAAAAGCAAACTTGGCAAAAAGGAGAAGAAAAAAAAAACAATCATAATTGCAATGCACCCTGTTTGCTAAATAAATAACAGCAGTGCTAGTTAATCTGAAAGCATACCCCGCTGGAATATGCTGTTGTGAAGAAGCACTGTTGCCTTTTTGCTCACAAATTGCCCTATTTTCAATGCTTGATTTGCTTTAGTAAACTTAAAGCCACATAGACGCACTGCTGCCTCAGCAAAACCGTATTCAGTGGAAATGCAAATGGGTACACATGCAAAGCAAACCTCTGGCTAATTATACAGCCGCCTTACAAGGTCTGTGTCCCTGAGCGCTGGGCAAAAAAAGTGTAACACGCAGCATGTATGCTCTGCGGAGCAACTGCGTGTTGCCAGATTAGAAAGATCTTAATAAAGCTTACTGTTCGCTAATTATACAGAAACACAGAAGCACGAGGACTCTTCACTTTTGTTTAAAACAGTGTTTGTTGTGTTTGGCAATTTCTCTGCTCATTTACATGAAACCACAAAGACAAAGGATAAAGGTACACAACGCTAAGTTCATCTAAGTCCAAGCAAGCGAGGGGAAAGCTCAGGCTACAGAGAGTGGTGCATCCAAGTGGAAAACATGGTGAGGCAGTTTTAACAATGAGGAATATATACTGAAGTATATCGTAAACACTGTTATTAACATTACAACTATAAAGACTGCAGGTTTTACACAGGTCACTAAAACACAGAGTTTTCATGTCACCCTTAACTAACTTTTAATTGTTTAATTTTTTTCTAAAAGGACAGGTAAAATACACACACACACACACACACACATACATACACACACACTCATGTACGCAAGACGTATAAGCAATATCAGCCTCTGGCCATAAGACATTTGTTGTGCAATGACTTGGGGAGTAGTTTTTTAAAATCTCTATAAGGCACTAAAATTGAAAATAGAAGTACTCAATAAACCACATTAATGAAAAGGCAAGCACATGACCTACAATATGGCAACGCCATAGCAACTGACTCAAGTTTGCTGCCTTTTCCATCTCAGTGCAGTCAGTACAGTTTACTGTCTCTCAGCGCAGTCACGAAGGTTATTTTTCTCGTCGTCCGTCTCAGTCATCTTTCTTGTCCGAGGTGCTCTCCTCCTGTTGTTCCCCTGAACTGGGCTGACCAGTGAGTTCCAGATCACCTGGCGTCGCCTCCTGGATCGCTTGATATCTCTGGAGCTCCAGGTAGGTGGTGAAGAGCTTGGCGTACTCCGGGTGGCTTGTGGCGAAGGATTGAAATTCACCTGAAGAATCACAGAGAAGGCACAGAGAAAGGCGTTAGGAAAAAGTGCAGCTGTTGAGAGGAATGTAAAAAACAAACCATTGTCTTAGAATAACCATATAATATTTATAAAGATGGATGACACTCTCCTCCTGTTGTACAAACATTAAGCCAAAATAACTCAGACGTGGGTGCCGCCATCTTGCAATTGCACAAAGTCTGGGCAGCAGTGAACATGGAGTTAAGTCGCAGCATCGACCAATCGCAAGTCAGTCTCAGCTGTTAATCATCCCGTTTCTACAGCATCAAATAACTAATCAAAACCAAATTTTCCATAAGAGAGAACATTTGAACAAACATCAGAGTGATAACTGAAATCATCTCCGAGAAAAAATGATTTGACATGCACGTTGACTTTTTTGTTTGGTCTATGTCCCATCCACTAACATGGAGGAGGCAGGGTTTGTGACCTATACTGCAGCCAGCCACCAGGAGGCAATATAGGTGTTCATCTTTATATACAGTCTGTAAAAAGGACATACGGATCACTTTACAGCACGTATTCCCATCCCGTAATAAAAGGGCAGAGAGTGGACTGGTGTTAAACCTTTTGTGTTAGGAACAGTCTCTACTCACTGAAGGTGATGAAGCCGGAGCCGTCAGCGTCAATCTCCTTGAAGAGCTTGGTCATGTTGAGATTGGACACACCCAGAGCGGAGCGCAGCAGAGCGGTGAACTCCTCCCTGGTGATCCTCTCATCCTCATCTGTGTCAAACAGCTGCATGACAGAGGAGAGCAAAGAGGAAATTCAATTTTCCTTTCACGTGTTTCCACGTCCAGAAAAAACTATTCTATATTATGTGTGAGAATAAAGTTTACATGAAATCAGGGGAAATTAATCATTCTTGCTGTTCAGTCACAGAATAGAAACACCAGGACTGTTTGTCAAAAAAAAACAACCACTGTTTCACTTTCCGGACGGCAGAATGACTCACTGCTCTACACAACCGACACACACTGTTAACTTGACATTATCCAAGCCTCTGTGAATGCTCCCTCTGTTCTTCCTACAGTGGCACTGACACCGCCTGCTGCTCTGCGTGTTGTCGCTCAAATTCAATTCTCTGAAATACCCTTAACTTTAGTGTAATATCAATATTGTTATATATTTTTTACGTTCAGTATAAAAGTGAACATTATATTATATTATCACCATATCCTGTTCACTTCTGTCTCTTTAGAACTAACTCTGCCGAGGAGGTTATGTTTTGATTGCTGTTTGTCTGTCTGTCAGCAGGATTACACAAAAACTCCAATTTCCTTGAAATTAAAGGGGTACGGATCCCAAATTTCTCAAGATATAATGCAGAAAACAAGGCAGACACATGTAGAGTGCTAGTATAAATGAACAGGTGGAATTTTGTGTGGATCTGGATAATGATCTGGATTTTGTGAATGCAAATACGTTTTTTTAGTGGGGTGAATTGATATTTTGCCTCTGTGTCATGTGAGCAGTTTGCAGAAAATGTCTGTTCGTGGTATCTGTATCTGATGCAAAACATGAAAATGGAATATGGTGATAAAGTGGCCAATCAGCCTTGGTCTAGTTCCTCTGACTTTTCCTTTAAACCCGAGTTTTCAGCAGAACAATATCAGAATGTCTTTGTTTTACCTTGAAAGCCATTCGGAGAACATCTTCAGTGTTGGCTGGTCGACACAAGATGGTCACACCGATCACGTACTCTCTGAAGTCTATAGTGCCATCGCCGTTCTTGATGGGGTGAAAGCAACAGCAACAATTAAACTTCAGTTCTTAATGCAAAGATTATTATGAGGCGTAATATTTTACCCTTTATGATATACAAACAAAGACGTTTGTCAAATATCAACAGATTTTAATGTTTAAGGTAACAAACAAAATTGAAAATGCAACATGTACATAATTAATTGATTTCTAAAAGTGGCAATTATTTATTATGAGGCATACATTTTTGCTTTTTTACTCATTGACATTCACATTAAGAGCGGTTGATATGATTCCAGTCCTCCCTTCACACCTAGACCTTTGGTGGACAAACCAGAGAGAATGAGACTAAACTGCTTGGATCGGTTTCCTCCCTGTTTTACTTTCATTGGTACACAGGATAGGCTGTGATGTGATATGCATGTGATCCACTAAATCTAATATTTGGATTGATACTCATTGTTGTTTTGTTGAGTTGAGGCCTGGCTGTGTGTGAGCAAAACTAACTGATCATTTACAGTATATTGGTATTAATCAGTTGTCTACAGTGAACGTGTCTCACCCTGTCGAACAGTGCAAACAGCTCCTCAAGGGCAGAGCTGACTGGTAGCTTCAGGAATCTGGAAAACTCATCGATAGTGATGCGTCCTCCCTTACAGGAGCTCGCCATGGACGCGAAACCCTCCAGCTCTTTCCTCACATTGTCCCACTTCAGACTGAGCGAACAGGGTACAATGAGGAAAGTGTACGTTGTATGAACATTAACAATAAATACAACTTTTCGAGCAATATTTGTCAATCCTAAGTTCCCTGCTTGGTGACACAATAGACTGTACATAAAGATGGTCAACGTGACAGCTCACGGAAGTGTGGCCAAAGTGTCTTGATCACCCCCTGGTGGTCAAAGTACAGGTCAAGATATTTGTCGTCGTTCATCTTTATACAGAGTCTATGGGACACACCCACAGCTTACTGAGGCAAAGACGTTCTTACTGGAGTTTACGGCTGATTTTGGTGAACTCGACCAGGCCGGCCTCCATGGGCAGAGTCAGTTCACCAGCAGAGATCATGAGGCGGCAGTCTTCATAAGTGTGGTCTGTTACTGGAACTCCCAAAGCGCTGTAAACACACATTTTCATATCAAATGCAAATGATCCTTTGAGAGGCGGGCGCAGCAGACCAGTAAAGTATGCAAAGATCAGACTGATCAGAGGAATGCAATAACCAAACTTACTGCAAACTAAGTTAGCTATATGTCAATGCAGATACAATATTTTAATTTAAATCTTGACATTATCTTGACGGTTATATAAAAAAAAGCAACATTCGTTTTTCTATTAACTTACATGTATTCTGTGTATGTTTAACATTGAATCAATGACCTATTACCGAGTATTTATGTTTGCTTTACTGTAACACTCTGTTCTACTGTGTGCTCCGACAATGGAATGTGCTCTTAAACCTTGACTCACTGCGCCATAGTTTCTCGCACTCTGCTGGCAAACAGAGGCGCATTTTTCTTCTCCTCTTCTGAGGGAATATACGGCGGCAGGAACTGGAACACAGAGCAAGCAGATTATAAAAAAAAAAAAAGGTCACAAGAAAGAGCAAGCAGAAAGCAAACTTTGAGACATTTTCATGGAAAACTAATCCCCTCCTGCAGAAAACAAATCTTCTCAATCAGGATCTTTAAGAGCAGAATCAAATCCAACTATAATTCTACAAACAGAGAGAGGCACTGATACAAACAGTTAAATTAACAAAAAATGATTTTAAATGGTCTTTTTAAACAAGGTGCTCTGTATAATGATTGGATTTGAAATCAAGGTGCATATATAGAGTAAATGGCACTTCACATCAACTGTTTTATTATTAATGTCCACAATTATCAGTGTTCGTTAATCCTGTTAGAAGATCTAAAGGGAAGAAAAAAGGAAAAAGGCCATGCCTGTTACCTCTATCTCCACTGTGGTGTACAGCTGGCACAGTGTTAGAAGCAGCAGCGTCTTCCTGTGTGAAACACAAACAAGGCAGTCAGTCACATGTAATGGTTCACCAGCTCCAAATGTGGTTCGATAGTGTTAACAGTTGACAAGTAGCAGCACCTTCATCAAACATAGAATCTGCATGAGAAGCCACTAGAGGCACAATTATATAAAAAAAAAGAAGCTAACTCACGAGCTGAAACCCTGCCAGGTCCAAGTCACTGTATCCTGCAGGAGAAAACAGAGGAGGATACATGAAGATATAAAACATTAACAGTGGATAGAGATGGTTACGTGTTATCTGGTGGGAGTGTGATGCAGTGAAGCTGGAAGCGTTGCCATCACTCTGTCTTTGTGAATGACAGCACTGTGGGGAAACTAAAACTGCAAATGTAAGAGGATAACAACCATTTGTAAAGATTTCTATGATGTGGCTTACTGACAATTGATGCTTGGTTGGTTAGTGTGTATATTCTACAAGCATATATCAGTCATCTATGGCTCTATATGATAAATCAAATATTTATCTTTTAGGTGAGTACAGTGTGGCATACGCAACACATTTAGCTCTCAGAAGGTGAGGTCACAACTGTGCATCAGTTACAATCACTCACCAGTTTGTTGGGATACCTCATAACCACAGGCTGCACAGGGACCCCTGGGATAAAGGCACCTAAAGGTGGGACAGTGACACACAGTATGAATAAAAACATGGCGGCTGTGATTTCTAATTCCACATGAATGAATGTGTATTTAAAAGTGTATGACTTTACAAAGCTGAGATTCACATCCTCTCACATCACTCTAAATAACTGTATCACTTCATAAGTCAAAGCACAAACCGCATCGCACAGTGAATGAATGGAGCTGTGTAATATCAAGAGACCTTTCTGTTGTGTAGCCTCTCTGCTCAGTGGATACAGTGCATGCGAGTTTGAAATGTTAGATAGACAGGTAACAGATAAAAGTGTTGATAAACCGATGTTTGGTTTTTTGGTTCTCTTTCATTTGCCTGTTTTTATTTCCGTTGTCGCTACTACAACTTGTTGCATAAGACTGCTATTTACATTAAATGACATGCAAATGTGTCTGTTTTGCATTACCTTGTTTGAAAGTGATGAGACATGAGCGATTCGTACACGTTCCCTCTGGAAAGATGAGAACCTGAGGAAAACGGCATCATTAGTAAATGTTAAAATCACTACAACTTCACTACAGCCACTAATATGCAAAGCAAATGTATCATTTTATGAATTTTGGCTAATTCTATAATAATATTTAAAAAGAAGCATTTTCATAGCCAAAGCAACATCCTGAGTTACAGCTCTTTGACTGACAATCTCTGAGTTTCCTCCACAACTATACAGTCGTCTATGCTGACAGTGTATGTGGATGTTTTCTTTGACGTGATGTAACAGACCTGTGGCCAGTGTCCTCCTGACTTGGCTCTGCTGTCAATCTCTTGGATTGTATTCTTCCGTGAGTCAGGGTCCTTTCTGGACACCAGCACTGGCTGGAGACAGCGCACGAACCCTTTAGAGAGAGCAAAACAAATACTGTACATCAATATACTGTGCCAACTTCAAACCTGCTATTAACATCCGCCCTGAGATCACAAGTCGTCAGCGCTAAGTTCATCTGTTCACACGTGGCATTAGAATGTGTCTCCTGTGACCACATGGATCTCACTTCCTGCTCTTTGCAAATATACAGTGGAGACCATAAGATGTTGGTTTTACCCAGTCTGAGTTAACAGATGTGTCTGATGACAGTGTTGGGTATGTGTGTGTGTGTGTGTTTAAAGAGAATGAGCTCAGTCAGGAGGGGCTGGGTGAATTAATGAGCAGAGCGCAGATCTACAATCTACCGTCAATCATAAATGTTAATCATTAATGATATTGTGGTGGTTGCTACAAAAAAATCAATATATGGTCACAGAGAAGCATAAAAATACGTTTGTAGTGAAACTGTAGGTGGTCAGAGGACGTCAGATGAGTAGGTGGTCCTTCATATGTGTCCCATGCAGACCACCTCTGAATGTGGTCTGAGTGATCAGAACTCAGGATGCATGTAGGTGAGTTCCGACCAGTTCTAGTGCTGATTACTTGTGATCGGATCTCTCAGGGCGGATGTGAACATCAGGTCTGAACACGAACTTATAGGAGGAAAATTCTGTCATATTATTCACTGATGATTTCATGTGCAGGTCCTGATTAATTACATTGTTCCATTTAACAGTCACTAATGATATTATGTGACATTTCTAAAAAAAAGAGATCTGTGGTGTATAAAAAGGTTGGAATAGCTCATGTTTATCAAGTCCTCAGAAGACTATTACATTAAATAGCAGATATTTTAGTTATAGTAATAATTATGATATCTGATTAACAAGGGCCACTGTCAATAAAGACATTGAACTGACCGATTTCCTATTGGTAGCATAAGATGATGATTTTGCAATAAAAAACACATCGTGTAAAATAAAAAAGAAATCAACAAAGAGGATGTGAAATTGAACTGAGATGAACCTGAAGCAACTCGACACAAGTTTCACACACAAACACACACACTAGTGGCTGTGAGGACAAGAGAGGGCCCACAAACCACATGCAAATCAGAAAAAAAGTGTCTCACGGCCAAAGATGGGTGTAGCCAGGTTCTCGACGCGGGAGACGGTGGAGGGCAGGCCTGCGACGATGCACACGATCCCATCGAAGAAGGTGGAGTGGGGGGCGACAGCCAGAATGGGGGCCTCACTGCTGCTGACCTGCTTCCCCTTGACCACCACTCTGAAGCCCATGCAGAAGTAGTAAATCCTCCCCAGGGCGGCCATCAATCTCCGACACATGAACCTGGAGGTGACAGACGTTTTAGATGATGAATCCATGAGATCACATAAAGGTTTAATGAATGGAAAGTTTAATGCACAGCCTGAAAACAGTGCTCATTATTAGTTAAATGGAAGTTTGTAAACATCCAAATAAAAACTTGAGGCAGATAAAGTATTTTAGATCTTTGTACTCTGTGTTTATTTAGTTTATTCTAGTTCATCGGAAATCACCTTCAGGGCTATTGTGTGACAATGACTGAATGGGTGTTAACAGGAAGAGTTACAACATAGAGAAAAGTATTTCCTCTTAATCTAGAGACAGGGTGGAAAGTTATGAGAACACTGTAGTCTGAGACACTGTGAAAAGATGATACACGGTGAAGTGGAATGTCAACTTTTACCAAGAGTATAAAAACGTATGTGTCCGCGATATGTGCAGACAGCATAATGTCGTGTTTAGCAGTTTTGAGAACAGCCAGTGTCTTTCCCAGACATAAATAATCAACATGTTGGTAAACTATCAGCTTATAAAATGATAATGATGATATATGATGCTGCCTGCCTAAATATGAAGAAAGCTCAAAGCAACATGGAACTGCATTTTGGAGTTTTTCCACCACATGCCTAACATACGTCCAAAAATACTGGTCTTTAAGCCTAAAAATATCATTTACTTGTCTGCACAGAGCAAGGAGCAAATGAATACTCATTTAATTGCCAAGTTTACTAATGTTGTTCTTTCAGAATAAAGCCTAAGCTTCCGTGCTTAAACGTCCCGGAGAGTTTCTGACACTTCTAGTCAACAAATAGCTGAACTTTAACGTGATGAGATAAGCTTACTCAACACCATATTGGGTCATAAACACATAAGAGGCTGGGCTCTAAGGTCACAAGAGATTTCTTGTCAGCTGCAGAACTGTTAGCTAAGAATGCCGAACCCTGTTTGCTGCTCACAGGGAAAATGTTGCAATCTCACAAAAACTTTACATTTAATATAAAGTATGACATATTTTGTGCGTTATTAAATAGATATATGAAACTCTAATTTGAAAGCCCATCATTTATTACAATGAAAATGTTCAATGGCTGATGTAAAAACGTTTGGTATATAAAAGGGGATACATCACTACTTCTGTTATGACAGGAATTGTTCTTTTAGGAATATGCTGCCTTGGCTGTGTTTTGTTGTCCAGTTGAACCCAGCAAATACACCGATTCTGCTACTTCTTGCTCTAGTATGAACTAATATTTAACCATCTCAATCCATCTTTGTTAAATGTTTATTTGCTACTTCACCAGGAGTAAATGTTTAAATACACTGAATGGAGCAGGTACATATTTTACATATTTTGTACATATATTAAGCTACAATGAATTAACTTAAGCAACTAATTTCAAGTTAGGGTAGGTAATCCTGGTAATCCTGCGTTTTAGCATAGCTGGGCAGCAATTGAGACATTTGAAAACGATGACGTACATGATCACAACCACTTGCTGATTGGGCATGTTTTCAGGTATGTGCAGGCTGATTCATGCTTCTGCGTCTAAACTACACCGTACTGCAGGTACGCACATAGCCTACGCACGGGGGCCGAACATTTTTAGTTTGCTTAGATGTGTGTGAGTTGCGCTGCAATTACACCACCGAAACCCTAGTGGTCTGCTTATTCACAGATTCTCTGGCGTCTCTGTTTACTTCAGAACAATGGCGAGTGTTACTAAGTGGATCGTGTTGGAGCTGAAAGATGTTAAAGAGCAAGAGAGAGCGAAAACGGCGGCGAGTCTGCCTGAGATGCGATGCTACCAAGCGGACTAATCACAGCTCTTGCGGTCTGTGAGGCCTTGACGCGTAGTTACATTTTTGGGGAGGTGCACGTCAGGGTACGACATATGGCTCTGCGTAGGGTACACGTCTACGTGTAGGCTACGGCGTAGCTTTGACACAGAAGCATGAATTGGGTTTTAGTGTGGACAGGGATTAGAACTGATACAGAGCCAAAACGCTTGTACGGACAGAGAGTTGAAGTATGGCTGTAGTCTAAGGGAACAAGTGGCTGATATCCACATGGCGTTTGATACCAGTGGGACCTGGTGCCCCCGACACCTGGGCAGCTCTGGGGGAAGCTGTGGTGCAGCAAGATGGTGTAGCGCTTGCATCCTAGTTACCGTCGCCAGCCTGTCATTGGCTCCACGGCTCCTTTCAGAGGATGCTTGAAGGTTGTTATGATGGCCACCGGCCATGTCACCATGAGAACCAGGGACAGCAGGATGGCGCGAATGGGGACCAGGAAGATTCCCAGGAGGACACACTGCATGGAGAGGAGGAGGACACACAGATACACCATCAATAGGAGCATATGTGCCGATAGAGCATAAAGGGAAGTGTGCTGTCAAGTCAACTCCACCCTGGGTTATGACATTCCACAGAGCAGAAACATGCACCGGTGTGGAAATCCACATCCCTGCTCAGCTTTACAGAATCACAAGCACACAACGGCTCTTATTGTTTGAGTTGCATAGAACGAGGCATTACAAGCGGATTGTGAGAGGCTGGTTGGAGCAGATTACAGGCCCTGGTCTCACAGCAATGTAATCTCACACATCATCAGACGCGCCGTGCTTCCCCCAAACATCGATGTCTTCATCTCCGCCAGCTTTTATCATCGCGATCGTCACACTCACAGCAGCATACTCACTTTAATTATCGCAGCTCGGGACAGTTTGGTGTCCTGCACGAACGGGTTGATGACGGCGGGCAGCAGCAGGGACTGCTGCCGCGGCAGGGCGAACACTCGCTGCGGGGGCATCGCGGTCCAGGGAGCGGAGAGTCGGGCTGACGCTGCGGTGAAAGCACCGCGGTGTTCTCATGTCACTTCCTCAGCAGGGGCCCTGCTCTCGCATTTCTTCCCCCACAGATCGGGCGATCACACGGGGCAAGTGCCGACACACAACAACGTGAGCGGAGCCGGACTGAGGCTCCACCTCCAGCGGCGGGGCTGCAGCTCAGGCCGAATCCAGTGGGTTTATTTTCGGGGGGGGTTGAGATTTCACCATACCTGAGCCATCATGCTGTCATTTAATTAGAGTTACATGCAATAAACATCACAGATCAGATGAAAGGAGGAGGGGAAACGATGCTATGTGGTGGCCGTTGATCAAAAAGCACAAAGACAGCCTCAATGAATCAGTACCAATGACAAGTCTGCGGATTGTTTACAAGCTCTCATGATAGTCCACAAGATGGCGCCGTTTCATGACAAGAAATCTCGCCCCACTGAGGAAGCTCTGGTAGTGAAGGAAATGAAGTGCATGTACTCAAGTACTGTGCTTTATGTACTTCGCCCAGGTTGTGTAGTAGGAAATCCACTGCACAGAGGTAAATCTAACAGCGTCAGAGGTTCTAAGTATATTTTCTTTTCAATTGAAAGGTCAAAATACTGCCTGTTGTGTTTGGGAAGAGGGTTCACTCTGCACAACATTGAGACTCTTCATTATTTAAACATCATTTGTTTGAAAGCTTTTCGTTGAACTCTAGACTAATTGTTCTTGGTGAATATCATTTAGACTTCCCCGAAAACCCACCACTTATATTGGGTTTGGTTTTGAAATACCTTGTGTTCACGGATGGAAAAAGTTGTCAACATTGATGGTCAGAAAAGTTGCAACGTGGTTGAAGATCTATTGAATCAACACTTTATATGAGTCATTTAGAGGTGGGAATTAAGTGCATGTTACAATTTTGTACTTTGAGTGTTCTCATTTAAATGGTAGATTTGTATGTGCATTCATGGTTTTCATTCATTTACCAGTTCCTTTGCATATTTAGATTTTCCATTCTAAACAAATGGTCATCTTCTAAAATGTCATGCATGTTTATAGACTTGAATTACCCAGCAATTTTTAGTAGCTGAGACCTGTTCCACTAGGACCAGCTACAGCCTCACAATGCTGCATGAATCATTCATCTCCAGATGACATACAGGATGCAACTAGAATATACACTTTATGAAGACATTGCAGGGGGAATATTACTTCTGCTCAAACTGAATTTAAACTGAATATAAACTCAAATTAGGGCCATTGGTATTTTGCGCTTTTGAACGGATGTTGATGAATTCATGTAAAAGACATGCAAGCATGTGGGAGTTTATAGGTTTGCAGCTGTGGAAATATTTTGTGCATGCGTTGAAAAAGTTTTGTGCACACAGATACATTTTTTGTAGTTGTATAAAAACTAATAAACATTTGGATTATAATCCCAACAAATTACGGCAATGTAAAGGTGACAGCTGGCCAACACACAGAGTTATAACATTCTCAGACTGGTGATCTCCTCTCTGATAAAGCTTGGAAAACAAGCAGCTCCTAACTCTTCATTTACTTGCTTGTTTGTGCAGACATGATGGTTATTTGATCCCACAGACACTCAGTACAGCAAAGACAGCCACACTACAACGAATACGAAAAATGTTGGTTGTGGCATTTGTGTTTTGGGGAAAGTGGGAAAACAGGGAAATTCTCCACAAAGAATGCATGTCTGAACTATCTCTCTAGCCAAGTCCCACATGTGATTTCCTTTTGATAACTAATGGTACTAATGTAAAAAAAAAATTCAATTCCATTAACTGAACCTCCCCTGAAACAGCGTGGAGCCCCCTGGGTAGGCCTGGAAATTAATGTGTTTTTTATAATATGATAGGCACACCGTCCTTGTTATGCCAATGAGATCCCAACATCCAGCCCTTCCTTCTTTATAAATAGACAACAACAAATCATGATGGTGGTGAACCAGCAGCAGCAGCAGCACAAGTAGCAACAGAAGAAATAGCAGCAGCTGCAGTGGCAGTACCAATTGCAGTAGTAGCAGCAGCAGAAGTATCTGTTGTAGAAATTGCAGCAGCACAAGTGAAGAAGTAGCAGCAATAATTATAACAGCAGCACTAACAGAAGCACTAGCAGCAGTAGCAGCTGTAGCAGTAGCAGTAGCTAGTATCATTAGTAGCAATAGCACTAGCATTTGTAGCTGCAGCAATAGCAGTATCGTGTTAATCTCTGTGAACAGTTGAGATAACACAGATCTACTCCTCTTCATCATGCTGCTCTAAACAATACCAGAACTCATTAAAGCAGGAAACTTGGCCCAGGTTCTTATATCCTGTGTGCAGGAAGGAGGAAAGGAGAAAGGAGATCAACTGCACGGAGGTAAATCTGACAGTAACAGTATCTAACAAGAGATTTTTTATTTATTTTCAATTAATTGAAAGGTCAGAAATCATTGTTTGGTTTGGGAAGAGGGTTTAGGCTGCACAAAATTGAGACACTTCATTATTTGAAAATAATTAAATTTTTTTCAAAACTCTTGTTTTTGGTGACTATCATGTAGACCTCCCTGAAAAATACACTTTTATTGGCTTTGGGTTTGAAATACCTTGTGTTCCCAGATAGCAAAAGTGGTCAACATTGATGGTCAGAAAAGTTGCAATGTGGTGGAAATAAGCTCTATTGAATCCACAATGTACACGAGTCATGTCATTGAAAATCAATGTCCCAATGCGCTGACTGCGACTTTCCCTCCTAAATATTTCAGATAAAAGGAAGATTGGGAAACAGCCATTTTAGGGGAGGAGGTTTGGATCACATATTTTAAATGAGAAACTATGTATATTTCCCTGATGTATTAAATATCTCTGGATTTTGATTAAAAATAACAGAATAAGTATTTATGTAATGATGAAAACATGTAAGTTGCTTTTTCTATATTCAACAGTTCCAACCGCCAAGTGTACTTATCATCTGTCACTTGCCTTTGGAGAAGGACCCAAGTTTCTAATCTTTAATCTAAGGAAATGCAAAGGAAAAGACCTTCTGTGACATTGTATTTCACTTTGTATATATTTGATCTGTTAATGCAACATGGGCCTGTGTGGATAAGGGCGACTTTGGGTGTGTTTTCTGCCTCCCCTGCCCAAGAGATTGTGAATGAATGGAATAGTGTCAACAAAAGATTGTATATAAAGATGGACAACTTGTCTCCACTTCCTCTCACTATCCAGAAATGAGACCAAAATATGCTGGAAACGAATGCTGCCATCTTGGGAATTTGGAGCCAGAGTCTGTGTAGTAGCGACCGGGGGTAGGAGCTGTGGGAGCAAGGACCCATGGATATGTGGGACCAAACGTAAGTCAGTCTCAACTGTCAATGACATTTCACCCCATTTTATAGCATCAAATAAATAATTTAAACCAAACTTACCAGAAAAATAAGATCTTGAACATACATTAGTGTGATAAGAACTACCAAAAGTGACAGAAACCTTCTATGAGAAAAAATTGACGTGTACTTCGACTTTTTAGTTTGGTCCATGCCCTATCCACTAAAAGGAAGAATTTATGACCTATACTGCAGACAACCACCAGGTGACTATCGAGACGCTTTTGCCTCACTTTTAGGGAGCTGTCATATGATCTTTATATATATATATATATATATATATACAGTCTACAGTGTCAACCCACAATGTATATTTACCTCCTCCTCTATTAATCACTGATCCACAATATATTGACCATCTTTCATCTTTATTGATGACAGTAACAAAGTGCAAAAGCATTAAAAACAACACAAAAAAAACATTACTGTTTTGCTAAAACCCAGCAAAGAAACAAGATTGTTAAAAAAAATCAATACTACCGTGGTACCCTTGTCATGATTCTATCATGCAGCAAACCTATACAGCCTCTAGAGGCAACCTGTGCCTTTAATCTGTCTATACCATTAGTGAAGGGACATACAACATGAAGTTGCCATGACAATAATCTGGTCTCTATATTGTTTAGTTCCCTTGTATAGTCTTATAAAAAAGTGCTAACCAAATTAAGAATAATGTGTGTCTGCGAATACTACTTTCTGACATTCGGAGAATGCTAAGTTGTCCCATCGGACATAGTTACACTGAATATAAGTTGTGTATATGTATATATATTTAGGACTATATGCAAAAGCAAACTCTAAAGCACCATTTTCGGTCAGACACATTGTGCAAATTCATTTCTTTAAATGTATTGCTCAACAATGAGAAAATTAATCAATTAAAACTGATACATTTATAAAACTGCACTTAGCACACTGGACATAGAAGTAATTCTAAGCCAACATGAATTCCTCATCTGGTGTAACACAGCCTTTCAGAATCAAATCTGCATTAAACGGCAATATCTCACAGCAAAGTATAGCACTGCGTTCAATGCAGTGTGGACATACCTGATGTCTGAATAAAAAAACAAATAAAAAAAACAACTACCAAACAATAAAACAGGGGCTACATAATGTAATAAATCTGCATCAGCATAACAAATACAATGTCAATATCACACAGTAATATCCAGTTGCCCATGTATAGCCTGTTTAGAAGGTCCCGAGGTCCCTTTCTACAAAGCTGGAGGTTGATTATACAGGTTGGAAGGGACATGTCTCACACAGAAGCGTGCATAGTTGCCAGGACAAAAACTTACAACTTACAATGGTGTGCACTGCAGTGACCTCAAGTTGTGTATGATATTATGCCAATGTCCTCATGAGGCCAGGCGTCATTACAGGAACCAGCAAGTTGTAAGAAATTTTCGACGCGCTCAACAACCGAGCCAGTCCTTTGTGATTTCGCCCAGTTTGACAATCTTCAAGCTGCTGTCTTCCAGTTTGAAATAGTGGTTGCCCTTGAAGAAGTAGCTGTAATCTGTTAAAAACAAGCAGAATGCACACTCTGTTCAAAGTTTTTCCTTCAGTTAGTTTTCCCACAGCAATAATTTGTGTAAAACAAGGAAGAAACTACCTTCTGATAACCTTCAAATAATCAAGCTAATAAAAGCATTTAGATTAGCAGTGCAAAGTCGCTCTCTTTAAATTATGCCAATCAGGTAGTATACAGAGGCACCTCTGTGCAGGGGAACTGGCGTTCTTTTTAAATAAATTTGTTTGTTCACTGTGTGGGGAAGGGGCTCTGTGATGCTTGCTACACTGTGTGTATGTTCAGAAAGCAGTAATGGAAAAATCCCTGGTTGCTTGCCATAGACAAATATCTGCCACCTCTAACCCTAAGTATACATTGCTGACAGTGACATTCTCAAGAGGAGGTTTACCTGGATCATGCCTAAAAATCAACACTCACTCACAGGATTTCTTACCCTGCAATGCCCTGCTCACTAGCCAGCAGAGCAAACTGTTATGTGTTACTCAGTCACTGAAAATTAAAGCATTGCGTAAGAGACAGAAAAAATAAACTGGACTCCCACTGACTGTGTCGTTCTATCAACATCAGACCACAGATGACTCCCTAACTCCAGAACAACTCCCTTTGGCCTGTTTTACTTCTTTATTTATTTCTTTGTGTATTCAGTTCCTGTAAAGGATTCACTTTTGGCACAATAGCATCATCACTGCTTGTTGGGTTTGGGGCAGAGACAAAGTGCACGACTCACTGATAGAGCTGACTTTGTTTTTTGCAGTGTTTAAATGAGTAAAGCCAGTCTGCAGAGAACCAGTCAAGTTCTAATCGAAGCCAACAACCTCCAAAAAACTCTAAAGGTGTAGACCCAGAATGCCTTTTGTTGTTTTGTCTCTATTCTTTTATTTACAACCCGAGCAGTGCTTAGCGTTTGGGTTTATTTTAATCTTTCCTCTTAATTTTTAGATGGATGTAATACAGCATTGGTTTCATGGTGTAAAAGGCATATGAAGGTTATTGCAAATGTTCATGATTCTCAGAGGATGAGTCCTCGTGACTTTGAACGTTTACAGATTTTGTTCTCTTGCACCACCATGAGGTTGTTTCTTTTATAGTTAAACACTGGATTAATCAATACTGGATGGATTGAAATAAAGTTTACCGCTTTAACCAAGGCTCAAGACAATTGCTAATCATTGAATGCTAACATGCTAAACTAAGATGGTGCCAATGGTAATTGTTACATGCTCTGTGATTGCCCAATGAGCATTTTAGCACAATTTGCTGCTAGCTTGTGGTAATTTGGCCAACCTCAAATTATACAGAGCCTTTTCCTTCACAGCTTTTGAAAAAAGAAAAATAATATATTTTTACCGATGCCATTAAGACTGAAGGCAGAGTCTATGCCATCTGGGATGCCATTCCAGGAGTCAGCAATAAGTCTGGGGAAGCCAGCGTCCATGATCTTATTTTCTTCATCATATCTGTATACATGAAACAGTAAAGTCAATGCTTTAGAGTTCCCTCATATACACAAAAATATTCAACACTCATACTCTTTTATAGAGATAAAACATTTTGTCATCATCACCTTTAAATCCCATGTTTTGTAAGGGCTAACACAGCTGTTGTCGTTTAGAGTACAGTTTAGGTCATACAAAATACTAACTAGATCCAGGCATAATTCAGTACTGCAATAGGGGGTGATGACAGCAGCATAAGCTAGGGTGTGTCAGACAAGAGCCGTTGGCCCCTAAATAGTTTCAAGTTTGGGTCCTACCTCCAGAATTTGTCTCCAGAGAAAAGATAAGTCTTCCTGTTCTTCCTGAAGCTGAAGGCAGCGTCGATTTGTGTTAGGTCTGCCGGTAGGTCAAGACTGGAGAGCTTCTTGGGGTAACCACTCTCCAACTCATTCGCTTTGTAGATCCACATCTCCTTGCCTGGGAGAAAAAAATAATTAGAAAGGAAAATTGTGGCTAAAAAATACTCAAGACATTAGTTATACTGACGGAAGGTAAGGTAAGGACCGTTACAAAATACACATTCTTACTTCTATCTACCAAGTATATATATATACAGTATATATATATATATGTATAAAAAATGAGTGAGATCTTATGATTGCCATTTAGCATAGTAAGAGTCCCTCCTTAGCCAAACCAGCTCTGCTGCTGATGTACTCAAAGCTGATCATTTAGGTAAAACTCATCAGTATTCATGAGGATTGTCATGTTATTAAGTTGCAAGGAATGCACCATAAACCACTAATAACTATTGTGGAATATCTCAAGTGTCCCAAAAGTGCACACAGGAGCGCCAACATTCCTGCTTCTCTTACTGTTTCACTTTGTTGAAATGCTTGACTGTGAATGGAAAAGCATCCCAATGATCAAAAAGTAAAGACACCCCTTGATTACTCATGCAACTCTCTGTTTCTCTGATCACCATGAAAGCAAAAAGATGATGTTAACACAGTTTATGTAACAACACGAAGCAATGCTTAAATCATCTGTTTCTAAAAGTTATACTTGTCTTCTCCAGCATACCTGAGAAGAAGACTGTTTTTTCCTCCAGTGGGTTTTCATAGGCAGCGTCTATCTTGGCAGGCAGGTCAGGCCAGTAGGTGGCCACTAGCATCGGGCCGCTGGGCTTGCTTCTGAAGTTGACTGACCTGAACAGGAACCTGGCAGACAGATAATGAGTGGTTGAGCGGTCTTATGGTATAAGCTGGGGATGAAATGAGAGTGAGAGTGAAAGAGGAGCAGAGGAGGTCGACGACGAGGAGTGTGACTTTGTGTATGTGTGTGTGTGTGTGTGTGTGTGTGTGTGTGTGTGTGTGTGTGTGTGTGTGTGTGTGTGTGTGTGTGTGTGTGTGTGGGGGGGGGGGGGGGGGGGGGGGGGGGGGGGTAGTGCAAGTGCTTCACTGGCTGAGCCAGCCACAATGGCCTGATTCATGAGCATCTGGTTCTCGTTAGGACTAAGGTTGCCGACGCCAGCGGAACAAGACCCATCTTGCCTGGATTTCCAAATCCACAGCTGCACAACAACATCAGCTTCCCAAACTCTTTTCCACTGACCTATTTTTTGAAAAGAAATCATCTACCGATTTCAAAGTTGTGATGATGAGAAAATAAAAATAAGACATAAACTTCAATAGCATATATACACTCCACATAAGTACTGTATTTCAGAATTAAAGACATATTCCAGTCTCAACCAATCATGTGTAAGTTGTATCAGCTGTATTAGCTGTGTTATTGTCCCAATGTCTTTAATTAGTTAATTAATTAATAAATAAAAAAAAACCATTTCTGCTGAAGAGAACAGACTTGAATGATTGACAGATTTTTCCAAAGCAAAGTAATGTAACTTTGTGCTAATGTCAATCGATGTAAAAGGTCAGCACTGCATTGTGATGCAATGACAATGTAAGTCTGACAGAAATATCAGCAGCCATAATGCTCCTGAATTGATTCTACATCGTTGACAAGACTAGTCCTGCGACTTCAAATGTAGTGTTGTTGTCCTGAAAACCTTCCTTTTGTTGAAGGCAGCATCAATTGCGGCAGTTCTGTGGTCGAGGCTGGAGAGCCGCACTTGGGGTCACCTCTCTCAAACCTATTTTGTAGACCCACATATCGATGCTGTTTTGATTTTGAAGTATCTAAGGAAACATTTCTTGGTGATTAATCTGCTTTTATCAGGATTTTAAAATACTTTTGAAACAGGACCCTGACATTGCCAAGGTGGCATCCATTTGTTGATGGGAGCAATAACTTAGACCTGCATCCAAGCCTGTTAACATACTGTCATCCTCCAGACCTGCTAGCATCCAGCCAGCCTCCCAGTTGCTAGCCCCCAGCCTATTTCCCAGCTAACTGCCGCAACCTACACCCTGTGCTAATCTCAGTCAGTTTCCAAATATGGCAAAAATTTTACCCATAGCCTTCAGGCCTTTTTGTACATTGGCCGGCAGTCTGTCAGACCCTGAGAAGTGTCTTCAAAAAAACTCGGCAGATGTGTTCCTAGGACACCTGCAGCGTATGTCCAGCCAGTTCCAGCTTTGGGGTCCTGGATAATGCCCAGTCTTCAGTCTGGCAGACACCACCCCATGATCTCCAACCAACTGATGGTCCTTGAGGGAGATGGAGTAGGGGCTTGCTCCATCCACTCCACGCATCGACTTGGTCTTGCAGTACTTCTAGGAAAGGTGCACCAACACAGTACATGGTGGGAGTGCACCTTGACGTTGGTTGCCACCCGCCAATAGACCGAACAAAGAAGAAGAAGAAGAAGAACGGTTGGTCCGATACCAGATCCTGGATCCAAGTCGGCCGTTCCCGCCCTGCCTACCTCCTTGCAGACAACACAGCCTATATTCCAACGGCTGTACTGTGGCCTGAGCTGACCTGCAGTTGAATGATCTGGTGCCAGCCATCTTGCTAAATCTTCAGTCTCCTCGCCATCGTCCACGGAGACTTTACCCATGCCATCAGATTCCAGTTATACTCCTACTCTTCCTCCTGAGAGGCCCTGCTGTCGCTGGCCTCCTGCTTAGCCTCCTGAAGGGACATCTGCATTCAACATGTCCCAGCCTTCATTGTTGGCCTCCTGTCGTACCCCTGGAGAGATCCAGTTTTTGCTGTTAGCCTCCTACTCTGCTTGAAGAGAGTCCTAGTCCTTGCTATTGGCCTTCTACCTCAGTAGAGGTCCTGCATTTGTCCATGCCTTTACTGACACTCTTGGGGACTGCTTCGTAAGTCGGCCTTCTGCTCCTTTATTCCCAGACCAGGAAAGGCAAGCAGTCCCACGAAATGCAATGTTCGAAGATGCAAATTTTTGGCAGTTTTTGTCAGTAGCTCCACAACTTCTAAGCAAGGTAATTAACTCAAGTGTATCCTCCTGTTGTGAGGAACAATAATTGCATTATGTGTAGCACAAAATTAGGTTCTGGCTGAAATTATTCTTGACTGACTTCTTTATTAAGATAATGTTATTTGTTTGTGTTGCAAAAAAATACAATCGTTGCTCCTCTGATGTATTTTCTGTTTAGTTTTTAGTTTCTAACAGTGTCTGCTGAATAAGTGTTTTATTGTGACAAGAAAACCATGCGTTTCCAGATTAACTAGGAGTGAAATCTCAAGGATTGCAACTATAGGGAATTCTTTATATTGCAAACAACCCCTGGCTGTGACTACATGTTAATATACAAGAGCGTGAGCATGTTTTACCACTGACAATATTTGTTCTGTAAAATTATAGTCATAAATACACTAGGACGCTTATTAGTAGGTTGGCCAAACTGTTTCTTTGAGACGGACTTTATAATTGCATTCTCCTTAAGCCTCCAGACAGACAGACGCACACCACTGCTGAGCTCAGGGTGTGCTACAAGCTTTGCTCATTGTATCATGTCAAGATTTGTCCTACATCATAAATATTGCTGAGCCAGGAGACGGGGGGGGGGGGGGGGGGGGGGGGGGGGGGGTCCAATTTGTACAATGGAAAAGTCAAGTGAGCTTTACTCCTGGAGCCCAGAGGCGACTGCTCTTTCTCTGAAGCTATAAAGCTTTGTACCAGAGCTCTGCAGCTTACAAGCCTGACATGGCCTTCAGGCAACTCATTAAGTTGCTGTGAAGGTCAGGACAACAGGCTCATTCGGAAACTTTGCTAGAGAGTCAAAATGTGATGTACGTTCATTTCAGTGCCTTGAGAGAACTCTGTCCTCAATTTATCTCCCTTGCCTTTAGATGAGTAGCTCTTAGTCCTCTCAAGCATTGACACATTTTTCCATGACTGAAATTCAACTCATATCAAATGAATAATTGCTTGAAAATATACAAAACAAAGTCTTATGACTCCACATGAGACGTAACACAGACGTAGGCTGCTTAACAAACCCTTGATTCTGATTTCAGTTAAAACATCTGCTGAACTAGGCCTAGCTGCAGATAACCAAAGAGAGGCAAAGTCCTATTATTCAACTAGAACATGGAGCCGTTAAATTTCACTATTACTGGTCCGCAAATGTATCTAGATGGCAGCTTTGCATCAGAATGTTAAGTTAACAATTATGGAACAGCACAGATGATAATCAACTATGTTTATCTTACTTTTTCATAGTTGTAACTCAGACGGAAACTTTTAAGAGAAGAAAGTATCAAACTAGTTTGATTTCCAGCAACAGGGCCAGGGGGTCATGGTCCACGGTGTCATGGTCCACATGGCACCCTATGAGCGAATGTGCTGCTCTGTCTTTCGCAATAAATGTGGGTGAAGAGAAATTCTGTATTAAAGCAAGTGAGTGTGGCTTGTTTTTTCTAGTTTTTAAGTCCAGGTTCTTGGAGGGGGTGAGGGCCAGGCTAAATGAAAGACTACACTCTTTGGTATGGAGGTCTGCTCGCCTGTTTACTTTGGATGATTTTCCCAAATGGCCATGACAGATACACAGCTATGTTAACCTCAAAATTGCAAGGAGTAGATATTACAGGGTGCATCTATGAGAATTAATGCGTCATAACCAGCAAGGATGCTGTTTGTGTTTTCTATCACTCACCACTTCTTTTGTTTTTGTTCTTAGTAACCCTCAGGAGAATTTGACTAACAAACTTCTGCTATTGTTGAAAGTGTTCACTATTGTCAGGGAAAATGCTCTGACTCACAAAGACTGTTGACCAAACCCCGGGCATGACAACTCCTGCACTGGGTCAGCTGGTAGACACAGTAATCTTACGAGACTTTGAAATCACTGGTGCCAGTGGAGGAGAGGACTGCGGACTGTGTTTATGGCTGACGACTATTTTGGTTGTCACTGCATGCATAGACAAATTGTTTGTTTTTGCTTCTTTCTAATCGTCACATCATGAAACAAGAAATCCACACCACAATCTTCAAGTGGCACAGGATTGCAAAACGAGAAACAATAATTAACAGGGTACCTCATGTCAAACTGCTTGTTTTTGTGGGCAAGATTATTATGAAATCCAATTTGCGTCGGCTGAATTATTTCACTTGCACAAGTCATAACGCCAGAAGTAGGCTACTGGGTTTTGTTTGTTGTTCTTTCCATAGATCACAGACAGGAAATCCAGCTAGACTTTGGCAGTGCTTGCAAGTTTCAAGAAAGTCAAACATGGAGCAAATGAAAACAGAGCAGTTATTACATCAAACAACATGATCCAGAGATTGGATTATGGATGGATTGCTTGTTAGTGCACCTTCCTGGCCCTAATATGGTGTATGCAAACTTGGTGAAATCTAGTTTGGGCCAAAACAACATCAGGACTTCCTGTTTGATGTGATTACCTGTCCTTGAAGAAGAAGGTCTCTCCTCTGATTTGTGCTATAGCATCAAAGACAACTGGCTCCTTACAGATGTCCATTGGAGTGACTGGACCTTGAGTCGGAGACAGAGGCTTGTCTGTCGACCCACCTAAATTGAAGAGATTTACCACAATATATTTTATCTTTGATTGATTAATCACACATTCATAGTATTAATACTTCCTGGGTTCTAATAAGAAAAACATTTTTTTTCATTCTTGTATTAGACTTAATCAAGATCTAGGCAACAAGACACATATCACAACATTTCATCTCACCATAGAGCTCCTGGATGCCTAGAATGTCATCATGAGAAAGTCTGAAGTCTTTTGTGTAGGTGTAAATGGGGGCCATTAAAGCTCCGGGGTCCTGAGAGTGCTCCAAGCCAAGGGCATGACCAAACTCATGGGCTGCCACCAGGAACAAACTGTAGCCTGAAAAGACGTGATTCAATGATTATCTTCACATGCGAAACAATTCATTTGAAGGTTGAGACAAGTCTTAGTAAATGAGTATGGTGGAGTCTGACTGACAGTTTGACAATTGCTATGGCTAACCAATTCATAGTTTTTGTGATTTAACAGTGTTGTAATCATTCCTCTGCCTTTTATGGAAAAGCAACTTGGCTGCTAGTCCTACAGGCCCATGCCTTCATACCTTGGTCTGGACAGAAACCCCATTTACGGTCATCATCATAGCTCTTGGTGGAAGCACACCACATCTTGCCATCACTGCGCCCTGATGAGGTGCAGGCATCATAGGTGTCTGCCAGGAAGGTGAAGGGGAAGACACAGGGGCTTCCCTCTGCATTTCCTCCCACTGTTGACATGGCTGGAGGGGTAAACACAAAGTAAAACTGAGAAAAAGGGAAATGTGCAGCGACCTTGGTTCATCTCACTGTCTTGTGAACTCATTCACATGCCAAAATTCTTCTCCAGAGCAATTAGGCTTGTATTATATTGTGAAATCGACGCAGATGATCGAGAACAACACAACGAAGGCAGCTGGCACATGACATCAATACCTAGGCATAAAACCAAGAAGAGCCCGCCCGAATTGTTTTCTTTCAGAAACATCATTTTCAATTTGGCATGACAGGTTTTGTGCTGTTTTAAAGAAAAATAATTTCTTATTCAGCACAAGGTATCGCTCAAGGCTTTACAACAAGACTACATTCCCAATCAATTAGAACCAGACGAAAGCCCCAGTGGCTGTACCTCTCTCTCTATCTCAACGTCTCTCCCTCCCAACTTCACTACTTCAGCCCTAAAACGCAGTCCTACTGACAGAATGGAAAATAAGCCCTGCCACTGCACATTAAAATACTTTCACTGGCATTCAGCAGACCACAAGCAAGACTGGAAGCCCCAACTGGCAGATTCCAGTAGACCTTGCACGTGACTTGGTACCATACACTGCACATCAAAATACACACAGACAGTGAAATGCACTATATGAATCTAAACAAGCACATAAACAGGACACATAAACTGAAGATAACCTATACTCTGTGAGCATCTTTATGATACGTAGAGGAAATTCAGTTTTCTTATGTGATGAACATAGTCTGACATAACAGACAGTGTATAACACCCCCTTACCAGTTTCAGGGCAGAACCCATAGCTTTTGTCACGGTCGTAGTCCTCAGTAGTGGCACACCAGCGGTAACCATCGTCCCTGCCCTGCGTGGTGCAGCTGTCATACTTCTCTTCCTGAAAGGTGAAGGGGAACTTGCATGGAGCGCCCTCTGCATTTCCAGCCATGGTGAATAGCACTGTATAACAAAGGTAAATAAATAGAGATATACTGTAGTTTAGTACATATAAAGATCACATATCTATATTATAGTTATTATAAATATTAAATATCATAATATTGTATTTTTCCCTGTTTACAATGAATACGCTCAGTTTCTTACATGATTATTGCAAGCAACTAAGACGCTTTGATCCCTGAATAATGATTTCAGACAAATGTACTGACAGAGGAAAATAAACCATAATTACAGCTGGAATGAAACTTTCTTGTACATCAATACACATAACAGACGGCTCCAGTACAAACAGTTGTGTTCTCATCATATAAAACAACTCAGTACATGTGTACTCTGTCTGTTTTCTTGTAATGGGTCTGTGATCATGTTAGTACCATGGACAGCAACATAACACAGATAAACAAAATGTTTGACAAAGCCCACTCTTCTAAAGTGGGGCAGCAACTTGGAAAAGAAATATTCCATACTCCACTCCAAACAAAAAACAACACTTTCCTGGCACATGGTCCAACCTACTTTCTTTCTGTCCAAAATCAGCAGAGCAGCTTTTAATATGGCACTTATCTGATATGAGGTTTTACTTTGCCTCTATAGGAAACACTGATTCTATTTACTGAACTTCCTCATATGTTGGGGTTCAGTCAGGTGCAAGGAGGGCATGACAAAAAGTCTGCTACGGTCAAATGGGGCCACAAAAGTATAAATCCACTCAGAAACTTACTCTGTAAAGACAAATAGGTTAAGAAACATTGCAATGCCACATTATGTGTAGTATATATACGGTGAGCTATGTCAAAAATAAATGTAACAACATGACAAAACTTACATTCATGAGGGCAGAATCCATATTTGCCATCTTCATCAAAGTTGTAAGAGGTGGAGCACCACAGGAAGCCGTCGTCACGGCCCTGGGACGTACAGGTCTTGTACTCAGTGCCCATGAACAGGAAGGGGAACTTACAGAACTCGCCGTCAGCATTACCAAACTTCACCTTCACCACTGTGAAAAAGGATATTGATATTGTTTTGAACCAAATGATTCAGTTCAGTTCAATAGCAAAATGTACTTTATATGCAATAGGCTATACTGGTATAAAGCATTTCAGAGCACTGATACAAGACAGAAGTTCATTTTACTTTCTGTGAGAGGTAGATTGCTTTTGCACAAGTAATAGATTCAGACAAGAGGATCTGAATAATGGGAAATGCATAAAACTATCTGGGTCAATGCGTGCAAATATAAATGCTGGCAGTGGATTTTCTATTCAGCTTCCAGATGGCTATGATTTGCCATTTTGAGTGCCAGAAAGTTCAGACAAAGTTAATACAATGACAACAAAGTATCTGAAAGTCAGATCAGAATTATCTATGTCAACATTAGTGTCCTGACACCTCGACTGTTATGAACTTATGCTGATGACAACTTGTACTGCACTTGTGTAGAGAAACGTAGTGTAGCCTTTTTGCCATTCACTGTTATACTGTGAATAGTCCCCCGCCATTACCTTGGCCATCTCCCAGTGTCCACTGCTCATCATCATCAAAGTGGGAGTCTCCGCCAATTCCTGGCCCTGGAGCGAAGGCGTGAGCCAAGAGGCCATCTTTGCCGTCAAAGGGGTAACCGTCTCCGTGCTCTGTTAATGACATCATTCAGTATTAAAGGTCCAGTGTGTAAGATGTAGGTGAAAGGGATCTATTGGCAGAAATTTTATATAAAATATGTTTCATCTAAATTGTATGAATTGTTGTTTTCTTTATCCTAGAATAAGCCCTTTATGTATAAATATTTAATATTCACATCGGGAGCAGGTCCTCTCTGCGGAGGCCGCCATGTTTTATTTTACCAAACTGGACAAACTAAACACCTTTTGAGTTTTTATGACAACTGAAGGCTACAAAGCTGCTTTAAACAGGAAGTACTAAAACTAATAGTGGGAAAATATTTTCAACATGTTATGGCATTTGTGTGTTTATTCAAACACCCAATTATTCTTCATATTTTTGTTGGTAAAACAGTCTGAGGTGTCAAACTTGAAAAACTGCTGAATTCCTTCTCGACAGGGTCAGCTAAGGCTAATCTGGATGATATTATAACCGTGTGAGTAAATCATGACTGGAATGATCAGTGATACAACCACAATTCTTTTTGCAAGATAAAGGATTCCTAACATTGGTTTGCAGGGTGTGGAGTCACTGTAATAACATTTGTGAGTGCACCTTTACCATTTCTCAAAAGGGCATTGAACTTCTGTTCATCAGTTTCAAAACTCAATTTTCCTCTTAGAAGTGGGCTTAAACGTCTTGTGGAGAAAATCTTATACTTTTCATCTTGGGATATCACTCCTATGTCCAACTAAAGGCTTCATTAAGAAGGGCATATGGGCATATGAAGTCGTTTTTGCTATAAAACAAGTTAATGTTTCTTGACATTTTTTTAAACTTTAAATGTGTGGCATTTTGCAAAATATCTCAAGTCTCTATGTAGTCTCGGGTCTGTCCACATAGCATACCGTTGCGGCCAAAGTTAATCATGATGTCAGCCTCTCCGTCCATGATGCGGTTGAATGAGAGTGGGGTGACGTCGCTCCACACTTTGAAGGCTCTGAGGAAAGCATCATTTATGACCTCCTCGTCCAGATCAACAGAGTATCCCAGAATTCTATGGAACAGAAAGTTTCAAGATAAGGAATAAAAACATGGACAAAAACTCAAAAGTCAGTGTGACATTTTGAAAGGTACCTAGACGATTCACTAGATCTCCTTCTCTACTTGAGATCGTGGAAAAGAACCCAGTAACAGCTTATGAATCATCTGGAGAAAATGCTTCCTGAAACAATGTTCGGCCGCAAACTCTGTTACATGCCTATCTACGCAGTCCTTTGCCTATAAAACAGTCAGTGATCCTTGAGTTGTTGTTGTGTTTGGCTTGCAGTCTTCCTTCCAAGCACATGGGCAGACGGGCTGGAATGATCAGGCCACACTAAAAAAAACACCAAATCCCACTCTCCACATTGTTGTAAAACCTCAAACGGAGCAAAAACAAAAGACCTGACACACACTGTGTAGGAATGCGGAGTGTTAGCAAGAAACAAAGTGCAAGCGCTCCACAGCCTTGCAGATGGGGGTGGGGTGGACTGGGGGCTGAGGAGAGGGTGGGGGGGGGGTGGGGGGGGGGGGGGGGGGGGGGGGTGTCAGGCGGGGCCAAGCTGTGGTCCATTTCTCAGAGAAAACAGACTCTTAACTCGAATTTCTACTTTTGTGCTCTGGAAATTAATTTCAAACTAAAATATTTAGGTTTTATCATGGAAATGACATATTGTAAATAGTCCGTCTCAATACTAATAGTTTAATTTATGCACTGTAGTTGGGTGGAGTCAAGTTATTTTACCTTTCTGTGACATCATATCCTGATGTTATACATGAAATGCATCTATAGTACTGGGCCCATTTGTAATGCTGTTACCTTATATATGGGCCATACTCTTAAAAACGTGCATGATTTGATTGGTGGAGCACAATGATTCAGATTCATAATAAACTGGGACCCAGTCCCATCACTAAATGCTCCTTTGCAGGAGGAACTCACTTGAACAACTCCCGGATAATCACAATGACTCTTTAGAAATTAGAAGGTAGTGTTGTTTTCCTGACCTGTAGGTGATGTCATTCTTCTGCCACATGGGTTTCCTGTGGAAGAAGTTGTAATTGGCCACATCTGGGACACCACAGCGAGGCTTCTTCATGATCTCTACAGTTTGGGCATCAATTTCTCCGGTTTCTTGCAGAGAGAAGAACTTCTGCATTGTCTTCAGCGTGTCCTTGAGCACCACGAGGTTACATCTGTCTTCTGGGCATCCATAAAACTTATTCAGATAGTGCTAAAGGAGAAAAATATATATATATATATGAGAATGATTTAACTATCAGAATAAGTATTTCTATTTAGTTAGTCCAACACACATGACTAAATATATAAATGATGTAGGCTACAAAGTATTCCCTGGCAATTCACTTCTTATACGTAAAAACTGCATTCACACATGACTGACCCACTTAGACAAAGTTTCTGGGAAAACGAACAATAAACTTACCAGAGCAACTTCTTTGTCTGTTGTGGGGGTAGTATCGTCTCCAGGAAACTTGATGATAGGCGAGGGGGCAGCATACGTCGCTTGAAAGACGATAAACTGAAGCAAAAACAATTTGAGAACTACCCGACGACAACCATATATCGTCGGAAAACCCATTTTCCCAGGTGAAGTGGGTCTGCAGTGCGGTAAATGTCGTGCACGATCCTTCCTTTTCCCGTTTTCCCTTCTTCTTCTTCTTCTTAACGGGACATCCTGCACCTCCGATCTATGAACTTTCTCAGTTCTGCTTGCACAGGCACTTTTTCTGCCCCCGGTGTATTCTGCGCAGTCTCCAGGTTGGGAGAGAGGAGCGGGTGGAGGGTGGAGGGGAAGAGGAGGCCACAGACAGGAATAAGTTCATGCGCACTCATATGGTCGGATTCCTCTCTGTCTCCCTTGTTTTTACTGGAAAAGCACGGGCGGATGAGGGGAGAGTCTGCAGCGCGATGTCTGAGGATTAAACATGAGCGGGCATGACAGATGATGATCTACATCAGATCTGTAGTGTCCTCCTCACATTCCAAAAGCCTCAACAGTTGTCCAACATGTCGCCATTTCGTCAGAGAGTTTATTATTTAGTCTAAGGCTACTTGTCACCATTGCTGTGAAGTCTGTCTTTTGCGGATATATTGTAGTGCGCGATGTGCGTTTTGATAAAGCAGCCAATTTGCGTCATAGTCCCCAGATACTAGACTGTACTGCACTGTAATCTGCTGTAACATACACATTGAAAGTGGGGTGCAGTATGCAACATTACTTATTATTGTTAGGTTTTTCACAATATACAATAAAATGTGCAATATTTAATTTAAAACCACCCCCATCACTCATAGATACTGAAAACATATCTGTTTTTTGCGTCATGTGCACACCACTGTTTGTACATTACTTCATACTAATAAGAGGGTGTTGTCTGTATATATCGACATCTGTTTATTTCATTGTCCCTACCTTACCCTTTATTAGCCTATACCACACATGTGTTATCAGGCCCCCGCCCCTCCTGCAGGCACCATGGTCCTTATGATCAAAATAATGTTTGCCTCATTTTGTTGAATAATAATATAAATGAAATTAATCATAGAAACTGATGAGATGTTGCCCATTATGCATCACTCATGCGCCATCTCCTTTTTCACCAAAGTGGAAAAGTGAAAAACTATGGCTCTCTCCTATTGTACGAATACAAATCCACATTTTTGATGTAACTATCATCTGTTGTTTCACTTGACCAGTAATACAGCGACACCCAGCGGCAGGCAGGATAGGCAACATTTTAAGTGCTATGGCGACACCTGGTGGCAGGACGTGAAAACAGCTTGACAAGAGAATCGCATGTAGCCATAAAACACAAATGCAGTATCACTGATTTATCCCGAATTTATTGCTATTTTTTTCACCATGATCTATATAATGTATTCGGCTAATTATTTAATAAATAACTCCGAATGTCCAACCTCATGAAAACTGGAAGGAATTTGACTTCTTCTTATGTGCTTGAAAAAGAGAAGGTCTCACTGTGGAAGATGTGTTCAGAGGCATAAATCTTTTTCAGATTAAATATTTACAGATACAAAATAATCCCAGTGCATAGGAAGTTGGGCTTTTAGAAACATTTCCATTCATTGTAAATAGAGTGAGCATCTCTGCTCATTAGCTAACTTTACCCATCTATTATTCATTTTAAATTATACTTATGTTAAACAGATGTCTTGAGTATGTTTTAAACATGTTTTCCCGCTGTCATTATGTAGCTGAGGAGATCTGTTATGTTGCTGGGAACTTATTATCACGTGTTGCATGAAACCATGTTGCAGGTCACTGACTCATCCCAACTGGTGTTTCTGTGAAACCGCTCCCTTGTTCCTACCAGAAATTCAGAGCAACATGTCATGACTCACAGCTGCTGAACTAGAGACACATTTTAAACACACTGTAAAGAGTCCAGGGTTTACGCTGTGCCTCGAACACTGTCATTTGGGATCGACTCCAGCCATGTCAGAGGATCAGTGGTAAAGATAATGGATGGATGTTCAGAGGGAGCTGGCTGAGGCTGCAGCAGCATAGAGCCATCAGTGTCGCTGCCCTCTGGTGGCTGACAGAAGCCGTGCATCTGTGTCTGTTCTTAAGGCCCTCGGAGCCAGTCTTCTTTACTGAGGCGGCATAGATTTAGGATTTGCTCTAACTCTCTTTGACGTGTCTTCCACTGTTACGCAGGTTTACTCTGAGCAGCATATGAGAGTGGACTTTTTAATAGAGAGAGCTGAAGGACTTTTTTTGCAAAGAGATCTGACAGATGGATAGCTCACAAACAGGATTTTGTGGTATTATCTAGCAAAGCAATTTCCTTTCCCTTTAGCTAGAGTACAGTTAATTTTTCATAGCCGGGGCTGCTGCTGGTGGTTGCAGAGTGAATTTAACATCCATTTGCCAACAATATCCAGGGCCTGTCACTTTGGAGCAGGAGCTTTATTTCATGCACTGATACTTGCTGCCATCTCCTCTAACTGACACACTCGCAGTGATCCCGCGCAGAGCCGGGGAACAGAATGGCTACCTATTAAATGTACATGGGCCTGCCTCTCTAAATAGAAAACGCTGAGATGTGAAAAGTTGAGCCACAGCTACAGTAATTGAACGGCTTTGTGCATATGAATGCAATTTTGCAGATGAAAGTGGCATAAAGAGATTGAGATGATAAGATTTGATTTGCATGTAAATTGTTTTCTTTTTTTTGTGCCCCTGTTGAATACTCAAGCTTTGTCTAGAATGGAACGGCTCTCAATGTGTGTGTGTGTGTTTTAATGAAATACTGTTTTTAAAAATGTGTCTCGCTGCGGTTGATTGCAGGTGCATCTCTTCTATTTGTATTTGTTTGTTGCTGAGGTGGATGATTTAAACACAATCATGGTTTTATCGGATGCTTTACACCAGAACAACTGATTTATACTTCAACATCTACACCCCGACATAATCATGTATCGTCTTCATAATCAACTATTACCTCTTTACTTTAAATGGTGGATTTCTGCATGTGTTACAAACTCAAAGCTACAATATGCTCACGCTGGTCCGACAAACTCACATAATTAATTATGACAGTGAGTGGCTTCCTGCAGCACGCCAGTGTGGCCTCCTCGTGCGACTGGGAACAGGACGTTCTGGATGTGCAGGCCAGTCGTATCATGGCTCTCCAGCTGGCTCTGCATCTTCAGGCCCACTTGATTGACCCCAGTCCAGCTGAACAGACCGCAGCCCTGGATGTCACCCTCTCCCCTCACCCTGGTCCTCTGGCTCTTGCGAGGGACCCAGGCAGATCCTCTGATGGGTCATCAAACCAAACTGCCCGTATGGCTGGCTGGCACCAAGGTCATGAATGACAAATATCCCAGTCCCCGCACTGGCCTCGTCTCAGTCCAACTCAGGAGCTGCTCAGAGTGCCCGGTGCGTGTTGTGCACTGATGTTTGGTTCAGGCTTGCAGTGCATAGTTAGCCTGGCTCTGCAGTTAATTCTGACACAGAGTGGTTTCAAATCAGTCCATTGGCATTGTTTGTTTTATGTTCTGTGCAGGAGTAATTAAGCAATGGCTGAGTAAATGAATGCAGCAACAGCTCTGTCAATAAATCTGTTTCAAGATAACTTAATTTGGCTAAGCACTGTGTTACTACTGTGACACATATTATATCACTCGATTTGAAACATTCCGATGATGAATTATTGAACATAAATCCATTATCTTGAGCATGTTTTATTTATGAATGCACCAAGACACTGGAGGACTTTAACACTGCAGGATAATTATTGTTCCACATTGTGTCACCACTGTTCTCTCAGATGCAGCTGCCAGCGCCAACTGCAGCGAATCAAAGAATCCTGACTTTTGATTGACATTTTGTGCGAGTGCGAGGCCCAAAGCGACATTAGCCGAATTGCTTTATTTAACGCTTTCTCCCTCATTCTGTTTCTCTTTTAGCGCGCCTTGTAAACACTGATGCAATAATGCATTCCATTATACAGGGGAGAGGAGATGAGTGTCTCTCGTGGCTCCTCTCCATCTCAATAATAGGTCAACAGCTGTATTTAAAAAATTCATCACATTCTTGGCAGTCGCAAAGGTTAGCCGCGGCGCTCTGAGATGCAATATTGGAAGCTCAGATCGGCGGCAAATCTCGGCGGGGATGAGGAAGAGTTGCCTTTGATGAGTACAGCATGTAAATGATTTGTGTGTGTTTATAGGACACGGGGCTGGCCCTGCCTCACTCCAAGACAGCGGTCTCGGCACCGCTCGGTGGCAGAGGCTGGCAACAGCAGATGGAAAGAAGCACGAGAAGGGGAGGGCTGACCTGACTACAGCGCTCCACTGTTTGTTCTCTCAGCAGAAGGATTCTCTTTCTTTTCTCCCCTCGCAGTCTATCTCTGTTTCACTTTGAGCCTTGTTTCATTGTGTGTTCTTCTTATACTTCATTTCTGCTTTGTTTCTTGTATGTTCAGGTCCAAATCCATTTATATTTAAGTATCCGAGAGACTTCAAAGGTCCCTATATTACAGCATATATTATCTGAGACTTCCCTGCATACTTTTCCCATATCCTCAGCACTCTCAGGTTTAATGTGAGCAGTGAGTTGTCTTCATCGCAACCCAGGACAACTAAACAGCTTGTTTGTTAATCCTGTTGTTTCCTGATGGAGACATTATCAGCTTGTGTGTGTGTGACCTTTTAAGAAATTCAAATATTGATGCCTTTCTCACATCAGAGACAAATTACTCTCAAAGATATCCTGAGGTATGAGGACACGCACATGAAATATGCATGTCTACCTTGGATTGCTTTTAGTAATTCTGAAATATTCAAAGTGGTATTTTTGGAGCGCCGTGGTTGTTGCTCATTGTGCGTACAGGCTGACGTTCGGGGATGAATTTTTTAGCGCCGATCTGGGTCGCCCATCGCAGTAAATGGATAGCCTTGATAAGTCAAACAACATTGCTACTTGGATTGTTGGGTGAAAGTGAAATACTGCATGATGCAAGTGAATGAAAGGAGGGTTGAAACGCAGCCGTCTGTCTGGCACTGCCGACATGGTTCTGAGACCCGCGCGGCAGATTAGCTATTACTACAGTGCCTGTTCTCAACATGCCTGTTTGGAAAGGACTGTTCTCTTGACCTGTGTTAATGCTCTGGAGCTACTTCAGAATGTTTCCTCTTCGTTAGTGAGTCCTCTTCACGCAGTTCTTCAAAATACTTTCCCTTTTTATTGTTTGTGTGCTGGACGTTGTGTGCAGAGCTTTTTATGAACAGTCTTTGTGTTCATCCTACCTGGTTAATCTGCAATGAAGATTTATAGTCAATGTTTTTCATAAAATTAAACGAAAATTGCTTTATTACTGTTCATGTATGTGTTTTATATATAAATTTGAAGGATTCACTTAACATATATTGCATGTTGAATGGCTGTTTATTTAATTTTTATTGATAGAGAATGTATCACATGTCAAAATTTGACACTGCATGTCCCTGGGCCCATGAGAATACGCGTGCCAAGTGTGCAGACACGCAGATGTTTGTAGAGTAACTTGGTACATGTTGTTTGCACGTGTTGGCTTTGGAAACTTGTCTCCAGTATTAGTGAACCCTATGATAATCAGTACTGTTCATCCTTCACAGGGACAATTTCACTGAACATATTTTGGCTGATAATCCAGGAGTCCCACCACAGCCATAGTTCATACATTAACAGTTACCAGTTTTCTTATGCTAATTGTGTTTTTCCCCCTTTGGAGTGTAATTAAAAACAAAAAAAAAACAATTAGAAGATAAGTAATAGTCCATTAAAAGAGAATGAGTAGTGTTTCCAAAACAACAGAGACCCTTTGGGAAATCAGATTCACTATCATTCCTTTTCATTCATTAAAAGAAGAAATCGGCCAGGTCTGGCAGCACCCCGGTGTTCTCCAGCTTAAAACTGCCTTCCCTCCTTTTGACACATTTCTCTGCCAAGCAGCGTCTTCATCTGAGAGACGAGAACAGATTCAAATCAAAGTCTTTCACTGTCATAAACACCGTAAAGCAGTCAGATGAGGCCTGGAGTGAGTTGTCCCTCAGGGTTCTTCAGAGAAAGAGTAATACACCCAGGTAGGCAGCTTTAATCCGATTACAGCTCACAGACAGACTTAATTTGATTTGATGTGTATCTTTCTGCGTGCCTACTTTACATAAAACAGCGAATTTCAACAGCTGGACTTCATCTTTTTCCCCTTTTACATCTCCACCCGTGAAAAATCAGTCACATTTGAAGCCGCTCAAACAAATCACCACAGTCACCTTACCAGACCTGCTTCCTGGAAGATAACAGAAATGCCTTTTAAAGCTCAACAGGTCACTCTTTATTATGGTTTGAGCCCACTGTCGCAAATTCCGAACAAAAGTGAATTTCCTTTACTTTGTCAATAACAAGCTTGGTGTCACCTCCAAAGGTGAGGGAGCTTGATTTAATAAACGTTCTCTTTTCTTTTTGTTTTGACCCCGTGTCACCTTGTTAGTGAGAGAGAGTTGGATTTCAGTTTTATTTTTCCTCCTCTGGCAAGTTCCCCACTGGCTTCCTAGAAACCCACCAGTCTGATTATCCTTTATAAACCTCTGATAACAAGACTAGTCCAATAGAAATAAGTCGGTTTTAGTGCCAGAAACCGAAATAAAAGAATGGCATATTTGTAGGTATTGATTTTGTATTGTTTGCAAAGAAGGTGGCATGACTACTGATTTTTAGCCTTCAAAACTTTTGCCCTAAGGTGAGTGTGTTGAAGTTCTCAAAAGTAATGGATTTCAACCAAAAAAACACCCCTTTTCCTCACAAAAATGAAAAGAACTTCATGGTTTGTCCAGTGTCTAGCCTCCGCTGCATGAAAACAGGTTTGTTGTGTCATGTGTCAGGGGAGATGTGTCGATGTATGAGCCGTTATTCTGCCTGTACGGAAGCTGTGCCTCCTCCTATTGCTTCTATACCTGTGATCTGAGTCCCCTTGTGTAGGGCCTTGCCTGCATCTTATAGGCCCCCCTTGTGTTTTAAGTACCGGATTGCACGCACGCCGCCGCCGTCCGTGTTTGCAGGATATTGAAAAAGACCTTTGTCAGGAAGCTGAGGCCCAGCGGCCTTTGGGGAGCAGTGATCGTGCCGCTCCAGATCACTGTATCACCTTTCAGTCTTCGTCCTAATAAACAACAGTCACGCGTCTGAATGGTGATACTCATGCAACAGGCTCTTTTGCTTTGAAAAAAAACCCACACTTTAAAACAAGCAGCAAAAGACGAGTAATCTCCCGGTCTCTGTTTGATTTTTCCATCAGGGTGTATTTATCACTGTATAAAATAATATACTGTATAACACTTGGCAGGTGGCAACATATCTTCCTGAGTGCATTGTGTTTGCAGCATTGAAATGTGACTATAGAAATGAATCAAAGGACTCGGTAGCCCCAGTGCCATTACTATGCAAACCAGATAGATGGCTTACATTTAATTTATATAATATTCCCAGAAGAATCATTTTTATTACTGGGGATCTTGGTCGGAATATTTGGCCTATAAGAAATTAACTTTGTCTCTTTGCTAAGTACACCAATGCATCAAGCCATTATCTACGTGATAGATGAATCATATTTGATATTATGCAAGACAAATGTATTCATATTGCATATTTTTCTAATTTTTCCTGTCTGACCATCTGTGTGTGTCTTACGTCTTACCAAGATTAATCTGCTGATCCTATTGGGATAGAGGGCAGGAGTTTTCCCCTCAAACGCACAATAGTATAGGAGCTGATATCAAAGTATAATCCACCATCATTTTATTCAAATCTTTTTAATGTATCAGGGGCAGTGTTTTCCACACATGGGCCTTATTCAGAACTGATTTATTCAATTTTTACTGTATTTCGTGCATGTGTGTGTTTAGACAAGGCGGAGCGTAGCCAGAAAAATCCTATGTAGATCATTGTGAATATGAGTGACATATGAAATAGTACTTTTGTCCTTGGATCAGTGGGTGTAATCATTTAAGTAGAATGACCCTTGACTGGATTAGAGGGAAGTGGGTGAACACTGGGACCTTTGGCTGCAGAGACAAGGGGCAAAGTTCACCCTTTTGTTATGGTCGCTGCTGTTGAGCCAAATTCCATCTGTCATCATCGACAGCATGTGAGGATTATTCTTTCAAGATAAATCGCAGCATTCGATCTACACCTTCACCTCTTTTTGCAACAAAGTGGCTCTAGACGATGATTTACACCGACAACACTCACCTAGCGCGCTGTTTGGTCTGTTACAGCCACTGTCTTACACGTGCCCTCCTAAATTCACTTATGTAGAACACTTGTCTTTCCTGAGGTGTTAGACGGGATGAGTGGATGCTTGGGCAGATTGCAAACTAGTGTTAATGATCGGCCTGTCAGGCAGAATCTGTATTGCTTAATCTCCCGGTCCTGCCGTACTACATGATCAAAGCGATGTAAATGCGACGGGATATCGATTTCTACAGCATCTCTTGCACTTGTATCACTCCCTTTCACTGTTACCCACAGTTTCCATTCACATCGCTTCTAATCCCACAACTACTGTCATTAAAACTACCAGGAATAATAAAGTCAGGCTTTTCTCTGTTGTAGTTAATGTTGAAAGCTGTTTTTCTGGTTTGATGTTTAACAAAATACAACTGATGATTTCTCATTTGATGTTATTTTATAATCAGTATTTTATCTTTTTATCTGTGTATCTCATTGCAGATATGTAACTTGTCAATAGAAGATCAAGGGATTAAAGAAGATTCAGAGCTGTAACAGATGGTTTGCTATGATGTGTCCTAAATGCTAATCCTGTCATCATTTCACATAGCCAGCTGTGATTGATATATTATGACATATTGTAAAAGCTTTACTCCGTTGGGTGGTTATTGTTATCTCAGTGCACAAATGATCCCCCCAAAAACTGGGACAGGGGAGTAAAGTGTAACCAGTGCTGTTTTGATCAAGAAGTCTGTCTGAATTCGCCTAAATCCCTTTTTTTCCTACTCATAAAGACAGTTACTGGGCTGCAACACAATCCTTTTTAAAGCTCCAGTTCTGAAACATGAGCAGTGACAGTGAACTCTCTTTGCACAGTGGTGATTTAGACGGCCAGCGGGAGATGAAAACAAATTCCTCCAAGCTCTGGAGAGGTGTTGCATGGAATTGTCACACAGGTCACCCTCCGCAGGTGCGGGCCGCCGTGTGCAAAGTAATTATTCCAGTAATAATACATCTCAAGCTTTGTGAATTTCCCCCACACAGGACTTAAAGGGATATTTTGGTGAAAGGTCTGAGCAACATTTACCTTTATTCGTTTTTTTTAATTTATCACGTTTCTGTTGCAAACTTGGAATTCTGTTGTGTGACACAGAGAGAGAAACAGGCCCTTGTCTATATATTATACCATCGTAAAAAAGGAAAAAGTTATTTTCCTTTGCAAGGTTGGATTTTTGTAAATGTGACTAATACTCCACCTTAAACCTGCAGTAAATGAATCTTTGACCACTTGTGGGCAGCAGAAACAAGAAGAGAACACACGCTGACATATCAAGCCTTTAAGTTGAATTGCTTATTCACACAATGAGCAAAGTCTGATGCTGTGTCTCTAGTCATGTTCAAAATCCAATTAAAATTTATCAATGTGAGAATATTTATTATATATTGAGTGGGTGAAGTGTTTGAGTCCACAAAACACTTTTGGAGTTTCAGGGGTAAACAGCATTGCAGCCAAATCCAATACAATTGAAGTAAATGGCGACTGATTCTTCAAACGTACAAAACAACAGAAAAAAAACCATAAAATGCCTCCATACTGCTCCTGTGGTGTCATCCAAGTGTCTGTAAGCCCCGACAGTCGAACTCGACTCGAAACTGCGTCATTTACACCATGTTTTTAGCCTAATACTAAGTTAGCATTAATGCTATTAATTTGCATTAATGCTAATCGCACAGCACAACTAGCTTCATAATATCCAAAGGTTTGATGGCAAAGTACCTAGAAATGAAATTATAAAGACTATGAAGAACATTGCTCATTTGTCAGTCACATATTTCATAATTGCATGTTTCATTGTCAACATCCATTGTCAGTCACTTCTGTTGTGGTTGAGTTGTCATTGTGTGGCTTTTGTAGTTGTGTTGTGGCTTTTGTATTTGTGTTGTCACATTTGCATTCATGTTTTGGCTTTTGCATTAGTGTTTCCCGCTAATGCGGTTGTGTGAGACGTCTCGGCCACGGTACATTTAATTTAATCATCTGTTGCTGGGAAAATACAAGTCATTTCTATTTTGTGTCTGTATGCAAAATACTATGGGGGATTTGCAAGTGAAACTGTTTTGCTGAGTAAGTTCAAACAAACCCAACAAAGAATGTAGAAGTCTAGTAAACGCACCTGTCATGTTACATTGCTGTTTATTGGTCCCGTATGATTGCAGGCCTGAACTCCTTTCAGCATTACTGTCTGCTTGACTCACATCCAAATAATGGCTGTGCTTGTGTGCGGACGGCACCCTTCAGTTTTCTAATTGATGACTACTGGGTGCAGTTGGACGGAAGCAGTCTGCAGGCAAACACGCGGGAGGAAACCACTGCCAAGACAGCTTTTCTATCAAACTGCTCTTTGAACTTCAGGCTTATGAGCTGCTGACAAACTCAGACTCTGCATGCCGGTGTACTGCAGAGCCCCTTGCCTTCCTTCCTCTTCTCAATCCCCGAGACCCTGTGGAATCTACAAAGTCAACACCACAGTCTAAAGAAGGGGAATATTCTGCTGTTTTTTCCCCTCACAAATGTGTGCAATCTCTGGCGCTCTGTGATTCCAACTTAGGTCTAAATGGAAACAGTGTTGTTTCTTTTCTTTCACGCCACCACCTAGCAGCAGAACAGCGTGTCAGACTACTTTCCCCCGAATAATTTCAGACATGAGAGGCCCGTTTCAGCCCTCTCTTTTGCCCCCCCTTTGTCTGCGGGCCTGGCCTTCATTAGGCTGACTTATTGGTTGCACATGGCCAAAGTGGACCGTGTGTTATCCTCACGCGAAAGGTGCTGAGGAAATTGCTGAGTCTTCTATCATAAGACAGGTCCTGAAGGCGATTTCCTTGGCTTGCTTTGCACGCGTGGCCTGGCGTCGGCCTGGTGGCAGGGGAAATAATGAGGCTTAGAGTGAGTGGGGCCTTAAGCCTGGCAGGTCCTCATGCCTCACTGAAAACTGGTATCTACATTGGGCCGGACACAGAGCCCTGAGGGATCTCTGATGCAGTCCTGTGGGAGATTAGCTGTGCTACCTTTCACCTTGTATGCTTCCTTTCCTAATTCACTAAACTAATAGTGTACTCAAACATCAAGGAGAAAAAAAAAAGATTAAATAATCACAAAAGGTGGCTACTGTAAAGGTACTATTTATAGGTACTATTAATAATAGGCCTGATGGTACACTACCGGCCTGAAGTTTTAGAACTTTTAAACAGCCCCATTTTCCCGTTTTTTAAAGCATTTTAAGTTCAGTGCATTTTAAGTTCAGTGAATTAACTTGGATGGAACAAAAGTTAAACTGCCAAAGGTTAACTTTTGGCAGTTTAACATATAAATATATATATATATAACTTCAGCAACAGTGTTGGGATGGACTTTCTGAACATTATTTGATCTCATTCTAGAAAGAACGCCATGATTGTGTTCGCTACTGGATGAGTCTAAACCTTTAATTTAGAAAGATTAATTGATTCCTTTTTCCATTTTTCTGTGCATCTGACAGAAGACTTCTGACCTGTAGCCTGGTATGACATGTAGGCTCAATAGGCCCATGCAGTCCATCTCGTAGTATGTTATATACTTCTACCTGCTAAATGTCTGTGTGTCTGTAGAACCGTTTGTCTTATTTGGTCAGATTTAGACACATGATATGTTCAATATTAATAAACTTTGCATAAGCAGGTGAGCAGGCTCTGTTACTACATCAGCTGGTACTCATCGACATAAGTGACGTTGTTGATCAATACACGACAATGACACCATATTCTCCAGTTTGGGGTTCTGCGTAATGTGTGGAGCTTCACCGAACTTTGGATAAACACACCAAGACAACAGCAGTGGCGCAGCTTCAGATTTCTGTGGACTGAGTCCTACTGCTAGTCTTTACTTGCACAGCTACTGCAGGTCACTTTTACAATTTCAGAAAGAAAATAGCTACCAGCATTACCACAGGCCAAGCATACAGCCCATTCCAAACCGACTAGAATTTAGAATGGGCATTGCACTATTATATAACATCTCTAATCTACAGTATGTCTCTATATGCAGGAATGCAGAATTCATCATCAATCATCTCAAAATAATAGATAAAAGACACAAAAAGATACGAGGCAATACGAGGCAATAGGTTAATATGATAGAAAATGTGATCCATGCATCATGACACAGAACTGATTTAAATAAATATTGTCGTGATGAACATAAAGAGGCCCATTTATGCGGACATGCACACCCATATTATTATTATGTGTTTATATGTATTGCTATGTGTGTGCTCTTGTGCCCTGGGTGAAAATGAAAAGTTTTTTGGACTTGTAACCCCTCTTCCCCTGTCGGTAATCACCCCAGAGCCCTGTAATCCCTGGCGCATGCAGATGCCGCCGGGGGAATATTACTGTTCATAATATTAATCTGCTCTCAAATTCCTTTCTGTTACCAAGATGAGGGGCCTCGTGCACCATGTTCTTTTGGGTATTAAGTGTGCTACAAGAGATTCATCGAGAGGTAGATTCTGAGTCGTCAGGGATCAAGCCCAGCCTGAGGTCGTATCGCTGCTTTAAGGAACACCCACGAGCACGCAAAACCCATCTCCATATTCTCATAAACAGCCTGACTTGAAAGACGCTGTGCCACAGCAGGGACTCAAATCCTCACCCAGCCCACATGAATAATGTCAGGCTGATCCAGAGGAGGGTTAAAGCCTCTTTAAGGTGCTCGGTCCCTGGCTGTGATACCTGACTTAGCAGCAGGTAAAAACCCTCATGCCATGGGGCTGAGGAGAGCTTCATTGTCTCCATCAGCTGATCAAAGGCTACGACAGCGTGCCACCGCCGCATACTTCCAAAAACCACAGGAGTAGAAGTGAATAGGAAGCTGCCAGATGGATTTGAACCCGTTTTCCCATTCAGCTGCTGTTCATCATCCTGTACCTGGAATTTGGCATTGTAACATTTGTTGTACATAGCTTAGCGCCAGGGTGGATTTGTGGCTTTTCTAAAGGCCTCAAACACAACAGCGTGATCGTTCTAAGCCTGTGGGAATTTATTATTAAACAAATGCATGGCTAATGACCACAATTACTTTAATCACAGACTACAGAGTAGCTGTCTTTGAGGTGCAGGGTATTTAGCTAGCACACTGATGACCCTTTTCCCAAATGACACATTTCTCCTCTCTCATTCTTATGCTCATGATGCTCATCTTACACACACACACACACACACACACACACACACACACACACACACACACACACACACACACACACACACACACACACACACACACACACAGTTCAGGAGTTGAGAAGCCAGTCTTGCAGATGAAAGCCTCACCCTGTCCTTAACTGGCTCTCTGTGCTTATTACTTAATGTTTAGTTTTCTCCGCCCTCCCCCCTCTGCCTCCCACCTTGTGCATGTACTTGCCTGAGATGTCTGAGCGGGTGTGGAATTGGATGCAGTCCACTGTGTCACCAGGAGTATTTATGCAATCAGGAAGCGAGCAGGCGGAGGTGAGGTGGTGCCAGTGGCGTGTGAAATCTGCCGGCATGGATTGACACTTGGATGACGGATACCTGTAAAAATACATTCATGCCCCTGAGAAGGAGGGATTATTTGTCTAGTGTTACACAAAACACTCAGCGACACCACTGATGGATTCCATTCTCCCCCCACGGCATGAGGAGAGGAACCCTGTGTGAAGTTCAGTTGAGGCAAAATGAAGAGAAAGGCCTCCACCGCCCCATTCAGATCATTTTGATGTCTGGGAAATGCACATTCAATTATAACGGCAGCGCTGCTTGTGAAGCTGTTTGTTCAGTTCCCTGAGCAGAGCAGCCAAACTGAGAACTTGTAATGGAAACTCGTTCTCCTGAAACAGTGAGCATTTACATGCAAGGTGTTTATGTTCTGCCTTCACTGGAGATTGGATGGAAATCTACATTATTTCTACATTATGTGCCTCTCTGTCCGATCTTGTAGAGAGGAACAAAGAAAGATGGAGGAATTTGCAGTGCAACATATTGATTGGTGATCGTCAATGTCTCTGTGTCGTTTCTCCTGTAAAGTGGTGTGGTGTGTTATGACCCTTTGCTTCCCTCTACAGGGGTATTAGTCACCATTAGCTGTGCTAAGGTCACCTTGCAATGAGCCGACCGTCCCTGTGGAGGTGACTCTGTCAGGGTGTCACTGGGTATATGTAGACTTGTATCTTAACCTTGACCAAGAAAATGTATTTTCCACTAGTTAAAGATTTCCAATGGGACCCAAGGCTATAAGGCCTCAGGGATTTGACTGTCCAACCCCCTCTGCTTATCCTGCTGCCTGCCCTGTTAGCTATCAGTATAAATGCAGACCACCAGTCATGCATTAAATGCATAATTATTCCATTTCCAAGATAAATCTGGTGTGTAGTGTCATATCCATCATGGCTGTCACCTCCTACATGGAGAGTAGGGCACTAAATGAAAGTCTTTTTGCTCATATGCACTTCTATATAGTCATCAATTCTGCACAGTCTATTCATTGTTTGGTTTGACAGATGTGAGCTAATAATGAATGATCAAGCAATGTCCCTCAAACAAGAACAGCCACCATAAGCCTACAGAGCCAGTGAGGAAGAGAAGGGTGTATGTGTGTGTGTGGGTGTCATTCCACAACACAGAGCTAGACAGGCAATCCTCTTCTGCATTACCCCTCATTTTTTTCAAGGTTACTGTTTTGGCAATGGGGACAATGTCCGAAATTTGCAGCGATCAATATTTGTGAGTGTGTCTGATCAAGGAAAGGACCAATATACAAGTGTTAAAACAGGGCCTAGGCCATACCAACGCGGGTTTACAGCTTGTATACACTAGGATATGATACGAAAACAGTGGTTCGGCCCTCAGATGGCGCCCAAAGAGGAGCTCTGATCCTTGTCCCCGCCTTGTTTCACAATAAATAACATCGCTTGTCCACTTAGGACGGACATGGAAAAAGGGATTTAGTCCTTGACCACGGGATGATGTTTACTTTGTCCTTTTACTATGTGTTATTCCGTTTAACATGGGATTAGGCATGTTACTGCTGATATAAAGCTGAAGTAAGGCTTCTGGGCTGATTGGAAGTAAATCAGGTTATGTGATGTACATAATAAGAATATTTGGGCAATATTGGGGTTATTTTGAAAGGCTTAGGGAAAGGCTTGAGGACAGCGACTAGTCTCATACTACTTCCCTCTGGGGTCGGTAAGAATATAACTACTGCCTCTCACAATATAAAAAATGATTCAAAACCCATTTGCTGTTGAAAGTAAATGTGCTATCAAGGTATCATAAATATTCAGTGGTGTTATTGTGGTTTCTTTTGACTGAAGTGCTAAAAATCTGACTCTCTTCGTCGGCTTATATTATATGTTTCTCACAAAAGATGCATTACAGATTTATCCAGGATCCTTTAGGGGTACGAATGTGCCATGAATTCCGGTTGAATTAGTTCAGAATAATGTTGGCTACCGTACAGAATCTCACAATAGATAGTCCAAATGCTGCTCCGGGCTCCCCAAACTGAACTGTGAAGATATGTTAAATCTCACATGCTTGACTGCCCCTGTTGCATTTACAATAATTGATTCTTTTCAATGATTTAAAAATGCTGAGGCCCCTGCTGGCATTGCATGTTTAAAGGAGTGCAGGCATGTCACGCATGGCTTACTCCCACAGATATGCTGCTTCCTTGTAATTCTATCCGGCCTTGCTGCACCTAACCAAGGTGATTAACTCTCTTGGACACAAGTGCTGCCGGGCTTCCTGAAATGGATTATGCCCAATATCACATTCACATGTAACCTCATGCATAATGGCAATGTCTGTACATACTTCCTCTCACTATTGTATATCTATATATTTTTTTTATCTCACATGGATTTGAAAATGTGGATGCTGTTGGGTTGTTGTGTTGGCAAAATGGAGTAAAAATGCAATAACCTCCTATTTGGTCCAAATTCTTAGCATATTAACTGTGTACAATATGTTTGCTACATGTATAATTTCTTTAAAAACATATTTTTTTTATATGGAGAAAAAACTAAATGGAGCTAAAAACCAAGACAAACTGCAATAACTAAATTCGATGGGGCCTGAGCCAGGGATAGAAGCAATATTTGTCATAACTATTAGTTATGAGAAATAAATCATATAGGTTATCAGACAACTTCCTTTTTTCTTTTCTTTTTCTAAATTACACTAACCTAGGAATGGTGGGCACTGCTTGTCTTTGTCAGATGTCAGATGAGGCTGTTGATGATGCTACTATCTGCTGGTTTTCCAGGTTTAGCTCTGTCTTGAGCAGAATTGAGTCTTTGCTAAATAAGTTTCTCATACATTCATTAAATTATAATATAATAGAATAACACTTTAAATCCTTATTAATAAATAAAGCTAAAAGAACTGACTTTTCCCTTAAACTAATTTAATCATGCTGCATATGCACTCTAAGGTAAACTATTATATAGTTTCTTTTGGAATGATATTTAGAGGTAAAGTAATCAGCCCAAATGGGAATAAAATGAACCTACAACCTCTTGTGTCTGCAGAACAGACAATGCTTGGGTGATTTTTAGAAGTTCAAGATGGGTCTAAACTCATTTATTTTAATTTCCATTTTTTTCTACATGTTTGCAATTTTGCTGTCAGAAGGATCTCTGTTTTTTTAAGCAGCCTATGAATTTTTGATAAACACATTGTAGACGAACCAGTGAAATAATGCACACACGATGCAAAAAAAAGAAGAAAAAGCATGCATCAAATGTGCTTCACAGCCTTTATCTGTATTGTACTGGTAAACAACAGAGAAGTTATTTTAGAAATGAAGCAATTAAGCAGATCCAAAATGAACACAACCCCCTTGTAAACCAGCACATGGCAATGTCATTTGCATGCCTTTGAATAACTAATCTCTGAGGGGAGTTCCTTCAGATAGAATTCTCAATGCCATGCGCTCTTTGTTTTAAACACAGCAAACAAACAAACAAAAGCGTCCTGGGTCCAGAGTTACTTCAGCTGGCCCCCCCGTCCCCACACTGACTCCCCATCCCGATGCTCTGTCTCTCTCCGATGACCTACAGCTGATTGGCAATGACCGTAAAGGCCACTCACCACCAGCTAGGGGAAAAAAGATGGAGGGATAACCTCGTATTAGATAAACAGAAAGGGTGAAGGAGGGGTAAAAAGGGGGAAATAGCATCTCAAGTTCAACGTAGCCTTTTTTTCTTCTTTGGTCTTAATTAGAATCACCATCCATCATGGTCAGAGCGCTTCTATTCATCCAGCTGATTGGGGACATGACAAATGAATGTGGGAATAAACGGAGTGTCAGGCGGGGAGGGAGATGGATGTTCTCTCAGCAGGGAGGAGCAGGAGAAGTACAGTTAACACTGGCAAGTGGCCAGAGCTTCTGGGGCTCCATGTCTCCACACATCGCCCCTGGGGCTTCGAGCGGGAGCACTTCCCCTCGTCTGGACCTCCTGTCACCCCCCTCTCCCTATTTATTAGTAAATTAACACAATGTCACATTGATGCTCCATCACTTGCCTCACCACCTGCCCCGAATCTCCGGACTGACCTCCATGACCTGAAGTATCTGGATGTCAATCAAAGGGAAAAACGGAGTTTGTGCTGGCGTGCGAAAAGGCCTCTTTAAAGAGACTTCTCTTTACAAGTCCCATGGTGTGATGGTGCGATGTAGCAAGAATGTACGATGAATGTTAGGAGTTGTTCTAGTTGTTGTCTGGATGTAATTATAAAACAGACATGCTGAACATTAACCAAAGCCTAACAGTGAATAGATTAAAGGCAGTTTAGTACAATGCTGTGTTTTATTCTGCCCGACTGTGTTCTCGGCAGGAGCTGGAGGGCCACTGTGCCCATTGATGTGTAAAGCAGAGCGAGCAGTGCAAAGGGTTGCTGAGTACAGACTGAATTAGACACCATTAGAAAGTGTTTGACTGACATACTGTAAGCCCCTTCTTCTTCAGACATTATTAGCAAACTCACTTTGATCCTATTATACATCAGACAATTGTTATTCTAGAAATGAAGAAAAAAATAATAATGTTATAAAGATTAATGCACTCCTACACCTCATTCTTCCATCCGCCCACTTTTGCACCGACCCGGCGCTCATATAAATTTGAATTGGTTTTTCAATTATTAGAGTGCCTCAGCTCTCTCTGGCTAAACAAAGAATTTCCATCGGATTCATTGAGATGAAGTTAGATTATGCATTACTGCAATATCCAATTTAATAACTCTGATTTTCCTTTATTGTTTTTTTTCTTCTGTTTGTATTGTATTCCTTTAAACGACTTAACCAGGCTGGATGGCAGGCTGGCATAGACGGCAGCTCAGCATCTCCGCCTGACAAAGACATACACAAGGTTCACTTCTATGATGGAGAGCGTGAATAAATACAGGCCCTCTTCAGTGAGGATGACAAAAACTTGAATTCATGCTTGAACTGACTTAGTGGAGCAGAATAAATGTGATTAAATTAATTACAGAGTAAACCGCAATCTGCCTCAACTCAAATAGCTTCCAAAATAACAATGATCATTGTCAGTTTGTCAGTTTAACTTCTATTAATCATATTTTAATGACATTTCATCTTGGAGCTTGCACTTATTGTTCTGTCACTCTATGCCTTTATTTAACACTTTGAGAAAGCACATAGCTTATCTGCAGTATATATCTATATATTGAAGTCTTTGGTAATATACAGTGTATGTGTGCGTGTGTATAGTTTGTTTCTTAGATGACATGTGGCTGAGCTTTTGCACAAAAAAGATCTCACAGCTCCATTTTTCTAAAAGTGAGCACGTCAGTGGTGTCATTTCAAATTTAAGGGATTATAGTGATTGAGCTGCATAAACAACCTGCCAAAGGAGTCAGATTCACTGTCACATCCAGACGCTTTACTCTGGGAAACAAAGGGAGTGGAAAAAGGGATTGTGATCGCAACTCCGTGGTATATTGGAACAAAAGCCCAACCTGAATGATTTATCTTTTCCTCCTCTTTGAAGAGCAGAGAAACACTGTCTCCCCACTGCCTCTGTTTGAGCTGCGCTCGTGGAGTACCTGGGGAGGGCAGCACCATGCAAGACAGCGGGTTGCGGGTTGCTCTTGTCCCCATATTTAGTTTACGCGGAGACAGTGCATACAGAAGGGAACGGGAGTACAGCCGTTGTGGCCTGAGGCTATCTTGTGTAGAGCTCCCTGAGCTTCAACAAAGTGCATGAGACAGTTTTGAAACACAGATGCATTTTGTTACAGAAGAAAAGAATAGATGAGAAGTAAAGCAACTCATGAAAATTAAAAAAAAAGGAAAACTCTGATGCAAACCATGTTTCAGCAAGATCCCCGGGTGATTACATTCGATTGAAATAACCAACACGATGCTTGTCATGACTTGCCAGTATTAAAGCAGAGAGGCAGTGTTAAATAAGGCCATTTGATACAAATCTTTCACTTGACACCCCCTCTGGTAGCTGATAATGCATGATGTAAATGAGGAGCTCTTGAACTCCTGGTTACCATCCTTGTAAGCTTGGTTAAACGCTTGTCTAAAGCTTTTATTTATTCATGAATGTATTTTTATAAGAATCTGATTTCTCTTATTTATACCAGAAATAAGATATTCCGAAGACATCTGTTATGTTATTAATTTCACATAAATCTTAAGCTCCTCAATGCTTGAAATGAGGCTTCATTCAAGCTGAATTAATGAAACATGATTGTAAGTCCCTCACGTGGAGGAGGCTGTCATACAATATTGCGTTGCCTATAATCACTGTGTAATCTCACTGTCTGCCAGGGGAGGGCGGCGAGAAAAGCCCTCAGTAAAACAATGTCTTGAGGAGATCACAAGCCTTTTGCCTTTATCTGGCAGGATAAAAAGCCAGGGAGACAACAGTGAGGGGGAAAAAATGACTCATTGGTCGTCGGCAGAGGAAAAACTGCAGATTGATGATGTGTAGCCCACTGCTGTGATACTTGCTGAGAGATCAGAGTGCTGCATGTTTGCTTGAACTAAGGTAATTGTGCAAGTGAATGTCTGGCAGTGCACAGAGAGGCCATACGAGAGGCAGAGTTGAAGACGCCCACTGCCATGACTGAAGGAAACGCTAACTCTCCGGAAAACCCAAGGGTGCAAGCCGTTCACCATGAGAGATAGCAGTGTTAGGTCCTGTCTGAGACCAATAATACAGCAAAAACTGCTGAATTGTGTGCATATGTCTGTGTGTGTCTGTAGATCTTCATCCTTATGTTTCTTATTTGGCGGGTGCTGTGCTTCATCTGCTGTGCACAGACTGCTGGGGCTGAATGCCACGCGAAGAAGGTCTCAGGTGTTTTGATGTGTTTAATGTCAGCAGCATGGACAGCAACAGCCACAGCACTTTATCAGACAGACAGCCCCTGTTGCCAAGGGTCACTAGTCACGGCACACACTGGATGACTGGGCTCACACTAGGCCTTTCTTGTCACACCGTGTAGCGCTTGTCGCACCTCCACTACAGTGTTACTGCATTACTTGGCAAGGCTTGTTACACACCTTCCCCGTGACGGACAAGTTTTCAAAATAGAGTCATTTCGCAGATCGTTTCGCGGCGCCAAAACAGCACATGGCATTCAGTGATGGACCTTATCACCTACACCAGTCAGGGGAACGCTATCAGCTTTATCTGCCAGCTCCATCCAATGCTGCTGCTCCAGCCCCAAGCCTAATTATTTCTTATGCAAAGCAACAAAAGAAGAGTGGGTGACACAAAAACACAGTTGAAATTGAGATAGACCTCATCATTGTTTGGCTACACCCACATCTTAATCAAAATTCGCAAGGAGCCTGGCTCCTTTGTTCCTGCCGTATTGCAGCATTGTTCATCAGAAGTGAGCAGGAGAACAAATAATCGAGTGCACACACTTCCTCCGGTGAAGCTAGCCCTTTCTCTAGAGGTTTACCCTACTTTACTTTTCAAACTGACAGAAATGGGTTGTCTCAAATCTGCCACGGCATCGCTTCATTAAAGAAGTAGCCTGCTTTAAAACAAACAAACAATACACCCACCCACCCATCCCAGTTCCGCACACCCCCCAGAGCGGGCACAGGAACACTTGACACCCCACCCATCTAAAATGTGTCACATCCCCGGCAATCTGTAATTTTGGACCCGAGGGGTTAATTGCCTGCCATGGCATCAAAGCAGAGTTTTGATGTGCTTTTTTTTTTGAGGGCTGTCTTTAGCCAGGCTAGGGAGTAGAAGGGAGAGAGGAGTGAAAAGAGGGAGGGATGTGGTGGGAGCATAAGGAGAGGAGGGCACGTGAGATTTCACTCACGGCGTAGCAGCACGGGCGTCTCCTCAGGTAATCCTGCCTCTCCAAGGCATTATTGAATTTTCTTGTTTTTCTTCTTCTCTTTGTCAAGGCAGGGAGGAGAGTGTGTGCAGAGGGAGAACCGGGGTGGGTAGTGGGTGGAGGGGGGGTTAAACAGAGTGAGCCTGACTTCTGAAGGGTCTGCAGCGGGTGCTTGATTCTCATTCACCTCTGCAGATCCACGTCAAAACACAGCCAGACCTTTTAAGGCGGCCGGCTTTGAAGTAAGAGGAGAGCCTCAAATCCAAGCTCTCCGCCACATATGCCCAGTCTGAAAAATTAGCAGCCATGTGCGTCTCCCTGCCCCTTTGAAGTTCCACAGGCCCCTCTTCTCCCCACGTTCCTAACAGAGAAATCAGAAGGTATGCAGCCTGACTCCCAGATTAAGAGTAGTGATCGTGCGGGATGGCAGCACAGGCAAAGTGCCTCGTCTCTGGCTTTTGTTCAGTCGGGCCGTGAAAAACCTCTGCCTTGTTAACACTGTTTACCTAACTCTTCAGAAAAGCTCTGCAAAGTTGAAACAACTAGTAAAACAACCAGTTGTGACAAAACCCCTCCTCTGTGATCTGCTTGACGTGACATCAATTTTCTTTTCTTTACCAATAAAGGCTGTAGATGTAGTTTCCTAGCTGACGGCCAGATCTTTGTTGTTTATGGGCAGAACATATAAATTAGTTATGACTAACCTGCCTAATATTAAGCTACTTCAATCAAATGTGGGAAAAAGGGCAGCAATAATGGCCGTAGTGTGAAGAAAAAGAGGAAGGATGTGAAGGGACTGGAGCCTCTCTGAGGCCTTGAAAAAAAAGGTGTAACACAAATGGGATTTGAAAAACTACACAACTACACAAACTTCATAAGATGAATCATTGGAAAGTCCCGAGAACATTATGTCTAGATGTTCAGATGATGTTCTAGATGTTGATCTCCATCACTTCTGGCTAACCTACTTTGTAAAAAGCAATTACGAACATAATTTGCATTCTCTTGACATAATGCAGACCACCTCAAGTAGCAGGGAGAGGACTTTGGGGAGACCCGTTAAGAGAGGAGTGTTAACCACACAATGTGCTGAAGCTGCTTATCCCATTGTAATCTGACCTGATTGGAAGGGTCTGATTAAAAGCGAAGGGGCCACGCGCCTCCTAATCCCTACTGAGCAACGCTCCATGACCACATCTAACCTCCTCAAATGCCACACGTCCTCCTCCTGTCAAGATGGCTCAGTGCACAGTACCAGACGGTGGAGTTTGCTGTGCAGGAGTTTAGGGCAACTAATCCCCAAGCTTGTCTTGTCCCTTTCTCCTCTTATCCCCATCAATGAGACTTTCTCTCCTCACAAGAAGATTTGGGAGATGACTGCTATTTTGGTGCTGGAAAGTGAAATACCCCCGAGGGGCTGTGTAAACATTGTGGCTTAGCGCTAACCGTCATAAGAGAGGCTTCGAGACTAGTCTCCATACTTCTAAGGCAAGCACATCCACATCTTGTTATGGGGGAATCGGCTGTGCTAAAGCCTTGCTTAGTGACACATCTTGTTGTCAGAGGGTTTGTCTAAACAGGTATCACAGCTGTAAGCTGTCGTATCACTGTGCATCATCGGCATTCTCTGAACTTACTGTCATCACAACATCCACCCGGTTCACGAGGAAGTGTCAGTATCAGGGGTTTCAGGGAGGAACATCATTTTAGTGTCAGTAACACAGGAATAACATCTGGGTGTGAGTGCACCTGTGTGTGTTCAAACAAACGTGCGTTTAGGCAAACCCCCATCCTCAGGAGCATCTTTAAGTTGCCTCGTTTGTGCTGAGCGTCGAAAGTCATCTCTAAAACCCCTCAACTCCTTTTCGTTTGGCGTCTGACTACAATGAGAGAAACTGTCAGGTAGAGATGTGAGTGTGGGAGAGGGAGAGAGAGGGGAAGGGATCATCTTGCCGTCAGTGTCAGTCTCAGATGGTTTCCCTGTAGGAAGCTGAGAAAAAGTGTATGTTTGTGTCAGTATATATAGTATTTTTTTACAAAGTGTGTACTTGTGTGTTTGTGTGCGTGTGTGTGTTTGACACGTGTTTGGGGTAGCGGAGTGCTGCTGGTTCTCTGCAGGCGGCCTGCCGTGCGGCTCTGATCAGATCTTATCGAGCCGAGAGAGGAGGCTGTTGCGAAGTGGCTGGCTGCTGGGTGGGTCTGGTTCAGGTGTCAGGGGGGAAAGGGAAGAAAGATTAATGGCCTCTCTGAAATGAAGGCCTTTCTCCAGTTACCGTGAACCTGCCTATCAGGGAGGGGTCCGCTAACTGACCTGCGATCACCAGGGACAGGTAGGGTGATTTTTTAAGGCCTCTCAGCTGATTGGTTTGGTGTGTCCTGTGAAAGGATCACTGAGTGATGGCGTGACGAGAAGACAGCAAACTGCCTTTGGTTGGCCTCGACGAACAACTCCCTCATTCATAGCTCTGTCCCTAGCAAGTCTCAGGAGGTCAGCTGCAGATGAAAAGGTCTGAATACTTTGTTGGTAGGTCTCAACACTCTGCAGCTCTCCTTATCTGATGGGGAAATGAAAAGACCAGTTTAAATAGAACCGTACCCCAACTCTTTGTTCTCCAACTTTTTGGGGAAAATGAGGTGAAGTGGTGTGCTGAACAAATTGTGCAAAGAGGAAACATGTTAACAGTCCAGAAATGACAGTGCTCATGTCTTCACAACATGCAGATTTGTATTCTTTAATCCAAAACGTGATTTCATGGCTCCCAAATGTCAGATCATTATCTCTAATTGTCTGTTAACTTCCACACCATGTTAGGGCAGATCAACGCTATAGGGAAACACTCGAGCTATTATGTAGGCCCATAGCACCAAAGACCACTGTGAATATCAAACAATACGGGAATTTTAGTTAAACACTTGAAACATTACATTTTCCAGTGATTATAAATTTTTGGATTTTTCAGTGCTGTACCATTGTTTTATTGTAGATCTTTACTGGGCCCACTTCAATCTGCTCAAGTATATTTGTTAGTCAGCATGGACTTTTTCCCCTCCATATTAGTCTCAATAGATTGCTCATTTGCAGGCAGGTTCCCCATGTCTGAGAGTGCTTCTTAAGCAAATAAATGAAGCAATAAATAATGCAATTTAAGACTAAATTAATATGTTATTATGTGCCTGCCCATACCTCTGGGGTCTTTAAGGAGGCGGAAAAACTGTGAGCGTTGCCAGATTTTGCGAAACGCTCCTTATGAATTGCATATTCAGTGTGTTTTAGTTAAATTTAATTGGGGAAGCAACTCAGGTAAGGCTTTGTTTTATCAGTAGTGACGGCAGGCAGAGACGGACGCCTTTGGCGCAAGTAGCACTCAGAAGCTCCAGGCATCTCACCTTACATGTTCACACTGGATCAAAAGTCTGTTGTGCTCTTCAGTCCAAGCACTATTAGCCAGTCTTACCAAGGTTGTTTTGTGTTATGTCAGAACAGGCTCTTTTCCCCTCCCTGATGAACTCAGACATTTTTTCCTGGCTGTCATCACCATAGTTAAAGTCCTTTATTGCATAAACATGTTGACAAATGGTCCTTTGTAAACTTTGTTGCTGGCGACATTTATTCTGTAACAAAGCAGTTACTTGAGCTGGCTCCCTGGGCTTGCTTTCTATTCAGGCTAGTGATCAGTTGTCTGCACGCCAGTGGCCCCTGGGCTGCTAGCCCACCCATGATGGGGGGCTCCATGAAGGAACTTATTTATAATTGCAACTGAGGAAAGGTTTCCTAAAAGCATTTTTCACTTTAATGAAGTTTACTGGCAGCGGTAGGCTGGTGCGTAGCCAAAAGGTTTAGTGTTCTTTAGTAATGTGTTAATATGATTTGTCTTGGCAAGAAGCAAAAAAGTGAAATTGGCACCGAGAGTAGCCATGAGCTGGAATCCCAATGCCAAATTTGTCATCCATGTTTTTTACTTTGAGGTGGGGTTGCAGGAAAAAATTTAATTAAGGCCATTGTTGCAAGTCTCTGTGGGGGGGCATTTGCTTTGGTTAAGCCTTGTAATTATGAATGATATCCTCTTTGGCCTGCTTTGCTTTCTGTCCCAGCAGCCAAAATTGGATTTGTTCCACACAACCCTGCTAGACTCGCGATAATCTTTGACCTGAATTGTCGTCACCTGCAATCGCTGCTCAGGGCGATGCTTTTCCCATTCATTTAGCCCATTCACCTAAAAGCTTGCCATCTCATCAGAGACGGTGCTAACACGATGATCACAAAAACTGACTGCCCTGCCTTCAGAGAGGCCGACTGATCCCATCAGCGTTGGGTTACCTGGCTGCCCCCGTGCTCACTGTACCTGTTGAGAAAGACATTAATGCAGCGGTATGCTCAGGCAGGAGGGTGGGATGACCCCCGAGGGTTTGGTTGACGGTGTGAAGGCTCCTCCAGGCCTGAGTGCTCTCGCTCGCCCAGTGTCTCGCCTGACCCGGCCAGTAAGGCCCAGCACAGACCAGGCTTTCATTCGGCCCGGCCCTGTAGCTTCAGCCCCTAATAAAGCTACCATTTGATCCCCGTGAATTTCTAAATCGTTCTTCTTTTGATTCCCTCTTAACTCAGCCTGCGTTTTTCCACTTTGTTCTGAATGGAGTGTCAGGTTTCTCCTCTTAGTGATTGAGTGTTTGGCGAACTGTGTATAGCTGTGCATAAATGCGTGCGTGTGTTTTGTAGCCTTTCAACAAGAATTATGGTCCCATGATGAGATAATTAAAAGCAATTTAGTGCTGTGAAGAAAGTGCTGATATTCGTATTCGTATGTGGTCATGGGAGTATCAATATTATTGTTTATATGATCAATCAATCAATCAAATTTTATTTGTATAGCCCATATTCACAAATCACAAATGGTCTCATAGGGCTCAATGATCAATGAGACAGTGGTTAGAGAATTGGAAGATATTATATATGAAATAATCTCTGATCATCTAATACAAGCCTCACTGCAAAAAAAACATATAACACTGATGTAGTTGAGTTAATATATTACTGGATATAATGTCAATACTCCATACTTAAATATACCTTTTTGTATACCACAAGAATATATAAAGGTTTATATATTTTCTATAAATTTCCAACAATTCCAAGTTAAAGTAGCATGTACTGCATTATTTTGCATGTGTTTGTGAAATTAGAAAGTCAAATATTGTGAAATGAGCATTAGACAGTAGTTATGAAAATTATTTCCTTTCCTGTTCCTGAGGAGCAATCATAACCACAAACGACATATAACTCGAGCGGCTAAATGATATGAATAGAACCGCGGACTTCAGAGGCCCCGAAAATTACAGGTTTGTTTTAAAAGTCTAATTATTCTCTGGTGCAATGAGCCAAGTAAACCCATAAATTTGCACGGCTGCCTGGAGGCAGGGCCCAGTGTGTCAGGGCTGCACAGGGTTTTCTCCCTCACGCTCCTCTTTAACGACTGAGGATGGTCTTTAAGGAAATTACACCCCAGGTAGCGGGCATTCCCAGGCTTTGTTAATTGAATGCCCTTTTTTTATCACAGGGTTCCAACTGTGAGTCTTATTTTTGTAATTATCATTTTAAGTACACAAATTAAAACACAATCATTGTACAAGGTGCCTGTAATCAGAGTGGTTGAAAGAGCACTGCTCAGTCCTCTGCTTTGAAATGGAGCTTTTAGCCTCTGGTAGAAGACTCTGAGTTCTTCAGAGAAAGTTACATTTCGAGTTCATTCACATCGGCAGTTAAATCGTTTAACAGTTCAATGCTATAAAAGTTGTGTAATACAGTATGTCTTTGTTGCAGCTAGTCGGAATTTTAATACATGCGAAAAAGTTTTTTAGATGTATTAACATGTATGACCTTATAATCTTATTTTGTTAAATTCATGGCGTGTAGTTATGGCAGATTGTGAATTTATATATATCAATACAAATCGTTTTGCATTGTATCACATGGTATCATATCACATTGCATCGCTTTGAATCGCATCATATTGCATGCTATCGTATTGTAATGTATCGAATCGTATTGTATTGTATGGTATCTACTATATTTATCGTATATCATTTAATATTGTTTCATTCTAATTGTATCTATTTGTAGAATATCAGCTAGTATCATATCATATGTCATATTGTATTGTAGCATGTGGTATAATTTTGTATTGTATTGTACCTTATCTGGTCACAATGTATTATATTGCATCATAATGTATTGTATTGTTTTGTATCATATCATGTGTTATTACTGCCTTTGTTGTGTCACATCACAGTATTGTATCATGTGATAGTGTATCATTTATCACATCATGTTGTATTGTGATGCATTATACAATATCATGTATAGTATGTTGTATTGTGTCATCATATAGCGTCACTTTGTGTTGTATAGTATTGTAAAGTATTGCATCGCATCGTGTCGTATGATGCTGTATTGTGTTAAATCATATTTTCTTCACATCAGAGTTAAGAAGATTCAGCACAGATAATGGAACTGACTTTGCCTCCAGCAAAAGAACAAAATTTCAACATGTTGAAAACTAATTTTACTTCATAAAAAGCAGCAACAAGCAAGGACATTTAGATAAGCTGAAAATGTGCCAGTTGCTAGAATCATTTTAAAACATCGAATCGTATTACTGGTACATGTCAGTTTTCTGGTCTTTCTGGTCTGGTCTAAACATTTTAAGGGATAAAATTTGTGGATTTTTGGGTGATCCTTTTCTTTTTTGTGTGCTCTGCAGCTTTCAGCACTGCTGTCCAAATATGAGGGGAGCATTGACTCGAGCCCCACTCACTCAGATCACAGAGAAAGTATTTCCTGACATGTGTTGGTGCCCTGGCATGTGCCCGTGCCCAGCTCTGTGTGTGTGCCCATGGCACTCAGCAGAACAGGGGGAAATGAAAGAGCTCTTATGCTGGTGCCAGTCACAGATGTCCAGCACCACCATGCCACCGCCTGCTCTGTCTGCATTCCCCTCTGACACTGTCCGGACGGGGCCCAGCGCAGACCTGCAGGTGGCCCCATTAGCAGGGAAAGTATGTCAGTGGAGCTGCCCAGGGATAGTGAATGGAGCAGACTGTTCCTGGAATTCGGCTCCTCGGGAATGAAGAGGATAGGAAGTAGGGCTGCATGTGATTGCGAAAAACTGTTTCTTAATTGTTTCAACAACATGGCATTTCTGTGCTGTAGAATGTCTAGACTCAGGCTGTGCTATATTTAATTGTTATAATATATTTAATTTTTAAGTTGTTTTATTTGATTTAAAATCAGAATGCTGTATTTTTTAAGTATGAAAAAAGGAAAACACAAAGCTTTCTACACACAAAAAACAATGTTATAGTAATTACAGCTCTGAGTAAATGCAATGCAAGTTATAGGTCAGTTTGTCAGGTCATATGTGAGTACAGGGAGAGTGGGGCCTGTGGCACTTGGCTTCTGTGCGTGCGTGTGTGTGTGTGTGTGTGTGTGTGTGTGTGTGTGTGTGTGTGTGTGTGTGTGTGTGTGTGTGTGTGTGTGTGTGTGTGTGTGTGTGCACCATGTAGTGCACTATACAGACTCCAGCCCATAGCCAGATCCAGGCCCAGCCTCACAGCTATCTGTTCCACAAGCTGAGATCAAAGTGCCGGTGTTGGCAAATCCGCCCGGGCTTCGGCACAGCCTTGCTCCAGCAGCTGCTAAGCAGGAACAGCCCCAGCATGCCTTGCTGAGTTTGGGGAAAGGGGCTGAAAGATTCATGGGCTGGATGTGTCATTAACTCACTGCATGATTGATGTCCCACATGACTAATGTCACAACTCGAAAGGAGACAAGAAAAAGGCAAATATTTTCAAACACATAATTTCTTGTTCATTTTCACTCTGTCAGACTGAGTGAGAGAGAGAGAGACAGAGAGAGACAGAGAGAGAGAGAGCTCTATGCCTGTCTCGCTTTTTTGCAACTCTTCCACTCTGCTGCTGTGAGCTCTCCAGGACTTGTTTGGCACTTGGGACGGGAGAGTGAGATGAAATCGTTGGTATGATTTTTGGATCTCAGCAGGGCCCTAGGTGGCCTGGCAGCTGCTGTTGACTCATCCTGTTTCTCTTTTGTTCTATAATCGTATAAATATATGAGTAAAATAGAATGTATTATTAATATCTTAAGTATATCTTTCCCTAATCAATCTTTTATAGTTGTTTATTCTATCCACGAGTGAGAGTAGAGAGCAGTCACTAATCATGAATGTCTAAAAATGTTTAATGATAAAATTAGTGGATTTTAAATTGTCTTTAGATGTGAGTGTGAATGGTCGCTTGTCTCTGTATTTTGACCCTTCGATAAACTGTCCAGGGTTTTCCCCACCTCTCGACCAACATCAGCTGGGATTGGTTCTGGCTGCCCCCACCACCCTCAAAACGATAAGCCGTAGATAATGGATGTAGAAGGACAGTAGACAACCCATGCAAACCTGTGTACATGCAACTCCACTGTTGCTATTGTTAAACCCCCTGAAAATGTTGCACCCTTTTCATGCACTGTTTGAGGATGCATTGACTTACATGTAATACTCTTAAGCTGTTTTCAGACATGACCGGCAGGTAAAATCCGGAGAATTGGCTTCGGAGTTTACCCGCAGTTTGCCTTTCACACATGCACAATGCAGCAGGAGGTTCTCTGCACAGACGCGTTCACAACAGCATCAAATCCTTCACATTAGAGGGTGGAGCAGCCGGTTGCAGCAGGCAGAGACAGGAAGCAGCGTATTAACTGCGGAGATCACGTGACAACACAAAGACACCGGTATCAGCTTTTTCACCGGGAGACATTCTTCATTTTTGCGTCTGTTGTGCGTTACAAGAGGCATCAACCCCCCCGACTTGCTTGCATTGAATCTGCTGTGTTCTCATATCGACTTCTGGATTTCTATGGACTTTATACTAGGAGGTCATGCGGTCAAAGTCAGCAGAAACTGCCACACGTCTCACTCGGACATTTGCGTTCACACATGCAACTCCTCCGGAGAAAATACGGGGGAACTGCGAAGTTCAGTGCATGTCTGAAAGCAGCTTCAAATAATTCTGGAATAAATGCAGAAACTCTGCACCTTTTGAAACAAAATACTGCCACATTGACAAAATTCCTCTAAAAGCACCTACTCTCCTTTTTAAAAATCATGTATTGGTCAAAACAATCTGTGTGTGTGTGACATTTCACGCTGTTGGCTGGTACATCCTGTCCAGTTGATCTAATTTATTTCTCCCTTTCAATAAAGGGCCTCCTGAGGCAAGGTGGTGCACAGAGACAGACATGTGAGCCTTTGACCGTCTGTGAGTGTCTGCTCATTAATTAGGCCAGGGAATTCCACCAGCCCGTGTTCTGAGGGGGAGCAAAGGTACCAGATGGACTCTGTGAGGGGTGCTGAGATAAGAAAAAAACAATGGGCAGAAAAAGGGAGAGATAGACAGGCCCAGAAAAGCGACAAAACACACATATATGCACCACACACACACACATGCACACACACAAACAATTACAACGCTGTCAAAAATTGTCACGAAAGATCAGCCAACCCCAACCCCGCCCCCCCGCCCTCCCCACCCTGAACCACCCCTGTAGCATTCTGACTATATGACCTAATAAGATTCAGAATTAAACGCCCTAAAATGTTATCAAACCGCTATCAAACTGAATTTGTGTTCTTCTCTGGGGAAAAAAAAGGTCATAATCTTCCATAAAGCCAGCTAGGCTGTGTTTGACCCATAAATACCCTGTTTGCATTTTGCCACAGTAAATCCTCCTTCCTCTGCCAGAGAACGCCGCGTCAAAAGGAGCTTAAGAAAAGACAGAGCAATGAGTTTGCTGCGCATGAATACAGTTAATGTTGTTTTTTCAGGTTTCATATGTTGTTTGATTTGATTTTCTGTTATTGTCATTTCGGCTCTTAATCTTCTGGGATTGGAACTCTCCGGGCCGGGTGTATCTCAGTCAGGCCGATATATAGACGATGAAATCACCACCAGACTTGGCACTTTAAGCAAATGCTAAGATGTTTACTGTTTTTTTGCGATGTGAGATTTTAACAGGAATGGTTGTTTTTGACAAAGTATCAATCTGCCACAAACAGAATTCACAATGTCAGGATAATAGCTTCCTACCAGTGATTGGCTGAATCTTAATACATGCTTCAAGCTTATCCAGAATGTGGGAAGTCCTCAACTTGTTTTGTTGTGTTTTATTTTTCTCCTCTTAATTTTCGGAAGCGAGAAATAATACAACGCTGTCGAAAAGCGGGAGATGCAGTACAATCATATAGATTTTTTATAAATGATTAACCTCTATTTCCATTTCCATTTCAGTGGGAGGAAAAATTGATAAAAGAAAAACTGCATAGATTGATCAATTGATGAATTATGGACAAGAGCAGAAATGTGCGGGACTGAAAGATTCAGATAGAAAATGGAGGAAGTGAGAATGACAGAGTGAGACCGAATGGGCCGAGAGATTGACAGTGTCGGGGGAAAAGCGCTGCAGATAGATAAGAGTCAGTGTGAGCGCGCAGGGGAGAGTTGTGATGGATAAATAAAGAGGGGAGAGGGACAGAGGGAAGGAGCTCTCTTGATTGCCGGTCGCAGGCATTTTGACTGGTCGGTGACAGCATGCTCCTGCTCCGACCATACGGCCTGTCTCCTTAGCTAACAGCCCAGCTGCACGGGGAATGTCCCCGGGCCTGACATTTTGACACGGGCGCCACGTTGACAAATAGCTGGAGTTTTCACCTCCTGCTACACTGTCTGCTTCCTGCTAAACCAGCCCTCGCTGACTGTATGAAGCGAGGGGGGCGGGAGGGCTGACAGATCTGCTGTCAGGCCGGGGCTGCTGATCGAGGTCTCTGTGGGTGGCAGACTACTACAGAAAAGGGGAGGGCTGGGATGGGGTGGCGCTGGCCATTGACAGAACACTTGAGCCAGTTTTGGGGGCTCTTTGCACACTACAGTGACTCTAGTTATCTTGCACTCTGCCCCGCTCCAACTCCCACGCACACTTCCCCCAAACACAGTGGTTTAGGGGGATGTGCAGTGGAGGATTCCAGAGAACCATTGCCCCCCCCGTTCCCCCTACACTTCCAGCTGAGAGGGCTTGTCAGTTTGGTGTTGGCGAGGCAGCATTGCAATCACGGCACAGTGTGGGGTTACAGAGTGTGCACCTGGCTCTCAGATGAGGTGTGGCCGTGAGATGGACTGTTTGGATGTTGTGTGTAAAATTATTTTTAGCGATATTTTTTAACTGTATTTATTGACACAGTTTAAATTTCCATTTCTTTTCTTGCCTCAAGAAGGACAACTCATAACTCATATGGACAACCTATTATTTCTTTCATGTCCAGACACTCCCAGCAACCGCACAGAAAAATAGTAATAATGTAATTATCACCACCCAGTTTCGCTCACTTTTGTTTTCACAACAGTTACTGGTCCCTCTGAGACAAAGCATGGGACATGACTGGCTTGTGTTGAGTCTGTGCCTCCCTTTTGCCTGAGGTGTCTGCAGAACGTCTTTCACACAGTTTTGAATGGAAGACGTATACAGGTGTGCGTGCACGCTTCCCCAGTACGAGCCGGCCCGGGCTGAGCGTGTGGTGCCTCCAGTACCAGTGGGGTTTTAAGTGCTGGTGTGTTGGCTTGTTATTATGGGCCTGTATTGATTAATCCCCTCGCCTGTATAACCTCCAGCTCACTTTGAGGTGTCCCCAGTGTGCCGGTGCTCTCAGTAGAGCGCACGTCGTGATTAATGCCCATCTCCCGAGTCCACCCCGTTACACAGCGACTGTGTCAGGCCAGATTTGTTAGCTCACAACTATAGATTAGTCTACGTCTCCTCCTCAACTTTGAAGCCACCAGTGCCCTGTAGTGTAAATCTGTCCACTCTCTCTCCCCTCTCACCGCAGCACACGTCCCCTTGGGTGAGAAGATGCAAGATGCATTAAACAATTCACTTAATAGATAAGCAACAATGTGCTTGACTTTCTTCACTGGTAACCCTCCCTTCTTCCCCCCACATGTCCTTCCTCCCTCTCTTCCCTCGTATCTCCCGCTGCCGAAATGGAATTGGATCAAAGAAAGAGAGACGGGGGGTTGGGGTGGAGGGAGGGCTCCTCATTGGGTTTTGTTGAAATATTTATGGGTCAGGGTTGACTGGTTAAATTGAATATCTATGCTGATCTCACTTGCCTGTTTAACTTGCGCCTAGGCAAATATGTTTCCTAGGTGATAACCTTTTATGTACCAGTCTGACTTCATTGAAATGCATAGAGATAAAAATGTGTCACACTCCGCAACCAAGCCAGGCAGCCACTGATGCTCGATTATTCAAATGATAATTGACCCCCACCTGTAGCTTGCTTATATTCAGTAGTCAATCACTCCATCCGCTGTTAAGATACGGAGGAAATACATTCTGTCATTTACATTACAAACCACTGGTGAATGTCAAGTACCCCAGGCGAGCCATTTGTGTGGAGAAGAATGGGAAAAATATATGGCCAATTATGATTTCCAATCTTTTTAATAATTTAAATGCTGTTGATATGTGAATTACTGGCAGCATAGCTCTCAGTCCTGTGCCCTGTTTATTTCCAAGCTGTATTATTTTCTCCCTAACAAATGACTTGATGTTAATCTTCATATATAATTTTCATTTGTCTGATATAATGGCTTCTAGTGACTTGCTGTCAGAGGCTGATAAATTGACAAGCAGTATCATAGCACTGGAATCAACAACGCAGAAATGTTTGTTGGCCAAGACAGGGGCGATTTTTTTTCTACCATAGGGCACTCCATGCAATGAATGAATGCATATTCATGTCTCCACAATCACACATACACATGCATGTGAACACATTCAATCATCTGATACTTGTGCAGTGCAAGCTTTGATCCTCATTGTACAGAATTTCGTACCTGTGCAGGGTATTTCCTCCAAACCACCAATGGCTTGTCGGCTCCTGCTCAGCGTTTCTCCCGGCGTTGCTGTCAGATCTTTTGCGAGCACGAGCAATGTGTCTTAATGTTGTCAGTTTCATCTTCGAAAACACACGATATGGGCGCAATTTGCATAAATCTCCAAATGGAAGGCGTGAAAGCATGCTCGGCAACTGTGCCTGTTTGTTTAAAGGCAGCCAAAGCTCTATAATTAGCAGTGTTTAATTATGGAAATGGCTGCCGAGGAGAATTTCAAACACACTTCTTCCCTGGATCATTAGTCACAGGGGCAAAAAAAATGAAATGCTTTCAGCAATGAAGGGTTCATATTTCAAGCTTATAGCTGCTAAAAGGGTGTACTCAGAAAATCAATTTTATGAAAGTCCGTTCAGCACTAAAGGGAGTTCCATGCAACTAAGCAATTTTGAAATAATGTCGGTGTGGGCCTGATTCATGGACGGTAACAGGACTTTGCTCTCTTTGCCTGGGACATTATCCTCTAAGCCCAGGTCAGAGGTCAACCTCTGGTTTAAATCAACCACTGTTTAGCATAACTCGATTCCTAAAGCGCTGCTGGCAACCCCACGCTGAATAGATAAGTAGTCTTCTGCAAGGAGAGAGTGTGCCGCGTAACAGATCAAAGATCTGATGGGAGAAAGTTTAGGTAGACTATAGGATGAAACCTAACCTTGACCCCGGGAAGTGCTCGTTAGGCCGCACCACAACAATGACTTCTTAACCTTGGCCGCATCCTCACACGCCGACAGTAAACATTCAATTTCTGCATGCCTCCCAGCACACAGGCGCCCTCCACACTATAAATCCAGCTTCTTTGATAGCCCCCACACATCAAGCTGGGTGTCATTCTTTGGAACGAAGGATATGGACAACACATGTGTGATGGGGTTGCCGCAGGAGACGCGTTGGGGACATCAGGTCTCCCCGGCTCCACTTCGGAAACCACATCACCACCGAGCTTCGCCCACACACTCTGTGGGAGACCCCTGTGCTAATAGCTTGTTGTGGTGTGTTTTTTTCGGTGTGTGTCCTGTGTTCTTCGGTGGCAGTGGCCGCGACGGCACCGTGGGGACTTTTTTCGGTGGGTTGTTTAAGCTGGGAGGTCACATATAAAAACGGCTACAGCTGCACTGGGACGGCTGGCCCACGCTCCTCACAGGGGATTCCCATTAGGCAGATTGATTGTTTCCTCTCCTCTGCTCCTTTGATTCATGTCTTCCATCTGAGCTCTAATGAGCCATCGGCCGTATGGCACCACTCAGGGCATCTGTGCATCAGCCCCTGTACTGTACATGGCTTAAGGGGGGCACATACTGTACTGTAAATACACACGTATATGCGATATGTATTGTCTATCCATGCTGCTTTCTGGATGGCCTGGATATATTCACCTGCTTTGTCCCTGCACATAAATACTGATACTAACTTCCAAAGATCAGACCGACTTTTATCCCTTACAGCTATTAATCTACAGAAAAGATAAAAGATAACCTAGTAAGCATCACTGTACCCAGTGGCCCCAGAGAACAAAGCAGAACGAGTGTAGATGTGCACTGAGCACATGCACGCACGTTATTTATTCTGCCACAGAAAAGAGGGGACAGCTTTACAGCCCTCCACCACAGCCGTTATCTACAGCCCCTGCTATCCATATATCCTCCGTGATCCACTTTTATGGCACACGCAGAATGATAATTATGATAACAATAATAACTACCCATATAAAACACCTCCACAACACTCTGGACTATGAATGAGCTGTATTCTTTTCCCGACCCTGCACTCCACTCTGCGTTCCTCGCTGGAGAGTTAAAGCAAGCGCCGGTTTCCCCAAAATGAAACTCAGCCTGCATCTGATATTGATTCACAGCTGCGTCTTGGAACATTTTATTCAGGATAATTTTCTATCTTGGGAATTTTGGGGTGTAAAGGCTCCGTAGCGAATCGTTCAGCATGTTTGAAGATGCCGTATAATCATTTTTTTTTCTTTTAAGCTGCGGCCCCTCTTCTTTCATAGTGCAGCTAAAGGTTATACTTTCTCTTTTTCGATGTGGTGGTTTTGCACATCAGAATTAGGTGGATATATATGTCTCCATCTGCGTCCTTATCAAAACATTTTCTATTGGCTAACAGGAACCGTAAAATACTATTTTGCCTCCCTCCTACTGCACTGGTGTTGTCAAAGTGGCAGACATACTTTTGTTCTGAAAATATGACATGAAATCACAACACCCCCCAAGTTTCCCTTGATCCATATGCTTCCAGACATATTGTAGTAATGGTGTTAATGTTGCAATGCGAGTTCAGCTACTAAACACAAGAAGAAAATGCAAATAATGAAAAGGTGAGTGTGAGAGAGAGACAGAGGCGGCTATAAAGAGAGAGTGACATAGACGTGTTCGTTGACTGGAAGAGAAAAAGAGATAGAGGCCAGAGGGAAGAGGAGTGCGTCGGCTCCGATGAACTGCAGATGAACTGAGCGAGTAAAGGCAGAGTCATAAACACATGCTGCTCTGTTATTGATTGAGGGAGAATAAATGAATGTTTGCTAAACATATTAGATCAGAGGAGACATGGCCCTCGCACTGATCAGGGCGATCTGCAGGGTGGCCCGGGGTCTTGTGTGTTTGTGTTTGTTTAGCTGTGTGAGGCCTGGTATGCACCTTTAATGACGTGTGTGCATGTTTTGTTTAGCATATATATGTGCGATTCACACACACACACACACACACACACACACACACACACACACACACACACATACACACGCACACACAATCACTTCACCTGATTTTTGCCAGAGCACCTCAGGTTGCCTCTACACTGTATGTGGAGAGAGCTGTCTCTAGAGGTCACTGCAGTTCCATGGGTGACAGATGCAGCTGAGGCCATCAACAACATCCTGTTTAATACAGCCATTTAGACAACAGGCGTGAACTGGAGGCAAGAGGGGGAATCTGAGAGAAACCAGAGCCTATCACAGTCAGTCCCACACTGTCGATAGCCACACACACATACAGAGAAATGCACCTATGAAACAAACCCAAAAGGTGCAGATCCAAATCAGCATGAGACTGTGTTGGAAGCGAATAGCAGTGATTTCACACTAACACCACAGATCACATGTACCCGTGCCTCTGGTGTCCCCTCACCACGATTATTTAACACCTTACTCCGTGCCATCAATCACTACAGCATGCACACTGCTAAAAAAAATATTCTAGTTTGATTTTCAGATTTTTAAGTGCTCTCTTGGAAAGCCCAGGAATACCCAAAAAAGTTTGAAAAAGCGATTTCCCAGCCACACAAGACTCACAAGAATGATCTTAAAAACACAAAAGCAGCCTCATACTTTCCTTTGATTTGGTTAGGCTTCTCAAACTATTATTTTAATCTTGCACAGGAGTCGAGAGAGGAGAGTACATGCTGCCAGGCGCCGCTCCGCCACTAATTCTATTACACTGGGTTATTTTTAAAAAGTTCCCTTTCTAAACATTTACTGTCAGTAGTACACTAAAGCTGCTGTTCCATATGCTTTGTTTGTATTGTGGTTGTGGTCGCAGTGGGGCCGAGAACCGCCTGCTTCCAGGGAGCTAGTGGCAGCTACAGTACGTGGTCCGCCATGCCAAGTTTAAAATTAGTAACAAATTTAATATGTGCTCCGCTGGCATCCGGTGCCTTTTGCAGAGTGCAAAATGCTCTGATAGTTTGTCGTGGGGTCTCTCTGGAAGACCACAACCAGGCCCAATATAGAATCTTCAATTGGACGACAAGGGGGAGAGAGAGAGAGGAGAAATCCAGAGCAGATGCGGATAACGTCTGCAGTCATCAAGCTGGGAAAGCTGAAGCACTAACACAGGACCACCAAGACAAACTCTTGCACTCGCAACGCCTCCCTCCCGCCAGCCAAGGGTGCTCCGGGCTCCTTTCCCCCCACGGCCACAACCTCAAGCCCAAGCTATTAGCATGACCTAAACGACAAAACCATGCTCCCGTTAATGGCATAATCGTGGAGGGAAATGATTTATGGCTTTCATTTTTAAGGATCACTCCCCACATAACTCCTAATATGGAGAAAAATATCTGTTTTCACTAAGGGAGCTCTCCCATAATGCCTTATAGGCTGTTAAAGCATGGAAAAGAACATATTGGTGTCATAAATCTAGATTTCAAACAGGACAGCATAACACGTATTGCAGGATTACAGATGGGGGGGGGGGGCAAGAGTGAGAAAGTTCAACCAAAGCAAAAGATTACAGAACATCTTGAGAGGCTTGGATGTGAAGTCTGGAAGTTTGAGGTAATCTCTATTAATAGTGCGTCATCAAGAGATGGCTTCTTGGCTTCTTGGCTTCCTTTGCCATCCATCACATCTTCAGCTGCCCAGACACTGGAGTATTCACATCCATTTTTTTTTTAATGGCTAGGACCACGAGTTTGAAAGAGAATTGGGTTCACGGATAGAAGATATAGCATAAAAAGAGAATTTGGGAAGTGTTATTTAGGCTGACAGAATATTTCCTTGACAAACCCCCCTCACCTACACGTTTCTCCGCTGGTCGTGGAAAGCAGACCGAGTCAAGAGGGCTGCTAATTCACTGTACTGTAGTTTGGCCTCTGACCAGTAGAGGGAGGTCATTGATTTATTTCTGCCATGTTACGGCAGGGATCTGCATTCGCTTCCTCCTCCGGGGGGTTCTTGATTATGAGTGATTCAAAAGAAATGTGTCAGTTATTATTTTTAGACAACTGCATAATGCAAGCACAGTGGGCCCTTTGAAGGCTCATTTATTACGGAGGAGATAAGCGTGTTCCAGCAGCCAGATTCCCCGGGAACAGGTCACCGGCTCTGATTAAAAGTGACTTCACGTCAGCCCATAAATATTTGCGAGCCCACCTTTGAAAGGCAGGCGAGCCGCGGCTTCTCTCCTCGTTCGCCACATGAAAGTGCAAATGGAAACACTTAGGGTTGGGTGCCGCATCAGTCATAGCTGGAATAAGATGGCCAATAAAAAGGGCGTAATTATGATGCTCCATCATTTGACACAGCCCGGGGGGTTCGGGCTGTTTGCCTGCGTGCTATGAGAGAGAGAGAGAGAGAGAGAGAGAGAGAGATTCCCACCCGTGAATAATGGGACCAGTACTTTTATGAGCGTAGTGTGTTTAAGAGTGAACTTTGAATATGTGTGGTCTGTGTGTCACCTCCCTCCCTCCCTCCTTTCTTCCTTTCTTCCTCTCTCCACCACCTCGTCCCTCGCTCCTTCTCCTCGCCCCCTCGGCTGTTTACCTCGCCGCAGCGGAACGTGGAGCGTGTCCTGACTGCCCCCCCCCCCCTTTGATGCCTCTCGCTGCTCCGCTGTGTCAGAGCCACGTCACGATCGCTGTGCCACCACAACAACAACGCCTTGTTTTCAGCCGCCCTGCTCGCTCGTTGTGCGGCAGGGCGCTTTACGGCCCACTCGCTGCCGTCGCCTGATGAGGGCCCACTCGGTTGTTTGCGACAAACAAAGCAAATTGTTCACATTTCATGGCTTCTATACAATGTCTTTTAAAGGAGGTCATTTGATTTACTCTCCATAGGGCTCCATAGGGCTCCCTCAGGCGTCATCAATTACTTTTGTTTTTGATCAGCAGCCTTCTGTAGGTATCCAGCGTGACATAATTGCTTCGAAGTGCACTTGTGTAATTTTGAGTCACTTTGCATGCATAGGTTTTTGAGGTCAGCGTTGTCACAGTAATGATACGTTCTGTAATCATGGAGATTCGGTTCTTGGAAGTGGCTCCACATTCCTTGGCGTGTCTCCCTGTTGTATGGAGGCCACGAGTAACAGTAAGCAGCAGAGCTGATGTAGACATCAGGCAGGTGTGGAGACGCCATTAGAGCTAGCGAGCATTTGACTTGCACACCAGTGTCTAATCCTACACAGGAGCTTCACACAGAGAGGCAGGCCCCCAAGCAGAGCCCAGTGGAGAAGAGTGCTGTCGACACCATACTGTTACACAGCCCCGCTGTGAGTTTTCCTCCTGCCCGCATGATGCCAGTGAAACTAATGTAGTGGAAATACTCTGTGTTCAGGTGGAGGAGCTGTTCATTATAGGTGCTACTGCTCCTCATTGTGCTGCATATCTGTGAAGAAGGGGTGGGGGGTGTTGTAGGTAGGTAGGTGTAGAGTCTTCAAGAGAGACAAGCTAGTGGCTTCACGTGCTGGACTTCATCTGTCAAATCTGCACCGGTGTTGGCACAGGCTGGACCCAGGAAATTGGAGACATAAATTGAAGAGAATTGATAGGCCTGCTGCTGCTTTGCAGAATACTGTTGCTGAACATTTTTTGTTATGTGCAGTCCAAATGAAATGCTCTGCAGGCTGTCACCTGTACAATCCCACCAAAATAAACCTAGTGTGACTTGATTTTTCAACAAATCAATCATCCCGAACCAAAAGTTCTGTGTTGTATGTGATTTATGTCCATGTAATACAAAGTTACAAACTTGTGTGGGTAGGCCTGCAGAGGATATATGGGATATTTCACAGCAAACTATTGCTCGGAAACAGTCATGGCTTCAAATTTATAATTTTGTTATTATTTCATCGTCTGTACCATAGAAACAGAAAACAAGAGAACTTTGTTTCAGTGGAGAGACACCATACTACAATTATGCTTTTATAAATATTCCTCCAAATAATCAAGAATACAAACTGTGGAATACCATTTCATCCTTTTACTTTAACTTTATGTAAACTCACCACTGACTAGACATTCAGCGACCTCAAATCCACACCCTATATGTTCTCATTCATTGTCCTCATTAAAACTTACAATGAAGTTAATGTTCACTATATCTGTCTATCACTTTTGGTTCATTCACTTAGTTTCATGAACCGCTTTGGGTTTGATAAAATTTTGTTAGATTAGGCAACAAAAATATTTTTGATAGATTAAAGCTGCACTGATCACTTGGTTTTGCCACTAGGAGGCAGAATGTGTTAGCAAACAATGGCCTATCTTCATGTTCAACAGAACCAAAATGTATAAAACCAGGGCTCCAGAGTGCGACCAAAGTGCTCCTCCACTCTGAACACCCTGCAGCGTCACACGCGTGGTCATCACGTGTGTTACCCTGGTAACGTAAACACATTGGATACCTGTTGCTGCTACTGTTGGCAAATGAAATTGGTTGTGTCACCCCAGGACCCTGAATTGACAGATATGAATAATATTATCGTTAAGCTCCGAGCCCGCAATAACATTCTCATTGAACAGCAATGCCTCCAATGCGCAACGTGGACTCTCATGCATGAGGGCTCTGCTGAACCACGTGACAAGTAGCTAATGTTAAAGTTAAATTATTACACAGCTTTGTTAGACATAACAACACACATTTGCGATCTCCATAAAAATGTGTCCTCCATATCGTTTAATGGCTGTTCCACTTCCAATTTCTTTGGTTTCTTTTAAGCACTTCAGAGAGGCGCATTGACTGCTGGGTATTTTTTCTTGTCAACTTATGGCAAACTGATGAACTGTTGTGCTGTTCTTCCCTGTAACGTTCCAGAACTGAGCATAACTGCTTCCTAGGGTTTTTAATAATGCACTAAGTTAGAGGTTTCCTTGTTCAGTTTACAGCTTTAATTCTCTAATATTTCTTTCATATCCGTGCAAAGTTGGTATTGTACAATGAAATATCCTTAGTGAATCGATATAGAATCGAATCTGAAATAGATTCAAATACAGACCTTGTGGATTTGAATCAAATCGATTTGAGAAATCAGTGGCAATACCCAGCTTTAAGAAAATTACCAATATATATGGGAACAAGAAAAGGTATAACATATATAATATTTTGATGGTGGTGCCAAAAGAAGCAGTGAAAAATTTTGGGTGCACCTACTGTAAATAATGTGCTGGTGCACCTAAATGAAAAAGTTATCCGTAGTGGTGCAAAATCAAAGCCAAATGATCATTTATTTGGATTTGCATACCGATCCACCTGATAAATGTAATCCATTATTCAACTCACTTTTTGCTCTTCTCCTCATCTGGGAACAATATTTAATAATAACACCAATAAATAAATAACGCTATGCAGCTCTTCAGCAGCTAGCTGCTATGTTTGGCTGCCATTTGATGCTGGGCAGGTAATGAACAACTGGATAATCAGAGATTGTTTAGTGTATATCACAATTATTTATTCGTTTATGTATTCATTCATTCACTCATTCATTATATTTTAGGGGGTAGATAAACAAAATAAAAAATAGCGACAACGAGCTAAAACAGCCATGGGCTAAAAATGAAAAACAGAATAATTCTGGTTTAAGTCTATTGTGACATGAAATATCAGTTCTCTCATAGCAGAAGGTATGCATGAGATGTAAAATGAACCTTGGCAGGAGAGATAAAAGTGAATTGATATTCACCCCCCACCCCTGCTGCAACACCTTTACCACGTTATGTCAACACACTGCCTTTTTCAGTCACATGATCTCTGCCTCGTCTTTCATGTGATTCATGGAATTCCATACGAGGTGTGCCGGGATTCATAAAGAGGAGATGTTTCAAGTTTACTGCAGTTACACGTCTTGTAGAGGCTGCATAATGTGGGACTGATACCTATTTTGTGGTCAGGCTACAAGACGATACACCCTGATTAAAAGTCAAATGGAGCATCAACAGAAGGCATTAAAGGCCAACAGATGCCTAACATAAAGGGGAAGAAAAACAGAAGGAGAGAGCGAGATTAAAAATGAGATGCAGGGGATTATTAAAGGGCATTAAAATGACACAGAAGATTATTGTGATGTCGGTGACGCCAGCCTAAGATCAGCAGCAGAAAACCAGCCAGTCGAGCAGGCACACATGAAACAACAAACAAGACAACAAGGAACAAAAGTGCACACAGTTCCGCACTGCATGGTACAACCTAAGTCCTTTCAGGCAAGCTTCGCAAAGCTGCAGCCGTGCTGGCAACGACCCCATGCAGTTAGAACAAGATCCAGATCAGGTCCCTATCTAAACGATGGTGTGATGGCCACAACCACACCTTTAAAGACGTTGTGATTTGGTGACTTCTCCCGAATAAAACAAGGTTTAAAATGCTTTTTATGCCACAGGTTATAGTTTGACTATGCTTGTGCAAGGTTTCATGACACCATGGTAAAGCCAGAGTCCCATGGTATGATGGTGTTGGCTCATCCCACACAGAGCACCCAAACAAGTATGAGGATTTATTTTTTGCTGTTAAAGTAAAGTGAAATATTTATTTCTGATCATTATTGCTCCAAAACAACTAGCACAAGCTTTGACAGTAGCTTGGCTGTTGATTCGCTCGTGAGCTAACCAACTGTGCACTACTATGCGCGCAACAACACAATCGGCTTGGCGTGTCACCCAGTTCAGGCTGTTATGAAGAGGGCGATTTTCCTTTTGGGGGAGGGTGGGGTGTGTGTGATACAACCGGCATCTTTGTTGTTAAAGACATATTCAGGATTCTTAAATGGTTGGTTTCGCAGATAGGGAATCAGGCCGCACATGAAAGCTCATCTTGCGCTGGCAGTCAGTGAAATGTACATCATTGCATTTCCTTGTGGTCTATCATTGTGATTGGAGCCTCTTGACCTGCTTATTGCTGTATGAGTTCATAGTGAACTTGACAACCCTTGGTCCAATTATTCTCTGAGCACCATTTGCACTCCTCCTTGTCCTCTGGTTTAGCAGAAGCATAGATCTAAGGTTTTGTTAAAAGGGTGATGTCCACAGTTTGAGTCACATCGGCCTTTACTACTCAAAGACCTTGCTCACTCTAACAGAGGGTCTGCAGCAGACAGAAGGCCCTGGGAAATGGCAGCGCTAGCATCACTTTGTTCTGTGCCCCAGCCTGATAGAGCCTGGCACATTGGAATCAGGGTTGGGAACATGAAATATGAAGAGGGCAAAGGTGCCGGAGCAGATCACTCTGCCTCGGGTTCACCGCTGATAATGGAACGGAGGCCTGGATTTTTTTCCGGACATGAAGCGTAGGTCAAACACGGGGTATAGAAAGAAGCAGGGGTCACAATACCACATCTACCCAAACTGCACAAAGCCAGCTTTTCATTCCTTCTCTGGCCATTCCACCAAGTCCATAATTGTCTTTGACAAAACTCATTAGCAGAGACCTTGTAGCAACATCGGCAATCAGAAATTCCATGGAGGGAGACATGCACAGAAACAATGTCCCACACACATTTCATTGCGCCTTTTGACAAAATTTAATGAAGTGTGTATATTGTCCCCCTCATCTGAACTCTGAGCCACTGCTACAGAGACTTGGTACTTGTTTTATGAGCCTAAGCTGCCCAGCGTGGGACACAACAAATGGCACCTCCATGCGGGCTCCTTTGTCAGACCAGAGGGCAAATTATTGTTTGGTATGTTGTTGTAGTTGTTGTTGTTGTTATGGCTCCTATTTATACCAAGAGGCCATTGCTATCGTGTCAGAATGATTCATACACGTTTACATTGTGGGCACATGCTCATTAAGTAGGGGGCCTAAATGTAAAGAGCCCTTGTGATGGATGGGCCTGACAGTGTTTTGTCAGAGGTTAACCCCTCATTGACCTGAAACATTATGTTGTACAACATACCACAGTTTACATTCACTGTGAAACTGGTTTCATCCTCTTTAACAGGTCAAGAGAAGTAGAATACACAAAACAAGCACTAAATTTGTTTCGTTCACACATATGCCACTGATCTACTATTGGGCTGGGATTTCTTTATTTGTGTGTGTGTGTGTGTGTGTGTGTGTGTGTGTGTGTGTGTGTGTGTGTGTGTGTGTGTGTGTGTGTGTGTGTGTGTGTGTGTCTGTAAGTGCACACGCACGACATGTTTATTTTTTTACATTGTTATTTATATTTAGACATTAATCTGACCCCCATTTTACAAGATGCATAGTCGCAGAAGAAAAGGCGAAACCATTTAACAATTAGATCTCTAAATAACTGCGCTCGCTAACTGCATCCATTCCTCCCAGACGTTTGAGCTTTAAAATGATATTCATGTGGATGACTTGAAGGAGTTGCCCTTGAACGCAGAAGTGCTAAAATTCACACTTACAGTACTTTCCTGCAGTCCAAAATAGTTGTGATACGAGAGGCCCATGCACTCTAAATAGGTCACGCTCATATTCAGAAAGTCATAAAGCCCATACTTAACTTCCTCAAATATAACTTGCCAACCTGTAACAAGTGACCTCACGGTCATTATAAACTCATGTTAGATTTCTGCACTTTCAGATCTGTAATTCTGAACCTTGATTATGGGCACTGCTGCGACTGAGAGACTGAAAAAATAGCAGGTTATAAAAGAGAAAAACAGCAGCACGTGTTCATCACGGTCTCCATCTTATATTTTGTAAGTGGTTCATAGCTAAAATCGTGTCTTTAGTCGACTAGCAATAGTTTACTGTGAAATTTGACATGGTGTTTACCTTTTATTTGAAGGTAAATACGCATCTTAACACGTTTACAATTATAATCCTGTTTCCAAACACTGACTCCAACAGACAGCTGCCCTGTTGACTTGAAAAGAGCAGAGGGCGAAGGCGGCAACAAGAAAAAGCTCCGTGATCCATGTGATCCATGAGAGCAGCGGAGGCGTGGAGGCTCAGGTTGACTGTACACTTATGGAAGTGTTTGATAATAATAACAGGCATATAAGCATATATAGAGACATGTTCTGATGCTCATGATGGTCACAGATTAATAATGTGAAACCTATTTAAGTATTCATGTTAACCCTCGCTTGTTTTCCTTTTTTTTTTTTGAGCCTCATTCACAGATTATCAAAAATCTGTTTTGGATTATGCAAACATGCCCCCTCATTCCCCCCCCCCCCCCCCCCCCCCGAATGAAAAATGTAATTTACCAACAGGAAGGCGTGTATTAGGGAGCTTTAGTCCTGCATAGACCTATATAGGCTACCTAAGGAACTTATTATCCCGTAACATGGTAGTTTGCCACAGATTTCATGTCTGACCTCAGATTAAAGACGACAGACAAAGACAATGTCTTACTTTCGTCCCCCTCCCCTTGTGTTCACCACAACCCACCAAATGTTATCCCCAGTTTTTATTCATTTATCTTTTCCCTTTAGGTTATTTTTCACTTATTTAAATGGTGGGTTTCTTCCAATGGTATAGATGTGAATAGCAGCAGGCTAATGTGGTTTCTGATCCATGGCGTCCATACACATCTGCCTGATTGTCTCTGCTCTGTGCAACTGCTTTAGCCGTATGTAAAACACTGTGTATAGGACGGACTAATTGACCTGTTAGCTGCTCCAGGCATAAGCTGCTATATGAGCCCATCATGGCCATTATCTGCCGTTTCCCCTCAGGTACGTCGCACTGGTGGTAATCCCATTGCGCATGCATCATTACCTTCAATATCATAAGGCAGCTCTCCTTTACAACCCCCCACCTCAATTTAATTAAATTTGGTTGTAAATATTTCATACACACCAACCCTACGTTTTAATGTAAAGACCAACTGATCATGCGTCATGACTGATTACAGTTGTGGAGGAAGAGAGGGGCTTCCAGTTAGCAGCTTGTCATTAACAGGCGGACAGTTACACAGGCCATCAGCCTGAGTGATTCACTTATTATCCGGCCCCATATTAGGTGGAGTGAACTGGTCCTTTTTGTTCTTAAATCTCCACAAATTTTGCCGAACCTTTTAATCCCCATCTGCTTTTATACAGTTTAGAATGCTTAAATAAAACTTCTATAGTTTAAAAAGGAGAAATGCATCCAGCTCCAACATGGCCCTTTAAATTTCCCTACAAGTGACCTTCATTTAGCCAATCAGTGATGTCATGAGTCCCTTTTACTGGTTATGATGTGTACATGTTAATCAATAAAGCAAAACCCAGCCATTTTTGGTCATTTAATTAACTATGTATATTTTTTTTCCAATATTAAAAAAAACACAACATGTTTTCGCCTTCAGCTTCACTTACATCAGTTTTTCTCAGATTAACTCAGAGAAGAAAAATGAACTGGAAAAAATTGAAATAGGCCTAAGTTATTATTCCTGACCTTCCTCATCCTCATCATGTAGATTTCCCCTGGATTTACCATGGCTCCGTGCGTCTGCCCCTGGCACAAGGACGCACGGGATGACCACAGCGCCTCGGAAATCAAGCCTGAATTGCCTTAATACGGGAAAAGACTTTTTATTACAAGTATAATCCCAACAAATACGATCCCAGATGACGTTTTTGCGAGGCTGTGGGACTGGTTGCAGGTGTTATTTCCAGCGGTGGTCCGGGAATCTAATTTATTCGTAAAAATCTAAATCTTTTGTTTTTCCTGCTGGTGGAAGAACATTTCACAGGAGATCAAGACGGAAACAAATCAAAACAGGCGTTCACATCACTACCGAGGAAATCACTGATTTAATCAAGTGATTGAAACAATTTTAAATTATATCACAAATAGGGCTAAAGCCAGTTTTCCTCTCCTCTCTTACGTTGAGGTTGTTTAAAGGCTGTCAATATAATTTGCTCTGCAGAGTAAAATAAATTTAAGATTTGGCAAATGTAATATTTCTGTGGTTTGTGCATGGGTTAAAATTAATATACACTCAGAAATAAGTTTGCACAGGACCCCTTTGTCTTTTTCTACGGAAGAGTTTGATTAAAAAAGTTCGCAATAAGGGTGGAAAAAGTTTTTGCTGAGCGCCATTACGCACCACAGACTGCAGTGATCATCTTATTACAGCTGTCTCCATGAGAGGCAGGAGAGCCACAGCACATAACGAGGTGGACCATAGGCAAAACAGACAAATCAAAGGACACTTTGATGGACCATGTGAATCTCTGTGCCGGGTTTGATCCTACAAATGACCTTTTTACACAATGTTAAGTTAGTGCAGCGGCTCGCTACCAGGGACAAAGCGCGCATTCATCCCCCATATTCCTGCCTCGCATGCTCGGCCTGAACAGTAACAAAGTGTTTGATGCCACTTCCGATTAGACGCCGACAATGGAGAGATAATGTCCCCCTTTCTTCCGCAACTTGTGCATTTCACTCACGTCCTCCTCTGCGTTATGACCCTCCATGGGCGCAGCGCCTTTTACGCACCGAGTCAAGATGATAAACTTTGATCAAATGCACTTCTGCGAATGTTTTAATTGGCCGATGCATGAATAACCATGACACAGAAGAACTCTTGGAAAAAAGTTGTATTGTTAGAAAAAAATCATTCACGGTAAAACACAGGAGAAGCTCACATTTTTAACACAATGACAAAACAAATCTCCAAAAGTCACAGGGGGACCCAGTCCTTTTAAAGTCAGCTTTACATCAGGCAAAATGACACGAAGCCACAGTTGAACATATAACACAAATACTTAAAGGAATCCAACCGATAAACACATTTAAATAATTAACAGACAAACAGACAACATGACAAAAAAAGAATAAATACAGAGAAACACAGAGAAATAAATACGTTTTGCTACACTACACGATTGCCATACACAAATTCGGCCGTTTTCACTTGGCCAGTTTCATACCTTTGCATGTAGAATTTTTTTTGCATAAAGTCTTTGAACACCATAGAAAACAATGTTGTGCAAAATGATGGCCACGTCCACAGTTTGACAGCTCTCACTGCAGCGGCGCCAGGTTGCTCCCATGCGTCCTACTGAGGCTCTACCAGTGTGTCCTTTAGTGCATAATAAATGTCCCTTTATTTATGGTGGTGCAGTTTCCAGAGATCTATAAGGGGAAGAACATGACAGCAGTAGTTATAATAAACTCACAAAATGAGAGGGAATAAACTCTCTTAATATATTTTAAAATATATTTATTATTGCAGTAGAAATGTTCATATTTAGTTTGATATTTAGGTCCTTATATACTTTAGTTGTGACATCATGCATATTGGCAACCTTTCATGTTGCCGCCATTAGATAGAATAATAGTAAACAACAGATATTTAACAACAGGTGAGAATCAGTGTGTTTTCACCAGTAAGTGTGTTTTTCTTTGCCCTGTGTGTGTGTGTGTGTGTGTGTGTGTGTGTGTGTGTGTGTGTGTGTGTGTGTGTGTGTGTGTGTCTGCTTCCTTTCGGCTCAGTGCAGATGCCCACCTGCTTCACCTCTTCATTACCGTCCTGAATGCAGTGACCTTGTCATCCTGCACGGTCCCACAGGCTTCGCTGAGGTCCGACGACTGCGTCTCTGCTTTGCCACCAGAGAATCCTGCACACACCCGAATAAAAGCACATCTAAGAAACTGGCCCACAGGGTGCAGGCTGGCACAACCTTTTCACTTCATAACCTTAGAAATTGTATATTATACATCCAGAATCACAAGGAATAATGCTTTAACATTTTTGTCAAAGCTGATGTAGTAAACGGTGGTTATTTCTGTCTGGGTGTATAACAGGGGAGAGTTAAAACCAGTGGTATCCCTTCTTATAGAGTATGTTAAAAATTGGAGGAGAAAGATCACAAACCTTCAATGGAGGAGTATTGACATGTGTCTTGGAGTGCAGCATAGGATGAGCAGTGCAGTTGGAGGCCCTTGTGACTGTAGCTGCCAGTGCCGTACACTTTCGAGTGCAAGGATGAGCCCTCAGAGAAGGGGCTCTCAGCATTGGTGACGCTGATGGCTTCATGGAGGCCTCTCATACCCCCACACTGTCCCATCGGAGCCCCGCTAAGCCTGTTGCTCTGGAGCTGGCAGTCCCCGATTGAGCTGCCTGTCCTCAGCTCAGAGCCGTGCTGCTGAGGGCTCAGTATGACCCCTGAGGCCGCCGTGCGAGCCAGAGACCAGATCCGCGGCTTGTCCGATGCTTCAAAGTGGGACAGGGACAGAGTTCCTGCCGTGGGGCCGGTCGAGGAGGGTGCCTTGGACTCCACAGGATCCAGGAAGTCGGATGGGAGAGGAGGAAGAGTGGTGAGGCCTTTAATGGCACAGGGGAACGCGTGGAAGCTGTTGGCTAAACTCAATTGCAGCTCAGAGCTGCAGTCTCTTTTTTGAGGGACTCCGGATACTGCCATGGCCCTTTGGAGGTCCTGCTCGTCTGCAGCTCCCTTTTCAGAGTCACTGTCCAGCTTGTCACAGTCATCTCCGTCCATGTCGTCCAGATCACTCAGATGCAGATCCTTTTCATCCTTGCAATCACTAGAATCTGCAGGTGGTAGAAAGTATATTTTAAGGCAACACAGTTTAGTAGATTTATAGTGACGTACTTTGCTCAGAAACCTTTTTGCTCCGGCACCTATATTGCTCAAAGTTACGTAAGAAACCAAAGTTCTATTTGGACTCGGTTACCTTTGGTGACGCAGTCTTGGTCGCTTTTCAGGTCGTCCTTCCTGTCATCACTGGCCTTATTCTTTGGTGACCACGTCATCTTGTTCTCCTTCTTTAGCCTCCTCCTGGCGTTGGCGAACCAGGTGGACACCTGGGTGAGGGTCATCTTGGTGATGATGGCCAGCATGATCTTCTCTCCCTTGGTGGGGTAGGGGTTCTTGCGGTGCTCATACAGCCATGTTTTCAGGGTGCTGGTGGTTTCGCGAGTTGCGTTCTTCCGTCTGGCCGTGCCATTAAAGTCTACTGTCCCGTACCTGGACACAGAAACAGACACATTAGTGCAGTTAGAGAAGGATATCAGACTACTCACACTTCTCTCCATGCAGATATCAGTATGCGGTTACACTCTGACCTTTGAACTTCATGTGGCACAAGTGAATGGCTGCTTTGATCAGTGGTGAAATACTTTTTTTTACCAAGTTCACTCAAGCTGGTATTACTCATATTTTTAATGACCACAAAAGACCAGACCTTACCTGTCGTATTGATACTGTCCCAGTGAAGGATCATAAGGGTAGTATGCAGCAGTCTGAGTGATGCCAGAGTGTAAAGTGGCTGTGCTGTCCTTGATGTCATACTGTGGATTCTGTAAAATAGAAGGAGGGTTGTTATAACAGTGCAACAAGAGATGTGACTGCAAGTTTATTGCTCAACATTTTCATGAATTTTGATTTACATACATTTCTTACTTAATTCTTTTTAAACCCAGTCTCACTATCAAACTGACATAACATCCCAGGAATGACATCAACCTTTCATTGTTAACTATAATTTAACAAGTTTAATGTATAATATACTAATTTATATTTGTATTTCTTAAGTTATTTTCTGATCATCACAAGACGTTTTTAATTGTTTTCAGGTCAACTATATGCAGCCTTTTCATGGACAGTAAATTTCAAAGTTTAAAAAATACCAAAACAATTAAAGAAAAGTTTCAGCTGCTACAAAAAGCCCATTTAACAAGTCCTTTAGTCCTTTATTCACATCACAGTGAATGTGGAATCATTTAATTTTACTTTTTCCTCTTCAGCAACAGACACAAGTGCAAATATTTTGAAACAAGTAATAAATGAATAAGGAGGATCACTCTCTCATATTAACATGCCATCAGATTGAAGAGAGACAATTCTGCCCTTCACCTCAGTGACAGTTTCTTTTCCTGCAACTTGTTTCAAAGAATAACAAAGACACGACTGGCTGCAGGATTAAACGGCTTGTCGTGGTGGATGCGTTAAATTGATTGAACAAAAAAACACTGTTGATCGATCAGCCTGAGCCCCCCTCCTCTCCTCCTCCCCCCTCTTTACGCATCAAATCGAGGCTGAAGTAGGAGCCCACCAGAGAGGAGTAGATGGCGGATGGGTCGGTGCTGTAGGGGAAGTAGTTGGCGTAGTTCTGGCTGGCGGCGGCCGCGGCGGCGTAAGGGGAGCCGTACATCCCCAGCGCCGCGTTCAGCTCCGTCCGGCTGCTCGCCAGGAGCCGGTTCTCGTAGGACGGGCAGCAGAAGGAGGCGGCGCGGCGGCGGCGGCAGCGGCGGTCTGGGAGCCTCCCGCCGTCCCGTCAGACACCGACCTGGAAATCGAATCGCAGCAAGTCGTACTGGGGTTTGCCGACACGAAAAACTGCATGAAGAGAATCGTGGACAGACATGGTCATTGGCTGTGCCGGCTCCTATATCTGGATGTCTGTGACAAGCGCTGTAATGAATGTGGCTGGTGCGCTGCAAAAAAAAAAAAAAAAAAAGGTGCTCACATCTAAACAAGTTGTGCAGTCAGTAGTGTCGAGTCTAAAAACGATCGAGCGAAGAATGTGAAGAGATGTCGTTTGTTTCTGATGCACATGAGAACAATTAGCATGAATCAGGTGTCATTATTTTAACTTGTGACCTGCCTTAATTCAAGGTAAGTCACTTTTTTTAAAGATGATTCCTGGATGGAGAGATAATATCTTGTATTGGAAACGAGTGCAATAAGCGATGCCACAGAAGTCCTTTTTCGTGTTTAATAAAAAATAGTACTGCATATGAACAAATTACATCATATAATGGACATTTTACAGTGAATATTACGAAAGGAGTGTGCGTAATCCGTGCGTAAAAGTGACTTGTTCCAGTTTATCATCGCTTTCAAAATTGAACTTCTGGACAGGATGAGAAAAATATGAATCAATGTCATTGTCAAGTAAATTTCCACTTTGTTGTGAATTTAAATGATCAGAATTTTACATTCTATCTTCTAAACATTAAAAACATTATCGAGATAAAAGTTGGCTGACAACTTTGCCAGCTGTCCCCCCCATCCACCTCAGCTTCTTCCAACTTGTCATCATGCGCATAAAGGTGTCTGAAAATCTAAGAAACCACTTTTACCAAGTTTTAAAAGCTATAAAACCAATCCAGTGTGTCTACATGTCCCAGCGAATTTCAAACAGAAAGTTTGCGAATGTGTGTGGCCACAGCACGCGCTACAGCCCAATTACACCTCGCAGTGCGCAATAGGTGACATTCATCTCTATTGTCATCAGAAAAAAAACACGTGAGTTCATTCATAATTCAGTGTAATTGGACACGGGCGCGTGTATATCGATATTTGCTACTGCAGCACGCGAAAAAAAAACAACTGTCAATAGTGTCACAGCAGTCACTCATCCACACATGTTTCTTACAAGAGAAAAGGGTTCAGGGAAATAGAAGAAAGCGTGCAAAAATAAACAATGTATGTGTTTGCTCAAAAGTTAGTAGAAATAAAAAAAGCAGAGGGTCTTACCTGTGAAGTTGCATTGTATGGGTATCCAAATTGCGAGAAAGACATAGCTGCTTCTTTTGTTACCATCAGCAATATTCTTCACCCTTGATCGATTGCAACCAATTCTACTTCAAATCCACCGTCTTACACACATTTCCACGCACGGCCTTTCGCTCAATAATAGATGACTTCACTCACAGGAGGGAGACTTTTGGGCTGGCACCAGCTGCAGATTGTTTTATATGAATGAATAATCCCCCCCAAAGGACCCGATAAAGAAATGAAATTAAGCGTCATTAAGTGCAAAAAAAAAAAAAAATTGTTGTTGTTGTGTTAGCTGAAGGAGGCTTAAAGGATAACGTAAGACTTGCAAGATATGGACTCTGCTTGTGCTATTATTTGTGGCTCCATAGTTCTTTAGCATTCGTCCATGCAAGGGTATCAGCGTGACGTCACTGTAATCCCGGAACGGCAGGGTACCAAGGATAGAATAATGTCTTTGCCAATCACGTCCAACGCAGGGTTTTCTTAAGGTGCACTGCGCACTGCCTTGTCCCGCTTTTATAACACAGTTCTCCCACTGATTTGCCATAGATACAGACAGCAGTGTGAGAGTTGGTCATATGGAAATCATTGTGTAGATAAATAAATTAGAAAAAACTGTAGATATTTAACCAGTATTCACACAAACACGTCCAGAATAATACAGTTTATTTTATAGGCAAATAAGAATCTCCTAAAAGTCTCTTGAGTATTATACAAAAAAGATTTTCGTTTATAATCACTTCTCTTATGTACTACATATATTGCATAAATATAACACCTCCTGTTTTTTAATGTCGACCCCTTGTTTGCCTCTGGCACTCATGGCCAGAGGTCCATCCCGAAGTTAATGACGATGATGTTTCTATCTTTCTCTATTAGAGAGAAGGGGGGGGGGGGGGGGGGGGGGGGGGGGGGGGGGGGGGGGGGGGGGGGGGGGGGGGGGGGGGGGGGGGGGGGGGGGGGCCTGTAGCAGGGGAGATTTAGAGAGAGGGGGTGGGGGGTTATTTGGCAGGTCAATAGACCAGTGATTGATGCGCGCCAGGAGACCTACGTGACCATTACGCGTAATGCGTAATTGTATCAATTAACAAATGGATACATGCCCTTGTTTAACCAACGAGCTACAGAGTGAAAATATGCCTTAGAGGTGAAATCCGAAGAGCTTGTTTTAGAAGAGGGGGAAGAAGAAAAAAAGACAGTGGAAGCCCTGCTCTTCGGTCTAATTAAATATCCGTGGATGGGGGCGACGAGAATTGCATTTTAATTGAATGATGCTCACTTGAAAGATGGGTATAAGAAATGGTGCTGCCTCACATAGAGAAATAATTTTAAGCCTTATTAGATCAGCAGCTCAACCATCACCGTCTCTCTCCTATAAACATAAACAAGCTGAGCCCCCTCCTCATGTTGAGCACAGGGACGGATGGAGGGGGGTATTATTTACCCTGTATACATTGGCATTGACAGCTATGATCAGTCTGAGTCATATGATCTGCCTTTTTTCCCTTTCTGACTATCTGGGTGGTGTAAGGTTTCCCTTGTCACTACTGATACCATGTGCAAAAATTTTGTCTGGGCACTGTCTCTCCAAACTGCATGTATGGAGGTTCCTTCCTCCCCCTGGAGACGCTTGTGCGATTACAGCCTTTCTCTCCGAGGGGCGCTAAAGAGCCGCGTGTTGGAGATGAAGATCTGTCAGAGATTTTCCTCGGAGATGAAAGTGGACAGAGTGGTCGTGGCCCAGGCCCAGTGAAGTGCCATCTATTTTACAGATAAGATACAATACATTATGATACAAGAATCCCCTCTCTCTCTCTCTCTCTCTCTCTCTCTCTCTCTCTCCCTCTCTCTGTCTCTCTCTGTCTCTCTCTCTGTCTCTCCGTCTCTCTCTCTGTCTGTCTCTCACTCTCTCTCTCTCTCTCTCTCACACACACACACAAACACACACCAGTGTTTTGGGGTCCTGAAAAGTGTTCATTGCTCGTGACAGGCACCTAAGACACAGGAGGGAACCTGTTGGACAGAACATCCTGGTGCTCGACAGTGAGAATTATTCCCTGTGTTACCAAACTGTACTCAAGCTTTAATGTGGCAGAAGTATTCTTTGAATAAAATATGCACTCTCCTTACATCTCTTCCAACTTGTTGATGCTTTCCACCTCCAGCCATCTCTCTTGTAGTCTCACATATACCGATTTTTCACCTCAGAACCAGGGTCAGGCTGCTCCCAATTTATTTTCAGTCAAAAAAAATCACATCCAAAAACGGGTCAGTGTAAATGCCTTAAAAACAATGTGTACAAATGGACGTACAAGCCAGATAAATGATAACATGACCCTGTTTTCATTTCTTTTAAAATTAAAAGAAAACATGGCATATAACTCTATATGGTAACTGAAAATAAAACCGTGGAAGCTGTTTGTTATTTATGGTGTTATTTTCATCAGCTGCTAAAACTTACAAATTCAGTTTATCAGAAAAATCCACGACTACAAAATTTCCCGTTCGGTTGTAGTTTGTCGAAAGATCACAACAGTAAGCAACATTTAACATGCTTAACATTCCTTTTCCCATTAATGGTGCATAGATCAGAAGTTATTATCTCAGGAGGAGGCACATTGTCATGCCTGTAAACCTCTGTTACATTGGAGGATGCTCACATGGAGAAGGCTGAAAAAAAAAGAAGCTAAATGTAATTGCATGCCGGTGGTCGATGCATTTCTACAAGGGCATGCATGATGGCCCAAGTGCATATGGACAGACTCATGCATAATGCATGTCCAGCAGTCAGTGCAGATCTCCCTGAATCAGGCCCAAATGAACACTAATTGTAATGGCAGACCGACCACAGTGCCCTTCCCCAGAAACTGTATGACAACCTGACAATGAACCATTTCTTTACACTGTTTTCTGTGTGTTTATTTATAATCTCGTTGTAACAAGGTTTTTTTTTTTGGAAGCTAAATCGTTGACAATAGGAATTAGTTATTCATATTTTAAAATGTTTAGGATGTGTCTGTGGCTCTTCACTGTATATTTATCATTAAGTAAATCTTTCATTTAAGGGGTGGTACATTGTATTTTAACATTTAACAGGAAAGGCCTCCTTTAAGCCCGGAGCATTCATAGGTGAGTGTAAGTCGCGCTGCAATTACACCGTCAAAACACTAGAGGCAGTAGAGTTTCTATGCTGGTGTTGAGTCTTCAGGTTTTTGGTCCGCTTATTTACAACTTCTCTGGCGTCTCTGTTTACATTAGAACAATGGCGAGTGGATCGTGTCGGAGCTGATAGATGTTGAAGAGCAATTACTTTTTCTTAAAGAAAAGGGCTCAGCGTACGGTACAAGTCTACGTGTAGGCTACGGTGTAGCTTCGACGCAGAAGCATGAGTTGGGCTTTAGCCATCAGGTCTCAACCCAACCCCCCCTATCAGCATGCACCACCCTGTGTTTAATTTATGCAGATTTACATGAAGTTTGCTCTTTAGAAAATGAAATTCGGAAAGGGGAGTTAATCGAGGATGGTCAGAGGGGCCAATGCCAAGCGCACAAGGGAGTTCAGAGAAGAAGAAACTATTGCAAGTAAGTTCTCATGATACACAAAAGTGACTGTGCCTCTGATAGAAACAGGCTGCAACAAACTCCGCCAGTTGCAGTTGTAGACAAACCTTTCAGCCCACAACGATCATGTACTAGAACATTTAACGACTAGCAGACAAAGGCATTCACCCCTACAGTAGATTCACTCGTGTTATTTGAGAATAATCAAGTCCAACTTCTATTATTTCTCGTTCTAAATGATCCTTGTGCTTCCCAATGAGACTGAGTTTTGCACGCATCCTCCGTTAAAGTATCACTGAGTGGAAGAGGAGAAAAAAAAAACTGGAAAGGTTAAGTCAACACTCAACAGCTCCCAGCCCTATTCTCCTACTTAATACATTTCCTATGCTGACTTAATGAACCACACAAAGCCTTCCTGTTTTTTCATCAGATGGGGGGTGGAGAAGGGGGGTTTACGAAATGGTAATAAGGGCAGACAGACAGAGAAACGGAGGGAGAACCTCGAGCCGAGCAGAGGGATGATGCGGCACCTACCTGGAGGTGTCTGATCTCATTAAAGCCAAATTGGTATATGCCAATAAATCCAGGGCACTTGTGATGTGGAATTATTACGCACACACACACACACTGCATACACACAAAGTTCCCCCACCAAGAGCATTATTAGTACTGCTAAATTATCCAAAATGGAAAGAAAAGTAATAAATATTGTAATGAGAAATAATAGAGCGGTGGAGGATACAGCGGTCACAGCAGTGGCCGGCTAACACTAAAACAAACATCCTTAGGGCTGGTGAATACTTAGGGCGCACAGAGGGAGTCATTAGACTTTAATCAAACGGAGAAATAAGGGGAGGGCGAGTATGGCGTCAGGGCGACTGTCTCAATAAATCAATCCGGTGTAGAGAGAGAAAAAAAGATAATTGTACGTGATGATAGCGTACAAGTTGCGCCACTGTGCTGCGGTACGCTTTGAGTTTGAGTTTAAAAGACAATGTGTAATCTGACAGAACATAATTACAGATACTGTGGGGTCCAAAAGTCTGAGACCACTTGGACCCCGCTGTATACCATTTGGTTTTGTTTCCCACAATTTAAACACAGATCCGTACATGAATGGACAGGCGTAATTGCTGTTTCATTTGTACCCTCGTCACTTTGATTGCTTGTAGTCAGATGTTTAACTCAAACAAACCCTAGGCATTTTGTGTTTGGGAGCCGCGTATCCCAGAGGCCCTGGGGCTCCTGGGAGAGCGAGTGGGACACACAGAGGAGAGAGAGGCAGGGAGAGAAGAAGGCGTGTGCGTGTGTTGTTTGTGTGTGCTGGCTGGCAGAGTCCCCTTGAGGCTCTACTGTAAAGCTATCATCAGTGGTGGTGTCAGGGATTTGTAGCTTGTCACTGAGAGAAAGAGAGCGCTGGCAGTGACTCTGGGAAATAAGTGCTTATAGAGAGAGAGCCTGGCTCCCACAGCTTGTGTGGGTGTAGGTGTCTATAAGAGAGAGTGAGAGAGAGGGGGCGAGTGTCGGTTTTCTCCCCGGGGTGTGTGTTTGCGTTTGTGTGTGTATGGACAAGTTGGTTGTGGGTTGATCATGTGATGTGTGGATCCATGTGCCGCCTTTTATATCAAGGCCTTAGGCTCTTGGTCTATGTGTGTTCATGTCAGCGAGCGGTGCGTGTACACGTCGGTTCTGGGCGTGTCAAAGCTGCTGCGGTGGCATTGTGTGTGCAGCTCCTCAAACATTAGCATTCACATTTGGACGTGAGAGTGATCGAATATATATTTTCACTCACCCGCATTAAGGAGCCTGTGTAGGCTACCTCCCTGCTACTACACCCGTGTTTGTATATGTGTGGTCCTCGCCAAGATGGATGCTGACTTCAAACCTAACTTTCCCTCAAGGCGGAGCGCCAGCAGCAGCAAAAACGCTGCCATTGAGTAAATACAAGTATCTGCAAAAAAAAAAAAAAGAAAAAAGAACAAGTTCCTCTGCAATGACGAATGGAGGGCTCATTTTCTCATTGACAACCATGTATTTCTGAAATCACATATTGGCAGCTGACCAGGTTTCAAGGGCCTGAGGGTCATGAAATTGACTCGCCTCATAAATGATCATGTCAGCGTTCAAACGGAGGAAGAGAAAGGAAGACGAGGAAAATTCCAGTTACATGGTTTCCATCTGACTGCAGCTGCTAAATCCACGGCAGCATTGTGGCCCATCTCTACGACCCGCAGAGGCAGAAAGACAGTTCCTATTACTGTCAGTCCAATTACCGGCCACAGCACAGCCACCGCTGTCAACACCAGACGGGTCATGGTATGTATCGGCATCTTTTCTCTCATGTGTAGCCATATTTTCGAGACCAGGGAACTCGAATGTTATACAGCCCAACTTTGAACTATAAGCACATGATTATCAACGTTTAACGTAATGTTTTATCATAAACGAGCCGTTATGTGGGGTCAACAGTTGAGCGGAGTAGGGAGTAATCAGGGAGTATATAATTATAGCCTGCTTCAGCATGCTCCTGCACTACTAACATGTAAAAATTAGCGAATAAAATATTATGACACCATGCAATACAGAAATGGCAATATTTCCTTTGTAGCTTTATGCGTCCTTGTGGAAATCCCACCACACTTACAGTATACACCCAGAAGTGGGGCATGTGTTGAGAAGTGGTCTAAATATTGAAACTCGCTCCATTACAGAAGACAGTGCTTCGGGTTCAGCATGTCTGCCTCCATAGTGTTGCACCACACTGAGAACGAAATGGCCCAGCCCCATCTGGTCTTGGTTCAGTCTGGTTTACTGGAGAATGGTGCCAATACAAATAGCTGAGCTTGATGTTTGTTTGCATAAATTGTTTTGAAAGGCTTCACCAGGAGTTTTTTTGGGGTGGATTATGGTGGGGAAGTTGGGGAGCCAACCGTGGTGGAATAATCCTCATTGAGCTGACAGTTAGATTTGGTCTTCTTTAAAAAATTTTAAAAAAAAAGATTGTTTTGGATTTTTCTTCTCAATTCCTGGCAACGAGTTTGGACTGTGAACTTTTCAGTGTGTTGCGTGTGTGTGTGTGTGTGTGTGTCTGTAGAATGTGGCCGTATGATGACAGAGCATGCTGAACAGCTCTCTCTTCTCTCATAGCATAGCAGTGTCAATTTCGATAATATCAACGTAGCGTTTAACACATGCTAAAAGTTCAGTTAAAAGTTCAGAGGCCCAATGCAATGAAGGGAAAATGTCTCTTTTCCTAAAGTCCTCACATATCCACTTTGATTTTTCTCCCATAGGTCAAGGCAACACTACAGGAAGGAAAAAGTTATGTAGTGAGGTGAATTAGGCTTGTGTTACACAGAGGGAAAAAAGTCAGTGAAAATGTATCTTCCATTACTGCAGGCACTTTATTGTTTTGATTGCACACCACCATCCTGGGGGGGGGAAAAATGACATAGCGACCAATTGGTAGTCATCATCACTTAGCTCTGGATTTGCTTCAGGTAGAAGAAAATTTACCTGATTGATTTCATGTCCAGGTAAGTGTCTCTGCTTAGTGCTAACTGAAACCAGACAGGTTTTTGTCAAAGTTTTACAGATACCCAGGCCCCTTTAGTCTCAGCCAGAGCCCCTGATAGGATGAAATTGCTATTCTACCAATGACAGTTCAATCGTTCGGGCCCTCTGTTCTTCATTTTGCTGCTCGGCCAGTGGAGGTCCCTCCATGGTCGACTCCAAACTGAATCCAGATGGAGCTAAAAACATTTGTCTTTTTCTTCAGCTCCTCTGCATCTACATTGTGTCAGACTGCAGAACTAATGAGGGCATTTTGTCGTCCATGCACAAATACCTTACATTTCTACTCTGTCTTACACCTGGTTGCAGCACATTCACAGGTTTGGACAAGTTCAGCAACCAGAGTAATAAAAGTTGAAACAAGTTGACAAATTGCCTTTTTTCAAACATAAGAGATTGTGTGTTTAAGTCTTAAGGTTGTAGGTGAAGTGAAGAAAAAAAGGAGTCCTATCTATTCATAGCACATAGCTCTGACTTACACAAATAAACCTCAGTGTCAACCATCACGATGTTATGCTTTTTGCTTCCTAAAACTTCTGGCCCATCAGTTGGATTTCCACTCCAGCTCTATCAGCGGGCCTGAGAATATATTTTTTTCCGTCAGTCCATCCAACCTAAAAGCAGATGTTACATGGTTGCCAACATCAAAAGGTCCTGTTAACTGTAGAGAAGGTGAAATCATATACCTCTGATTAGCCTTTTTACTGGTTAATGTAAACAAGCTTAGTACATGGTTGCCAAGTGAACCCTGACCTTGGCCTCATGACCAATACATCATCAGATTACAAGGGAAAAAAAACACACGTTTGTTTCAACTTTGGCTTGTTAAAGGCTAATTTCTGATTTGCAGATTGTCAAGCTTACTTTGGAGAAAGCGAGGGAACTGGATCAGATCTTTGTAAGATCCCCCCCCTGCTCTGGAGTAACACAGACGCCTCTAAATAAGGGGGCAGTATCCTTGAAATACAACTTGGCTCCTGCTCAGATCCTCTTTCCCTGCTCAGTTCAAGATGTTTTCCATTTTGAGTTTGAGATATGCCTCCTATTTATCTCAAGGATATTTATCCTGAGGAAGATAAGGGGTAAAATATGGAGAGAAAGATGGTGCATGAGGGGAAGGCAGGGCTGATAGCATTCCCTTAAATATATGGTGAATGAGGGTCCTTCAACAAGTGTTGTGTTTACATTGCTTGTGGGAAAACAAATCGACACAGGCGGCGTCTGAGGGGGCTGTAAAACAGCTCTTTAGTAGGGAGCATGGCTTAAATTCCAAGCAGTGACACCCCAAGGTGTTGAGAGTAAATATACGGTGTTACCTTTAGGCTAAATAGGAGGGGAAAACACACAGAGATTGAAGTGCACATCACTGACAAAGTAGAGTGAGTGTTTTGCTTCGGAGCAGCAAAGAGGAGAACAAGTAATAACACTTATTTTGCTTTATTTCTTTTATATAAAGTACACACATTCAAGGGCGTTGCACCAGTGGGGGCTTTGGGTGTTGCAACACCTGCACTGTCACTTCCATCCCCCATCTTTTCACGGAGGAGGTTGTTTATGAGATAAAACAGAACTTCACATATATATAAACCTATTGGTCCAGTCAGATTGATGGAACATACTTCCCACTGATAACAGCCATTTGACCATCCCACCAGCACAGAGAAAAGTAAATAGTTGAAGTACGGTCAAGTACGAGCGTGGCGTGTGAAACAGCCGGGGCTGTCACTCATTGCTGATTAGGGAATAACACATCAAATGATCTGTGGTAAGATGGTATGGTATATGTTTATTTAACTAGTCAGTGATGAATGCAGTAATATGACAGAAAAGACGAGGTAGACAGCTGGTGACAGTAGGTTTTTGGATATGTTTGAAAATGTGCACACAGTATATGTTAATTTCAATATGCAGGGTTGTATGTTAAAAATAATATTAATGGACTTTTTATTATCCATGTAAAAGCTTTGTAGGGCGTTTCTGTTTGGAATTAGGGAAAAGCTGGAATATTTTCTCATGTAAGTGGAACAATCTGGAGCAAAATGTTGGAAGAGCACTGTGATTGTACACTGCCAGGATTCCTTCTACAGCACCAAACAATAACTTAAGCAAATGAAACCCTTTACTTTACAGCTACAGGTCCAGAGAGCAGTTCATCCTGTCATGTCACCTTCTGCAGATCAAACCATGAGCTGTGTTACAGGCTCAAATTCATGTTACTGTTGGCTTCATTAAACTTGTACATCTGTATGTGTGGTTGCTGTGTTTTGTATCTTTGTGTGCGTGTGTGTGTGTGTGTCTGTGTGTATACACTGCAGACTGTGTGGATGTAGTACGTGCTTGACCTCTGCCCGTCAGAGAGCAACTGCAGTGGAAGAGTGATACCACTGTGCGGTCCTCTAATCTGTTCACTTAGCCCCGGCTTTGGAGCTCGCTTCGCTCTGCTTCATCTGAAGCTCCCTCATCACAAACTGTTGGCAGGGTCCACACAGACCAGTGCCCGGCTGCATTCACACACACTTCTTCTTGTCACTGTCTTTCTCCGTCTCCCTCTCTGTCATTGTCCTTTTATTTCTGTCTCTCTTTTCTGTTCTGCTCCCTCGGCTGTCCGTGCCACCTGACCTGTGCTGTGTGATTTTAATCTTTTGTGAGCACTGCAGCATTTCCCCATTATACTCGAGATGAAGTGTTTGTCTGTGGGATGAGACTGACTGCACTTACATGCAGCTACTTGACTTGTTCTCTCACTCATCTCTTTCTGCTTAGCTTGTCTCAATCTTTGCAATTTTACAATCTATAGAGCAATGCATCAGTCCAGATTAAGAGCATTTTCACACCTGAAAGTTCAGACCATTTTTTCTATAAAGTGCATAGGAAAAAATAGTCTTTCTAATTTGATTTAAGTAAATCAAATATTGCCACTGTAGTATGACCATTGTTCTACTACCAGTGAAATGAATGTCCTTATATGAATATTATATCTAATATCTATATAATCCTGTGAGCCACTTCTTTTTCTTCTTCTGCCAATTGGTCCGAAACCTGATTAAAAAAAAGTGTTTCACGACTGCAAACAAACCGAATCATAGTTCAGTTGAATCTGGACGTTTTTTATTTGGACTAAACTTGTTCTGTTGGTCTGGAATGGGGACTGATGCACATTCACACCTGTTATTTGTGGTTTGGACTAACTGAAAAGTCAGAGGTCCAGACCGAACAAGGTATGTGTGAAAGCGCCCTGAGTGTATATCCTGAGTCGGTCCCCTTACAGACAAACTGTATATTTTCTCTCACTGTTCGCTCAGCGGTGCTCACTAAGACGTGGCCTGTGGTCAGCACTATTCCAGACAGAGTTTACATCTGAGCTATCAACAGATCCTCAACATCCGACACACTGTCCACCTCAGTGGAGTTGATATTGAAATACAAACACACTGTGGTGTCGTTGTTAATACATTTTTCATTATTAGATGAGAATGATAAAAGAATGAAAATAAAACTGAGGAAAGATGGGACAGCACTGATGTTTTCAAGGGATCACATTTCCTCTGAACTTCTACTTCTCAGAAACTACAGCCTTAGAAGGTGGCACATTCCTTTGTCCCTATGTCACACACTAACCCATATTTACGTTTACTGTGTTTACTCATTTTATTTGTTAATTATAATAATTCCTTATTGGTTTTAGTATTGATATAGAAGCATCATTTCTTTTTTACATATTTTTTGATCGTTTTAATTACATTTGATTATATAGGGAATATTTTATTACAAAAGAAGCTCTTCCAAGAACCCACATGATATAAATACAGAAATATTAATACTTACTACAGCAAACTATATCCCATATTTGTCAAATATTATAACTAAACTTGTTTCCATTTCCAACCGGGTGTTCTTTAGTGTCCTTCAATACTTGATGCCATCCAAGTGTTTTCTAGAAGAATAAGCTTTGTGTGGTTTCAAATTTGAATCGACTAATCTTATATTGAAAGTGAATTTTCAAATGTCATCTCTATGTGTAAAATGAACTGTAGACTTTCAGCAAAACAAGAACTCATGTAAACTACATTTAGTCAGTTATTGCATGTTCGTATTGTCTTGTGCCTTGGCAATGTTGACCGAAGTGGGGAAGGGTCATCAGGGACAGTGGTACAGGACTGAATGCTGAGGCTGACGTCTTGTAGCCCCCAGTCCTCCCCCAGGGTGAGGGGGTCCTTGCACAGGGGCTTATCGCTTTACACACATTGTCATTTCCTACACACTTTCCCCTTCTCATCCTACATCCCCATCCTCTTCCTTCCACCTCCCTGCAGTTCTTCCTCTCCTCTCTCTCTCCGCCGTACCTCCTCAAGCTGTTGGCACGCTGGTTCCGAGGGCTTCCCTTCAGGAGGAGAGGTCCGTGCTCCGAACACAGACTGATAGAAGAAGCCCTGATAACCCCGAAGCCAAGTGCTGCACTGCCAGCTGACGTGAAGCAGATGTCCTTCTCACCCTTTTTCTCTTTGGGAACAGGACACCCGGACACTAATACTGGGGCTTGGGTTGTCAGCAGAGCCCCTTCGCTACTGAGGAGGTGTCGCCTGATACTTCAGACTATATGAGCTGCAGGAATTGTTTTAAAATCAGTTGAGTGTTGGCGGGTGGTTGTGGTTTGTTCTATAGATACTATTGAAGACTAGCTATCAATTGCAGCATCAGACACGAATAATGAAAGATTTTTATTTAATAGTAAAGAAAAACATGTGCGCAATACAATTTATATATATTATTATTATTACTAGCATATTTCACAAGACTCTTTTTTTCTGCTGACCAATTTTTCATCATCAATAAAATTAAAATAAAAGTTAAAGAGAATAAAAAATTGCTCTAATTAAAGCACTTATTGTTTCTGGTATGTTAAATGAATGCCCCCCACCCCCCCCCCCCCCCCCCCCCCCCCCCCCCCCCCTGAAATGTATTTTAAATAAAAAAAAGATATGTTTATGCTGTAATTTATTTGACTCTGTTGGATCAGGAGAAGAGAAGTAATCCAATGAGCAATAAGTAGTAATCCAAAGAGAGGAATAAAAGCATGAATGACAATTTCTGAGTTGTAAAAAGATTCTGATCTTTGAGTTTCCTGAGCTTCAAAAAAACATGTTATCGTTCAACATTATTTTAACCTATAGACACAATGGCTGTCCAATGAAAACTACTACTACTAGTACTAATCTCCACATTTTTGGAAATACATTGTCACAAAACAGACAACAGATCTGTTTTTCTTAGCTGGTGAAAAGCTGATGTTTTGCAGACAGAAAGATGCCACCACTCATATGAAATTACAATAATGGGGACTTTGTCTTAAACAGTTTTCTTATCCACACTAGCAAGCTCAGACAATCTAATGGAGTGGTGACGTTGATTGTCACATGCAGTGTCAGGATTATAGAGTCCTCAGGAAAATGATGTAATGTTTGTCACCAAGGCCATGTTATCTCCCGCACATAGACACACACACAAACAGCGGTCAGCCTCTTGGGGGAAAAAGGTGGAGTTGAGCGTGCACAGAGACCTTCCAGCTCTGTGACCTCATTACTATTCAGAACCAGCGGTGAGAAGACGAGCGGTGCTGTGTTCCCAGTACAGCTCACCCCCAACGATATAGTAGATGATGTGCACGAATGGGTGTGTGTGTGTGGTGTGTGTGTGTGTGTGGTGTGTGTGTGTGTGTGTGTGTGTGTGTGTGTGTGGGGGGTGGGCTGTCGCTTCCCTGAACTCCACCCCCACCACTGCTTACACACACACACACACACACACACAAACTCATACATACACTCACTTCCTCCAGGGAGATAGGAGGCCTCTGCTTTCTGTCAGGGTGTCCTCGGCAGCAGACCCCTGGGGCCTCTCGCTTGGTGGGAATCTGGTCTTCTCACTCCACAGACAACCCCCTCCCTGCAGATGAGAAGGGAAACAAGACCTGAGGAAGACACCGCAGCTCCTCTTCTGCTGCCGTCTCCATATTTTCTTTGCTATCTCTCTCCTTCGTCCCCGTCCCTACTCTCTTCTTCCTTTTGGCGGTCCGATAGCGTTAATTGGCTCACTCAGTCACCGGTACATTGATTGCGGTCACTAATAAAAGGGCTATTGATTGGCACTTTGTTTAACACTGGCCCATGCAGTGAGAGCTGCCCTCTAATACCATCCTGACAGCAACCTTTTCCTGTTTGCCAGTCTCTTAATGTCATAAATTATGTCAGTCGATTAAGGAGTTACTTTCCTCTGTTAGTGTGAGGACAGATGGCACCTGAAAAGAGCAGTGAAGAGAGAGCTGAAACCCAACATACTGAGCATGATGTCTGTTTGCTGTCAAAACACATCCAGTTGTCCAGTTGAGGAGATGATATCAATAACTTGCCTCTTCATCTGTTTACAGATATTTATCAGGGCTGAAACCTCACATATTGCTTCTTGTAAACTGTAGAGAAATACAGGAAACACGAGTGGAAGCAGTTAAGAGTCCCAACACATTTCTTGTTCTATCTTGTTGTATCTGTTTACTCATTTGCAAAGCACCTCTGCACAGAGTCTGCAGCCATAACACTGTGTCGTGGAATACTAAATCAAGGGTATTGTTCAAAATGGGTTTTACATGTAAGGACCTGTTTAAGTTAATGATAAATGTCCAGGTGCAGTCCACTACTTGCAACTACACAAATAAAACAGATTCTGAGTCACTGCTGGAAATACAGAGGTTCCATTGGAAGTGCTCCTAAAATCACAACACAGATTGAAAAGGGAGTAGTAACATTGTTTGACAGGATATGTAACAAGCCAAATACAGGCAGGCTACAATGGGACCTCAAGAGACCAGATGCTAATGTCCTCAGCATTGCCTCAAGTTATGTTTTTTCGCTTTAAATGTAGTTTTGTACATTCGGTTACTTGGGAACATCGGTTGTAGGCACACGCTGCACATGTACAGGATGCTCTCTCAGCAACAAGCTTAGCCCATATATTTGTGATACCTGGTGGATACCAGGGATTCCCTGCACAGCTACATGGGACCCCTGCGGATCAGCTCTGTCAAATCAGACAAAAAAATGACATTCAATTTCTACCAACCGACCTGTAACACCAGTGTTGACCACCTTAAGGCCTTGTGTGTCATAGTTAGCACGGACGCAGAGGATTTTAAATAGACAACTAACGAAGTGATAGATACATTTCTGCAATATTTGATTTCTTTTCAAGTGTTCAGTTACAATGCAAGTCTGATTGATTCGGTTTGACAAGGCTGACAGAAGTAACAGACCAAAGGACAGCACTAACAGTTCAAACAATCACTGTGTCAAATATGAAAACATAATACAGACACTCTTATGGGCGTAAAGGTTCACCTCAGACAAAAAGGTCATCATTCACCAAGCTGTAGCAAAAAGGGACTTTAGATAGAACCAGGCAGCAGCACCACTGCACTCTGAACACCATTCTTTTCAATGACATGGCAAGGACAGTTTTTCCGCTGCCATGGACAAGGTTCAACAATGGTGAACAATATTTGTTTAAACTCAAAGACATGTCTCTTCACCTGTGATGAACTCACAGGTTAACCGGAAACAGTCAGTACAATATTCTCAACAGGAACTCAACATCTAGTTTCTGTTACAATTCGCCGTGCGCTGTTCTTCACCGAGCGGGTTCCTGAAGCTGCAGCGAGTCAAAGGCAGGTCTCCTGAGTGAGGCGATGAAAACGGGAAATGGGATGTAAGTACCTCCATGAGAGATTTAATTATCGCCATTAAATATTCAATGATCAATAGAATTTGTTTTAGCCAATCAATAGGTGGTCGGGCCTGAGAAGGACAATGTGCATAAGTTGCTATTTGCATTTCAAAGCAGCTTGTGTCACGTGGCCCCATTGGAAATCCATACCATTTTGTTAGGCTGTATTTCATATTTAGCTTTATCCCCTTATCACTGACTGCTATCGATTCCCTTCCCTTTATTTACTGCCTGCAAACTGCCTCAGGTTTAAAATGTCAAAATGTTTTTAGGGAATCCGATGTGCCTCCATCTGCTGTCCTCATCTCATTTCTACCTGTTTATTCCCCCCCCCCCCCCCCCTACTCTCTCTCTTTAATTCCCTTGTCTCTCTCTCTCCCTCACTCTCACCGCTCCTCCTCAGTAGAGTTGGAAATTAAACCCTGTCATCTTCCCACCCACCGCACAGATCTCTGCTCACTCGGGTGTGAATCTGCACATTATTCAAATAAATATCTCCGGAGTGTCAGGGGAATACTCGGAGCCACTTCAAAGACACCCACCTACTACCCCCCCACCGCACTTCAATGTTGCTTGTTCCTGCTGGGGTCCCATTTTGTTTACCTGAACCTGCTCTAATGGCTTGTTTTTCCCCGGCACCTATCACGCGTTCAAGAGCAACATTTAGCCAAGTTCAAGTGCATGTGTGTTCAGGTCTCACCCGGGCTTTGATTGTTTCTCAGCGCTCGATGTGATGTCGTTTAAGTTTGGCCCTAAAACATTGTTTCCCTGCCGTCTTTCATCTGATTCTTAACCCTGTGTTTCATTCCTCTTTCTAGCTTTGTGCCTTGTTTCTTCCCCCCACTGTTTTCCTCCTCCTCCCTTCTCCGCCGCCTTCACTAATGCAGTTATGCTGTATTCCCCATTTTGAATGTTGTTCAAATATGCCTAGGCAGCGTTTGAGTAAGGGCAGGCCCTGAAGAGACAGAAACACTGGGGATTGGAGACGATGCAAACACAACACAGAGCATGGACATGTGATAAGTTGAATATGTATATAGTTTGAATAAACAGGCGACCAGCACTCTGTAGCAGCAGCGGCTCGGACTCATCCACTTAGGTGACATTGTTGATCACGACATCATCGCAATCATGACAACATGCAGATTCACGACACCGCCAACAACAACAACTTATTCTCCAACTCTGTTGAGTTCTGCGTTTGAGTCAAGTTCACTGAACTTTGAAAACAGGTGAACAGCTCTTTGTGCAGCAGTGGTGGTGCAGCTTCATGGCTCTATGGACTGAGTTCAGTCTTTATTGTCACTTTTACAGTTTTAGAAAGAAAGTTACAACCAGCATCACAGCAGGCCGAGCAAACAGCAAACAGCACATCGCACTAATAGCAGGTAAAAACCAAATTATTACAATAACAATATTTTAAATAATTGAATTCAGTTATCATACAGCTCATATATCATTCAATAATATCAAACGTATATAAAAATACACACATACTATATTAGATATGTGCATATGTGCCAGAGAAGTTGAAATCAGTTCCTCTGCAATAAGTATTACCATGGACTACACTGTACAGGTGTTACAAGCTGTACATGTGGGAGAATTTTAGGTGACAACTAAAACATTGATGAGGGTCATGTGACCAGCCTGGTGGTCCTCACACCGAGCAAAATACGAACTGCTAGAATAGAAAATATTGAGCTCCATCCATTATAAAATGTCTAACAGTGGATGGATGACAGCGCTGTGTGCTCTCTTCCTCTGGACTATGTACTGTAGCACAGCCGCTCCATCTATCAGCCGCCCACAGCAGAGGGACCACAGAGGTCATGGGAGTTAACCTTCAGAGGCCTGAGGGCTGCATGGAGCATCATCAGTGCCATCAGGATACATGGCCTCAGCCCTGCTACACAGCTGGGGTGGGAAGGGAAAATCTGGATGGCCATTGGGTGTGTATGTGGACATGTGTTTATTTGCACATCTGTAGGTGCCTGCGTGCAGCTGTCTCAGCAGTGTAAATATGAGGGTCATGAAAGATGGTTTAGATATTGCTCTCAATAACTTCAAGAGCTGGTTAGAGGAGAATATGTGAGTCTGCTGAATACTTTTACCTTAAACAGGTTATTAATACACAATTTATTGTCTTGAGGAATCACTTCTAAATAAATAAATAAAATACATATGATATTTATTTAATATAAAATAAATAGTGATGCTAAAAATGATGCGGTAGTATCACTGACTGTAGCTTCCCTCTCAAATAAATGTTTTGATTTTTGTCTAATATAAATTAAAACTTTATTTTATGTTCTACTTTATGAAATGTTTCATTTGAACACACTTTACAGATACAGAATATCTGTAAAAATAATAATATTAATTATTATTATTTTTAATAGAGGCTGGGCTGTTCCCTCTGGTTCAGATTCCTGCAGGTAGCTAAATTATTTAAAAATATTTTAATTTTAATGAGAGAAAATGAGTACAAGTACAAACGTTTACATATCAGGACTCATAGTGGTTATTATACAGAATGTATACAATAATAAAATAACACAACAAAATAAATTTAATTAAAATAAAATAAAAAGCGCAAGTCTTATTAAGGCAGCAGCACTCAGCCCAGAAAAGAAATACGAGTTAAACGCAGCCAGCAGTGACATTTGTTCCCACCTGACGTCACTTAGGAAAAGCGGATCACGCAGTGGATAAACACAACTCTCACGTGAGGAACGTGAGGAACGTGACTCACGCATGCGCAGAGAGCGTCTCTGATGACATCACATACAGGAAGCAGCATCAGAGCTGACCACGTGTTCAACTCAAGTAAGTAACAGTTGTACCAACTTTATACACCTGCAGTGGTGACATTATTTTACTAACTCACCAACAACAGAACTACTGACCTGGTCACTGGAGACAGACACTGTGTTTGTAGCTAAAGCTGCTAGCTGCAGCTAGCTAACCTGTGTGAAGTCTAGTTGTCATAGTGACTCTATTTGTTTGAATATTGACCAGAAACAAAGAGAAAACATCATTAACAGTCATTTGTACTCTACTGTAGCTACGATTAAAACATCTGTTAAACATTTATCTGGTAATATTTCATAAACAATGACCAAGTCTTTTTCTGAAATCACTAATCTCTATATCATCCACTTTATAGTAAGTTTGCTATTTTGTATGGCTGTCACAATGTTTAAAGATCTATTTTGTACTCCCTATATAGTGGACTCATAGTATCCCACAATGCATCATGAGAAGTATTGTACAACCGATGAACACTAAACAGGCAATGTATACCATCATGCATTGTGCTTGCGGCGTTGACAGTTAGAAAAATAGTGTAGTGATGAGAGGAGAGAGGGCAGCATGTCTCAGTCGTTTGAAACAGTCTGTTATAGTGTACGTCCCTAATATTTCTGATGGTGTTTGTTTAAATTGAAGGACCGGTACAGGACAAATGTGTGAAGTGCGTAGATAAAACATGCAATAAGAGTAGAGCAGCATGTCACAGAACAAAACAGTTTATGTCTTCATTTAAAATTGCTTGTTCAACATGCTGTTTATAAAAATATTTATAAAATAAACATTAAACTATGTTATGGGATTTTGCACCGGTTGTTGTACCTGTGTTGTTATTGTGTTGCATAAACCTGCAACAATGACAGCACTCATAAAATCACTATATAGTCAGTAGGGGGGTAGTGACTGAGTGGGTGGATCTGGAGACGCTTCTTCAGTTAATATATCAGAGCCAAAGAGCCAAAAGCAGCCAAAATGTTGTTATCAATCTATCTATCCTTAAAGTTGTTGTAATTTTCCCTTCTGTATCTTGTCTATAGATAGTCTAGTCTAGTCTTTCCAGTTATTTGAAATTCCATGATCCAGATACACTGTGCCTCTCAGAAATGCACAGCGCTGGTGTGATTATACATGGTGAAACACATCACTCACGCCTGGCCGGGACACTTCAGCTTGTATGTTTAAATTGCTCCCAGCAGTATCTTTAATCGGGGTGGAAATCAATACGCCTTTTACTGTCACACTGGATGGGCGGGGGCCGTGTATTGATGTTCAGATGTCATTTCAGAGGGATTTGAAGTTTCCGTCCTCTCTTCAGTGAGGAGATGCCACCGTAGATCAACTGATGGTGTCTGCTCACTTTCTCCAGGGTTTTACTGCAGCCCAGTGAAGCTGTGGAAGTAAAATTGGGACTGAATGTGCGGAGCTTACAAACAAACAAGAGGAAAATGTGTGTGTCAATGCTTTTCTTTTTGTCAGGAAAGCTACAGAATTAGAGTAAAAACCTGATATTTTAATGGGATTATCATTTTAATCTCCAACAACACAAACCGAGGCACACTTTATCCCTCTTTCCATAGAAACGGTGGTCTCAAAACACTTTTTATGAAGCAGGGCATTTTCCTACTGTGTTGTAATACAGATGTTTTGAATTTATATCAATGTTGGATGTAGACGTTGGGGTTATAAATACACAGAGAACAGCAGGATGTTGAATGGAGAGAATGCTGAGTAAACCACTGTGCTACGACTGGAGTTGGGGTCATGGGAGGTAATGGGTCAACCAGCAGAAAGTAGCAAAGGGATAAGAGTCAACTGTAAAAGTAGGGGAGGGGATGATACTGATATTTTGTCCAACTGTTTGTGGACAAAAGTTTGTGAAATTCTGTTTGTTTTCTCTCGTTGAGGAGTGAATGGTGAAAGTGGAAGGAGCCACAGAAACCTGGTTAAATGAAGAGGAGGTGCAGGTCTTCCAGTTAAGAATCATCTCTTACTGTGTCATTTCTGTCAGCATCACAGATTCTGATTACGGCTGCTTGTGGAACACACTGCACACTTATCACAACTTTATCATATGTTTAGAACAAGTACATGTGTCTGAAACTTTAGGGTGTAAATTTCATTTATGCTGCCTTTACACACAAAAAGAGATCAGTGTCAAATGATGTTGCTGCAACCTGCCCACATACTTCCATACATCCTTTACGTTGATGTAGTTGTTAAGCAACACATCCATAAGATGGCAGCACAGAGTCCATAGTTTCTGACAACAACATGGTGTTGACAGTGGAGGAGGTGTGATTATGTAAAGAAAGAGGCAAAAGCACCTGTTTGTCCCTGTGCCAGGGCCAAGTATCATCATAGTTTATTACTGACTCTTAAAGTCTATCCTCAAAAAGTTCTGCCATTGTTGAAATTTCGTACCATGTCCTATGATCGTCTCGCCCTCGTCGTTCTCACTACACTGCCCCCCTACGATTTCTAGTGGTACTGCTCTGTTTAGTCTGTTGCGTCCATATCTGTTTTCAGAAGACATGCACAATTATAGATGAAATGAACGTAGACTCCGAACAGAAGTCTCCATCTGTTTCCATATACGTTGTCCATAAATGAGCCTTTAGTGTCTTTTTCTATCTTACCTAGCAACAAGTGATCGAGGACGGTCTTGCGTAGTTACAGTTTCAAGCACAACTTCATTTTGAATTGTATGCAACAATACTGTGACACTTATCATAAGAAGAATTATTTCCTCATTTCCCTGTAGTAGTTTGTGCATAATTGTTTTTGTCAGCTCCCCATACCTATTCCTTTTAACTCAACAGATAGCAGCAGATCGTTCTTTATGTTGCTCTCTTTACATCTTTAAGCACACCTGCTTCCATCTCTCTCTTCCCTTTGTATCTATAGACTTATCTTTCTGCTGACTGTCAGTCATCCTTCCCTCTCTGTCCCTGTCCTGCTCTTTCTCTCCGAGGAGTCCTGCCTCCTCCCCAGCAGCCTGTGAGCCCTAGAGTCACATTTCAGGCCTGGCTGCTACTTAAAGGCCCATAATCTGCTTGGCAAATGGCTACAGTGCGGCGGCCTGAGCGGAAGCAAATTATTCGCTTTAAGGACTCCTGCTGCTGTGGGACCCGGAGCTAGTGCCTGGTGCCGTTAACGTTAACACTCACACAGTGCACAAGCCGTCATTATTTATTTAGCCCGTTAAGTGTTTAAAGTGGAAGGGTCCACAGGGACAGAGCATGGTTGATGAAACTATTCCCATATATATATATATATATATATATGGTTAAATCTGTCAGGGAGAGGATTAAGGAAACATAGAAATATGAAGACTTTCCTACATAAAAAAAAAGAAGCAAGTTCTGATAACATGATAACACACTGAGGGTGATCGTGTGCTTGGCCAACATGATAGTATTAGAGACCTCACAAGATCTGAGTTCACTGTGATGTGTGTAACGATTCCTGGGCTGTGTGCGAGAGATAGCTACACAGCACGTCTTTGTGTCAGACAAGATTTGTATGCATAAGTGTTTGTCGCGTCTGACACAGTTTTACCAATTGGCAATTTCTCATAACGCTATTCTAATCAACCTCAGTTGTTTAGGACGCCCTGGCTGAAGATAAATATCGATATCTTTTAGCATTTACAATGTCACAGGTATCCTTGATTCACCTTTAGTGTGTGTGTGTGTGTGTGTGTATGTGCGTGTGTGTGTGTGTGAGTGAACACGCACTGTAGTTTCTATTTTTCTGTGTCCAGGTGCATCTGTTTGATCACAGTAATAGACAGAGGGGATAGCATATTTGTTTTCTCTATATGTGTGTGAAATAAGGAGACCTGGCATTAATAAGTAATCCCTGGATGTTGTCCCTCCCATAACATGTTGAGCCAGCAGCACTTGCCCCCAGTAATGACACTATTACAGGACTGAAGTAGCCAGCAGTTGTGAGTTTACCTCTGGGAATCTAATCTCTCTCTCCACTCTGCCTCACCTCCTAGTCGTACGGGCTCGGAGCGTGTGTGTTGCACCTGAACTTGCAGTGTCCAACCCTTCATACAATGTTCGTACAAATCCAACCCTCTCTATAAAAAATACCAGCATCTGGATACAGTCAAAATTTTTGGAGAATGTGTGAATGTTTTTGTGAAAGACAACTGCCCAAAATTGTGCCACTACTTATTAGATAATATAAACTATGGTGATGGGAGAGGCACAGAGAGGGGAGGGGGGCTGAACAGATTGAATGGCTAATGAAATGGGTACCTCCAGGCCTGAATAAATTCTCTGGTCTGGCGATCCCCCAGGATGCAGGCCTCCCAGGGAGATTAATGACCACTGGGCCATGGTATAATGAAGTAGTTTGCCTTGGCAATGTGCTTGTGAATTCATCACAGTGTCCACAAGTGGGCTGGTCGAGCACAACATCTTTATAAATCCCCCTCACTCTTCTTCTCTCCTGCTGCTGCTGATTTATGGTGCCGCCACCCTCAAATGGTTTCGCCCCTCTCAGCAGACCCCGCCCTGGCTGACCATCACTATCCCACCGAAATCCAGGTCACTGCACTGATGGGGAAAAAATGGGAGGCTAATCAGATAATGGGAGGTGAAAATGGGAAGTGAGTGAGTCGGAATCTTCAATCTCGACTGCTGCTCTGCCCGTCTGTGTTTCTCCGCATCCCTCCCACATACATCACATCGTCCTGTAAAACGGGATTGACACCGTTTTCTTTACTGCATTTGTTGGTTTGCTGTCTGAATTAATTTCTTTTACTCTCTTCAGTATATTCTTTGTCTGGGAATAGATGATACCTGATGAGTGCCTAGATTGGATTTAAGATATTAGATTATTATTGATTATTAATTAAAGCATGTCATTTTTAAGTAAGTTGAAACATCCTCTGCTCTTCTGCCTTGCAGGGGTTTATTTGGTTTTAAAAATCATGTCTGAGTTGTTACATCAGCGACTCCACCTGGTGGGATGGGGCACCTGGGTGATAATCTGGGAGAGGATGGAGGTTGAACCTCTGCCACTGCCTGCATTAAATCCTCCTGGTCTAGGGCTCTTGATATGCCCATTTCTCAAGCTTGTGGGGTAATCCAGCGACGTCAGCTGCATCTGAGAGAGAGAAAAAGAGAGAGAGAGACAGAGAGCAGCTGTGTGTGTGTGTGTGTGTGTGTGTGTGTGTGTGTGTGTGTGTGTGTGTGTGTGTGTGTGTGTGTGTGTGTGTGTGTGTGTGTGTGTGTGTGTGTGGTTACTTTCCCCTCAGGTTCTAGGATCATAAATATGCTACGCAATTCTTTTAAATGATCGACGGCTCATAGTAATGAATCTGACCCGGGACAAACGTGATCACCAAAAGTTTCCAAAGTAGAATTTAGTCGGCAAGAGGTGGCACGAGATTTGATGGAGCCGCCTCGCAATGCTCTGTTTTGTCTCTATTCTCTATTGTCTCTCTATTCTCTTCTTCCAACAATAATTGATTGACAGAAAATCCCGTCAATGATCTGAATATCTATGATTTATCATCTAGGGCAGCAGGGCTCCATCTGATTGGCCAAATATATTGACATTCAGAGTGTGAATGCATGGCACATGGAACACCATTTATCGCAGTTCAAGCAGTCTTTTGCCATACGTATATCGCGCATGTTGATATCGCGATGACGATACATTTTCGATATATCGTGCAGCCCTAGTTCTCATTAATCTGCAAACGTTTGTTTCTGTGCCAGGAGATACTAAATTAACAATTGACACAATAGTTCCTGAGTAGTTGTCAGTGCATGGCAGCTCTTATTCACAACAAATTTCTTAAGCTCATGGCATTTTTTCCAGATGTCGGTGACCATAGTTTAAACTGATGGACACTGTTATTTTGGCTTTTCAGTTATTATTTGGTATCAGATGAGTCAAAATACCTGTTATTCGCCGTGCATACCTTGAGAGTATCAGTCAGATTGCAGTTGCAGATATGTTGTGGTGCTGTGACTTGTAAATACTCCAACCTGGTTCACCTTTTCTAATTTTATAGACAATGTCAGTCAATTCTATCATATTGGGCAGCAATTGACTAGATATTTCCTTGTCAACATATAGTTAGAGATATCTTGTCTTTGTGTTTTGACCAATCATAAATAACTTGAATTTCTAATTCAGTTGACATCTACTTAAACTAACATGCAATTAGGAGAAATGCTCCTGCTCAGGCAGATTACTTGATGTAGTGCTCACATAGCCCCCATTTTCCCTGTTCTGCCGCAATGATCTTTTGCAGAAGTTACACATAAACCCTTGCTTTGCATTGACAAAATGGCCATAAAGAGAATGAGAGGCCAGTTGCCTCAATAGTGATGTTGTGCCACAGTGTAGCAGCAGAGTAAGTGTGTCATAAACTGTGTGACTTTAACATCCTGTAATCCACACAGATATACAACCACTAGTCGATTCCCTGTAGTCTTGATACGTTGAAATCTCACAATGAGCCTCACATTAAAACTTTAATCAACCAAAACTCTCATTTAAACACGAGATGGATGCTGTGTACACTGAGTTGTTGATACAGGCTGAATATCTCCAGTGAATAGCTGCGTCCTAACTGCATTCCCACCAAGCACCAGGCATTTGTTACAGGCCTGTGCCCCCTGTTGCTGAGACACTACCAGCCTGTTAATGGCTGAGTACTGATGAGCTCCAGTGTTGTACAACTCTGTCGGGCTCATAAAGCCTGTCTGCTTGATAACTGGAGCCCCATATGGAATAGTGGCGAGGAAATTAAAGGAGAACAATAAAGCATATTGAAGGATATTTAGATTAAAATGCATTTAATTGGGTTCTCTCCAAACGCAGTCGAGATGTGTTCTCGCATCGCCGTCCTTTCTGCGTGTGCCCTTTGCTGAAGCTAAATGATGCTGCTGTCACAGTGTTTGTAGCCTAACCTGGTAAAGATGATTATTAATGAGTGCAATAAATCCAAATTGCATAATAGGAAGTTATGAGAAAAAGAATGTCAGAGTTTAGTCTAATGAGTATTTAGTTTGTTTACCAAGAGCAATTGTCACCCTGTGCCATGTGTACTTAGTAATTGTCAAAGGCTTTACATCCCCATTCTTTCTCAAGATGGCTTATCTTAATCTACAGTGTCTTATTTTTCTTGGAAAGGGATGGATGAGTCGAGTAATTGTACAGTTGACATCGGCTTAGACAACATCATCCCCTTAGTCCCCAGCTAATCCTACAGAGTGATAACAATAATGGGAAAAAAGAATGGAGATATTTTTTTTCCAAAAGCAGATATGGAGTTTAATTTGTAATTAGCTGCAGAGGTCAAAGACTTGATCCGCCATCTGAAGGTTATCCTCCCTTATTTTTTTCTTTCTCTTTTTCTCTTTCCCTCTCAGTAGTCATGCTCTGAATCTGATTATGACCTTGTTGTGAAAAAGTCAAGTGTTTAATGGTGTGTGTGTGTGTTTTAGTGAATAAAAATGTGAACGTTTCCCCCTTGATTGCTCGACAGTTTGAAGAAGAAAGCTGTTTTTTTGTGTGTGTGTGAGCACATGTTTACTGGCGATTGGAAGTGTAATTTATTTTGGGCGGGGATTGTGACCCCCGGACCCCCATCCACTCCCCCTGTCCCATCTGCCCTGCTTCAGACAGCTCTGTGTGGCCCCTTGGGGACTTTGAAGTAGCAGGGGTTGCTCTTTTTGCCTGTATGTGTTTGTGTTGGTCTATGTGCCGAGAGTAAGACCTTTTTCCTCGTGTGTGCATGTGTGTGTTAACATGGACGCGTGTGTGTGTCTGTGCTAGTATTGATCCCCCCTCTTTTCTTATAATGAAGTGGAACTGCATCTCCATTACGAGCCGCTCCGCCATTGGCTGGAGGTAATATGAAATTAGCCAGCGTGCCGTGAGCCTGTCAGTATTGATTTCACTACCCAGATTACTTGTTACAAAGGAATAGAGCTGTCTGTGGCATAATTGAACAAGTTAACTCCTTGTCTCATAAAATGTAGGCCTGTATTGATTGTCGGAGGGAGGGCTCTGTGATATGCAGAGAGAAAGTAAGTTGCATGGGTGTTAACCGGGAAGAGGTGCTGATGGTTTCTTTTCTTCGCCGCCAGTGTCACCCTGACACGAGGATCAAGGCGTTTCTTGCTGACTTGCACGATTGTGAGCAGCAAATGAGTTGTGTTCCATCAGCTCCGCGTTACACACATTTCCCGTTTTCCCCTCTCTGTCATTTTTCATTCCATTTGCCTCAAGATTTGCCTCGGCCCCGTTTTCAATTTATTACCATATGTAAAAGGTGTCAGAGCTTGACATTGTCAGAGCAGATTTACTTTGGTTTATCTCGAGTGACCTGTTTGTAAGTAGAGCAGCCATTGCTGGAGTTGTGATGAGGAATGATGATGATGGCTGCAGAAGCCTCTCTATCTTGCTCCTTTGCTCCGGCGCTGAACTGGAGCACGCCGGCCCGGTCTAATCACACTTGGCAGATTTGTGCCATGGAAAGTGAGGTGTTTAACAAGCGTCCCGGTCCATTAATTAAGAGCCTCCTCAAGGAAAAAAGGGAGAAAGTGTATTCAATAATTTACATGAGCTAAAGGCAAATAGAAAAAGCTTTGCCCAAAGAGAGAGGAGAAAGATACTGTGGTCTCTTAGCTGTACACATGGGCGAAGCCAAATGGATGGCTATACAAACATCTATATGCACACACAGATACACACTCCTCCACCTGCTGGGTAAAGTGAGCTTATAGTCTGTTAACCCTGGCCAGCTTACTCTGAAGCAGAGGGTTTGATGAAGCCTCTGCAGGGCATTTTCTACACTCTTATCTTACTGAGAAAATGAAAATGGTGCTCAGTCAACAATAAAAATGGATGGTTAACAGACAAATTTCCCTTAATTGTTCACTGAAGAGCTCAACAAAGTGAGGGCTTCCCTAACCAGGTGCGGGCCAAATGAGGCAATGATAAATTATTTGATGTGTGCATGATGCTGTTGTCCCTAAAAACACACATGTGAAGGTTCTCCCCCTCCGACAGGGTGAGGGGTTAATGAAATGCTCTTCCACGCGCCGATTTCCTGCACTCCAGTACTGAGTGATAAGTAGCTAACCAACGAAGCCTGTAATTACAATCTTACAGAAACCAGCCTGATCTGTATATAAATCTCACCATCCAATTACAAGATGTAATAATTCTGCACTCAGGCTGGTAATGAGGTCTAATACTGGCGCATGTGATAATCCCCCCTGGATGCGGGCTTGATCAGATGTTGGCTTTGTAATTAGACTGGCAGAAAATCATTATTTCGTGTTCGGAAAAAAATGAGGTTGGTGGGAAGTTAATTTTCTCCCCATTCTCTGAAGCGCAGACAAGAATTTAATGATTTAATCATGATTGTTAGCTATTTTGCAATCAATTTGTAATGATTGTGTCGCAACAGAGGCTTTCAGGGAGAAGGGCCTGTAAAGATTGAAGGTGTCATTGATATGGCATGACTCTGTCAATAGATCTATACAGTGTAATGCTGATACAGTGGAGGATACTTCTATGTATTCATGTGAGTGAATGTGTGCATGCGCACTTCTGTCTTTTCTGTGGTATTTGTAGATCAGATAGGAAATCTGATAACACTTACTGTTAATTGTTTAATTGTTAAGCATTAGCTGGAGATTATTACCCTCACGTCTTTGTGTCAGCTGCAAAAACAAGCATTTTCCTGTTTTTCATTTTTCTTGTTGTTTTTAAAAGGAGGTTTTCCTGGTGGACTGGTGCACAGTTACATTTCTTATTCACTTGAACAAAAAGTCTTTGGTTCAGCAGTTAAAACTTTAGGAATTTTGAGTAAACAATTAAACAGGATGCCATTCTGAATTTACTATGAGAGCTGAGAATGCAGAAGAGAGTGCGTTGATATTTCTTGGAGATTCTTTTAAACTTTTTATGTTAAATTTAACATATATGTATGTGTGTTCTAAACATGCATTTTGATTATTTAAAATGAAAATTGAAGATTTTATTTTGCTAAACGAGGACCTATTTTTACAGTTTATATAGCTCTTTGATTCTTATGGTCATTTTGGGACTGAAAAAACTAAGAATATGTTCAAGATAAGGTTGTATGTATTTTTGCTAAATATCTAGATAATTCTCTGAATAGTTTCTCTGTGCAAGTTGTGTTCCTCAGGGAAACCACAATGTAATGAATGTATTTACCAGGAGTTAATACCCTGATATAGATGTTTTTTCATGTCGATCATGATCCATGGCCTGGTTGATTTCTCTGCACTCTGTTGTACATCTCAATCCAGTTTCATTGTCCTCCCCCCCCCCCCCCCCCCCCGATTGTGTTGATTGATTTGTTACAACAATAGATGCAGAGCGATTGTAAAAAAGTATTGCGCCACTTCTGAGCTCACATGTTTCAGTCATGGCTGGAAAGCAGTTCTCCAGAGGTTCACACTGTATTAACAGCTCCTGCTGGTTTTATGCAGTGTTTGATTGGAATACCTCCTGTTTGATCATCTGAAGCTACTTAGTTTACTGGAGCATCCACCATGCAGTAGGTTTAGGCAGTCCTTTGGGTTTGCACTTGGCTCATCTCTCCCTTAATCTCTTGGCGATTGCCGCTGAATACTTTATTGATAGAGAATTGACTCCACTCCTCCGCGCTGATTTCTATAATTGATACTGTTTGAAGTTACTCCCTGAGGAGCAAACGTTCAAAGGCCGGCTGCTGTTTTGATCAATTATAATAAAGTGCAAACTTTAAGAAATCTGGATTGCGTCAATACTGCCTTCCAGTCTGACTTTATTCAGCAGTGTTCTGCAGGTCTTGATAAAAACACAAGTGTCATAACAAGACTCATAAGTAAAGTGTGGTCATTACCTTAGCATGGACTAATATGCAGTATATTTACATATAAAAATATAGGTAATACTACCATCATTGTTTTCTTGTTCTGATTTACATAAAATATACTATGAAATTTAATAACTGTAGAGTTTATCCAACTTTTAGAAGGTATATGCAATTTTTTGAAAGCAAGTAAATGCACTAAAATTCTAATTTCCCATTGCCAGTAGAGGAGTTTGCCCTTCTGTTTTTTTGTCCCCTGGTGCGTTATGTTCGACGTCACAAACATGCTCTCTCATCTCGCTGTCTCGCCAGTGCAATTGGTTTGCAAATGTTCATGGCTATTTATGGCCAAAAGTTAAATGCGCATCATAATTTTGTGGGGAAAAGGTGAAGAAGAAGAAGAAGTTGAAGAAGAAGAAGAAGTTGAAGAAGAAGAAGTTATTAGCGCATTGAGTCTTTCCGTCGATTTTTGATCAGCGCTGGAGCCGATAAAAACCTGTATCTGCAGGGACATTTGACCCAGGAGTAATTGATGATTTTATCCATTCCCATTGCAGACAAAGTCAGATGCTAGTGGGTGTCAGTGGGTTTTTTGACCAGTGGAAAAGGGGCTTAAGAAGAAAATAGAAGGTATAGTTTTTGTATCACAAAAGTTGTTTGAAACTTATTGAACAATGGGAAACAGTACAATGGATTATTATCAACAGATATATATATCTATATTATAATGGAAAATAACAGTGTCAAATGTTTTTATATAAAAAAGTAACTCTCAAGGTAGCTTCTCTTCAGATATGTATCAACGTTGTTCTCCTTTTTCGGAGCGGGGATACTTTTTAGGCAGCCTTTGTGCTTAGCCTTCATCCTCGTTGCCCAACCTCACGCCTCCAATTTGCACCTCTGCCTGGCTGAGGGCTCCTCGGAGACTCTTGGCTGGAGCTCTGGGCCACTGGGCCTTTGGACCTCTGAGTCCTGCACTTCTGTGAGTTGGCTGGAGAAAGATGGAGCCGCTTTACCCAGCCCTGGCCACTCTCAGCCCCAGTCCGCCTTAACATACACTCCCACCTGCTCGATACCTCAGAAGAGCTTTCAAGTGCTCTTTGAAAAGGGGGAAAAAAAAAGAAATCAGAGACTGTGCTCTTCCAGGCGCTCAATAGCATGGCACTAGCCTCTCTCAGCTCCCATGACACCACTCTACTGCCCTCCTCTCTGTTCTTAGGTTTTTCACTCAATTTATTTTTCAGTTTTTTTTCCCCCGTCTCCTTCTATCTTCAGGTCTCTTATGCCCTCATCTCCCCCTGACTGCCTTAGTCTTAGCGTTAGCGCTGCTTTAGCCATAAACCAGGCCACTAGTTTTGCAGCGTGCATACAGAAGGGGGAAAAAATTGGAAAGATGACAAATATGTGTATGCAGAATTATAGTAGTACACTCACCTTTTGTATTTAGGTCCCCGAGAATGAATACATCACATCTCTATATATCACTGTTGTCTTTTTTGCACTGGATGGGGAGTCATAGCTGCCACAAAAACCTGCTCAAGCCCAAGGAGTAAATCTCCTCATGTCCACCGTCCATAGCGAAGGTCCCAGTGCTGAAGTTAAATAAAATATTGCCTTCAGGCTATAAAGATAATTAGTCTTGTCTCATCTGCTCCCTCCCTTGCAATTAAATGTGACCCCTTTATGTTTTATGGATGCCAGCATAAACCCCTTCACTGTTAAAGTACCATGTAGATATGAAAGGGGAACTATATAGTAAACTAATTGCACCATCTTGGACGGAAGCCACAAGAGATGATATTGTAAGTTGCTGTTATTGATATCACCATTGGCCGTGTGTAATGAACATTCATGCATACACACATGCTGCGAGAGCATCGATGAATGTACACTGTCGGAGCTAATTCCCATCCGTGTAAAATCTTCACTGTTACAAGAGACAGTGCTTGGGAAAGCTGTGATTTGAAGACATAAGCCGCAGGCTCCTCATTCCACTCTGCCTATGAACTCCCCACATACTCCCTGATATCGAGACGCATTATAAGTCCCTCCCTGTAGCTCTGCTCTTATCTCCGCCTGCTATAAAACTATCTCAGAGAAATAGGACAGGGTTAAGGTTTGAAGTAATCTTTCTTTTCATTCTTCCATGAAACATATGCCCACTCTGTAACAAGGGGAAAACTAATTATAGACTTGTACCATAAAGATAATACAGTTGTAGCGATTGCTTTGTACCCAGTGCTGGGGCTGTGCGTCGACAGTGTATTTGTACTGTAATGACAGCTTTATCTCACCCCAATATTCCTATACAAACCTACAAAGCCCTGTAATTATGTTGGATGCCCACAGAATGGCAGACGCACACTGGGGCACCGGCTATTGTGAAGGAAAGAAGTACCAAGCGTCTATTAAAACTGTTTCACTCTATGATTGTGTTCGCTACATAGGTTACAGTGTGGGCAGCGCCATGCTTGACTGGATGGAGGCATGCACGCAGTACAAACAAAGCAAACACAAATGCATACATGGAAAGGTTTGTTTGCCAAGGCTCATTGGTCAGATCCTCAGTGCAGCAGTTTCCACTCAGCAGTCCTCGCAGACTGTTTACACATAGGTGGATGGCTTCAAAGCCTGTCATTATGTCTAAAGACTGAGTTTACATGTTGAACAATGAAAATACACAAAAGGCAATTATAATACATGATCAGATTACTGGAGTTTTAAAAAAAAAAAAGTTTTTTGTAAAGTTGTCCATGTGCCGTCTTCATGCCCGGGCTGCGCTGGGTGAGTGTTCAGTGGGTGACGGCCGCGTTGCTGGTCTGCTGCATCTTGCAGGCGTTGTTCACATGGGGAGCGTATCTGCTGTGTGCCCGCTGCCGAGCTGCTACATGAGGTTTCTGTAATGACTACTGTATTTAATTGAGTGAAAGTCGGCCTATGTACTCAACTAAATGCCAGGACATAATGGTATGAAGCTTTGCATCCTCCGACAATAACAATAAAAACCTTGTTAAAACAAGTTAATGAATTCAATCCAGAGAAAAGCCAGAGTGCTTCTTCTTTGAAATGGGTACAAGAAGTGTTTGACAGATTTAGACATTGAAACTGTGGTGAAAGATAATTTTCACTGTCTATTTTATGCGGAGAAAATAGGTGAGACCCTGACTCTCTAGAGGAGATGCGCGGCTCATACTGGGAGTCTATCTGCTCTAACCTGATAACATGGACGGCGGAACTAAAAGCAAGACTTTCGTGCCGCTCACGCATCCAGTGCAGCAGGGGTGTTACTGTCTCTCACACTTTTTCTATGCAACACAAGCAATGTTGCTCCACCGCTTCTTCTATCTCAGTATCTAAGCCCCTCAACCATCATCAAGTGTGAACAGTTGTACATTTGTTTGTCACGACAAAACTGAAAAAAAGTTAGAGAACCATATTGTGAGTGCATGTTTTGTGTGTCTTTTTTATGGGCACGTGATTAAATGTAAGTGCACCTGTTTGCAAGTGCACGGATATGCTTTGACTGCACATCTCAAACAGTTCATGCATGTGTCGTTGTTCTCTGGACTAAGGACATTTTTCCTTTGAGCCCTGAGGTCAAGGAGAGATGAGGAGATCTCTCTCTGTCTCTCTCACTTCAACCTGTTTCCTTTTTTCTCTGTCTCTCTCTATGTCCCACATATAGTGAGTGAGGCAGCATCATCCAGCCGTGAAGCCATTTGGCGGAAAGGAGGAGGAGTGGGCCAGCTGAAGGTCAGTCTGAAGCACAGACAGACAGACATACATACATACAGTACATACAGAGGACCATGCATCCATTAGCAGGGCCTGTGTTTACCATGGGGGGATACGCCAGGGATTTGGTGGCATACGCTGTAGCCCCTGGCAGCCTCGTGACAGAGCACTTACCATAGAGACGACAGGCTAAGGCCTGGTTATGGGCCACCCAGCGGCTGTTTCCTGAGGCAATGCCACTGGGCTTAAATGGACAGTGGGGATGATTGGTTCTCTGGTTTATCTTCTGTTCTTATACTGATCTAAAAGCATTTCATCTTTTTTTGTACCTATAGAGTGGACTTCGGACTTTGGGGAACACCGTTCTGTCTTCACGCTACAAAACCCTGACTTGTTGGTGGTGGTTTTGTAAAAATGTATAAAAACAATATTGGTTCGAGAACAATAATATTCAACTTCGATACAATTATTTCCATTAAAAGTTGTCAGAAAGAAGGTTTTATTGTAGTTTGCCGGATCAGATGAGGATTGTTGATGATGCTGTTGAATACAAAAATAAGTGTAATTTAGTTTTACCAATCTCCAATTTTATTATTCAATTATGTTATGAATTTTTTCTTGGCATGATGCGATATTTCTCTTTGTGGAACATTTAGTAGGGAATGTCTTAAAAATCTGTGAAACTCCGTATCCCAACGTACAAATGCATATTTAATGACTTAGTTAAGCTATGTCACGTTTGTGTATTATTAATAAGATTGGAGAAAAAAAAATACTTTATGTATTTGATGTCACATTGGTATAGCTAACCATACAAACCCCAAAGACATCATGATTATGTCATTATGACAGGACATTGTTACAATATTAAAAGATAAGTGTTGCCCGATTGAGGTATATGTCACATATGCAGGTTATGCATCATGTCATGAAGTAGTCTATATGACAAGAGGCATATCCTGAGTGCTGCTGTAGTATAAACTGAATACGTGTATATGTACTTCTCTATTTTCCGTATGTATCAGCTGTAATTTTCTTCAGCATTTGGCCTGCAGCGTTGTGTCTGCAGCTGAGTTACAGCCGAACAGTGCAGCAGTGGTCCCTCTCCTGTACACCTTCACACTCCATGCCAAACAGAGTGAACAAAATGTGTTGTTGGCTGCCCTGGTCTTACAATTGGATCTTCCTTTGCTCTTGTTAGAGGCTGTGAGTGGGCAATCTTCCACAGTAGGGGAGATGGATAATAAGTGTTTCTGCTTTTTAGCTGGGCAGGTTCAAGACAACTCGGTGTGAAGCTGTCTTCATTAGGACCTGACTGACTGACAGACTGGCCGTGATGAGGCTCCATTAAACTGCTGCACAATTCTCTGCGGGCTGCCTATTTACTGAAGGGCACTCTCTCTCTCCTCCTTGCTCCCTCTTGTTCTGTCTGACCAGGCTAACCCCAGGAGCCCCCTTAACCCACGGCGGTTGAGAGCCCAGTCAATCAGACGCAATGATGTTAAACTCCTCTCCAATGAATACCTTTCACCAGTCATCAGAGAGATAGTCTGTGTCTGGCGGCTGATTAGGAGTTCATCTCAAGTAGGTTCATCTCAATTTACAGTCCGTCTGAAGAGAGGTGCTTCCTATTCTCCATAGCTCTGTCCTCAACACCATAACGTTACCTTGGAGCAGACACCTATAATGAGATAATAGCATGGCTTACTAACTTTCAGACTGTCCCTCTCTTTCTTTAACGATTTAAGAAGGAAAGAAAAGGAAAAGCTCACAAAGATATAAAAGTGCTCGAACGAATTTCCTGGCATATGTTTCCTGAATGTTACTTGATGAAGCTGCCCTCAGAAGTTGTTGGATTCTTTGGACAACATCTTTGTCTTGTTGTCAGCATTAATTCTTGGTGAAATAGAACACTCCTCCAGTCTCTTTTCTTAGTGTAACACACTCATGAAACATTTTCATTTCCCCCGTGAAGAACATGCACGATTACATCCTCTCTTCCAATATTGTACCATCAAATTTAAAGGTTAGTTCATATGAAAGTATTCAAAGTTTCAAACAAGCCTTTTATCTAATAAACCCTTGTGCAAATGGAAATGTACAACAATGAACAGCTCATTTCTGCTCACAGAGACAGACTCTCAAAGGGAGGTCCTTGTCAAGGTTGTACCAGGACAAGTTGGGAGGTTTTGAATTGCCGGCTGTGACACAATTTCGAGGTGAGATGAAAATGGCGTTTATTGCATTGATCTCCGTTATGCATTGCTCTGTGTAGCCAGTGGGAGGTGGCGGTGGCAGGCAGGTAATCCCAGGAGTGTCTTGGTGTAAAGAGGTTAGTAGTCAAAGGATTTGATCATGTTTGGCCATTCGGTTAAGCGTTGATGGATGTTGCATGCAGCGCTGTCAGCCACTGAGTGCCCATCAAGCCAGACAAGTCAATAAGCCCCCATCACCTCTCATTGGTCGCCTGGAGTGATGCGCCATTGGAGAGACCCAAACCACGGCCTGTCCCTCCCCCCCCCCGCCTTTTCTATCTGTCAAGTGATATAGAGGCAGCAGGGAATCAGCCTCTCCTTATAACACTCAACAGTCCGGCCTGGCAGCTCTTGCATCGACAGCCTTCAAAACTCCCCCCCTCTAAAGTGTATTATCACTCACGTTGATGTGATTGTGGGCTTCTCCTCAGCTGTTTATTGTGGTTTCTCTGAGGTAGCTGCTCCACCAAGCTCTGCTGTATCCCAGCAGCTGTGATTTGCCAGCAGGAAAAGAGCAGCGCCTGACTGATCACAGCTAAAATCACCTCACAGCAAATAAACCATCCTGCGGTGCATGCTGTCTCTTGTGTTGACCTAAGGCCTGCTGTGTTGCGTGGTCAAAGAGGATGCACATCTAGTATTTTGCTCTGAAACATCTACAGCTTAGTTTGGGTTGTCGCCTGAGGAGCTTAATTTATGAGGAAAAGACAAACTGATATTAGTTTTCTATACAAAATAAGTCTGCATGTTTAGGAATACAATACAATAATATTATATTAATTGATATATAATATACCCTTTATTAGGTGGTAGTTGTCAGCTGGATGCACATTTGAGCATCGGAATTTGTGAAGTGAAAGCTGTATCCACGCTCTCTGTATCTTTCTGGAAAGGCTTTTTAACATTTCCTCCTCAGATCAGAGAACATGAAATATATGCTGAAGAAAAGAAACATGACCCCACTCTTTTTATTCTCCTCCGTTGCTTCCTTTCTTTCTCAGTATCTCTCTCTCAGCTCTCATCTTAAATTTTTCCCACCGCTTTATAACTCCTTCCCCCTCCTAGACTGCGCTTGCCACATACTATATGTGAGATAAAAGATGAATTTTAAAAAACCCTCTCTCCCTCAGACGGCTGCTTTCTTTATACTCTTCTTGGTGCTTGGAGTGTGGAAGAGGTGGAGAAGACAAGAAATAGAGAGAGAAGAGAAGAACAAACAGTCGGCTGTGATAGTGAAAGCAGACGGTCAGACACTGGCTCCGCTACAGGCTTTCTGCTTTGTTGTGTACTTTGGGCGCTTTGGGATCAAGCTTGCAAGATACCACTGGATACTCTTTTAACAGGCTTATACAAGACTCAGTTTTATGTGGAAATAAAAGCAGTGACTGTAAAATCCAATTTTAAGACATCACAACATAAAGAGTGAATTATAGGGCCGATGAACGGTCAGACAAGCGACAACTGCTGTCCCTCAGCCGCTCACTTTTTTTCTGTAGTTTATCGACAGCATCTATTTTATTTCATGTCAACTTTCCAAGCATTGTTTTTTTCATAATCTAACTTGGAATGCATAATAAGGAGCAGGGCAAAAAAGAAGTAGTATAAGTATAAAGACTTAGGTGCAGCACCTACACATTTTTGGACGCTCTGGAGAGAAAAGACATGGTATTGGTTCTTAGAAAGCTGACACTATATGTGTCAGTGAAACTTTGCTTTAAAAAATGGAGGTTGTGATATATTTCAGGAAACAATTTTGTGTTAATTAATTAAAACAGATATTTTCAAATAGAGAGACAAGTGCAACTACAGTCTTGGAAGGAGTGTTGGATTTTGGGTTGTTTGTAACCTTTGCTGTGGTGGTGATTGTTTTTGAAGTCTGTCGATATCGAGCCTTCCTGAGATAATCAGCCTTGATATTGTTGGGTTGGTTCATTTGAACCTGCAGGAGCTTCTGAAAGCTGGTGTAGCATGTTCTGCTTTCACTGAGGAAATACATGTATGACGAGTGAAGACAAGTTGTTAGTGTCGTTTGACAAGGAATCATGTCTGTCACAGATAAAAGCTCAAAAAGACTGAAGTCTGAAAAATGTTAACTATCAAACAAAATACTAATTATACAAGAAGAATGAGATTGAGAACGGAATTGAGTCACTTCAGTTACTCAGTCAGCTGGAGAGGGGCTACGGAAAAAGTGAGACAGACGTCCAACCAAAAAAAGATTTAGGTCCGTAGCCAAACGCTGTTACAAGATGGTGATGGGACAAGAAGAAAATTACATCTCAAATCCATTCACTATAACTTTCTACGTTTGGATTTCGAACATGTTTAAAATAAAGTAAAATATCAATATTTGCAAGTAAGAAATAGTCAGAGCAAACAAGGAAACTTTATCAACAAATGTTCAAAATAAATGAATAATATTCAAAAAGGAGTAGGAAGAAGTGAATACTTATTGAGTCAAACCCCCTATTTTTAGATTTCATCAAAACATTTTATGAAAAGCCGTAATATTCCGGCTTTAGTTCCATCAATCACAAAGATGTAATGATAATGCTCCAATATGATGTGAAAATGTCTACCCAGTACAATATGTGGTGTTTATTATGGATCCATGAGGAGGATATTTATTGGGCTGTTGTAGCTTTGATTCTTAAACTACTCTCTCCTGGTTGGTCGCAAAGTACTTATGATATTTTCACATCCTTGTGCCTGAGCTGAGACCATATGCTGGACTGAACTCCGCACTGCATAGCTGGATGCTGCAACACACATGGTTGTGGTTTAGTTGCGTCACTCCCAAAGGATCAGTCTCGTACATCTTTCTATGGGGGAATCATGCAGGGGTTAGGGCTCTAAAGCCATCTGATCAGGTGTGATTTGTTAAGATGTTACAGCTTAGATCTGCTGTGACCCAGGACCGAGGAATACATTTTTCTGCTTTGAGCTTAAGAACATTTGAACAGTGGTTTGTTGGGCAACCATTTTTCAGATGCTTTCCCATTGCATGTCCTTTGTAGCATTGCTTGGTAAGACTTGATCGCAACGTTGTTCATATAAAAGGTGAGAATCTAACGCTTTTAAACTGAAATATATAAGAATAAATCATACAAACTTCCCTCCTTGAAATAATCATTTCTTGAACCTCCAATTCATCAATGTAAATGTACTGATCTACTATATTCTGTAAATGTATGAAGATGCAGCCGTTCATTACTGTATGCATGCTCACTATGCAGAAAGCACATCCAGGACACCTGAGAGCAGGCTACAGGCGAAAATGTAGACTAATGTATTTTTAACAACTGTAAGCCTCTAACATTGACAACCATTGTCCTAAAATGTGGTGGATGTGTAGCAGGACCATTTTAGCTGTGCGTTGGGGAGGGGTTCATTTCAGAGTATGATGTGAACATCAGAGGCGCACACTGTGTTGCTATGTAATTCTGGTTGGTGACAGTCCCAGGGCGCTGTGTCCCAGAGCCACGGGAGCATGTGTAGAGAGGATTAAGACCTCTTTGACAGACCCCATCTTGTGGTGAAAGACTCAATTACATTCACCTCTGTACTCTTAACCTCACTCTCACACAAATAACACCCCAAGCCGGCATCAGCTCATTGTGTTTTTACATTAAAATGGGTCAGAGTATGAATTTTTATTAATGTTAGACGGTAATATTAATATTATTCACACTTTCTTTTGTCCTCCTGCTTGGGGCATTTACCCAATACACACAAGTATGTTATTGAGACATACATCATGTGGTGTTGATGACAAGAATCCTTCCTATATAGTATTGTACCACAGAATTTTACACTGAAACCATATGAACACATGGAAGTGTGGATATCATGGGTTCGCTTAAAGTCCCGTGGGTTGATTGGGTTTCTAGAAAATATTGTGCGTTGTCATGGGAATCAATCAAACCATGTCAAAGCTGCTTCCCAACTATGTTTGAATGACATATCTTAACATTTTGCAATCAGCTTTGTGTTATTGGCTGACTTGCATGCAATAATAGGCGGTGATTACTTACACACACACACACACACACACACACACACACACACACACACACACACACACACACACACACACACACACACACACACTGAAGGGTGCATGTCCTCTTAAGACCTGGCTGTCTATAAAGTGCATTCCCAAAATATAAAGTAACCTACATCTACCATCGCTCACACTTGTCTTTGCACCCAAACTATAATTGATTATTAGCCTGGCCTGTCCAGTCTTATCTTGTCAGCTGCTGTATCATCATTTGGTAGGTGTGGTTTTGGTCAATGTATGTTTTTGAGTCTTGATAATAGTGTTAACTTCTGAGCTCTTTCCCCCACATGGCTTCTGTGGCTTTTGTTATGTCACCACCAGTTTACTCTGCTAGTAACAATATGTGGACTTATCAGAGAAAAGTTAGGAAACACCTCAGGATCATTCCGAACTTTTACTTGAACCACTGACAAGTGAATTTGATGGAAACCTAATCATGTTGCCTTACCTTCTCCTACAGAAAAACTTGTGTCCATGTAGATGTCTGAGAATTGGTCAGACGGTCACAGTGTGTGTGGTGATCCGCCGTGTCTGAGGTTAAAAGGCACGATCTTCTCCTGGAGATCCAAGTGAGCTTCCTGGCGGCCTTTTAGTACCTGTGCCTCTTCTGGGATCTCTTTGCACATCAGTATTCAGGTCCACTACCTCAGCCCCTTCTCATTCCATCCAACCTTGGATTTATTTTCATACTATGGGGGTATGATAGCCACTTAATAATTCATATTTAGAGTGTATACCCATGCACTGAGAAATTCTGATTCATCCTCCTGAGTAGCTGCCCACCGTCTTGCATCATTTAAGCCTCCACGTTTTAGCTGTGGCTTATTCTCTCAGCCTGTGCAATGCTCTTTGGAGTAGAGCTGTCAAGTTTTTTAGCATAAGGGGGAAGTTTCTGTGGGTGGACAGCAGTGTCAGTTTTCTTTTAGTCAGCATGCCTGTTTAAAGAGCAACAGGAGTCCAAGCAAAACCAATCTGAGATCAACCTTTAACTGCACTAAGACACTCGCTCTGAACCAGCAGGGCGGCATATAGCGACACGTCTGCAATCTGATTGAGACTGTAAATAATCTGGAATCCTATTGCAGCCTCCCCCAAAAAAAGATTTGTTTTGTGTTCATGAACCAAAAACAGAATTGAAAAAAAAATCTCTAAAATATATTTTGTATTTAAAGATCTGAACAGTCAATCAAGCATTTGATATGAAGCTCCAATAGTTTTAGAATAGTATATATTTCTATCCTGTCGTTTTGGTAAAGGGGGCGGGCTGATGAGGATAGATTAATGCAGGAAGCTTGATTATTTAATGATTAATGCAGACAGCACACGCTCATGCACACCTGAATGACAGATACACAGAGAGGGCAGGTGTTATGCCAAGGTCTGGTTGTCTGCAGAGAACCATATGGCCGTTGTAGGAATGTGCGCAGCAACTATTGATGTTATGCCGACTTTCGGGCAAACAGCGCTGCACAGGGCTACACTAAGTTAGAGATCTTTCATGTTATTATAAGACGTGTCAATTTAAAATGAAAAAAACCGTTTGCCTCTGTTTTCAGGTATTTTACGTCACCTCCCTGGCTTTTTATCTGGCAGTGTTGTATATGAAGATCAAAGTCGCCACTGCACGCTGTTCCCATAGACTGCTAAAAACAAAACACTACATGCTTCTTGGCTATATTGAAGCAACAATGTTCATAACTCTGATTTAGTGTCATGGGATCGCGGCAGAAAATGGCCTGAAATGTGTGTCCACCTTCCAGGTTTCCTTCACCGCTGATCAGAGCTGGAGGCGATAGAAACCAGCGACTACTTCAGATTTGGTTATTAGGTTTTATGTTCAGATCTTACCAGAAGTATCTTTATTCTTTTTAATGATTTGTGAAACTGGTACGTGACATTATAAACCAAATCTGTGTACCTGCTGATGTCTGACAAAATAATCGAACATTGGCACAGCATCAGTATCAGTGCTAAAAACCCCATACTGGCAGAGCCCTCAGCTGTATGAGTCCTGACTGACTTGACACCCAGCAGTTGACTGATCTACTGTTGTGGAATTGAGTGGAACAAAATGTGAGAACAAAGAGTAAAGTTTGAAGTAATGTGGTGAAAGCCAGTGTTGCCTGGCCGCTCACTTTGTTACATGTGGTGTCCAGATCAAAGCAACATGATGGTTTCAGTTATGTGTGACGTTGAAACTTCAAATCATTTATTCAAAGACATTTTTGAGGAACAGCATGCTCCTTCTTGTGTTTTCTATCACCTCGGTATGTTTTTTTGTGCATGAGCATGTGTTAGACATTTTACATTGTATTTAGTGTATGTCTTTGTCAACAGGTTGACCAGCTGGCCCTTTTTATGAGTTCCAATTACATGCCTGTTAAAGCATTGCATGAGTAATCAAAACATTGGCTTATGGATTTGCAGCACTGAATATATTTCAGTCTTACAGTAAATTGTTTGACTCTGAGAGAGGGAGCTAGAGAGGGAAGGCTTTTCACATTTTGCTCTTTACACTATGTTCTTTTTCAAGTCCCAGGCCCAAGTCAGAGTGAAAAATATAAATATAGTTTAAGACAAACCAAAATAAATGGGTGGGTTCAGAAATGGGCAGAACAACAAGCCACAGAGGAAGATGCGGCCTACACAGGCCACATACACACACACAAACAGCCTGCCTCTGCCACGGAAATAGACGCTTGCTTGGAGAAAGAAAATAGTTGTGACACTGTCACAATAAGTAGAGCTGGAAATGGTGTCGAGTGTGGTTGAATCCTCTGAAACAAACCTGCCTGATGTTGGACTGAGTCTGAACTGAGGCTCTCTTTGCACTTTTCATGGCGGAAAAGATGAATTCTATTATTTAACTTTCTAGTCAACTCATAAATGGTTGGCTTTATGCGATCATGAGTTAAATATAGTTAACACTGACACACACAGGACACTTTTACTAGAAGTGCTTTAGTGCAGAGCTACATAACCTTTGGTTTTTAGACTATAAATCAAACACTGTGGCTGGAATTGTCAGCCTTCCTGCAGATATTTTTGTATTTCTTTTTTCAAATTGAAAAACATGCCTGTGAAGTATAAAGACAATTCCGTTAGAAATGTAAATATATCAAAGGGACATAAATACATTTTTTTATTCAATTCTGATATAACGGGTCATTTATATTTATTCAGTTATGTTGCTCTAAATGATTTTAAACACTAGAAAGAAATGGAGAAGTGGTTTAGTAAATGGGAGAACAGAGCAGAGCAGTCAATTGACAAGGGCAGAGACTAAGATTACTTTAATTTTAAACAGTATTTAAAAATGAAAGCGTATTGGTATGGATGTATCCTAGAACACGACTTTTTAACACATCATTTTTCATGATGGCAGAACAGACGGACGAACACCAAGAGTGTACACATACAGTTTTGAAATACATGCCACACTTCTCAAGCTTCCTCCATCTACAGTTTTGTGACTATTCAGTACAACAGCAGAGAGTCTGCTGACAGAGGGGGAGCAGGAAGAGGAGAGGATGGGAGGTCTCCCAGGAGAGCGCTGCCCGGAGGAGGCACGATTAGGAGGTGAAGCAGTCAAACGCTCACACCAAATGTGCTGGCACGTCATGATAACCCCAGGCTGTTCTAGGGTAAGAGGACTGACAGGCAGACTCTCCTTATGGCTGACTTCGGCTGGATTATTTATCATCTCCTATAGCCAGGACTATGATGGGGCCTCTACTCTCCTCCTGCTCATTTGGAGCCTGCACACATGCACAAGCCTGTGCACTGACACACAGCCATGTGGTAAAACTCAGCCCCCGAAAAACAGGCCGCTTTTACAGCATGTTTGCTGAGTGAATCCACTTCGGCTTCATCTCTGATCTGAAGATGTTTGGAAAGATCTCGATTTTCTCTCTTCAGCTGTTAGTAACAAGAAGAAATGGGAATAATAGTTCTTTACTGTTGCAGCATATTTCATAGACCAGCAAACAAATGAAAAAATGACTATTCTCACACAAAGAAGATTCACTTTGTTTTCCAGCATCATCTATCAATACGCAATTTGTACCACTGTCAGTATGCATTGACTTGGTTCTGTTCCTTCATGGATCCTCTGTTACCTCATTTCAGTGATATTCCAATGGGTAGTTGTTTTTATGCCTCCGCATCGGCGACAGTCACTGGCCTTAGGCATTGTGTTTTCGGGTTGTCCGTCCGTACATCCGTGCGCATGTTTGTTGGTCGGTTCCTCCCATTCTCTGGAGTTTCTTCAAATTTGGCACAGGTGTTTATTTAGATTTAAGGATGAAATAAGATTTTGGTGGTCAAAGGTCAAGGTCATAGTGACCTCACAAAGTACTTTTTTCCCCTTGTGAAGGTGAAATCTCTGGAACGCCATCAAGGAATCCTGTCACATTTGGCACAAACATTCACTTGGACTCAAGGATTAAATCACTTGATTTTGGTAGTGAAAGGTCAAAGGTCACGGTGGCCTCACAAAGTCTGTTTTTCTTAAACATGATATCTTAAGATCAGCTTATATAATGCAGAATGTCAGGAATCCCCGAAGGGAATATCATTACATGTGGCCCAAACATTCACTTAGACTCAAGGATGACCTAAATAGAATTTGGTGGTCAAAGTCACTGTTACCCCGCACATTTTTTTGCCCTGTGAATGTGATATCTCCACAACGCCTTGAAGGAATTCTTTCAAAATTGGCACAAACATGTACTGGAACTTGGTATTTCATTTTGGTAGCCAGAGGTCAAAGGTTAAGGTCATGGTGGCCTCACATAGAATGATTATATTTTCCTACCGCAGTGCTGTAATTCTAGTTGAGGTCATGCTACTGTAATTCAATTGTATATAGTTTACAAACATTCAAACCATTAAGAATGTGTAGTCACCGAAATACACCTCTGTTTTTTTAATCAGACGAATATAACAGTCCTACTAACCCACTATCTGACTCTAAATATGCACCTCACCATCAGTGTAATCAAGTCAGAGCTATTTCACTTTGTTAATTAAGTCTTTCTCTTAAATAAGCACTTGCATGCACACAAATACACCCATGTGTGAGTTTGCTGTGGATAGACTCTTGGGAAATGGAAGAAGCACCTGGTTGCCTGCGGTGGTTATCTTTCATTCCATTCAGCAGCTTGTGTCAGCTGACAAGATGGCCGTCCCTATGAAAACACCTGGGTGTTACTGCTGCTGAATGGCTCCTTTGTTTTTGCATTCTTCTGTTGTGTGAACACTGTTATGGTTTCCTTGGCTGATAATTACTGAAGCAACGTTGGCTTTTCTTGCTGGCTTGCACAAACGCCTGCCGGGCCCGTAACCTCTGTCTCGCTCTTTGTGTGTGTGAGTTACGAGTGCATGTTTTTGTAGACCTTCACTATAATAGTACCTGACACCTACTTTAGTACCTTTCAAGTATCTTTCAAAGAAGCTATCTGCCAAAGTTTTTTGAAGAACGATTGTCTTGGAATATACGGATAGGAGAAGGGTTTTGTTTTCCCAGAGATAATTTGAAGCAGGTCAAAAATGAGAGCATCATAATATGATTGCCAGGTGAATTGAATAAGGCCCATGGGCTGGGGGCCCTGTTTGTTTTTCCAGCAGCAGTGGCTGGGAGCATTTGATGGATCCTAATTGAACACATATTTATTGTGCTAGGTTCAGCTGGAGTGTGACGGGTATGATGATGCCTCAATTAGAACCATTAACAGGATGATTGTGCTTGCTTTTCTGGAAAGTTTTATAGTGAATGAGCAGGTTTTTTTCTTTTCCTGCCACTGTGATCTTTCTTTCAAAGCACAAGTGCCCAGCGGCCATCTGGGAAAATCGCCTCATGCTTTGACGAAAAGGATGATGGAGGCTTGATTCGTCAGTTGTCGTAGAAACACAATGCAATAACAATCCTTTTAGCGTGTGAAAGAGAAGTGTCAGAATGTGTGAAACAGCCAGAACGGTGAGGAAACTGCCCTTTGAGATGTCTGTCCAAGAGCCAACGATTGAACACAAAGTTATCTTCACTCCTGTCTTCAGGGCAAAATGTGAGCATTCACGGGAGACATGCTAGAGTGTCAGGACCAGTGGAGAACTTATAGCTTGTTTAAGGCTTAGGAGAGTGTTGTGACCGTAGAGGCCTGTGTAGCAGCTGATAGGTTTGAGTGTGTCTAACCCTGTGATCTGTGTGCTAACATTGGCCTACTGGGGTAAGATCAGTTCCTCAACTCTCTGCCTTTGTCCCCTGTGAAGGGAGGCTTACCCAAGGACCCCCTGTTTACTCTGGTCTGCACAATGGCGAAGTCTGAACTCCCTTTGTAGGGTGGATTTAGGCTAGATTTACTTCAATTTGATCTGGGAGGGCCCCTTTTCATCAGCCTGGAGGTCTAATGCCCTTAACTGGCTTAACCTGGCTCCCTCTGTGAGCCTCGGGTCCTCATGCCCACAATCTCTTGCCTCTTTGCCACTCCTACTTATCCCCCACTCTCCGCCTCGCCCTCAAGTCCCCTGAGAATCCTCAGCATCACTGGTGTCTGACTGTGGCAAAACATACTGGGGCATGGTTGATGACACCTGAAACTCGTGTTTAACATGTCATAAGCATGCTAGGAATCAGCATAAACATCAGCATGAAACACATAGTGTGTCGAAACAATGTGCGAGGAGCTGGGATTTTGAGGATGAATAGGTCGATTGTATGGACTCGTCCATTTAGCACTTGTTTAAAATTTCAACATGCCAGGATGCTGCCTCTCAGGATAGATGCTTTTTTCTTTGGAATTATTAAAACTCTTGAGAGTTTAATATCCACTGTTGTGTCTTAGCTCATGAATAAAGATGAGATGTCAGTATTTTTTTTTAACTAAAGGACTTGCAGGTGTCCTAGACAGGAGAGTGCTTTCTCTGCAAGAGAGGCTACTTTTGCAGAAAACATGTTTGCAAGAGAGAGTTAGAAAGTGATAAAAGTGTGTATTGTGGCATGACTTTTATTACAGCTGTCAGGCATCATCATGTACTCTGCTTGTGGTTCTACCTTCCACGCCTTGTTATTATAGTTGTCCAGGTGGAATGTCTTCTTGGAACACATAGAACTTCCTGTTGGCTTGAACTGGGCTTCCTGGCTGACAAATAAAATGTTATACACGAGGAAAAAGCACATCACAATTATATTATTATTTTCCCTGATATGCCACCAGTCTTTAGTCCTCATATTAGTACATAGCCAGGGGTGGGCTAACCACAAAATGGTCTCCCGTTGTTGCCATGTGCAATTTAAACCCTGCCTCCCAAATTCTGTATTCATGAGCCGAAAAAATATTCTTTTCAAAAAGTTGTTTTGAATTGCAAATTTTCCCAAATCAGCACCTAGCAGAGCACAGTGAAGGAGAGTAAATGCAGGGACAGTATGGCGCTTATCCTTACCCCCTGTAAGCTTCCCCACATTGACACATTGGCTGCCAGACTGTACTCTGACATGTGTGCCCAAATTGTCATGGCATAATTATGTAACCTAGGCCATCCAGATTATTCAAATACCTCCTGAAAGTGTCATCCTCAGTGCCGGTGAGGCTCTTCAGACCTGTCACCTACTGAATTCGAAATGGTTAAATTTTGAGGATGGGTCTCTCTCTCTCTCTCTCTCTCGTTCTCGTTCTCGTTCCACTGGCTCTCTCTCTCTCTCTCTCTCTCTCTCTCTCTCTCTTTCTCTCTCTCTCTCTCTCTCCCCTCGAGCTTGGCCTAATCCAGAGGCACAGCGTCACTGCAGCATCAGTGTTACCTTTGATGGGCCCGGATTAAAGCAAATCTCCATTCCTTTGGTGGATTTCAAACGCTGCCTGAACAATGATGCCAGCCAGGGGCGAGTTAATGAGGCCTGCAGTGGACTGGCAACGAGTGACTTTAAAATCAACCTGATTAGAGGCAGAGATATTATCGCTGCACCACCCTCCTCCCTTTTTGCTCCTTCAATCTCATTCTGTGTGTCTGTCTCTCTCTTCCATCTGTCCACTTCCTCCTTTCAATTTTCGAAGTCTTTTCCCCCTACTCTGCTCCTCTCTCTTTCCCTTTTCTCCCTCTCTCCCCGTTACTCCTGCTCCCTAGTGAGTGAGGCCTGACTTAATTAGTGGGCTGGAGTGTGAATGTGCCTTTCACAGGGTGTTAATGAAAAGCTTTGCGCTTTCCTTTTCAGTGTATTAGTGAGTGACTGCAACCTCCCCACACCATCTTTGCCCGACTCCTCTCCTCCTCCCTCTTCTCCTCCCTCAACTTCTCCTCAGCCCCTCTGACCAGAGGGAGCTGTTATTACAGGGGCTGTTGACTCTGTGGCTTTAGGTTTTGGGTCTCTGTTGTACTGAGCTGATAGCTTAATTAAACATGCAAATCGGATCTATCGAACACGTCTTAACAACCATTCTCTGTGTAGCTGTTATGTCGTGTCAGATGGTCTTTCTTTGTGTTTGAGACTTTTTTTTTTTTTTTTACAAAAATCTAATTATACGATACCAGCTCGTGTGAACATGCTGTTCCACCTCAAGGTGAATTAAATTTAACATATCCCTGATTGATTTTGGTGCAGCAGCAGTGTATGTACAACAGTGCTGGTCAATTTTGAAAGGGCACACTTCAAATTTAGTAATTATTCCCTTTACTTTAACTTACTTAGTTAAATTCTGCTCGGATTTCCTCTGTTGGTTTCACTTTTGTTTACATGCTTGGTCCATAATACAAGTCATCAGTGAAGCCTGTATATTGTTCAATGTGTAGTCAACGGATATTTACCTTTTTGATTTGTATAGGAGTCTATTCTTGACAACAATGTATTTAGACTTACAGCGAGGGCAGTAGAGCACATTTTAAGTCCCACTGTGTGTCACCTTCATTCCAAGTAACCAAACTGTGAGAGCCCAAAGTCCATAACCAGACAGTACTACGACAGTAAAATAAGCTAACATATACATCTGTCACCAGCAATATTCATGTTTAAGCACCTTATGTCAGTGCTGCTGTCTCCACAAGCTTGTGTAATGGCTGCTATGCAGACATGATGAGAAGTATTTCACTGGGGGTTAAGCAAGCATTCAAGATAGATTGATGCTTTTTGACTACTGCAATGCTTGCACTGCAAGTAATGATGAATTAAGGACAACTTCTCCGTCCTGTTGTCTACACCCCAGGGCTGAGACACAGGGAATATATAATCTCACATATAATACGAAGGATAGCTTTACACATGCATGTTGCTGTATCAATTTTCTGTGTTAAGTTGTGATGTATTAGTTCTTTCAGTTATTTCACATAAAATTGTATTAGGCTTTTCTATTTCTTCAACATATCACCCACCTTTTTAAGCTTTTTAAGAAAACCTAATTTAAAGTGTGGATTCAATAGGTTTAAATTTTTGTGGTGTGGTGGTTATAGTTTTTATTAACATGAATTTATTTTATAAATATAAATGAAACGTGCCATTGCTAACTTGTGTTTTAAATTTAAATAATAAACAAACTTCATCAACTAGAAGTCACAACGTACCATCTTGCACCATCTCTTCTTGATAATTGGTTGGATTGTTTTAATGTGTACAATTTGTGTTGGATGGAGCCACATTTAGATTCGAGCCTCATATTTATCTGTTTCGGCTTGTCAGTCGCTGATGTTTGATGAAGCTGTCTCATCCATAGACTGCCTCATGGCAGCTCCCAGCCAGGGAGCAAGCTAATCCTGTGTTTCAGGGATGTATAATGATATCCCAGGGCGCTATAGGATGTTTCTCTCGGTATGGTGCCATCTTCCTGGGCCTCTGGTGCTACTCTTTATGGGACCTGGCCCAGCCCTCGCAACCCCAATGCCAGCCCAAAGGCTAGGGGCGCAGGTTTTGTCTGGCTTTGCCTTGTCACTTTCAACAATTGCTTGGCCACTGCTTGTTGTCAAGCTGGATGAGAAAGGATGGTATGTTTGGAGTCCGGGGATGGCAGACAAGTGCATGTGGTGGAGGGGGGACTTCTTGATTGGCAGTGGCCATGTGGGAGAAATCACTACTTGTGTGTTTGTGTGCATATGTGTGTGAGTGTGTATGTGTCTGGGTCTGTTTGGGGGATAATCCTGGAGAATCTCTCTCTTTGAAGGGGAACAGATGTAGATTTACATATGTGGAGGGTCCCCAGCCTGTGATGAGATTAGCTGGTTGGGATCTTTCTTCACGGCAACTGGAAGGTGCATATTTAATAAATGCCTTGAGCTAGTCTGGGGCGTGCGGAGCTTGGCCCTCAGAGAGCCACAGGACAAAGGCAAACGAGGCCCATCTCAGGCTGGCCCATATGGGAACAGGGTTGCTTACAGATTGCACTGGCCTTTCATTGGTTGTGGGACAAGGCTTTAAGGCTTTATATACAGAGCGGGGAGCACTTGGCGGGCCACTTCTCTATCCTCTTCACAACGAGAGGTAATAAAGGGATTTTGAGCTTGTAGTGGCTCATCTGTGTGCTTGTTTGCTCACTAGGGTGCTTGTGTTGGAGAGCGAGAGAGCACTTTGCGTGTGTGAGAAGGTAAATGTGGGTGTAGTGTGTGCAGATGTGTGTACATGCAAGTGTGTTTGTACATTTGTGAATACTGTAATACAACAAAATTCATGCATACAAAAATATAATATTTATGTTAATGTCAAACATGTTATAAGATTAAATACAACCTAAATGGCAAACTGAAGATAATGACATATAAAAGTAATATAACATTAGATATGAGCATATCAGAAATGATTTGCACTTGCCGGCTCATAGCTATTTATCTCATGCGATAAGCAGCTCTGTTACTGTGTTTCTGTTGCACAGTGCGTTATCCCTCTGTGTGTGTCAGGTAAGGTTGTCATTTCTTGTTTACACAAAGAACAAGTCGAACAAGTGTCCCCAAATTTCCCCAACTTCCCACTGGACCACTACAAGCCATTTGAACATGCATAGAGTTCCATTCCAGCAAACCACAATAGATGCGTATAAACCACAGCAGACATTTCAGCTTGTGTACATCTGTTATGAATTCCGACCTATTAATGGAGAAGTTGTCATGCACTGATTCCAGTGTAATGCTTTGGCAAGTTGCTGTTGTTCAAGAGTTTTCTTACACAGAAACCCAAGTTGGTAAGTTTTAATCCCAATACAAAGTCACAAGTGTAGTACTTTTCTTAACAAGTAGCAAGACATCTGTGAAAACTTCACTTCGGCTGGCCTCATTGTTATCTTTGTCTTTTTATCCTCGTGTTGCTCTATTGATTTTTTTTTTCAATGAGAGCATAACAAAGATAAAACATATCCTAGAAATCCTCAATCTTGTTCTTAGACTATCCCAATGAGCTGTTCCCCCGTTCAGTAGGGAAGCAGCTCATCTTTGTAAGGGATTGGGGAAGAAAGGAGTTTTGGAGGAGTCTATAATTTCCATCTATCTCTCTGTTAGTCTCTCTAGGTTTTTCCCTTTCCAGTGTATGCAGGGACTGTGTCCACTCAGCATGGTTTGATCATCTCTGTCTCACAGGGGAGGGGGAAAGTGAGGCAGAGTAAAAGATGAGAAAAAGGAAGCTGGACTCTCCCTGTGGTGCAGTCTTCCCCGGCACAGCCCAGCATAATTCAAACGTGTGTGGATACGTAGCATTTTACCTCTCAAAGGCAGTCACTGAGGGTAAAGTGTAGCCCCAGATCCTAGCTCTTAGGTCTCTGGCTTGTTGTCTGGCTAGTGTGGAGCTGGGAGACTGGTTCTCTTTCCGCATCTGGAGGTGCATTAGAAAGAACAAACATATAGGGGGGTAGGAGGGAGGTAATGGAGCTTCTTCACTGGAGAGGAGGAGGATGATGATGAGAGGATAATATGAATTCACAGGAACCTACAAGACAGTAAAGTGAGGTTTTGAGAGTATTAGGGGTTAAAAGAATTGCAGAGAGAAAAGGGATGTGGGTGATAATGATAGAAAGACTGAAGGGGAAGGATAGATAGAGACAGAAAAAGTACACGGGAGGGCTTGATTGGAAGAGGGGGGTATGGTAGTTGCGGGGGATGGCTTACCGAGCATTCTCAGTGGATGTGGCATCCCTCTGTGGACCTCCTCACACAGACACCCCAGCTAATGAATCAGACCTGGTTTCTACCAGTCAGAAGAACTCCGTCTCTACGTCTGCGCTCGCCAGAACAAAGCACACCTCCATTAATATTTAAGCGTTCTTTTTATCTCAATGCTAACACTGCTCAACGCGATTTTTGTCAAGGAGACGGTCAAAGAGAAATATTGGGAAAGATGGAGAGGGGGAAAGTAAAAGGAGAGACAGACAAAAAAAGACAGTCAGAAAGACCTTGTGTTCTCAGGATTTCAACTTGTCTGGTGTAATAGTCCCATTGGTAGAAGAGTTTCTTTCTGTGTGCCGCCCAGCAGGACATGAAAGAAAAAATCCCAATATCCAAACCACTGTACACACAGTAGAAACATTTGGACAAGTCCAACACAGGCAAACCTGTCAGTATGATTACATTCTACCCAGATATTGTACTTGTCTGATACATAAAGTATTTGACGGTGCTAGTATTTACATGGTTTTTAATGCAGTGTATGACTTCTACTCTTAAAAAAGTCAGTCAGCACTCTTCATGACGTGGGTTTCAACTGTTTGGAACTTTTCCACAGTTGTAGCCTTAACAGAGGACACTGTTCTATATTTTGAGGAAGCTGATCTGAGATTTCCCGTCACTTACTCTGATCTCTCATCTCACTCTTGTCTCCGATCTTTTCCCAGGCTATACCGTAGGGGGAAGAGCTGATACTGTTGGGACTGCCGTCTCTCCTCTGCATTGTCTCTTCTTCTCCGTCTCGCTGCTTTAGAGGCAACGGAGAGGGTTGCAGCGAGATTCCCATCTGGCCTGTCTCTGATTGTAACCACAGGAATATCTCATAATTTTCTCTTAATTGAATTATCACACTACGCTCCTCTGGGACGGCACGCTGCTCTAATAAAGTGGAGCGAGGTAATCCATACGAAACTATTGAGAAGGGCTGAGGAGACGCTTAGCTATGCCTATTACGGCCACAGACGTTAAACACACTTAATCTACTATTAAATGAAATCTATTATTATTTTAAACACATCCCATGAGAACGTACCCAACCAATTTGTTACCACCTCATAGGTAACATTAGCCCCCCCCCCCCAAAAAAAGAGAACAAAGTCATTACAATTCAACATGTATACTACACATTACAGTAATTACTGGGCAACAATGGGCCCCGGCTGTCCAAGTCAGCTCGACAGAGAGAGATCCACAAACACAATAGGAAGGCCTTCCCAGACACCCTGTCTCAGACACGTAGATTAATTGCTTCTTTGTACCCAGAAATGGAGGCGCAGCGCCTTTACCTGCACGTTGCTGCCAGGGGTGGTTGGCCCAGGGGATATGAGCAAAGGAGGAGGAGGAGGACTGTGGTCGTGTGTGTGTGTATGTGTGTGTGGTGGTGGGGGGGGGGGCAACATCAGGAGGGTCGGCAGCCTGTTTTGGGGTGTTGCATAGAGCCTGAGGTGGAATAGGTGGAGGGGTGATAGTGAGGGAGGGGTGAAGGGTGCCGTCAGGAGATCCCGGGGCAAGCGGCTGTGGGCATTGGGCTGTGAAAAGCCATTCAGAGGGAAAACGCCGGGCATCCTTTATTTATTTGTGTCTGAAATATTTATCTGTCACGCGGGCCATTTTGTAATGGGGCTGTCAGTCTCCTCTGCCCACTCAAGGGTGCGGACATGTTGCCCTGAGCACCCGCTGTGGATCTCCCGTGAATAATTGCTGGAATTTCACTTTTGGGAACGTTGCTCTCTGACCCCGAAGCTTGTTGTTTTTCTGCATCAAGAGGAAGGTAGAATGTTTTAAAGTATTTACCTTGGCTTGGCTTTTTCATCCATCACAAACACACACACACACACACACACACACACACCCGCGCATACTCACATACACATTCAAGTCGGAAAATAAATAATTCATTCCTTTACTCCAAGATGAAAACCCAATCAAGCTGAAAATCCCTGTCTTGCTGCACCTCTGAGCTGCCAGTGCTGCCGGTTAATGTGATGCTCACTGTTCTAATGCGCTGTTGTGTCAACGCTCAAAGCAGAGGCCTCTTCTAAAGGAACGTGCACTCCCCAACATTAATGGAAATTTTAATCTGGTGTAATCGCCTAAATGAAAGCCTACTTGTGTGTTTCACAGTGAGCTGTAATGCTGAGCGAACGAGCAGAGCTGCCATCTTTCAAATTGTTTCATCACCGCTGTCTCTTCTGGGAGAGATGTGCGAGTTTGAAACCCTGTCAGGTAGATAAAGAGACTAAGCAAATAACAACGATACAAATATGTGTTGTCGAGAGCTCGCAGCGGAAGTTGGCTCGGATGAGGGGGGGGGTCAGGTGGGAGCACCTTCATGACACACTGCATCTCATCTGTTCACACACTGAATTGGTTTAGCTCACGGAGGCTGGCTTTCCCGAGCCTTGTGCACATTTAACTCACTGTTTAACTATTAAATTGACGAGTCAAAACGTATTGTGGTTTGTTCACAGATATAGATCATATTAGATTATCATACAGGCTTTGTCACGGATGCACATGTAAAGCTGCAAGGAGGACAGACAGAACAATGAGATACGATGATCAGCATACAGGTGAATGCAGAGTTGCTGATTACTTGCATACAGACAAACAGTATGGTTACGGAGACACTCTAAGGTATACCGATGATGCTACTCATGCACATGTCCCACATATAAACACTCACAATTAGGCAAATAAGCACAAAACACATGTGTACACACATACACACACACACCAAAATGTGATGCCTGTAGTCTGAGCATGCATAATTAAGGTGTACCTTGTTTGGAGAGAGTGCATGTCGCCTCTCGATGTGCACACCGCATCCCCAGAAAGAAGCTTTGAATAATGAAAAGTGTCACCTATGCAAAATGCAGGAGATGAGTGTGGCTGCCTGTGAATGTGCGTGTGCATGTATTGTGTGCACACGCACTTGTGTATATGTGCGATTGTGTCTGAAAATGTACGCGCGGGTCTGTGTGCGTACACATCTGCATGTGTGCAGATCTACAGACAGACAGGGGTGACTGTAAAGGTGTGTCTGTCTGTGATGATGAGGAGGAAGGGCACTCTTTGTCATTTAACATAGTGCTACCAGGACACTGAGCCATATGTGAGTGCATGGAGCAGACAGCTGAGGCCCAGTCCTCCCTTGTTCACCCTCCCATATCCTCAACCCCAGCCCCCCTAGCATCCCTTCCTTTCACTGCCGATCCTCTCTGACTGATGGCTCTTGTTGTCCCTTGAAGCAGACGCACAAACACAGACATGGTCCGGGACGTCTGTCGACAGCCATGTCTTCATCACAGTCTTTGTGCTGATGATGAGCTCTGAAGGGGATAGGGTGGAGCAGGCTGACACTCACATGCCCACATCACATTCAGTGCTACTGATGTGCTGAATATTTTAATGACCCTGATTTTAATTAAATGTGTTATCCAGTCAGTGCAGTAAATACCAAATTGCAAGACACTGATAAAGATTCAGTATTCATGTCTTGTCAATAGGGTTAAAATGTAATGTAAATGTAAGTTATTTTTAATCAGACCTAAAAGATACAGCCGTCATAAAATGCAACTCCAGGGTCAGTCAAGGACAAATATATCATATTGTTTAGAACACCGTCATGCTGTCATTTAGCCTCAGTGTGAAACTGAAAGTATTTTGTAAAACCCAGTCATTGATAGGATCTGCCAGTGATGAGGACAATGTTCATTTGAGGGCTACTCAAAACAAAAGTGTCATTTACTTGTTTAAATTTGTGTCATTAGTGGTCACTGAGAAGTGCCTCATTCATCCACTTCCCATTTCATATCATGCAGTTCAACCAGTAACACACTGTAGATACCACCTGTAACAAAATGCTCTCTGTAATATGCTTATATCAATAGATCCAATTACTTTAATAGAGCAAATTAGCTCAATAAATGGTAGCTTATACCTGAGGGGCTCAGCATCAGCAGGTTTTCACCATCCTTGGTCCCAATGGCCAGTGGTCTACTGAAGGGCCAAGCCACAATTGATTGCTTGAGGCTTAATTGTCCTTAAGGACACTTAAGTTGGTACCTTTTCAATAAAAAAGGTAAGTTAATTTGATGGAGTAGTATAGTTTTATTCACTAGCCCTTGGAAAAAAAAGTTTATACAACTGATAAACTAAGAAACACAGCTAATAGTGTACAACAGCTGTTTGAAATATAGTATGTTATTTGTCACCAGTCTTGATACCATGATGCAAACAATGTCATATGTCTTGCATCTTTGAAATCTTATATGAAATGTAAATGAAAATATGGCTGGGAGAGTGATCTACAGTTATCATACAATGGACAATGAGTGAAGTCCGAGATGAATGGTGACTAAGTCTGCTGGGGCAGAAGCAGGACAAAGAATCGACACAAGCAAATGGACATAATCCATGTTTGTTACAGGGAGTTCAGCAGTGCAGGTGGACTTGAGAATGGTAGAGCAGGAACGGGAGGTGGATTGTGCCCTCTGTGTTCAGAGGTCCAAGTTGGCCCATGAATAAGTAAAGTAGAAAAGTAGCTAATCGTGTTCAAGAGCTGGTTCCAACATGGGGATAAGAAGAGAGGTGAGCAGAGAATCAGGTAGTGGCCAGTGAGAACTCCATTTGACTCATACTGTAGGGAGCACTATCAATCTACACACAACAGTCTTTATTATCTGTGGGGTACCGGGTGTGGTCTCAAACTTGGGGGGGCTCTTCTGTTAAGGGTTTTTCTACTGAAGGGCAGTGTGCCTTTTTGCATTTGGAGGAAGAGTGACTTCAACTTCCTTGTTTTGGAATCAAGCTTTGAAACTACAGGGTTTTTGAAAACATATTTTTCCTTCAATCTTCACAGATGCCGAGTGAGAGGTGGTTGGTGTCATGATATTAATAATCATAAGTATAGTATACACTGTTTTGCTCTAGAAAAAAACTAAAGCAAACCTACGATTGTACCATTAAAATTAAAGAATTAGAACTTGAACTCTGTTTTGCTTTGAAAGCAATGGTATGATACATAGTAGGAAGATAAGGCCATGCAATATCCAGAGATCAAAGTTCACAAGCATTATTTAGTAAGTAATACAGTTCTGTAGATAGTTGTCTAATTCTATTTGCCCATACTGTTTATTGGTAGTATTTTTGGGGTATTTTACACTGGGGTCTTTTCATGATTGCAATTGAATTTTGATTTTGCTGAACAGGCTAATGATGACTGGCGGCTGTTTACTCCTCTCCGTTAGTTTGATAAGGTAGAAAGAGACATAGCAGGCTTCTCACAGCCCAAAGTGTCTTTTTGATGAAAATGAGTGTAAATGTTTCTTTTCCTTTGCTGTGCCACAAGGAGGGGTAATTCTAATTATTCCTACAAGCAAACAAGAAGTAAACGCGTGACGATAATGAAGTGCTGTCCGTTTATAAAATCATAATGACCTGGGTCGTACCTGCAGTCTGTAGACTTCCAAAATGGAAGTGCTAAATTTTGGAAACGAAAAATTCTAACGGTCGTTTCTCTTTTGTTGAAGTAAAATCGTGTTTCTTCACCTTCTGATGTTTCCTGATTTACCTAAGTACACTGCCCCCATCGCTCTCACCCACTGACAACAACTACCTTAAAGCCCCACCCCGTAGGCATGGATGAGACATAATATCTAATTAAGTTTCAGAGCTGCATTTTTATTTGTTAATCACTTAAGTGCTGCGAGGATAACCTGATATCCAAAGGTCTGGTCCCAGTAGCCCAAAATGTCAAAATGCAATTATATGCATGATTAGCCTGACCTGTTTCTATAACACCCTCCCTCCCTGCCTCTCGCTGCTGGAGGAGCTGACAACTGCGGGCATGTTTATTTTGATGAGATTAGGTGTGGAGGAGGCCCCCACTGTGTGCAGCAGGCATGGCACCCCCATCTGGCCACTGGTGGAACTAACAACAAAATCACCAGAAAGCGAAAGGGGAGATCTGAGTTGAGGGAGAGCGAGTGGGAGGGAGGGAAGAGAAGGCATTTGCTCAGGTAGGAAGATAATCTTTCAATCTCTGTTTAGCCTGTGGAGGAAAAAAAAACATAGAAACAAAGCGGAAATAAATAAATAAAAATAAAACAATTTATGCTTCTTAAAGGATAATATGATCACGAATTATTAATCAAATCATCTTGATCCGAGAAAAGTGGGTGGAGGGGTGGGGGGTCCTTACTTTGTGGTGCTTAGCAGAGCAGCAATCCTCTCTAATCTGATTGTGTCGAGATAAGGCGGCTTTAGCCTCGCCATTGTGCTACTCTGATTAAAGAGGGCAGGAGGCACACTGCTTTCCATGGTGGTCATGGAGACAGGTGACACACACACACACACACACACACACACACACACACACACACACACACACACACACACACACACACACACACACACACACACACACACACACAGACACATGCGGATGCTGATACTGACACAAACGTCCACTCAAATACAATCAAGGACTTGCACAAATGCGAATAAAGCTCATGTTCAGTCTTGGATTAACACAGGCAATTATTGTAATTATGTCTTTTCTTGTAAAATCAATCTATGCGCACCCAAAGAAACTGGCGAATACAAACTTCCAACCTGCATAATATGTATTCCATAATTTTCCAGGGGTGGGGGGCACACAGTGTGTATTTCTCTTAATTTGATAATCATTTCTCTTGATAAACTTCTGTGGTTTAATCCTGATGAGCTGTCATTTGAATCATCTCTCACCACATGGTCACATACCCTTGTCTAAAAGACCAACTGTAATGCACTGTAAATTTACTCTTACACGCTCACATGGCATAATAATAAGCAAAAATACACTCGCCCATACACACGCATCATCAGAACTTTCTCGTGCCATGTGTCTGACGCAGTTCCTATGAAGTTGCTCTGCTTCGCCTAATTGGGTGCGGATTTGAGTTTGGTGTTAATAGATTTGAAAAGGAATATCTGAGGAAGTGTGCATTTTGACAAAGGCTGCAGGCTGGGATGTATGGAGCCCATGTGTCTCTGGAGAGTGGTGTCAGGTCCCCTGGTAGCCCATTAGAGAGTGTACCCCCTTCCCCGTCCATCACCCCCACCTCCATCTACACGGCTCCCCATACCGGGGGAAACCACAGCAGCCAGACCCAAAGCAGAATATTCATGTTACAGCGCAGTGCGTGTGTGATCCTTCAGTCGACTTAAGCACACACTGACCTGCACACGAGCTTGTACACACAGACAAACACAACACTCGCCCAGCCACTGATACATTTGCACGCACGCAAACATGAAACAGCCTGAGCGCCTCCGATGAATGTTTGAAATGAGGAAAAGCAGGAACAAGCGAAGTCATTTGAAACATCAAAAATAAGTGAACTTTTGAATTACGTTGCATCATCTGTTTGAAAGAGTACTCAGAATGTTGAAACACATAGGAAATCACCCTCGGGTTTCATCTGGGTTTGTTTTTATGTTACTTCATACAGGCAGAGTTGGGCATACGAGGCCCAAACCAGCATGAACATACACGGACGAACCAGTCTCTCAAAAAAGAAAAGGCAGTGAGAGGTGTCTAAACAACCACAGACATCTTTCAGTGCCACATCAGAGGGAAAAGTGACCTGGGACATTTTCACCTTGGCACAAACCTCCTGGAAAAGCCTTCAGTTGGTGTCACCTGCAATTTCTGCAGCTTCCCCTGCCTATTAACTTAGGAGCAGTTTCCCCATCACTCAACTCTCTAACAAACCACAGTGTCTGCAGAGACACAAATGCTAAATGTTAAATCACGTTAATTGTATTCATGTTGTAAGGCTGTTTAGTGCAGTTTTGGCATGGACATTAAATGTTTAATTAATTTGGATTTTGGACAAACAACATTTTGGACAAACTCATTGAAACAACAAAACGGTATCCAAGCTACTGTAGATATGTAATCGCTGATAAAAAAAAACAACACTTGGCACAGAAGAGATCAAAAAAATTTGCATCATAAGGTAATAGCCTGTTTTTAATTATGAAAAAAATGACTCCCAAAGTGACTCACCACATATTGGCTTGCTAAGCATTGGTGAGCAGCACTGATCCGGAGGAAAGAAAAACCCACTACCTGTAGTTGATGAAATTCAGATTAGTCATCGTCTACCCCCCCACCCCAGACTTGTGTTGACTTGATGTTTGCTCACAGACGGTTGGCAGTGCCAGGAGTTTGAGGTGCTGTGGGCTGCGAGTCTTTGAGTGTGACCTCATGTTCCATTCTGTTTCTATGCTGCTGTGCCTCGGCTCTCCGTCCTCCTGGGCTGACACTTCACTGCAGCTCCAACAACTGCTGTGGGACATTGAACATCTGTAAGCCACCGCTCCTACTCACTCAGCCGCCTCTGCACTGGGCACATGGTCTCTGTACAGCTGCTTCTGCTCTGTGTGTATGTGTCAGTGTGTGTGCGCACTTCAGCACACTGTGTGAGGCTGTGTGCAGCATACTTTGATACTGGTCATATTCGGTACAAGTTGTGAGCCAGTGTGTGTGTGTGTGTGTGTGCACAGTGTGCCATTGTAACAGGGTCTTTTTTATGTGTCTCGTAAAACTAATTAGAAAACTAGTGTGTCAACTACAGTGAAAAAAGAGATTTGAGTTTAAGTGATGTGGGTTTGTACGTTACCCACATATCTCCTCTGAGTGCACATACACACTAAAATGTGTCTTTATTGAGGGTGCAACGATGCCTTCACTTGCCCTCACATTTCCTGCACTCTAACCAGGGCAGGCTCATCCTGACTGAAGGGGACTGGATGGTTGCCACTCTCAGCAGTCAGTCCTGTGACTCAAGAGTTCTCTTTCTTTTTGTTGTGTCGTTTGAGGGGGGAAACAGTAAAACACCTTTGTAGTGTATTCAGCAGAAAAAAAAAATGTTTTATTAAACGCCTTATGTTTATTGACTTCTCTTTCATGTCAGTTCTTTTGTTCTGCCTTTGTAGTGGCAAAAGATCTCTGTGCATCATCATTTGTGAGCGATCTGAGATGTCAGAGGTGTCCTTTTGATGTGGAGTGCAGACCTCATACGAGGCACCACCTGTGCAGCTTTCACAGTGAGTCTGTGGATGTTTGAGTGTGCTTGCATATGTGAGAATAGCTGCGTGTGGGTGTCACTCTTTGTGTGTGTTTGTATTGGAGACTGCCTGTGCCTGCAATTATGAGTGTGTAATCAGCCACCTCCAGCTCCTGTTCCAGAGGGAGCTGAATGGGTGTTGAAACATCACTGTTGTTCTTCCCTTACTGTACCTAATGACTCGGTAATTGTGGCAGTCTGATTCCCATCGGCAGTTTGCCTTTGATCGAAGTGTTTCCACACACAAGTTTAGCAAACACACCGTTTGTTACGCAATGACGCTGCAGACGAATATTTGGGCCGGGTATGTAAGAAAAAGACGAGAGGAGGATTTGTTCAATTTTGCATTCTGAGAAGATTGACAAAATGTCGAGAAAGAAGTTGTAATTTTTAAAATGAAGTCAAATTTAGATTTTTGCATAAAGAGAAAAGAGAAAGTGAGTTACGTGACGTAAACCACACAAGTGGGTTGGTTTTGCATTTTGAGAATATAGCTGAAATGACGAGACAAAAGTTCAGACCTAACTCAAAGCATATAATAATTTGCATTTCAGGGATAAGTTGAAATGTCGAGAATAAAGGTGAACTTTTGAGAACATATCAAGCCGCTAAGGTGAGTGCACAAATTCCTTGAATAGATGAATTGGCAAAACTGTGAATCAGTTTTAATAACAAGGACATCTTTTCCCTTCTAACACTTAAACACAGTTTGTCAATAAGGAATGTTGAATTTGAAGAGACTGCTGAAAATTGCATCTGTTCAGAATGAGAAACCACAAAGGCTTGAAAGAAGTGGCCAAATTTGTGCAAACTGAAATAACTGGTAATGGACAAATGCAAGTGTTTCGATGGTTTTCACGTTCACACTCCAAAGATATAAATAGATCTAATTTCTCAATCTGTATTGAGCGACCAGAGGAGTTTACCTTATCCTCAATATTTCAACTTTATTATTGAAATGCAAAAAGACTCTGTGTGCCATCATACATTAAGCAGATGACCTCAGTGATAGCCAGTGAAGACGTAGAATTGACCAAATCATGTCAGTGAAGCTGTTTCTTTTGTCGATGTCCATATTCAAAATAAATGCCATCACTAGGCATCAGTGCTACTGCTTTGCAGGTGATTGTAATGAATATATCTAGTGTCTCAGATAATTTTCTGTCATTTACTATTTCAATGATATGTCTGATTGTGTTTGCCTTAAGTGTCTTTAGCAACCTTGAGTCCCAATCCCAGAAATGACAAACTAAAAATCATAATTGTTAATTTTCTCAACTATTTTTCAAATGGAGGAATCCTTGCCTTTGAGTCATTGCTCAGAAACAATTTACTCTGTCCATCTATGCATCTCTGCCATGATCAGTATCCCAGAATTCACTGGGTAAGAGACAGAGTGCTTCAATGGTTGAAAGTAGAGCCAGACTGCCCGATCTCATTTTAAAGAATTTTGCAACGATTCCTAAGATGTCGTTATCAAACCCTTGACTCTTGAAAAAAGAGATTGAAGCTTGATACATATAACATTATAAATAACTATATAAATAAAAAGAAAACATAAATAGAACTCAAATCAAGAGAAAAAATAACTGATTGAAAGTTGCCAACAGGGCAACAGAAATTATATTTACACTTGCTTTCCCTTTACTGTGTAGTCTCCAGTTCACCTTATAAGCTGGCACATCTTTTTGACTGTTAATCACAACACAGAGGTAATGTGAGGCACCACTGCCCAACTGTCTTGTTTATAATGCTTACTGAAAACTTCATGTTAAAACACAGCTTGCATCATATTTGAACCTAGAAATCAATCAGAATCAAAACAACAATGTTTTACATGTAATCACTAGTCCGGCGAGGTTTTGCTGTTGCCACCGTGATACGTGATAAATATTTGGAACTCAAGAGAGACACCATCCATCTCTCAGTACATTTGACAAGTTTGTTACTCAGAGAGGGGTTGATTAAAGATTTTTTTAATAGTATATCTGGGTCACCCTTTTATCCCCGTCCCCCCTTCAGTGTCATCTGAAAAGAGGCGACAGCTTTTTCCCTCACTTATTAATGCGTGTTAACTAATTACTTTTAATTATCTTAGAAAATCCCGGATAAATAAGAATACTCATATATTTATAACCTGTTTACACCACCATGTTTGCTCGAATGCAAACAAGCCCTGAAAATACACTATGCCTTAACATTTTAAATGAGGCTGGTTTGTTTGTGTTGAATATCTACAAATGATCTTTTAAACATGCCATAGAACTTCTCTAAAGTCACTCCAGAAAAAGACCCGAAACAGGCTACCTGGGGACGGTTCCTCGAGTGCCGCTAATGAACAGAGGGAGTGTGACAACAAACATGTTTCCTTCTTTAATTCCCCTGGACGTTTGATATATGATGCATGCCAGCACCTCGTGTGGTTTGGTGCAGTGCAGAGGGGAGACTATAGAAAGAGCAGCCATTAAACTGAAGTCTTCTTCAGTATGCATTCCAAACTAACACATTGTCTCTTCGCCGAATAGGGACACAAAGCGGTAACTAAACCTCACTCTCTCTCTCTCCCATCTGAAAACTAAAGCCGTGGACTCAGGAGAATGTCCGGATAATGGCATCTGTAGTGTCTCCTAAAGTTGCCTTTTACACATGAACAACACAGCAGGAGTTTCTCCAGTCCAAAACTACAAAGAAATCTGTGGAACGTTCTGGTTAGGGGCTGAAGCAGGTCGTTACATATACAGTACATTGGACCCGGCGTTGGCCCTAATCACCATAACCCTCTGACAACTTCTTCTGCTACTGCCCCCAAGCTTGCGTCAGGTCTTGCCCCAATGTCGATCATTTTAAATGATCTATATAATATTTATAATTTTAAGTGCTACCTTTTTAAACATGCTTTTAATTCAGCTTGCTGTCCTATGATTCTGTTACAGCCGATCGTTATTTTACTTTGTCTTTCTATGTACTCTACTCTGTTTTTTACAGATTTTTTTTCTATCGTTGCACATCTTATCTTTTGCCATGATTATAAAGCACTTGAGCCACACTCCCGTTGATTTTAGTGTGCTATTTAAATAAATCTGACTTGACTGGACATCTTTGGCTCTTTTTTTTGCGAACTGATCCTGTCTTCATAGCCACCTGCTCAGTTTGAGGGTGACAAAAGATACAATCAGTGTAATTTCCCTTGTATACACGTGTATGTAAATGTGTTTATTGATTAATCTCTTTCTGACTGTTTGTTGCCAGGATTTTCTTCATCATTTGTCAGATTAAGCCAATATGACATGTCAATTATCGCTCTCATTTTCTCCCTGAATCTCTTATTGCTCTTGTTCCCCTTATCTACATAGTGTTTTTTGGCTTCTATTAGAAATATGGTCGATAGATTCATAGAAATTCTAACAATACCCCCCCCCCCCCCACACACACACACACACACACACACACACACACACACACACACACACACATTCACACTCACTAAAGCTTCTCAACTGTCAATCAGCCTTCCCCATCCTCTCGGCTACCACCTCCTCTACCATGGGGAAAAGGTCCTGCTGATTAGAATAGGCCTCTCACTGAGTGCCATCCATCATTATGTAAACTACCGGTCCTCCCTTTTGATTACAATGTCTCTCTCTCAGGCGCACATATAAGAGTGGCATAAACACACACACACACACAACCATGTGCACACACACACACCATATCTGAACAGTTCACATTGATTGAATCAGGATTAATTAGCTATGAGGTAATCATTGGCTGCAAACAAGGCTGTATGTCTAGAGAGTTGACATTTAGTCGACACAAGAGAGAAAGAGGAAGCGGGAAGTGTGTGTGTGTGTGTGTGTGTGTGTGTGTGTGTGTGTGTGTGTGTGTGTGTGTGTGTGTGTGTGTGTGTGTGTGTGTGTGTGTGTGCGTGTGTGTGTGTGTGTGTGTGTAATGTAGGGAAGTATTACTGCTGTTTGAAGCATTGAATGGAGTCTGCTCCTTCTCCTCTGTCAGATAGAGGGCCTGACTGAGGCCTGTTTGGTTGTAAAAACAAGCTGACAGCTTTGTTAACAAGTCTGAGCAGATGAGAGGGATTATTTAATTCCATGGCATGAGGATGGTGTTCAGCAGACAGCCCTCAGTTAGCTTTGGATTTGTTGGCTTCCAGTGATTCACTTGTGATTTATTTTTTGTGTAAATTTGCCTTTTGCATAGTATTAGGCAGTTCTATGTCATTATTAGATGAGCTGTGCTATCAGAAAGGTGATGCCGCATCATGAAGGGTTTACATTCATTTAGTTAATCTACATCTCAAATTAAAATAATGTTGTAATAATGGATGCGGTGGTTTTGTAAAATTGCTTACATATTTGGAGTTAACCAGAAGTGGTTTCTCTACAAGTGGTTGGCAAATGCTGTCTGCCTTTCTATCTGATCCTCTACGCAGCATAGTGACATTTTTCTGGACATATTTGCCTACATGTTGGGTCAATAATTATGTCAAATGCACAAAATTGTGTTTGTTTGTTAATGTTACACTGGGCATCACTAAAACATGACTAAAGTGTTCAGAATCTATAGTAAAAGAAAAGGGACATTTCCATTTGAAAATGACCTCTGTCTATGCTATATCTTGTGAGTGTTATTCTGACAACAACACAAAACTGGTCAGGTCAGGTGCTATCACACTTTGTTACCATCACTCCATTTTCAGTGACTGCAGGGGTCTACTTTCCTGTATACCTGTGTAGTACATGTGTCATATGTTACCTACCGCCGTTTTAACAATACCACAACCACACGAGTGCAGTGAGTACTGTCGTTCTAGTCATATGTAGGTTTCTCTTGTGAATTAATCATTTATTTTATCAGTCGCATGTTCTCAAACTTCTTTATGCAAGTTACTGTGTGTGTGTGTGTGTGTGTGTGTGTGTGTGTGTGTGTGTGTGTGTGTGTGTGTGTGTGTGTGTGTGTGTGTGTGTGTGTGTGTGTGTGTGTGTGTGTGTGTGTTGTGTTCCACCATGTTCTTGTTACAGTCAGTCACAGCAGCGTGTGAAGGTAAAAGTCGTGTCAGTGAGCATAGATTAAAGAGATAACGCATCAGGCTTAATCACTACAGATGGTTCTTCCTACGGCGCTTAAGGATTGGGATAAGAAAAAAACAACTTTCCTTACATTTTAATCATAATTAATTTATCACAGTATTTGTTAACTGAACATGCAACACAAGGTCAAAAGCACTTTTTTTCCTAATACATTTCAATTATACATCTTCTGAGATCTCTCTGTGCCTGTGTTTGACATTTTTCTTCACAGCAGAACATGCTTCTTGGATGTGCGGGAAACGTGGTAACACAATAGAGCACCAAGCTAATTATGTTGCTGTCAATTATTCATCGGTGACTCAGGTTCGCAGGCTCGCAGACACACACACACACACAGTTTCCTCCTCAGCCATTGTGTCTTCAAGGCTTGCTCACAGGGACCACAGAAGAAGTTATAGGCATCAATATTTCATTGTTAATTATGACAGCAAAGCCACTGACTTTAATATTCCTGGAGAGGCGTTTGTGGTTGGTTTCTGCAGTTCATTGTTGTTAGACACAGCAGGCTGGAGGAATGCTGGATGAATTAATAAATATGGGGGGAGATATGGAAAGAGAAACCACCCCTCCTCCGCCCAATCACACATATGCATGCAAGAGGGCAAACTTACATGAGTAGATGCATACACAAACACACACACACACACACACACACACACACACACACACACACACACACACACACACACACACACACACACACACATAGTATGTAAAGTAAATCAACCTTATTTATAAAGCACATTTAAACACATCATACGGCGACAAATGTCCCGTACAAAGGATATTTAATTATAAAATTAAAGTTTAACACAGACAAACACATGACTTCAACAGTGATAATAATTAACAACCACATTAAAATACGGAATCATAGACATGACAAAAATGTAACTGCCGCATAAATTGGAAAAGGTGAGCACAAAGAGAAATGAGGGCTAAGATGCTAAACCCTAAATTTGACCTGATGGCTATGCCGACCATGTGTGTATATAGTGCTGTGGGAATGGGTGAGTGTGGCTTCGAGTGGACAATATGAGAAAACGACTATACAAATAAAGTCAATTTAACATAATATTGACCCTCACAATAAGATTTGAAACCTCTGCACTGCACAATCATCTTTTTTTTTTACACTTTTTAAAAATGATTTAAATCTTTAACTCTGAGCAAAAAAGAGCTGTTGAACTATTTGTTCAACCAGCATGTCTTGTTACTGTTGATGAATTATCTGCAACAAATATTGTGAGAAAACTGCAATCAAATGTATCTATTAAAAAAAAAACATTTCTCGCTACAATCATAATTTTCTAATTTGTATTTGGTATTCAAGTGAGTAATAAAGAGCTTACCTTAATTCATGCATCTCAGTAGAACACAGTATAAAAAACAAAACAAGATTTATGAATTTCACCCCATTGTGTGTTTGTGTGAATTGTACCCCCACCTGACTCCACCATTATCCCCAGGGGCAGAGCAGGGTATTGGAAGTGGGTAATGTTAGTTTAGTCCCGCCTCTGGGACTAATCACCTAATGAGGGCATTAGAAGAGTGTTAGGGTCACAGTGATTTGTATTAGCGTGTGTGTGCAAGTGTGTGTGAGTGTGTTTGGTGCAGGTGGTATCCCCTGACATCGAGAGACCCCCAGGGACATATCCAGGGGACCGGAGCAGGCTCCAGGGCCTAAGCTGTGCCCAGTTGAAAAACTGCTTCGACGGTGATGGATACCTTGCCCCAGGGAGAATGGCCACAAGAGCACTTAACCGTAAACATGCACAGACAAACACTGACACACACATACACACACACAAATGCTCCACAGACAGAGCGAGATCCGTGCCCCAGACACAGAGCAGACACAGCGCACAGCGAGGTGGAAATGAGATGTTTAGCTTGATGGTGCGTGACATCTGTAATGCATTCTAATTCTCCCCATCGGAGCACTAGTCTTTAAGAATGATTGATGATGTTGTTTCATCGTCTCAGTAAACACAGCTTAATAAATGAAGACCATGTCTGATCATCCTTGAATGGAAACACCCCTCCCATGATTCAAACTAAATTCAACATTGTCCTAAAACTATAATAGGATCATGTAAATTTCACTAATTTATCATTTCCAGGAAATCTCAACCCCCCCCCCCCCCCCCCCCCCCCCCTTTCTCACTGTTTGATTTTGGGTGAATCATTATTTTTTTCATTCATACTTAAGCAGCATTGTATTCTATTACCCTGCTCTTATGTATGTAAGTCAGTGAGCAGTGTCAGTGTGTGTCTCTGTCTTCTGCTGCCTGACAGTCTGTTGCCTGACAGTCAAACTGCTTGTTTGACTCTTCAGTAAACGCTGCAGAGAGTAGTAATTTAACAATCATCACATCACGCTTTGCAGACAGCGTTATTACAGATGTGGTGTGGCCAACTCTGCTATTATCATTACTTAACCCCAGTGCAGTTGCCCTGAACATAAGCCTACCATTAACATTAAATGTTAATCACCCATGCAACCAGGCCGTCTCGCCCGGCTTCAGGATTGTATTCCAATGTTTCCTGCAAACATCGGACAGCTTGACTAATTTCAAATCAGGTATAGCGGTGGATGTTTAGAAAAAGTATAGCATGCAGACTGCATGGAGCTGACACACTCCATGTTTGTGTCTGTGTGCGAGTCCTTTGTTGAAAACATTTGCATCCTGGGTTCTTTAAGCCTGTTGTGTATTCACAGCAGGCAGCCTTCTTAGCACAACTTCAGCTGCGCTTTTCTATGCTAAATTCATCACATGCTGTATACAACTCACCCCTGTGAATTTCCTCTGCGGCATTGAACTGCTGCCTTGCATGCTGCTTCATCCATGCAATGTATTCTCAAAGTATTGATGGATACAGTAGGCACTATGCACTGCAGTACAACAGCAATGTGTCAATACCCCAAGACATGAGTTGACATATACACCGTTGCAGTGAGCAACTGTAATCCTCTGGGGAGAATACCTAACACCGCAGCAGCCGGTGACATCAGAGGGTCTTGTGAGGTTCCTCCACAGGGGACCGTCACCGCTTGGGAGCCAGGAGATTAGAGTTAAGGTGTAGCATCCAGGGTAGGGCTGTATTTCTTCTATTTGGTATAAGTAGGGGTTTTGGCCATCAGATGATTTTCAAGGCAGCTTTGCACATACCAGCCTGGCGGTATGTGGAGCTGAGTCTCTGCTCTGGCTTAACTTTAGCTGGAATGGTAACATGCAGGTAAATATAATGTACTGTATATATACTTTTTAATAATACATAGCATAATGGGATTTTTCACCAGGAACTCAACTATTTCTTAAGCACTGCTAATTCATTTAGGAAGAAAGGAGCAGAGCCACGACACCCACAACAGCCGAATCTTCTACTTCTATGTAATCCACTTCCTTCATCCACTCCATCTACTGTGGTTTCAATCAGATTTCCTTAATACAGTGTTGACAAAGGCACAGACAACTTTTGTTGTTGTAAGCTTAAAGAAGGGAACTGTGTTAGTATGGTGCTGACAGCTGTTAAACCCACGTACAATCACCACAAATAAACCAGTCCTACCTAGCCACAATCCTGTGATCACCATAATAGTGTGGTCCGCAGCAAATTACAGTGAGAACATCGTCTCCTATAAAGTAGCAAGAGATAATTGGGTGTTATTGCAGGTACAGTTCTGTGGTTCTTAGTCATGGATATCCTAATCATAAGTCATGACTACACAGCTGAATTAGGGAACCCCTCTTTTTATAACAGTGCTATGCAGACTATAGCATTTAAAACTTTTTTACAAAACAATAGCAGACATGGCAACTTCTCTTCACCTGTTTTAAACCATGTTCACAGAAACCATCAGATGAATGAGGTTTGAGATTTAGCTTGTCTTTGTTCACACGGTGTCACATTGCTGGTATGCGTATTTTGAACTAACATTTATCTTGAACAACACATTCATCTCTCTGTGCATCTACATCTGTGGAGCAAAGGTATACCATCCATTCAGACACCTAAAATTACCATGAACCCTTGTATCCATCTGTTTTCTTCCTATTCCCAAAACTGTATGAATCCACATGCATATTGTTGTATCCAATGAAAGACTATTTGTGTATGCTGCTCTCCTAAAAGTATTTAACCACCCTCATTTTTTTAAATTTAGGCTGACACAGTCTTTAAATGCATGTTAATATAGTAGCTGCATACACCCATCCATTGTTAGGTTTAACAGAGATTTGTTAAAGGCAAACATTGTTTGGAAGTAGCTTTATCAGCAGTGTGAGTTGCTTCACAATGACACACTTTTCTAGTAGAATGTAAATTAAAAAATAGCATAGAAAATGGTATCAACAAAAATGTCCTCTGTCCTCTTTGGAAAAGTCTGTAGAGAGAATTGTGTCCTTCAAATACCATGAAAACTGTGAACATGTGTCTGTGTCATACAAAAAAGTGTTTTTTTTTGTTGCATTTAGCAAGTACTTTCATGTTGTCAAGCACATTATGATTTCAATCTGATCACCCAGAAAAATCACATTGTAACACCAGGTAGGAATGTAGTAAATGTTGCAATCCAACGATCTTATGATAAAACACATTTTAATTTAGAGAATAATTTTGCTATTTGCACTTTGTTTACAACAACTGTGTTACAACACACCACACTCTGTGTGGTTGCATAGTTATTAATCAAACATCTGAAATCTTTGCCTCCTTGTGTGAAGATAATTAACAACATTTATTCAGTCTTGTCAAATCATTATGAATTAATGTTTTATCTAATTATTGTACTTAACCAGGAGATGTACATGCACACACATGAAAATATTATTAATACTCTTGGTAAAGGAAGCAAAGGAAACTTACCAAGATAACGCTATAAGAAGAGCAGAAAGCTGCTGTGGTACAAAACTGACACTGTTTAAAAAATCAGCACTTGCCAGCCACTGGGACTTTCTCCGCTACAAGGTATACAGACTAACAAATTAAAGGAATAGAGAATGACTATGTGACTACACGTTTGCCTTTAGTGTCAGTTTCTTGGCCCAAAGCCCAAAATGAAGAAACCAAGGAAAATACATGACATGAAAGTTCAGGTTTCATAGAACAGTGGGTAGCTTATTAAATCCTTTTTGATCCCGCTGTCTTTGATATCTGTGCTCTCATAAAGAATTCACTTTCAGTAGTAAATATAGGTAGTTCAGAGAGACATCATGACACACACCCCTCATTCCCTTACAGTCTCTTTAAATTATACAAAACAACCTGTGAAAATATGCAGGTCATAAAAAAAAGAATCACCAAAAAAGGACTGCACAAAAAATTCAGTTCCCTGACTTGGTTACATTTGGGATCTGGGGGACTTGCAGGTTATGAGGGTAATGAGGTGTTGTGATAAGTTCAGAGCAAGTTCACTTGAGCTTTTGGTTCTTTTATTTGTACACTGAATGGGTCATGTTAAAAACTAGTTTTAACTAAAAAAAACTAATTGTTCCTCATTAGGGATAGAAATGTTCACAATGTCCAGGCTGGTCAGATCATAAAAGAATATAATATTATCCTGCCTTTTACTATTCTTTGTGCCTGTCACACAAGAGGTCAAGCATTGTCAAAACAATACTGTGTCCGTTATGTTGCTATTCCCACAAAAGTTTTTTGTTCCATTAAATGCATGTGTCCTCTGAGTGCATGTGTCCGCACTATTTTGTGGCTCAGTTGACAAACGTGGCTCGGATGAAAAGCCCTTTGCCTGTGACCTCATACCACAGTTGCCATGGCATCTCTCTGTTTGTAATTGTCCCAGTTTTCTGGGGTGAAAATAATGAGCAGCATCTATCAGAGGCTGCCATCCCATCCCTGTCTTGTCCCAGGCTATACCCTGACCCGGCAATGCCACCCTGCTGAGCCCACCTTGCCCCGGGGCTAGGCCTGTTTGTTTACCTTGCCCAAAGGATGACACTGTGCCGTGGAGAATGAAAGGTCGTGGCTGCCCCTGACCCGACCTCTCACCCCTCCTTCTGCTTAATGCCAGGGCACTGGGGGTGTGACAACTGGATAACACACATTTACTCACAGCCAGATAAATGAGCGTGCACACAAGTATTTGAGCAGATAGACTTTACACACAGAGCAACCACATTAACCCATACAGTCAAGCAAAGTTAAGATTTGATCTTTCTGTGTCTCAGTTTCTGGCTCTGCTATACGTTTTTCGCCTGTTTGAAGGATATAGGTGTTCTAGTCAACATTTGCTGGTTTTTTGTCTGGAATACCAACAACAAACAAGGTTTCCACAACAAAGGGATAATTCCACTTGATGTAGAAGTGAAAGTTGACTTAATTGGAGCTGTAATCTGGCATGTAAGTGGAGCCAGAAAGATACACCCCTGCGTCCTCATTAAAAAAAAGTATGAGTCTTCTTTGGAGCAGTAAGTTAGAGAATTGATTAGAAACCTAACACCTGTTGTTATATCCATTTCTTTCATTGTTCTCCGCTGGCTCAATATCGCAGGCATTTTCTCTGTGCATTCCAATTGAGATCAAGAAAAGTGCCAGATTAACTAGAGAAACCTTGCTAACACAAAGAGAATTCCTAACTTAACAAGATGTCTTTTCTCATTCATAAGCCCAGTCAGAATGTCTGCGGCTTCCCTTTCTGAATAATTAGGAGGTTTGGATTTGAATACATATACAGAGACTTCAGGAATTGTTAGATACAGTGCGCAATGCTCTGTTTAATATTTCACAAATTTCCTCTTTCAGTCAAGCCTATGAATATTTGTAATAGGTTCTTTCAACTTCCCTTTTCAAGCTCTTGCTCAAAAACATAAAGTAGAAAAAGTTTGGGTTTATCCAGATTTTATATAATGTATAACAGGATGGTGCAAGCGGTAGAAGTCTTCTTGACTTGCAAGTTAATAATTAAGCATAGTTCATATGTTGCTGTGCACTTATTTAAATGGCATGTCAACCCTTTTCTTTTCATAGGAGTTTTTTAATGTTAATATTACAATACAAGGTTGAGATTTTGTTCATAAAGTTTCACAGAGCTTTTTCAGGCGTTTCTGCACTCTGCACTTCCTCTCTGATCCAGGGCCATGGTTGTCTCTGCTGCGGTATAATCAGTGTACTCTATTTATTGTCCCTTGGAGCCACTGGTTTTTGTTAGTGGCATTTCGACCTCTAATGGGCATCAGGAGCCTCCGGAGGCAAAGATCCACCTTATTAGAGCCACTTACTTTCATGTCGTTCACTATAGACTAGTCTCCATGGAAGATTTGGCCTCGCACAGTGCCTCACTAGTGTGCATTTTAAGTGTTATCATTTAGGCTTCATCGGCCTTAGTCGAAATGAGGAGGGCTGTTATGATAATGACCATCACCCTTCCCCTGTATGCTAAATGACATTACATCTTTTCCCCTCAATTTGAGATTTAAAGTACATTAGTTTGCCAGAATAATGTCTTTTAGTAATGGAAACTCTTCAGAGGCCTGTCTGAAAATACACATTCACACACAGGCCCACACACACATACATCATGTTATTATCACACTCCAGGGGAAGTCTTATTAATCTACAGACTTTTTTTGCCCTTCTTCCTCATTTGGAGGCAGCTCATGAACAATTCAGCTTTTGCCTGCTAATGGTGTTTCACAAGGCTCTGTGGGATATCTTTTATACATCAATAAGGGCAATTATCAGCTTAACTGAGAAAGCAGTGTCCCCAGCTCAGCCATGCCCTTCTCTGCTGTGCACTACACCCGTGTACTGTCTTGACACGCTTTAGTAAAGCACCGGCACAGCCAGAATAAAGGGTTTCAATTGCTACTGCGCTTACCCATTAAAAGCAAAGCAGAATAAACAGAAATACCTACGTAATATTTACAATTCATAATAATTCGATACTTATAGGTTAAACATGTAACAAATAACACCTTTAATTTATTTACTGTATTGTGACACACGACATACCTCCATTTGAAGTATTTTGATGTTTAAGCTGTGCAAAACTATGTTGTAAATTTGAGAGTAGATGTTACCGTAAAACACTTTTGAATTATGCGGCTGTTTATTACACTGTAAATTTAACTAGATAGATATTTATTATTTAACTTATGACTCTTGGTTGCATTTATTATTTATTTACAATGTTAATGTTAGTTATATTTATGTTGCCACTCTCTTGTACTGTATATCAAATGAAAACACTTGGCACAAGAGGGCACTACAGCCACGCTTACCCCCCGGGGATTCCAGTCCACCCCATCCCAACTGTCCTACCCCCATGTCGTTCTATTGTTCAAAAGGGATTTCTGTGGAGGGGGCAGCCATGCACAGCTGGCAGCATTAGCGGCTTAACCCTTGATGCTAATGCTAATATAGGATAGGGCATGGAGCAGACATTGTGAGCCATATGACCGCTGGCGGGCAGCAGTAGGGAAGGGCGGGGAGTTGGTGAGCTGATCCAGGCACGGATTAGTGGGCAACATGGCAGTGCAAGTTCACTGGAGAATGCCACCACTTGGGTTCAACCCATGCTATGCTAATTAGATCAAGTCTCACACATCATGTGTTTGGGATTCAAGGCCGTTATCACAATCAAACTCTGTGCTGTTGGGCTGGTTATTTTCATGTAACATCTATAAAATGATTGCGCTCAGAGGTTATGGATGTTGTATTTTCCTTGGAGAGTCCATATCCACTACTACTCTTTACTCAGTCTCTCAAGTGTAGGCAAAATAATCCTTGAGCCTTGTTTCTTTTCCACAGTTCAGCAGAAACTCCCAGTTGAAGTAGTGCCCTGTGGCCTCTGTCCACTCTCATGCTCCAGCCTTCATATCTTTGCCACCATCTCTGCTGGTGCCAACCGTTGCTCCATCCCTCTGTTCTGTTGTTCAGTGCCCTTATTTGCTGCCCAGCCATCCTCATCTGGTGAGACACCACCAGCTGGCCAGACAAACCTGAGGTAGTATAGTGGCTGTGGAGCACACTTGCCCTCAGAGACCCACAAGCCTTTGTGCTTGGTTCCCACAGGAGCTCCAAACCTCTGTTTATGAACAAGAGGGATCAGACCAGGGCTTATATTTATAAGCACACCACCATGACCGCCGCCGCACCATCGCAGTAATCACCACTGTGCATTGAGCCTGAGTGGAGCAGACACTTGGCCCGCTCCAGATGGGCACTGGCCAGCTTGGCCCCTCAGCCCGGCAGCTCTGAACTGAAATCATAGATGGGCTTTGCCCCTGCCAGCTCTGAAATGGCAAACCAGTTGTTCTGATCTAGGAGAGGAAAAAAATTGGGAACATGATGATAATGTTTCAGCTTAATTATTTTAAAGGTCAATTTTGCTTTGTTCCCTGTTGTGCTTTGTACAGTGATTTGTGAGTGCAAGGCTTCAAATTGTTGGACTAATGTTCTCATGGAGAGTGTCTGTGTCATACATTTTGGCAGACTGTATGATTTTGTTTTAGACGGATGAATTTAAACGACTGCCAGAAATGCTATTTATATTTCCAAACCAGAGAGATTAAAAGGCTTAGTGCTAGTCAGCTGTTTTTATTTTTATCTCATTCTGTGTAGAACTACTGATCTCTTCCTTTGTCAGCTAATTCTGGTTTTCTTTCTCTTTCTGAAATCTCTTTATACAAGGCTTATTCAAGTCAAAGAATTTGTCTCCAGACGTGGGTATTTTACAAGGTCCTGGAAAAACATTTATTTTTCCCACTTCTGTTCTTTTCTTAACCCCTGGAAAGATGCTTTTGTGGTGGGTAGAAATGGGGTAAAGTGAAGACCAGTCTCACCCAGACCACCACAACAACCTGAGAATACTTCATTTCCTCACAGTTAGTGATCTAGAAGACACATCTAGCCGAGGCAAACACATCCCTTAAACCATCTCTCTGCATGTTGAGGTCAGCGTCAGTGGTCTCGAGGTGGAAGAAAGTACACTCCACTGTGCCAGTTTAAACTTAGCCCACACTGACCGTGCCCATTTGAGGTTTTTGGTTGTTTCAATGATTTTCTGTGGATGCCTTAAAAAAATGCCCATGGGGAGAATTAATGGTATCATTGGCAATACAGTTGAGCCACAAGTAGGTGAAAAGCAAACAGAGCTTGCGAATCGGTCATGCCAGTCAAATGGCTGTACAGCACTAGCCATTAGCTCATTATCAGACCTCTAGCTCTGCATTAGGCTACATGATGGTTTTGGCTGGTGTCCATGAATGGCAAGATTTTGAAGTTATTGTCTGTGCAGACCATGTGAGTGAGAAACGGTGGGGCTAAGTTTGTCTCAGTTGTTCTAGAATGGCAGAGGCCATAATGATGTCATTGTATGGGCTCGTTGCTTGAGTTGTACATGGGTTCGATGTCAACAGCGATCTCAACTGTATTATCAAAACTTAAACTTTCATCTTCTCAGAATTGCCATGTGTTCTTTTGAACCAGAGTGCAAACACATTTTAAAGCGCAGACACAAGGCCCGAAAACCAAACCTGTTAAGGATTAGATTGAAGGCTTAGAATAAATCCCATGGGATTGACTGGCATCAGTCAGACTGTATTTCTGACTTTCAGGATCTTTGTAGACACAGTTCAAACTGGCCATTGTTCCTCCAATTGTTGTTGTCTATGGAGTTCAATTTTGCATTAAAAAAAAAGTATGGCTCAGAATATATTTTGCTGTATGGTGACTTTTTGTAGAGAAATTCCTTTTAACATTCTGTATACAAGTTTTATTGTCTTTAGACTGTAAGCAGAACTTTTGGCCTGAATTGAGGTGATTGGCAACGGCAGCCGGTAAAAATATATGGAAAACAGAATTAGAACTGTTTACTTATCAATGACTTAGTAAATTCTAATTTAGATGAATCTTACAAGTTTCAATTAACTCGAAAAATCATTGACAAAGTTGTGTTGTCCAGGCCAGTTTTTGGAGACCAAATATACAGAGAAAGTTTACATTTCATCTGCAAAAGTGGTCATCACTTGTCACATTGTCCCTCCTTATACACCAGCAAAATAGGCCAAACTGTCGTCTACAGCATTACTTTCCAGTTCAGTTTACCATAAACTGATTACAGACTTGCCTTTTTACTATTTAGTTTGTCTTGTATAATTGTATATTTATATCAGATTTCCACAGTCCACTTACAGGCCAACCATTGTCATTTATAGAAAATGGGTGTCCGCATTGTCAAAAGCTTTTCATCATGATAGATGCACTAAAAAGGGAGAAACAAATATAGTAGAAAGAATGCAATTTGATTAGTGGGAGGCTAGAAGGTCAGTAGGAAGGCAAGTGGTGGCAGAGCCAAAAAAGTGGGTGTGAATCTGCAACCATGGGTTTGCAAACAATCCTCTATATCTGTTGTCTGTAGATTTGAGTATGCCTCATAATTGCCTGTCTGGGAATGACAAAGGCATGTACATGGATGCAGCCCAATGTCCAGTTGTCTTGTCATCTGTCATCTGTGTATTGTGTTAGTGTGTGTCTGTGTCTGCAGGGTTTGCAAAGCTTGTAGCTTCAGTGGTCGTCCTCAATGGGAGCCAAAGCTGGGTCCTAATGAAGCAAAACTTTAGTGAGATCCTGGTTTAGGTAAGCAGTAAGGTGTGAATCGAGGTAACGGCATGAATTGATAATGGTCGGGGTTAGGGTTTGACTCTCCACAATGAATGGAAGTCAATGCCCGGCCTCAGCAGTATGGGATCACAAACGTGTGTGTGTTTTTGAATGAAAGCGAATAAGATCAGGTTACACAAGGGATAATCCTCCCAAAGGCGTTTTGTTCAAGTCTAAATCACCAGGTATTACCCGACCCATAAGTGATTTTAATTGGTTGTCTCATATAACACACACTCCCGCCTAACGCTAATGCCTCCCTGTAATTGGCTGAAGGCTGCCTCTGCTTGTTAAGTTCATGGGACAATAATGGTTTAGGTGGCAAAGTTCCTGGATCTTGGAAGTGATCAAAGGATCAGACTCTTAACCCTTTCACATTCATTGTCTGGCTTTGGTTCTGTTTTGGGCTTGTTCAATCAGTGTGTGTGTGTATTTTTACAGGACATACAGTCCATCTGCAAATGTCAGCATGTTTGTGAAGGGCTTGTGTTAATTATCAAATTCATTGCTGCCTCACTTGTTGGACTGGAAATAGCAAATTATTTTTCGCCACCCACCTTTAGGAGATAAAGATTTTGCTCTTCGGATGTTCCCAGATCGCTCAGTTACCATAGCAATCCTGGTGGCCACTGAAGGCTGTAATGCTTCCTCCTGCATTCTCCTGAAGATGTCATTGCCCACATCCAGCCATGGGATCTGCCTGGCCTGCTGGAGGGTCTTTGGTGCAGGCTGGTTGGCGACTGGCATGTTCAACCCGCAACCTAATTTTGTTCATGCTCTTGCTTCAGCAGGAAGAGTCCAACACATCCCGATATGATTTTGTAATTCTTTGGCACTGACACATGCCGAGGCCTTAGCTTAGTGAATACTACATCTGCTGAAGTTATTAACCCAAATCTTACTTATACAATGTCTTAACAGTGGAGTTATTTTGCCCTAACTGTTCCACCACCTTTTTGACTACCCTAATTCAGAGGCTCAATCATTCGGAGGATGTGCAGGGTGAACAGAAAGGAGACGGTTTCGTCTACAGAGGATTTCTGTGATTTGCGTCTTCAGCTTGTTCTGCTCTAACTGCTGTCACCCAGCACCAGAGCTGCCGTTGGGCAGATGAGACACTTTAAATGCCTCTTGGTTTTTTAATTGTGATACTAACATTTAAATATGTAAGCATCTGACCTTTTGGTCTTTTTGCTTGCCACCACCATTGTCTATAGTTTTGAAAAACAGTTTGTCATCGAAGCCCAATAAATCCTGGGATAGGTTGGCCTAAGAAGGATCCACCCTTCGTAACTCAGGAATGAATAAATTCATTTGTCAGTCGCATTTTAAGGGGTCGTCAAAATGCATCAAAATGTTGTGATGCAGCATGTTGGAGACCAAGTGTGTCCTAATAAATGTCCTCTGTTGATTATATTTTGGAATGTTTGGTATGTACAAAAACTTTACACATTTTGTACTATTCTCAACTTTATAGTGACAGTATAGAAAATTCTTACACTTACAAGGAGACAGTTCATCTTTTCCTGTCTTCACTCTGACCCCTTTCAATTGTCAATATGTTGCAGACATAGCTAAAACCATACATTTATCTCTAATCCCCATTAAGAGTTTTGCACCATTTATTTTTGCGGGGCCATTTGTCGCAGACAGAATGCGGTAACTACACTACACTGTGTGTATTGTTAATTGAAGCACTCGCATGATCCCCCAGCCACCCACCACCACAACCATCGCACAGGTGCATATGTGCATACCCTGACCTTGGGAGCAATGCAGAGCTTGTCTTTATGAGGCCTTGAGACATGGCATTTGTGGCATTTAACCCCTTCATCACTCTGTGACCCCCATTCACCCCCTCCCTCTGCTTTGTACTGTCACCCTTTTACCACCCTCCTTACTTTCTTCCCCACTCCCTCACATTAACATTACTCTTCCTGCATATTCATCCTCCTCCACCCTCCTCGCTTCCTTGTTAAATATCCTTCTGTCACTGACTTCAGCCCTTTAACCTGGAAGGTAAACAGCCATGTTCCAGGTGTGTGTGTGTTGGGGGAAACCAAACAGCGACAGAATGCACTGCCTTCTCTCATACACTGGGCTACCTTGGAGAGGGTTAGAGAGATCTTGACAAGGTCAGTGAGCTTTGTAGCTCCTAATTACCAGGCCTGGGTCTACAGTAGATATGTCAAAGCAGCTGAATGAAAGAGGAACCCGCAATAGCTTAAAAGGGATCAGTGGATGAATTTGAGGCTGTACCACCACTCTTTGTCATTTGAGTTAGGTCTTTTGGTTTCTTTCCAGTAAAAAGAGTCCAATCCGATTTGGACCATTCCCGCATGCAGAGCAAAAAGTCCTTCAACTGAAACAAAACGTATTTTTCTATCTGATGCCTTAAATTTTAAGCACCTGCTATAATGGATGACAAAAAAATGTACCCAGGCCACAGTAGCTTGGTAAAGTTTAGGTACAAAAGTTACTTGGTCAGGGAAAGATCATGGTCTGGGTTAAAAATAAAATCAAGGACCATTGTCCTGATTATTAAAATAGTAGCTACATGAAATACATGTACAATGTCTGTGGTTTAAAGAACTGACTGCCAGTAGGAAACAGGAAGTGGCCTCCCATGTTAAAGTCCAACATTTTGTTGAGCTGATCACCTTAACCTCACTTTGTGCTTGTTTACCAACCTCATGCTGCCTCCCCCTTTGCTCTCAATAGAGAAGGACTATAATTCCGGCAGCTGCTAGAGATCTTTGTAATTTGACAGTAAACATATCTTTTTTTTGGTGTTTGCAAAAGCTGTAAGCTTAAATGTACAACTCATAACAAAGTTACTGATTGATGTAACAACATAGGTAATTATAATTAATTCTGATATCTGAGTTATATATTGTCCCAAAATTATCCCAGAATTAAGGCATTATGTAGGAATTACTCGCTGTTACCACTGTTAAGTCAGTCCAGTCAGAATATGTTCTCATTAACTGCAGTGCAAACGGAAAAGGAATTAGGCATTGACTGCTGAGTTCAATACTGCTTCATTTCTCGTTGCTAGTCAACAACACTGCTGTGTTAAAGTTTTCTTTGAAACGGGTTTGTCACTTGGGAGAAAAGTTTAAATCCATTCAGAGGAGAGGAGGAGATTTCTCTCAATCTGGTAAAGGTTAATGCCTCCATAGTATTGCAGGTGCTATCAGAGATGTGTATCTGATTGTTGCACACACCTTCACTCGCTGTTGTCTTTTGTGGATTCCCAGTAAAACAGCCCTCACTCACCTGATGATTAACTAGATTTAAGATGGAGAGAGCCTCATGGGGCCTCATTACCATCATAAATACTTATCCCACTGTTCCATTTTTTTCCAATTTTCCATTTTTCTATGGCACGCTGAAAAGAGGAAATTGGTAGAGAGAGGGTTGGGGAAGAACCCGAGATGTGTAAGAGGAGGGGAGTTTATGGTGTGTTGGGAATGCAGAACCCCCCCTTCTCCTCCTCTTTTCTCTAAGGTTGAGTCCCAAGATGCAATATTTCTCTCCTCTACAGGTTCCCCTGTGGGCGCTACAATGGCCCCATGGCCCCGATGCTTCCCAGCTCCATTTCTCTTGGCACACTCACACATTTTTACAGCACCTGCAATCATCCACAGACACAACCACTAATGAGGAACTATAGACGCTGCAGAGGGGGATGCTCAAACAGGAATGAATAGAAGAGTAAGAGTGTAAGAGAGTGAGTGAGAGACCCTGAGCTAATCATGAAACCTCTTTGAATCAGATGCATATTCTGAAGTATAATTCAATAGCTTAGAAGACTTCCATAGTTTTATACTGCACTTCATTTTATGTAAACTCTGCCGAGCAATGGCGGCAAAGAAGTTCTTTCGTAACATGACAACTTTTGAAAACTTTCAACTGTCAGAAGTGGTTTGAATGAGGGGCAGAAAACCCTCCTTTACCCTGTAGCTCTTCACACCCGTGATTTCATGTCACAGTCCTGTAACTGTAACAGCACAAAAGGGAACAGCTTGAACAAGCTGACGTGAATAAGGCTGCACATAGATGGGTGAAACAATAGAACTTGAACAACATGTGATACATAGTCTCCTGACTTCTTCTGTGATTCCACAAGATGTCAGTTCTCCATTTTTCAAAGGGAATACTCAAAATGGTTATATCAGGATGAATCAAGTTAAAGCTACGACATGACTCCTGTATCCAGTATTCCACTTCCATAGACATGGCTGGTGTTTTGATCTTCACTTGTATATCCATGTATTTAAAAAAAGAAAAGATTGTAAAAATATATATTGTTTCTGAAAGATTTGACAGACAACCCTCATTAGACCAATCCTATGATTTGCAGTTCACACAGAAGACACAGAAATGTCAGGTAGATGGTTGTTTTTTTGTGCTCATCTCTCCATCTCTTCCACACTCTATGACCACATTTCCTCCAACAAATAATACAAGGTGACAGCACAGATATAAAATGACACATACAACATCATATTGCCTGTTACACTTTCTTAATCATACTCTTTATAAGGCTGAGGCTTGTGTGTGTGTGGATTTGTGTGACACACCAACACATTCATCACTATGCACTTCAAAATACCCACATCTGTGGTCTTGACAGTAAGGAGAACAGTAACTATCTACTTGCATGCCACATTTTAAAAGATGGTTCACTCTTCGTTTTGATTTGTATAATACACTGGCATTACAAATACCCAGTATCGTGTCATATTTTAATTAAACAACCGACCTCTTCCACATGTTGAATCTTTTGTATCACCATCCTCACCCCAGTGTGCTCGTGTTGAAGAGAGTGATAAACCATCAAATTGATGCTCTTTTTCACTGATACCAGTGCAATACAAACACTTTGTCTCTTTGGGGGGTGGGAAGCCTAAGGCTGCATCCTGTTTTGGCAGCTGTAAAGATAGAAGTGCCTCTTCTTTCCTCTTCTGGCACTTTGCCTTCTGGGGGGGAGAAGCTAGGGGACAGGTGGGGACCGACTGGCCCATGCCAGCTGACCTGTCAGCTTTAGACCCTGTATGTTTGAATAAAAGCAGGGAGATGAAGGTGGGGGGAGAGTTTGGTGAGGGGATGATGGGGCCTAGTAGGGTAGGGTGCTGTGTGTGTGTGTGTGAGAGAGAAGGGGAGAGTAAAAGAGATGGTGGAACAGAGGATGACAAGGGAGGGAGACAGAACAGGATGCTACTGCTGATGGAGATGGGATGTGACAGTTCTCCCTGGGATTGTGTGATTAATTGGGATCAGGTCACCTCTTCAATGTCTGGACAGTAATGCTATGCAGTCTCATATGGCTATTTACATACACTGGGCTCCCTGGGCTCTCCACACACACATGCACACACATGCACACACACAGACGCTGGGGAAACAAAACACATACTCCTCCATGTGGAGTGCTGTCATTATTTTTAGCTCAGATACTAGTCCAAGTTGTTGTCGTAGCAGCAGTGGAGCTTGTTGGTTTCCATGTTGTATTCAGATACAACTTTTTTTCTTGTTTCTCTTTTTCATATTTTCCTTGTGCTGGAACAAATATATGTACTTGACAAGAGCTCCTACTAAGAAAGTGGTTGTCGGTGCTGAAGTTCCTGTGTTACCTTTTGCAAACTCTGTCTCAAAGCACCAACCCTTCTTTCAGAAGAGGGTATAAGATAGCAACCCGATGGAAAGCACAGATACTAAGAAGACACATGGCACTGAATAATTTATGGCCCAGCAAAATAGAGACAGCCACTTGAAGTCCTGAGTAAGTAGGAGATATAGACAGTGGTGACATATCAAGCCACAATAAAGACACAGGGAACAGTGGAGAAGGCAGGGGGAAAATGTTCTGTGAATTTCCTGAGTTAAGAGTTTGTTTTGGTTTCCCTGCACTAGCTGCCTCTCTGTTTGAAAGTTGCATTGCTCTGCCTTGTTTACCAAGTCCTCTTGCTGCTCGCTCTGTCACACCGGGGATAGTACCCAGGTGAGCGCTGCTACACACAAGGAAGACAGAAGCCAGTGGCCCTTTGATTCTGGGCCGCTGGTTCCCTCAGATTAGCTATTCTCTCTATACCCTGACGAATCCACTGGCAGAGCAGCCAGTGTAACGGAGAGAGACACTTCCATCCCAATCGGGTGGCAGAGGCATGATGGGTTGCTGGCTGGCTGGCTGACTAGCAGCCGTGCTGGCTGACTGGCTGTTGGGCTGCCAGATTGGGTGCTGGCTGCTTGCAGGCCAGGTGCCTATGACATGTAAGACTTGGCCACTTTTGGACACCGAGACAGACACCCCAGACGGCCGTTGGAGCTACCAGGCCCCTCCAGTCTCTCCCCATTACATACACACTGATGATGGCAGGTCGCGGTGGAGAAGCTGTCCTCATGCTGCCCGTCACATCCCCGCCACTTTCATCCCCTAGCTCACTTCAAAAGTGACATCTGTCATCACTAAGAAGCTCGGAAGCGCTGTGTTCCTGCGATGTGCGGCTTTGATGGTGATTTGGCCCCAGGCATTTGTCATACATAACTTAGGTGAAGAACAATGTGAAATCAGAATTGGATTTTTAAGGAGAAAAGGAGCCTGAGTACACGACAGGCGGGTAAAATCAAAATCGCTCTAAGCACTGGAGGGAGTGAATCAAAGTGCAGAGTTAGCTGGTAGAAGAATCGCTCCTTGCTCGTATCACAGTCTTGTCAGTTTTCTTCTTGTTTTTCTCGTTACTGTGTCCCCATCCGCGGAGTGAAGCAGCTGCAGATGGCAACCAATCAGCCGGGCGGTGTAACTATGCTCCAATTGGAGAACTCTCTGGTTGTAGGCTTTTGGTGTGCACCCACAGCACACTTATAGCAACTGACAATATAATCTACAATAACTCAGCTTGTCAACAGGGTTTAAGGATACACGCTACAGTCAGACATGCCGCAAGTTAATTGTGAAGCCCATTCCTCTGGGTTAAGCAAGTGTGTGTTGGATACTTGTTGGAATACGCATCAAAAGTTGCTTTCAGACCTGCACTGGACTCTGCAGTTTCTCAGTATTTTCTCTGGAGAAGGTGCATGTGTGAATGTAAATGTCAGAGTGAGATGCTCCGCAGTTTCCACAGACTTTATCCGCCTGGCCTCCTAGTATGAAATCCAGGAGAAGTCGAGGAGTGAACAAAGCAGGGGATCCCCCGCTGATTTCACTGCGAGCGAGTGGGGGGGTTGATGACGCTTCTAACACGCGACAGACAAAAAAGAAAAAAGAAAACAAATTTCTCCCACTAAAAAAGCAGAGCCACACATGTAGAAGACCCCATGAAGATTTTAAGAGAGGTTGTGGTGAGCTGACGATGTAGCCAATTCACTGGATTTTACTAAGAGGTCATGTCTGAAAACGGCTATAGTATGCGTTTGTGAGGGACCTAAAGAATTGGTCTTTGTGTAGCGATTGTGAGAAGCTCTGCAAACATATGAAGAACGCAGCAGGAGATTGTCTGGGTCAGACACGTACACAGCAGTGTTTTTGTTTACAGCACATTGACACAGGTGTTGGCCCTTCTCCCGAAAAGGCAAATCTCATTGTCTTTCCAAGTTTCTTCGTTGGCGTCTTCTCTGTTTTAGCACCTCCTTTTATCCTGAGATATTTGTATTCTAGCAGTGACATATACATCATCAACACATTTTTTGGATATTTTACCCTGGAGCCGGTAGAAAAAGTTCAAGAAAATGTCCAAAGCAACTGACGCGAACACTTGCATACTCATAATTTTTGCAAGATGTCCGGACTTCAGTGCATGTCTGAGAGCGGATTGTGTGGTTCCATGTGCAGCCGTGTGGCTGTGTGTGAGGTGTGCTGTGTAAATAGCTTGTGTGTGTGTGGTCCTGTACTTATATACCATAATAAGCATAGTCCCTACAGAGCGATGACATTTGACCGTTCCTCACTTTTTTAAAGGGCTTGGTTTTACAATTAGAATTTAGAATTAAGGTTAGGGTAAGGGGCTAGGGCTGCATTATGCCAATGAGTGTCCTCCCTAAGATAGAAGTACAAACATGTGTTTGTGTGTGTGTGTGTCTGTGTGTGTATGTGTACACGTGGCTATTTGTTAAGTTGAGATATGATGACCCTGACAGTGTTTTTCACCAGAGCTGTCAAAAACACATCCCTCTAACTGACCTTGTTTTGGCATCAGTGCTACTTGACCCGCCATCTTTAACAATCTCCAAATCAACTTCTGTACTCTTCATATCTGTCTTTGTAACCTTTAGACTCAACTTCCCTCACTGTCTTTCTCAACCTCTATCTCTCATTGACTCTTTTCCTATCTTGTGGTCTTTCTCTCCCTGCGATCTCCCTCTCTCTGGGGTTAACCCAGAGTTCAGACATCCCTCTTTCTCACCTCTCTGTGACTGACAGGCCTGTCTTCCAGATGGCTGCCAGATTGCCAAGCTTCTTGTCAGTTCATATTAAGCTTTGTTTGATTAATGCACAATTTAAGGGCTTGTTAAGTTCTCCTCCACAAATGTGTATCCAATTAGCACTTTAGGGCTGTGTTACATCACCAACTAACTATTTATTATTGTTGTTTTTTCTTCATTGCTGTTTTTTTCTACTTCTAGCTTCAGCTGGGGTAAAAACCCTGGTGCTCCACCTTTCTCATCTCCTCCTGTTTTGTTAACACAAACTGTCAGTGGAACCGACACGGAACAGGATGATTAAACGTGTTTACCTCTCACTTTTGGATACACACATATTTAGAGGAGACTAAACATTTTGTGCATGTGTGTTTATGTGTTGCAGCATGTGAGACTGTCGCAAGATGCAGGTAATTTGAACAAAACAAGGGTTGGACCTAGAACCTCAGATGGCTTTGTTTGATTTTGCTCATCTGAATTAGTCTCTTCATGATATAACTTCACAACAGATGTCCTATCTGTTGTGAAGTTATATCAAGAAGAGCTTGAGCACCACATTTCTTTGTAGAGCTCATATTTTGTCTGCAACAGGTGGGTGTTGTAGAAGTAATATAAGCCAAGCAAATACCCAATGAGCATAAATCATCCTGCGGATCAGGGTAATTGTTTTTCTTTGTATTTGTTTTCTTCTTTTGACAATGCTTTAACAGTGTGAGAGCTAAATGCCATTGATTCCACTCATTTGTGTCTTTCTGTGTCATGGAAGCTGTTAATACCTCCTTAATATTTTCATTGCCTTTAGCCCATCGGTCACTTTGCAGACTTCCTATAAAGATCTCTCAACAGGATTCAAACACTCAACACTCAAACACTGCCCAATTCCATGAAAAGGTATGGAAAGGTAGTACATGACCCAGTGGAGAACCCCATGTTGGATTGGATCTGGATAAATGAGCGCTTCCAGGAATTTTTTTTTTCAACACAGCAAGATAGGGTGTTAGCTTTTGCGGAGGTATGTGCAAGTACCCTTCTAGATAATAGAGTAATGATTTGTATCCTTTGCAATTAGTGCAATCACTTACTATTGAAATGCATTTACACAACAAAAAGACCATTCGGGTCATTTGTTTTGACAAAAGGTATCAAATAGTATTTCCCTCAAAGTATATGAGTATTAAATTAGTTATAAGTTATTAAATTAAAATGACCTAGATACAAAACAACAATATAATTTGTATCACTGCTAACCTGGACACAGACTACTACAACTGTAGGGGGTCCTACTGTGTTTGTCTATTCCCGTAAGCATCCTGTGTTGAAGTTTTATATATTTTTTTTTGCTACAGACCTGATGCTCTCCTGAAACACACCCACCATGGTGCTGATTATTTATTTGTTCCTGTGCAGTCACTCCAGAGAAAACAGAAGCTAGAGACAAAGAGCTGACACCATCAGCAACACATAGATCGGTGAGACAACATGACTTATGTCCGTCTCTCCTTTAACCCCTTCTATTAATCACTATTAACATATGTTATTTCAAAATGTGAGCAATGTTCTCCCGCGTGCCTCTGTGGGTCAAATTATGTAGAAATATTGGTGAATGACTAAATGCAAATGGTAGGAAAAAAAATGCTTGATACATTCATAGAGAATGAATTAAACGGAGGTATTTCAGGTTTCAAAGTGAAAGTAGCAAAGGGATGGAGAGGGGACCAAAGGCAGGCCAAACAAAACACAGTGCCCCTGGGCTTACAACACACTGGTACCTGTTCAGGGCAGAACAGCCTGCAGGTAGAAAGTGGGAACAGCACACCAACACACACACAAACACACACTTACACACAGACCATGACACTTTCAGCCATTGCATTCTCTAACACCCTCATGCTTAACTTGCTGGTTTTCTTTTGCCCTGTTGGAACTGAGCAGAGCTTCAGGACCATGCCTGTGAGGGGATTGTTATAGCTGAGCGTCTGTGGTATTATCAAAAACTATCACTGTCTGTGTCCACAATGCCTACATAAGAATAACAACATGTTTTTATGAATGAAGGCTGTAAATGAAAATGAGTGATAAGTTAAAAGACTTCATCTACTGCTTCAATTACAAAGTCTAACCCTAAAAGCTAGAGTCTAGGAAAATACCTCTCTATGGTAATATTTAGTGGCTGTTTACATGGAAGTCGAAGAAGGGGAAATCTTTACTGGAACAGCAGCTCTAAGTCCATAAAATGTACTCACATAGCCAATTCCAATGGGATTAAAATCACAATGCTGTAATAGAAATACTGTTACATGGTAACGCCTCCGCTCATGTTACACATCATGAGTTTTTCTTCGCTGAGATGAATCATTCATCTCTTGCTGTATAATTACAGTGACTCCAAATTGCATCGAAGACAGTCACACAGAAATAAATATTGTGTTACATAATCACATGACACACCTATAACACCCAATCAGCTTGATTCAGCTGAAAAACAAACACAGTTTCGCTACATGGGGTGACTCAATGTAAATGTCACATTCCCAAGTCCTAGCTCATCAAGTTCAGCGCTGGTGCACGAGGGAAGTGCGGGCCCACTTCAAACCAATCCTGCTGAGCCCTGATGAAAGCGTCGCCTCGATGGCACAAGCTGCAACTTTCATTTGTTTAGCAAGAGCGCTGACGGATCAATCAGTCATAAATATCCAGGAGAGAGTGATGGAGGACTGAGGAGGGGAGAAGAAATGAGGGAATAACAGAGAGGGAGGGAGGGTGAGACCTTCAGACATTTATAGTGTGTGTGGGGGGGGGGGTGTGAGTGGAGTTTTCTCTTCATTAAAACAGCACCGCTGCTTGTCAATGCCTGAATCCATCATTGTATCTCCAGTAGCTGTCAGTGAGATGTGGCCTTACGAATGAGTTACACACCCACCCTCACTCATTGCAATTGTCATATAAGATTCATTTCTACACCCACAGTGTATGTGAGAAAACCTGCCCTACACACACACACACGAGCACACACATGTCCCCTGCCTTATCCACCCCCCCCCCCCCCCCCCCCCCCGCCACACTCGCATGCCAGCCGCACAGGGCAGAGAGGCTGCAATTCCAGTCGTACACATCATGCATAAATGATGCATGATGTGCCGCTCGTCTTGGGAGCAACATATTAATCAATGATAGAAACACAAAAACATTATTTTGTGCTAATCACCAACATTGTGTTTGATCTACTGAGAGCTTTAATCTTGTCTTATGAGGACAGCACGGTGCCTGCAGTTGAGCACGAGGAGCATTGTTGCAGGTGCATCACAGCCCTCTTAGCTGTGGACAAGTTTACACTGATTGTTTCATGTATCTAGGCCTGGGCTCCTGACGCCTGCGATGCTTTTGAACCTGGCCTTTTGTGTCCTCCAACAGAGCTTTTGTTCTAGATGAAACAGACTATGTATGGTCAGCACTGAGCTCCTGTACAACCGAGTGTCAGCTCAGACACGTGCACATGTACACACACACACACATTGCGTTTGTGGAGATGAAGGCAAACACAAACAATTCTGTTACATTGTAGGCAAGATGGCATGTAGACCCGTGCTTGTGTACAACATGTAAACCCATGCACACGCATATGTATAGTTTGTGTGTGTGTGTGTAGGGGGAGAGTGAGAGTGTGTGTGGGGGTGGACAGAATCTGTTTTTTCTCAGCAATACAACATCCTACAAGAGCAATCTCAATTACAAGAGAGACTTGAGAATTAAAGTTTCATCTTACTGTAACGCTATGGCCTCTCCCAGGCACATCAGAGCGCTGCTGCTTTCTTTTTAACAACACCACCATGTTTGCTCTCTCTGAGGGATTAAGTTTACTTTTATTTAAAAAGAAATTTAAAGTAGGGTGGAAGTTGGTGAATATATACAGTATATTCAGTTGTCCACACAAACATCAAGGTCTGTGTGTAATGCTGATATACTCAAATCCTGTGTTTGCAGAGATAAACAAAGAAAGCTACATTCCATCTTACATTGCAGGTATTTTACACAGTCTCTCATCCAGAGCGACTTAAAATGAGTGCAACGGTAGACTGAGTTTTAATTTGTATATGCAAACAATAGTAAAGTGTGTTAGGGTCAGTGCCACAGCAGCCACACGTCACAGTTGCGAGACAACAAAGTTAAAATAAATCAGATGGAGCCCTACTGCACCAGATAATAAATTAAAGATATTCAAATCATTGATGGGCCTGTCCAGGGCTTTTCCTGCATAGATATTTGCGAGCCACCTCCGTCAAATTTCGTCGCAACAAAATTCTACTACAGTGGAAACTGCTAGTGATCACGTTTGTCCCTGGCCAAATTGAGTTCTATAAACGGTTGATAACTATAAAAGAATTGAGAACCTGAGCGAAAGGTAATGGCACACACACACACACACACACACACACACACACACACACACACACACACACACACACACACACACACACCCCAAACTTGCTGCTCTCTCGCCACTGTGCGCCCTCTCCTTCCGGCTGTGGAGCTGTCCGTGGTACCTGCGTCCAGCCAGGTGGATTTTTTTCAATAAAACCATGTTGGAATTCATTTTTTCCGTGTCTGCATAGACCACTTACTTTATGGGGTCTATGTTAGCAGTGAAACCAAAGCAGAAATACTTAATATGACTTGTGATAAAGAAGAAAAATGTATAAGTAATTAGTAATGAGATCAATTTATTCATTCTCAATTTTCTCAAAAATAGTTTCACACTAAGTCGTAATTTTGTATCATTAATTTGATCTATTATTTATCACTCTTATTTCAGTTCAATTAATTTTGTGTATTTTAATTAATTTATAAAAACTAAATCCTAATTAATTCATGCCTTCACAAACTGGACAAATGTAACATCCCATCTACAGGAAGGTCACCTTTATTTAGAAATGACTCTCGCTCGTAACTTAATGCTTAGAAACAATTCGCATCGTGAAATGAGTGGGGGCTAGTTTGACCGTGTGGTTTGGATTAGAAGCTGGCGAAAATGGCGTACGCAAAAAAAACAAAAAAACATTTGTTTGTGGACCTGCCTCAAAGTCCGCCCCTACACGCCCACATTCAACCATAAATGGTCAATGCAATGCACCTCATGAAAATAAATAGGTGAAGATGGATTTTATGGGACAGCAGTGATGTCATTAATAAAGAAAATAGACTGATACACTGCTGCTGTAGATAATATAGTGAGTGAGAGTGAGGACGATAGAAAGGTGCCAATCTATTAAATTTAACAGAATTCCTATATGCTTGTGTTTCTACTGGGATGGTTCGCTTCCGTCCGTCAATCTGTGTGATACTGGACTCAGTTCAGCACATAGATCACAGATCTATAGAATCTATATCAGCTGATCAGTCATCGTCATGGGACAAAATATCTTTGTGATCCCTAAACCCTTGTTTCCTCCTCATTCTTCCATTTGCGTGCATCCATCACGCAGCATTACGCACGAGTGTGTCACTGCAGTATTTACATATTTAGAGCAATCGGACAGATTACTTCACACATTAGTGGATCCTAGCCTCCACTCTGGGATATTATTTGGAAATAGAAGTTTGAAATAGTTTTTCTTTAGTTTTGCGAGTGATCTCCAGTGCGCTCTGTGCGCCTGATGGCACAGTCCTGTTCACTGCAGCGATGTTACACACACTAGTCCTGGATGATACACGCACAGTGTGAGAAGATATTATCCCGGTGCTCCAGATGTGCAGTCCGCCACTGGCTGCGTCAACCTAAATGTGACATTGATTGATTTAGACGAGCGTGTGTCTGATGTTGCTATTGTCAATTTGTTGGGAAGTAACTTTTTGATTCCATTGGTGAAAGTGGACAAACCGGTTCACTTTGTTAATTCCGTTGCCACTGTAGTATCATTATGGTACCACCGACTTCAGACGCAGTATTCGACACTGGTTCAAATGTGCCGAATGAACCTCCTCACTGTTCAAACATTATATCATCAGAGTTGAAGACTGCAATCAATCCTTCCAGCCAGGACAGCTCTGTTTCTGGAGAGACCAGTAAAGCTTCCTCCTCTCTTTCTTCTTCTGTTGTTTAATGCTGGCTTAACTTCCTACAATTTGTGTAAACTATCCCCCAAAAATATTTTTCACACTGCAAATGAACAGAACAATGGTCCAGTTTGATCCGGACTGAAACCCCCTCTATTAGTCAGACTAAATTGTGGACAGTTGTTATGGACTGTGGTCCGATGCACTTTTCACACCTGTTATTTTTAATTTTTGCTCGGTAGCGGTGGTCGTGGTGAAAGTTTTCTTGTCATACTGACATGCCAGTTAAGGTTCCCTGTGACAAGAATCTCCCTCATTAAACACATAAATATATATAGTTACAATTTAAAAACTATGGTTCTTTACTTCTGGTGGGCTTGTTCTCTGTCAGTTTTTTTTTTCAAATGTCCTTTAGAAAACATATTTTGTGCCTAAACTATTTACTGCGATAACTTTGAAACACTGAATCCATCTGTTCTATACTGAATTACCACTGTATCGAAAATCCTGGAACCAGAACCACAACTCAAACATTAGACTCTAATTAGCACATTCGTTGGCCTAAAAAGCCGTCTCTTAACAGTCTGCATGTGTGACTATGACAATGCAGGCCTTTGGTTGTTTTCTTTTCAGATGTGGCTGAGTCTTGGCCACACTTGTTCAGATTGTAAAAACTAATACCAGGACTCTGTGTGCTTGGATGTGTTTGAAGTAAAAAGGAAAGAAATGGGGGCAGCAAGAGTCTCTCCTCAAACACTAGGGTTGTGCATTAAAAAGGAAATGAGCATCCTAATATCGGGGTCTCTTAATTTTTCAACAGATGTGATGAAGTGAGTTTTGACTGATGTTTCCTGAAAGTGGCAACACGTGTCCCTCTTACTCGGCTGGTGCAGTCCTCTCGTCTACAGATGCGTCGCTTGATGTACCCATAGCATGGCACACTGCGACTTAATAAAATATCACTCCTGTTTTGACAGGGAAGCCTTAATTGAGTCCCTTGTCAGTTTTATCAAACTGTGTGTTATCGTCGTTTGAAACTTTTCTCCTCTCCTTTCTCCCTCAGCCTCTCTTGCTCTTATGGAATATGCTAGCAGTCGAATCCAGTAACCAAGAGAGAACGGGGCGGAGTTGAAATAAAGGGAAAAAAGTGAAAGAGAACAACACTGGGATCGAAAGAGAAATAAAGAGCAAGAGTAAAAGTGAGCGAGAGTCAGAAACAGATAGGAGGAAAAATAACCAAGAGACGTGGTGCGGAGAACGAGCCTTCTGAGGCTATCTTGTCATTGGATTCATAATTCAGATTCATGATTTTAATTTCCCTCTGTTCTTATCAAAGGCCAGTGGAGCGGCAGGGGAAGGCTGGTAGTTAGTTGGATAACTGCATATGAGATGAGGTGCAGCAGCACTCCGTCGCAATGCCTGGACGACATAATAGGGATGGAAATGTGCCCAAAAGAACAGAGTATCCAGTCACTCACTGTGACTTCCTCTTTCAACCAGCGAAAACCCACAAGCACGTGTTGTTTACAAAACCCCTTTTTTGACATCATCTCCTTCTTTCCTCAGAAGCCATAAGCAGTCCCTTGTCCCCCAAAGTACATTCAATCACACACAGAGAGAAAGACAATATGCTTGTGTAAAGCCTGCAGATGAATAATACATTTTGCCAGTGTTGGATAAAGTCTTTTGATTTGGTAACATTTTCTTGTATGTCTGTAATAAAAATGCTGTTCTTTAAAAGTGTATGTGTTTACTGCAATGTAGGAACACTGTAGAAAAAATAACACAGACATTGGGCCAGTGTTTCAGGGGCTCTCAAATGTGTTGGGGACTTTGGTCATAAGAGTGTGAGGGTCCTTACAGATATCAAATGGGTACAAACTGAGTAATATCATCAGTGAATGCCACCACTCTTTTTGGCATATTGCACAAACTCCTCCTAGATTTTCATCCTTTTTCACTCTCACTCCTTGTTTCCATTTGTCGCTTTCTCTCTATCCTTATTTCTTTGGCTGTGGTGCGTACAGGACTCTGCAGTGCCACTGTAATTCACATTGAGCCATTTGATCATTAATTTATCACTGTTTCAGCAATTATTTTGACAGGTGTGGGTGCTTTCATCTAACAAGTGCTAGGCATTGCTGAATAAACAAGCTAATCTAGACCTAAATGTTCAGTAAGCAGGTGAACTTGGACTTGAAAGAAGCAATAGGTAGAGCAACTGCGTCATGATCCTACTTGCTAACAGGGCAAGTGATTTGTGCCAGTAAACCAAGTTGGCTTATGCCTGGCCTGAATGTCGCATGTTGAACCTATAGCAGCAGAGAGGCAGCTACCCCACTAACACAAACGTTTCCAGTCCAGGTGGAGGGTCTAGAAATCTACTCCTTAGGACAAGTGGATTTTAATTACCACTAAGCCTTACATGTGCACAAACTACTATCAGGCAAAATTCTCCATTTAATATCTTGTTGCCAACAATAAGAAAGAATGTGGGCATTACCATAACCCAACTGAGATGTACCTGCAGGGTTGTCAGTCATTGCCAATCACTATCTCAACAGAAAGGGCTGCACTCTCTGCGTCATGTCGCTTCCTTGACTAGCTCATTATCAATCTAGTGGCAAGATTTTCTCTCAGTGAATGAAAACCTTTAACTGTGACACATGGAACAAAAAGGATCGGATATTCGTGAAGTTCTGAACATCCTGGTCCCTTTAACTTCACCAAGTGCCCATGGTGTCACATGGGGCTGGATTCGGGGAAAAGGATCCAATGGCAGACCTCACATTTGGTGACCCCAGGTTTTCCAGCCAATGAGAACAGAGTCCTCAGACCTGGGGGTCTGAATTTAAATACTCATGACCCCCTTAATGTTACACCCCCACAACATTTCACTGTTGCAGCCCGTCTCTTTTTTCTTTCCACTCTCTCTCCAATTTCAGCTACAGATCATTAAAACAGCCCCTCTCACCTATAATCTTCAATATTTGTCTGTTCCTAAACTCACCACCAATTCTGTTATTGAATCAGTCTTTTTGTTCAGGTGCCATAGGTATCATTTTTTATATATAATTCATATATATGAATCTGGTGCATACTGGATGGTCTGAAAGCCCTGGGAGTCAAGGTCCTCAGAGGAGATAAGTGTGTTATCGTTCCTTTAAAGCTCCTTTACACCTTGCTTTTCCATCTAGTCCTAAAATATTAGACCTATTTGCTGGTTAAGATTTAGGAGCATTGCCAAAGTGGCACATTGCAGTGTTGGAACAATCATTCAAACCCTATACACTTTCCCTCTTTCATTCTTTCCTAGTAATAATTCTAGTTCTCCTGTGTTTTCCAGCCTCTTTTTTCCCCTTTCCCTCCCTCTATCCTCGAAATAAAGGTCTGCTGGGGCATTTTTAAGACAGAGGCTTCCTGGACTATTTTGGTATCAAAGCTTTGAGGCACCAAGAGGCATGCTCTCTGAAGTTGACATGTAAGGAGAGGAGGGCCTTCCTCTCTCACTGGTTTGTAGGGGGCAGTGGGAGGGTGCGGGAGCTGGGAGGGGGGGCACTCAGTAGCCCTGCCAGGAGGGATCCCTACTGGGGATATGAGCCTCAAACACTCTCCTTCAAGCCCAGAGCCTCCCCAGCCATTGTGAAGGCTCACTCTTTATACGTTTGGTGCTCGGCTGACTGTATATAGATGTATGGTGTTAGGGTGGCTGTGAGTGCACAGCGGGGGGGTTGTTTTGCACAGTTTTACATTTTTGACCGGGATAAAGCTTTTCACTTTGAGTGCCCCAAATGGTAGCAAGATGTTAAATTGTTTTCAAAATTGAGAAACATGATGTTTCTGAACGTTATGGTGATGAAGTACAGTCTGAACTAAATTTGTTTTGATAGGAAACGATGGTGTGCATGTGGTGGGCAGCCAATCCAGCTGTCTGTCCATTTGTGTTTATGAACTTCTAATCAGTAAAGACTTTGATATTTGAGTCCAGATGCTCGATTTATCACATCTGCGTATGAACAATGCTTCATTGGTGACTATACCTGACATTAGAAATTAATTTGGAGAAAAGGGGTTAAACTTCAGTCCCTCAGATGGGAATATGGAAGTTTGGTTTAGATTATTAGATGATGTATTTTAACATGAATGAAATCTGCTCTGAAGATTTAACGTGAATCAAACCAGCTCAGCTCTATGTGGTAGACTGCTGTCCAGATGACCTCCTCCTTTTTTTCCTCTTCATGCGCAGGAAGTCCAGCCTACTGAGGCTCTGACTGTGAATCGTTTGACCTGGCTAGTCTCTCTACCAACACACTGCTCCCTGATTCATCTGCTGCCAACCCCTTCAAGTTATTCATCTGGAAGAAATATGCATTCATCATTGTATTTTTAATCACACCAAATAGATAGACAAAGAGAATGCCTTGGGGAGAGGGGGAGCAATCTACAATTCCCAGAGCTCAGATGGTATTCCTGCCCTGCATCGCCAAACATTCCCCAAATTGACTCTGAATTAATTTATTTTTAATGTGTGGAAGATGCTCTGCCACCGAGAATAGAGATGGTGTGTCTGTGTTAGTTCATGTGTGTGTGTTTGTGTTCCTCTCTGTCTGCACTGTAATGGCATGCTTCTGTGTGCATTTTCCTGTGAGCCTGTGTGTTTTGTATGTGCGTGTATCAGTAAAGCAATTGCACATTGTGTACACATTTACTTGCAATCGTGTCTGGATGCAAGGTGTGTGCTTTATCGCTTATGTTTGTGCTTATGTGTTCACGTTTTTCTGGACTACGAGGAAACAATGAACAGGGAAGCAATACTAGATTGTGACCTAATCCAGACACAGATTCTTTTTTTCTTAATATTGCACCTTATGAAACTGCACTGTTTCCAGAGTTGCTCTCCTCACAAACCCACCACAAAGACATTAAAGTCTCCATCACAATAATCCCTCTCTGACCCATCTCCTTCCCAATCAAAGCCCCCTATTGTAGTGGAGCTCTTTGGCCCAGCCAACCCCAAAGAAATGAGCAAGCTCATCCCTCCATTCTCCACTCCATTGTATTCATTAATAAATTAATTTATCAGCTCGTCTTGGTTCCAGCCTAATTGAGTCCCATTGCAGCCTTCTAAGTAGGACACGTACAGATCCGACAAATGGAATGGTATCCGGCCCGCAGTCCTTTGGGCTATGTCTTGGCCCAGTACCCTGGAACGCACTTTGTTAGCTGCCGCGTGTGTGTGTCTCTTTGTATTTGTGTTTGAGTGAGGATAGATCTGATAGCTCTTTCATCTGCTTTGAGCTATCTGTTGATTATCTCCGTGCGGTGTGGTCATATTATGTGTTAGCTGGGACAGATTGGAAGGTGGGGGTCGCTCTGGGAAGATAGAAGCAGATAGAGAGGAGCAGAGGGAGGAAGGAGGCTCCCTGGTACCACATCAGAAATGAGCTCCCACTGTGTTGCGTCTCTGCATATACACATACACAAATGCACAAGTTTGTGCACAAATGTGCACACACGCAGACACACAACTGCCGCAAACAGATGTGGGCTCTCAGAAAAGGGAGGGTCTTCTATAGCTTAATGCCATTACATTAAATTTTAAATAATGTTATGCAAATCAGAAATGACAGGAGATTATCTCCTTGGGACCTTGAAAGGGATTCGTCAGTTCTTATTCCAATAGCCCTGGAAAATAGCCCAGACGTCCTGAGTGGAGAAATATGGCAGGGCGTGACGGAGCCTGCCGCTGGTGAAAGAGGAGACCGTGAGAAAAGGCCCCAAGTGTTGGCTATTAAAATCAATTTACCCAGGAAGTCAATGAAGAGAAATCCCTTAGTAAAGGCACCTCCCAGGACAGCTCGGAGGTCCTGGAAGAGGAGCACAGATGAGGAAAGAGGGTGCGATCGCCGCATGCAAAGGTGAAAGTAACTTGCATATACCAGAGAAAGAGCTCTAGGGAGAAACTGTCTTTCATGTTTTCCCCTTGTGCCTGTTGTATTTTAACAGCCCTGCCGTATGTGCAAGATGGTTTTAAAGAGCTTGGCCTGGTGTGGAGGCTTCCTGCCTGCTATGGAGAAGGTCTTTGTTACAAGAGTTGGATGGAGAAGAGAAATGACTGCACTGTACGAGGGCGATGGAGGTCTCAACACTTGGTATCCTACCAGGTGCCAGTACTGACAGTACACCAGGTCAGTCGAGTGCTCATCACGTGACTCCTCCATTGTCCTTCACCACCGTCAACATCTCTCTTTTCAACTCCCACTGCACGCCGGGAGTGCGGCAGCCATGCTTGCATAACCAGCCTCAATATTGTGTTAGGTACAGAGCCATCCATTACTGAGCAAACAAAGTCTTGTCTGTCTCCAGTGCTTAGGGCCAACAATTAAAGACATCCTGCCAGCACAGGGGCACTGGAGGGATGGGGCTGGCGGGTGAGTGGGTGTATGGGGGACCAGACCTTATCAGAGCCATTCCATCAAAAATTGATGAACCTAATTGAGGTTTTTAGGCACTACAAGCTTCCTGAAGAGTGTATCTGTTTTTATGGCAAATTACGGTTATGGTCTGCTGGCACAGACGGCATGAGGAGTGCAGTCTTGTGTGTAAATTGCATGTTATGTAGACTAACTGCAGGCAGTCGCATGTTATTGAGATGGAAGACGAGGTCGAAACTTGTACCAAGGAAATTCTTCTCTCATGGATTGGAAAGTATGTCAAGAGCAAGTTATTATAACCGACACTTTATTATACCTCAAAGAGAAATGTATAAGTGCATTTGAAATTATGATCATGTCATGATAGCTTTATTCTTCTTTACTTTTTGTATATTCTTTCACATTCTGGCAGAAAACAGAAATAGCATCCGGGCTTCCTTTTGGTGTATATGTTTTTCTGTCTCTCTCACTCTCTATCTCTTTCAGTCATTTTTGAGATAATGTAGGATTATGTTTCAATCTTTTCTTTGCTTGAAATATAAAACTTTGCTGCTGCAGTTCTTATCCGTCTCTGTCTCTCTGCGTTCTCCCTGGTGACACCAGCCTGAGAATGGCAGCTTTAATTTGCGGGAAAACAAGTTGAGAATATTGATTTCAAAAAGTACTCTCTTCTCCCTCTCGGAAAAAAAGAAGAAGAAGAAGAAAAAAAACTGTCTGCTATGTGAAAATCTGTAGCCTTCAATTAAGTGGGGCTTGTAGGTGTGTGTGTTTTCATTTGGGCACGGTGTTCACTTGAAATGATACATTAAAGGCTGTGTTTTACTTCAATCAGACTGTGAAAATATACACACAGACCTAAGTGTCTCTTGAAGGGCTTCAATGTTGGCACACACACACCCCACCACCATACAGCACCAGACAGATGGGCGGTATTTATCTTAGAATAAGAACCATGTTCTCCTGCTCCAAGAAGGGAAAACACTGCCTTCCCCACTTCTGAAGACGACACGTGTCCTGGAATTCAGGTCAGCTGATGTTCACAGGTCTCAAGACTCACTTCTCCTCCCAAAGACTTTTTGTAAAGCACAATAAACGTACCGGCCTTTTTCCCCCACGCACGGAACAGAAACCGGAGCTTTGCTGCTCGTCTCTGTCCCCACACCGGACTGTTGAACCCACTGCGTTTCTATTTATTTCGACTCCCACACAAAAAACGTACAGCAATTCATTTGATCTTATTTGGTGAATAGTCGGTCTCTGTGGTAAGGCTTATCCCCTTTAAATGCAAGGCCTATTTGGGGTTCTGATCTGGCGCTTAGGGCCAGGCAGAGTTGGGTATCAACGCAGGGAATGACTGGAGCTGGTGGTTGTAACACACCATCCCAGAGGCTTTGGAAGTCATCCCACTAATACAGACATGACTAAAGCTCCCTATCATCCCCCACAGAATGACACGGCACGGCTCCAAGACTTAACTCTTACAAAGAGCTTAAATATCTTAGATGTGTAATGCATAATGGAGGTGTGTTCTGTACTTTGGGGTGCAGAGTATTCCCATCGCTATACTAGTCTGTACTACAATAGCATGCTGGCGTGTTCATCGCATCTGCACAGCAGTGTCAACAGTGAGAATCGCATGCGGATGGCTGAATAGTGTGAGGATGAAGACCACAGTGATGATAAAAAAAGATGAAGTGTGTCTGTGCCCTTTTTTGTGTGTAGTTTATGTTGATGGCAGTATCCTCCCTAGTTGAGACACACAAGATCACATTCATTCTCCTTTTCTCTTTGTTTCTCTTTTTGTCTTGAGTGTGCGTCTGTGTGTGTGTGTGTTTGCATACACTGTATGCTCAAGTTTGTTAAAAAGGGGGTTGGAAGCTCCCCTAGTGGCTCCTCCAGAGAATTACCTTAGAGAGTACTGTTCTGCTCAGCAGCAAACACACTAATGGCAAGAAAAATAGCAAACACATTACTTTTTTGTTTCCATATCAGCAGTCCAACTGTGTACCTTCTATTTTAGTTTGCTTACATATATATGTAGAGGGAAAGGCTTGTTTGTGAAACATTGTGTTAGCTCAAAAAGTGTGTAGGTATTTAGTGTTTGCAATTCAAGTACAATGTTCTCATCAGCTACTACTAAATAAAATAAAAGTGTTAAGGGAGAGTTGTTGCAAGATGATATTTTTTTTGCCTTCACTACTGCTCTGATTCAGCCTAATATATTCTGTTGAGTACAGAGAAAAGTAGGCTGCAGGATAGGGCCTTGGAGAGTCGCAAATGAAAATGTCTTTTCTTTTTTCTACTTAAGATATTAATGTTTCACAGTATTGTAGGGACGGAAACGTACTTGCAGGCCTGACACCTACAAACAAACTTAATAATTAAATCTTGATGAGTGATTGAGGTCCCAGTGATGTTGCGTTATAAAAAGAAAACTGGATTTCCACACGAGTGTATGTGTCTGACAGTGGATGGCCTCCCATTGATTGCCATCCGATAAGTGTTGTTAAAAAGATACTGTGTAGGGAAACATGAAGAAGATGTATGTCAGTGTATGAGCATGTTGTGATGGCTGTGTAATGCATCCTAATTGAACTCTTGTCTAAACACAAGCTGTTATAAGCTGACAGAAGAAGCAACCGTTCTACCTTGGCAGGACAAGACCGATAAGGCTTGGTGGCTTGTTATCTACACTTCACCTTTTCATTTGTTTAAATCTGTGAGTGAACTCAACATCATACGAGTGTGTGAGCAGACGGGAGCAGGGAGGAGGGGGTGCATGTTTTGTCCTGATGTGTCTGTTCTAAATTGATTACCTGCTTCCTATTTTTTTCATCATCTTGTTCTTCCTCTCTGCATGTGCCGTGCTGCTGGCCAGCTGATTGTATCAGGAAGCGGTCAGCAGCCCAGGATATTTCAATTTCATTGGATTTAAAGTGGACAGGGAGGAGGTGTGCACATTAGCGCCTCAATACAATCGCATTTGTCAGCATGATCCCTTTTAAGTGCATTTCAATTAAGCTGTGATTCTTTGATTTTATTATGCCGCGGCCTCGCCGGCAAAATGCTCGCTGCTGGTTGAACACGGCTCTGTCTAATGTACACAATTTAATTTCCTTAATTGAGCTAACGTGCTTTTCATATCCTAATTCCTAGAATAATCTTTGATTCCTGCGTCTACTGTGGCAGGCTTTTAATGAAAGAGGGCAGCCTAAAAACATCTGTTAGACCCGTGATTAAATCATCCGCATAACATCTGCATTTATGAGGGTGTTAGCATGCTGCCTGGCCCTTTATCTATTTTGGGCAATTATCTTGTGTGACTGGAGTAATACAAGATATTAATAAAGACGTGTTTGTGCGGTTGTACCCCTCTCCTTTGCAGTGATGACTGTCATCTGGCTTTGTTTCCATAGAGTACACTGGCTATTGATACAGTGTACCAAAAGACTCTGTTAAACAAAAGGAGGGGGAGCTTTGTTCTTTGTTCGAGGTGTATGGATAATTTATTTGTGTGGACTCCTTGTCTAAAAGGTGGGAGGCAGGTTGAACAATCCCTGTTTCCTAGTCGGCAAGTGTTTAGGTTGTTGATTAAGCCATTAAATGCACACACACACACGGATGTGTTCCAGTGCTTCCATACCTGCTGGCTTCACACAGTGTCGCTGGAGTACCAGCAGAGAGCCTTCCAGCCCACTGCAGTGTGAAGCAGAGTACGTCTTCTATCCCTCCTCATCCCCCCCTCACCACCGTACACCAGGCCTGCTTTTATCAAGAATCACATGGAATGGGGTATCATATGAAAGCCATCACTCTGCTTCCTTAACCCTGTCTATCTTCTCCTTCTCTTCTTCTTCCCCACCCCCCTTTTCCTTGCTCCGTCCCCTCCCATGTCTTCCCAATGGCGTAGTTGCTGTCCATTAAGGGGGGGGGGGGGGTCAGTCACTCTCCGTTTCGTCCCCTCATCATATGACACGCGGTGGCACAGCCACGGCTGTCATCACCTCCACCATAGCCTGGATCAGGTGACTAGATTATCTCCCCCACCAGCTTCCTTTTCCCACATTCTCGCTTCACATAAAAACAAGACACACACAAATCTAGATAAAACCAACCAAATGGTGTTTTGAAGTAATACTACTTGTCCAGCACACGCCTTTCTGAGCTGAAAACTGTGTTGATTGGCATGTTGGCCTGGTGGTGAAGAGACTGTTGGTTATCTGGAACACAACTGCTACCTGAATGCCTTCTACTAAATCAATGTCAAGTACAGGTAGAAAAAGCCCTCAAAGGTAATGATGGCAGGACATCATACAACATTCTTTGCATGCTCCCTAAATTGCAGACAAAGACAAGAACCTTTGTTCAGAAAATTCTCAGTTCAAATGTATCCAGATATTACACACAATTAATCAGCTAACCTGTCAGTCTTAAAATTATAAACAGAGAATCATGGAATTCTGCTCGAACAGACTTTAGCGGTGTCAGCCAAAAAAGTGAAAAGCCAACCCAAAGTAAATGTGTCAATCTTAACTTTTCAAAATTAACATTTGACCATGTAGATGACATTCAAATTATATTTGAATCAAAAACATTTCATCTTTGACTGCACTGTGCCGTTGATTAAAGCCTTCTTCATGACCTATATGTCAAGTCAAGGGGTCAACAGAGAGGCAGGGAGTTGTCTAAGTTCAGCCAGATGTTGTTTATTTTATTGTGTCACAGCAATGTCGTGTCATTCATTATACGCTTCTGTGGTCATGGATAGATGAGTGTCTTCAGAGCATAGCCACACCCATGGACAAGGCTAATTGCTGTTGTACCGCCATTGTCTTAAAGCCCCATTTTGTGGCCGCTGTGCTAACTGTTGCAGCAGCCAGGCACACATGGATGCACACTGGCAGCGTCCTTCATGTGGTGGGCACCAGTTTTGTTTCTGATTATGGGACATGATTTTTGTTTTTTCCCTTTTGTCATCTTGTGTTTTTCTTGCTGTCTCTCTGTGCCTGGTCTGTTTTAAATGACTTGGGTTTGGCTCCCTGTGGGTGGTGCTGTGTCCCTAGTGGTGACATGGAGGTTGTCTGGGCCTCACTGGTGCCCACATTAGGGAGAAGAAACAGAAGAAGAAAAAAACTTTCCTTAACCACTGAACCCACCCGGAGCCCTTTCTGCCTCTGACTCGTTTTCACCTCAGTGACTGACTTTCATTCAGGGAGCACAGAGAACTCAGAGCCAAAATAAGAATAATACAGCAATATCACCTCGAGGTAGGATAACTGACATGTTTAAACAACAATATATCACTCAAAATAATTCTCGTTAAATGTGTTTGGCTCTGTGTGGTTCGCATTGCAGAAGAGGAATTATCTGCTCCGTCTGGCTGTGTTTGATGGTGCACGTTCCCTCAGGGCCAAGCCTGTGAGAACTTCTTTCTTCCAAACTCCTCACTTTAATGTGTAAAATGTTTCTGGCAAATGCTCCTGTAAAAGTCCAGTGCTATCAACTCACTCTCCCCATGGACAACTCCCCGAGCCAGTTTGTGCGGAGAGAGCTCAAATCCTTGACCTACCCCCTTCCTGTGACCTTTCCGGGTGGAGTGGAGTGCAGTAATCTGACCAGTGCACTCCTTGCAGACACTGTCGAGTCCCCACTGTTGTGCTATTATCAGCTGAGTGTTATTACCCCTCTTTGCACAGGAAAATCTGCCTTGATTTCCATCGACCCGTCCCCGAATCAATGCTTTTAAAAATCTTAGACACCTTTTACTTAAGAGCAAAAGCATGCATTTTATGTTTTGACATGGTCATATTGATTGGGGCGGTGGAGAAACGGGGGGGGGGGGGGGGGGGGGGGGAGTGGGATGGAAAGGGGGTGTGGTAGCTGGGGTGGGTTGGGGTGGTGTTGACCTCTCCCTCGTTCTTTTCTGTCTGTCCTCCAATCTTCGCGCTCCTCTGTTTTGCGCTCTCAGCCGCTCCTGCCAGTGTCTGGTAACACTGCCATCCTTAATGGCTTTCCTGTGCTCCATCTACGCCTCCCCTCCCAACGACGCCCCCCCCCCCCCCCTGCTCCTCACTTCCCCCGCTCAGCCATCTCTCTCTTGCATCCCCTCCACCTCTCTGCCCTTCCTTCCCACCCCCCCTTTTCTTCTCTGTGGAACCCCCCTCTTGCGCTGTGCACTCCCCCCCCCTCGCACTAATCAATACTCTGTACTCCCCCCTGTCCACACTCCACGTCACTCACATTTGGCCCCAGATAAATTATGGATGGGGGCCTCTCACATCACATCTAAAATTTCTATTGTGTTTGTCAATGGATGATCGATACTTCACCTCGCCTCATCCTCAAAGCTCCTCATGCTTCTGCCTCTGTCCACTTTCATCCCCTGTCTCTTCTACCGTTTTCTGTTTGTTTATGATTTCTGTTTGCTGGAAGTGCTTCTGGTGTCGGGGTCTCTGGGGCTGTAACTAACAAAAAGGTAATCATCAAATAAATGCGTCCGCCCCTGCACTTTCCTCGCTTCCTGGCTCTGCCACTTTCATCGCTTACCTCCCCTTTTCTCCCACTCTTTTCCTCCCCAAAATGTCGTTAACGCGTGTCGGCACTGGGTTCAGACAAAACACCACATCGTCCTACATCTTGCATTCTCATTGGCAGCCTTTATCAACCCCCACACCCCGAAAGTTGTGAAGGCAAATCAACACTTCATGGCTGGATGTTTGAGTTGAAAGAGAATTTGAAGAATGAGAAGGACTATAAACAGACAAACATGCCCCCAACCGTCATTCCCGACTGGACTTTATTTAGCTGTCAGTGTTTTGGGCTTTTAATGTATATACAATATATAGACCGTCATGTAACCTTCACCAGTAAAAGAAAAAGAAAACCCACACTCGCTCACAGCCTTTACTCATTCACACGCACTGCACTTTCATCCACATGTCTCAGCTTTTGTTTCTCACACTTATACCCTCAACTCTCCCTCGCACACATACAAACCATGCAGGGTCAGAGTGGTGCTGGGGGTGTAATTTAAGTGGCATCGGGCTTATCCCAGCCTAAGGTTCAGCTGTGATCTCTGGCCCTGAGCGGCACCTGCTCTTCACACCAGATCTCACCTCCCACCTGCTGACGAGAGAAACTATGCTGCCTAATAACACCAGCGGCGGCTCTCTGCCTCCTTTTTCATGACCACTTAACCCCCTGACATGGCCTTTTAAGCGAAGGTCTGGTATGTGTCTGCCAGCCTGGCAGCCAAGCATTTGTGCCATCACCTTAAGTAACACGCAGTCAGCAGCCAGGCCTACAAACTGCTTCACACTACTACACTTGGGAAGACTTGTTGAACATTTTCCACGTATATGTCCCAGATGATTTGATGGTCTGGCTCAGTAGTGATCAATTTTGTTTTCACATTAGATTTTTCTGGCCTTTGTTTTTACTTTGGGCAGCAGAGAAGTTACATCAATCATGGCAAGCAATATAAGAGAAAAATGGAGTGAAGCCAAACACACAGCAGACATATTCCATTCAGAAAAACTAGGTAAACCTCACCGTTGCTTTTCCTACTTAGCTTTCATGTCCTACATTGCATGAAAGTAAAAAAGAAAACAAGTTGCACATTATAAAGTTAAAGCATTGAAGGTTTATCCATATAATTGTATGAATTAAGGAGCAAGTTCATAGTGGGGAGGGTCAAAAAGGGCTGACGCTGTTGGGGCTTGGTCTCTCATAGTCTGATCTGCTTTATGTCTGTCTGCACCTCAGCACCCTCTGCATCAGCGCCACTCCATATGCATTCCCATGTCCATTCCCATAGCCCCCCTCCCCCTACTCACACACACACACAAACACACACACACACACACACACACACACACACACACACACACACACACACACACACTTTCCAAACCAGGCAAGGTGAAAATCTTCAAGACCAACTTCCATCTTCAGACTGCCTCAGACATGCCTCACCGGCTTACACGAGGAGCCCAAGTTGACCCTCGCTGGATAGATAGACACATGCACAAATTATCCCGTACAGACTCCTGTGTGCACACATGCAGCCACAACCCCACTGACAGACAAGCCGCAGAGCAGCACGGCACGCCAGGCAGGAAGAGAATCTCCCCCTGAGCAGAGGTCAATGGCCTTTATCTTTAGTGTGTCTGACCTTAGTGAGGGGCTTATTCATCACACAGTCTCACAGTTCACCAGTAGATTGTTAATCATGGGTAACTATTTCTGATGGTGAGTTGGGCCTGAAAAGATTGCCATGTAACTAATATATTTAGTAAGACTGATCACTCACTGTCCAGCAGTAGAAACCGTAAAACATGTAGAAATGTTTATTCAGAGATAATATTCCAGTTAATCTATTTAATAATATGTCTGTCTGTGTCTCACATATCTCAGGAACCCCTCATCTTATTGGCTTCACACTGACATTAGCATGTGTATTGATAATGATCCAGAAAGGTGCAGTATCAACATTTGTGTGAGTTGGACACTTATGCTCAAAATGAACAAACTTTTAATAAAAGGTCAACTAGCGCTCTGTAGCCGTGACGTTGTTGATCACAACAGCGTGTTCACAGCCGACAACTGATTCTCCAGTTCTGGGTTTTGTGTACTGAGTCGATCTACATGAAAACAGCTGAACAGCTCTTTGTGCAGCAGCGGTGGCACTGCTTCAGGGTTCTTTAGACTGAGTCCCACAGCCGGTCTTTATAAGCAGCATTATCAAAGGCCAAGCAAACAGCTCATTTCAAACTGACCAGTATTATATAATGTTTATGAAGTCCAGTTTGAAAAAGAACTGTTCACATAATGTGAGGTAATGATGATTTTGTACCATGTACTCACTGGTGTATCTCATCTATTCAGCTATGATTGGACTATAATCATCCTGAATACTTCAATTGTGTTTGACCTCTTTTGAAAAGGCTGACATTGCTCCATTTAACTCTTCCTATCTGTCCCTCTCTCCCATTCTGTTTTCCATCTATCTCCATCACTCACTCGCCAAACGCCTCCACCTCCAAGCCTGAGTTGTGAAGAAGACGTGGAATCATCCTCCGTTCTCAGCTGTCGTTTCAGATTTACCTCTGAGCACAGCGAGACTTCCTGATTTGTGTGACAAACACAAATGCCTCTAAATTCCCACAGCCCTGGCTCCTTACCAGTCTCATACCTTGTAATGCATTATTCACATCCTCTCTTGCTTACCCCCTCTCCGCCCCCATAGCCTCTCGCATCAGGAGAGGGACAGCCACACACGACTTCACTGGCAGAAAATCCATACGGCCCTGACGTCTTCACTTCATGCAGGCAATTAATAGAAGTGCGAGCTGAATCTATTTTTTCTCATAATTTCAGATGAAGGTGAGGACATAAGGATGCCATTAAGTGGCAATGTTAACTTTTTTTTGTGAAGAAGACGTTAATCTTTAAAATTGACGTTACATTGATTTTGCAGAGTCTGTAACAGCCACTTCATGCTGCTAGTTATGAGTTGCTAAAGCTAGAAGGATTACTTATACATACTTATACCAGATAGTGATAGATACCTATCATGTCCTGAGGGATTGCAGTGCCCTCTGACATTATTTATACGAGTGGAGACATATGAAGGTAATCAGAGCTGTAAACCCTAAACTACTCTTTTGAATGCTTGACATGCACTATTTCTAATAAATGTCAACTGGGGTTAGAATTACATATATTGCTGCGATGTTTCCTACTATCCTTTCTCAAGGCACAAATTAACAAATAAAAATGACACTGGTTTTGCTCCTGTGACTTTTATGTGATGGCAGTTCACCTGTCAAATTGCTGTCCTCGTTGACCATAAGTTCAGCTTCGTCAACATGGTAAATATCCTCGTGTCAATCATGTGTCGTGCCAGCAAATAAGAAAGCCAAGTGTCCCAGGCGGCGGCCGTGGCCTTCTCAGTATAACCCTGTCTTCCTGCCGACTCACTCCCATGTGCTGAAATCCCACTGCAGCTGAGCACAGGCCCGTCTGCTTCTTAATGGTGAAAAACGAGAGCTGTCATGTCGTAATCGTGTAATAACCGTGCATGGTGTCACTTTCCGCAATTAATGGAGACGCCGTGACTGGGCTGCGTAAATCCTGGCTAAATCGGCTGCGGCGGGGTACAGCAGTGGAGCAGAGTCGGAGAGGCTTATATAAGGCTCTGCTAGTTTATTTGTCCCTGCATGGGGGAGAGGTACAGATTTGCATGAGTCTGTGTAGTTTTCAGTGATTGTAAATTTGATAGTAAAAAAGGGATTAGGTGTGTATCAGGGGATATGAAGTGATAATTTGCGTCCATCTGTTTTGCTTACACTGAAAGAAGAAAGGAAACTGCACAAGAAAGAAATCAGTGGGAGAGTGGCCCGGTCATGACTTTCAGACCCTTTCGATGTTGCCCACTCTGCTCTTGATGTCAGTCTTCACTGTGTGCTGCGTTATAAATCTGCAAAGCCATAGAATAATGATCTTTAGGGGGAGGTCACAGTGGAGACAGATATTAGAGGGTGTAAAGGTTAGGCATTTTCATGCCTCTGTGTCGCTGACAGCCATGGACGGATGTAACATGTTTGCTGGTTGCGAGACATCCATTAAAGTAAATTTCTGCAAATTTGGCGTAATTGTTAATTTGGACAGTAATATCATCTGATTTGACTTGAGTGTTATAAGGTCAAAGGTCAAGCTCCCTGTGATGGCACAAAACATGTTTTTCGCTGTAACTCAAAACTTCATGCAATAATTATGACAGCATTTTATACAAATAATGAAGTGAGGACATTTTATATCTAAAGGGTCAAAGGTCAACTTCACTGTGACATCATAATGTTCAGCAAAAACACTCTCCTGGCTATTAATAAACGCCATAACTCAGGAGGAGACTTGACGGGTTGACCATGAGCCGCTAATTCTAGTTAGGCTACTCTTCTACTCCTCGAAATCCATCACCAGCCATCGTGGTTGGGAATAAGTATATATAAATATAGTATCCACACCGTGCTTTAATTGTCAGAGGAGGGTCCAGGGGCCATAGGAGTGTCTGAGGAAGGGTGTGAGGAGCTCTGAGCCGGCCCATAAGGCTGTTCTTTATAGAGGAGAGACGGATGAGGTGAGCAGGGCAAGCTGTCACTGAGACTAGAGGAATGACTGGAGCAGCCTGCTCCTGCCAAACCCTCTGATTGTTTTGAATTTGTTTGGGTGTGGGCAGTCTCTGACTTTATGAGGTGTTGGGGTAGCATTGGGTTTATGTGTGTGTGAGTGACCATATTTGTGTGTGTGTGTGTGTGTGTGTGTGTGTCTCTGTGTGTCTGTATATATATACATATACTTGAACCAACGCAAATACATTTTGGTGACATTTTTCTGTGTTCCTAACACCTATACTGGCATGTAATGTACAGTATGTGCAGTAAATGGAATCGAACAGTCTCACTAATGCCTGTCTGTACTCTGGCACTCACACTCGTTGGTCTGAATCTCTTTTGGTTTGCTCGGAGAGCGGAGTCAAAATCTTCCTTCCCTGGTCTTGACACTTTAGGATCGACTTGGATCTTTTTCTCAATCTGTCTCTGTAATACACGCACACTCTCACACACACACACACACACACACACACACACACACACACACACACACACACACAGAGAGAGAGAGAGACACTCACTGACATATGCCAAATCTCTCCATGGTATACGTTACACCCTTCTTGAGACTTATCACAATTTCTCTTTCTTCCCTGGGCTCATCAGTTTACTTACAAAATAGATTTTGTCAGAGTTATTGATGTATAATGCATTTGCACCAGTGAGCTTATTTTCACTTTAATAATACTGAAATCTTTTTTAATATTAAGTGATTTTGCACAGCTCTTTGTGACAGAATGAAAGTGGTGCAGAGATGATCAAACAGCCACTTGTTTCAGGTCAGGTCTCCTCCGTCTATCTGTCAGAGCCACTCCAGAGAGGGTTAGGGAATGAGAGAGCACTACGACTGGTGGGAATTTCTCCAAAACAATGCCAAATCACTCAATTTCCTCTTCTTCCCCATCCACCACGGAGATGTGTCAGAATCCAACGTCTGTCACAGTATCCCAAGGCTGCATCTAGATCCAACAACGAACTGGCGCCTCCTGTCTTGTCACCTGTTATCTTTACCAGACGTGGAGTTCTGCTTTGGATCACTCACAGCTTTCTTTAAAAATGCAGAATGGGAGTTTTACGACATGGAACGTGCCGTGGCATCAATTCAGATCTATTAGACATGATGACCCATAATGGCTGAAACAAGTTCAATAGGAATAAGTCATCTAGAAATCAAACTTCTCTATAATTCTGCCAAGTTCTTGTGTCTCAAGTTTACTGGATGTAAACCAACGACTACAAGAAATGACAGATGACACGACGTCTATAATTAGCAAAGTAACAATATCTTGCCAAAAGGATCTTCATACAGCTAATTTGAAATAACTATTTGCATTCAGTATTTACTGCCATTGGCTTAAACAGAGGTGTTAATGTAGCAAAGGAAAACTGAAACGGGTGTAGATCAGGTAGGTAGATGCATTTAATTTCAACACCCAACAAACATTTCAACCTTGAAAAATGTTGAAACGTCTAAACCCAGATGTTGTCAGGGGTTGAACTATAAAGCCTGAATGAAAATTGAACCAATGTCAGCATGCAAAGTCAAGGTTGTCAAGGCAATCAAGGACAAGAGCACTGGCCTGAAGTCAGAGTCCAATACAATACCCCAGTCCAGGGAGTGCAGAGCGAATCTAGGTACCGCTAGCATTACAACTCATATAAACAAACTGACAAACTGCTGTGAGTACATAACTGCTGTGTTTTTGACCAAATCTGACTTTTTCACCAATTAATTTGCTAATTTTGTGCATGAACCCAAAACAGTAAACAGCCGGTTGGATCTCCATGATTTTAGCTCTGTGAGCTTCATTTCATTCATTAGAGTAAAATGTTTCGAAGAGTTATGAGAACATTTAGCCCAAGTTGTTTCTACTGGCATGTAGTGGAGGTGAAAAGCGAGGGTGCTGTCAGAGTTTCCCGCGGGGAAGGAGACATCCTTGTCGGAGGAGTTTGTCCATGGCTCCCCCATGCTGCGTCCTCTTTTGGCATCCCTTCTGACAGGCAGATTACATTTGGCCTACAAAATCGTTGTAGGTACAAGCATAGAGTATGTACTTTGGATTAATAGGGAGTGATATATGTGTAAAGAGTAGTGTACCTCCTAAACCCAGAGAAGTCCTGTGGTGAGTGCATGGTACTCAAGGTAAAGATTAGCAGAGAGCTTGTGGCAACATAACATCTCCTACAGGTGCTGTGTAGCTAAGTGTGTGTGTGGGCGTGTGACACTTACTTACTCTAAATAGCAATAATCATGAAATAATATGCTATTTAAATTATTATGCGATTAGGATGTATTTTAGTTTTTTTCTCTGTCGGTGCATATTTTTGCATGCACCTCTGGCTCCGTGTCAGACTGTCAGCATTTGTTTTGGAGTTTTTACACAATGTCACATTCCTTAAGTCGTCATATTGAGTCCACTGAGGTACACAGTAAAAAATTAAAAAAACACAAGTATCCCAGTGAGCTTAGAGACTCCACAAATATCCACCATGAGTTATGACACTGCCCTAAAATCAGGAAATAAAATGTCTATGTCTGGTGATATGATTTTCTTTCTTTGTTTGTTTCTTTGTCTCCTTTGTTATTTTTTCTTGCTTGCTTGCTTTCTTTCTTTTTCCCACTTTCCTATTTTCAGTGTTCCTGCAGATTCCCCTACTGTCGGCTCTCGTCACATTCCCCCAATCTGTTAGCCTTCTGATACCGGGGCCAGACTTGAAAGGAAGTCTTAAGGACGAGAGCTTATACACTGTGCCAGATTTTGTTAAATAACTACGAGATGTTGGTGCCAATTCATCTGTAATTGTCCCTTCTGGCACAGTCTGTTGAAAGTCCTGGAGAAGCCTAAGCTCAAGATCACTGCAAGTGTTAATCTTCTTATACTTAAGGTATCAGGTTTTCTTTTGATGTCGCTAAACATGTTGACTCCTATCTCAGCGCAGAAGGCAATCCAGACATAGCTATGAGCGAGATGGGGGTTTGTCTGTCTTCCTTTTCCAAATATCTCATGGTTTATGTTTTCCTCTCCTAGCATTCATTATGATGCTAAAATAAAGCAACAACAAAATGAAAATGGAATAAAAGGAAACGGGACTAAAGGGATTGATTCTTTACTAATTGTCCTTTCCTTAGCACAATTTGGCTTGCTCTTGTACGGTGTAAATGGCCTGATTTATTTTTAATGAGACGAAATCCTATTTCTCAGACTAGTCTAGCCCACGGTTATTTCCAAGACCTGGTTTGTCAGTGAGCTTCTTTCAAGATCAGACATTTGTCAAAAAGTATAAATGATTTAGTGTCTAATTAATTTTCCTGACCCCGGGGTGCACTGTATATGTTTTAGGTCCCCGTGACGCAGTTAGCGGTTGATCGTGTACTTAAGTGTAGCAATGATGACCACACAGATCCGAGTTCTGGGGAATCTGCCCCAGGGAGTCAGGTGGCCAAGCCCAAGAAAGGTGCACCCTCTTGGGGCCCGCAGTCCTTGGCACGCCGGGGCCCCCTCGGGCGCTCAGGTGAGCCTCGGTGATCAATCACTGATGCTTTTTGTCAGGCGAGACTCTCCCGTCAGTCAGTCATCCAGGCAGGGCCTCAGGTGGTGGGTGATAGTGCAGAGGCTGTGGGATCAGGGCGAGCTCCCACATGTACAACAACACTGATCCCACACACAGGTGGAGATTTGTCATGGGCTGGTAGGAGCTCATCTGTGATTGAATATGGTGTTTGAACATGTGCACACACACACACACACACATGCAGAGAGCAGATTCATCTGCCCCTGTGTGTGTGTGTGTGTGTGTATTCAATAATGTGTGAAGGCCCTCACATCTGTCTGTCTGTGCAAGTTTGCATGTACACACACACACACACACACACACATACATATATGTATTTTATATATAAGTCCAAAACTTAGACACAAACTACTAACCTTCTTTCTGCTGCAATCAAAAAACAAATGTCTGCCTGCCTGGAGGGTCTCTTTAAACATGAGTCCTGGAAGATTTATTGCGGAGTTTAGAACTTAATTGTGTGGGTTTGTTATTGGAAAAAGACAGGTGGGGACTGAGCCGAGACATGTTGTATCAATTTGGCTGTGTGTCTTTTAAAGTATCTAAAGGTATTGGCATAATACAACCCGTGTTTTACTGTAATTTGTCTTTTGATTTATCGTTGTCTGTCTCTGGCAAGCAACGGGGTGAATGCTTCCTCTGTAAGGGCTGACTTGTGGAGAAAGTGGCTGGAGGTGAATGGGTGTTGGTGTGTACCGGTGTGAATCCAGAGACGTGTCACACAGCGTGGTCAACTGGATCATCAGTGTAAGACAGTGATGGGCACTCACATGCGGAAGCAGTTTGGAAGATATTCCATTTTCTGCTGTGTCCACATCATCAAAATACTTAGGGATCAATCCCATTTTTTGTTTTTTTTAGTATTGTGATCTTTCGGCATCTATATTTAAAAAATATCTATTTACTTATTGGTATTTCTTATTGTGTAACCATAAAATGAAAAAAATGCGGTCGAAGAAGAATCAGCATTTAGGCCACATTCACACGTGAAGGGCCTTATACTCTAAGCCAATCTAGGCCGAACTGAGCTGGACAGAACCGATTACAGAGCTCAAATGACGCTCGATGGGTAGACTGGCATCAGTCAAACCCACAGGCTGCCCCGGGGTCACGCCAAAGCTGGCACTTAGAGTTTTAACACACAGACAGCACACACATTATCCAGCTAATGACGGAATTACAGCACTGACTCACCGTGTAGCTACATGTAAGCGATGGGAGGACGGCAATAGATTATCGCCTGAAAGAAAAAAGAGAGGAACTTTCCCAGGAAAAGCAGCTGTCAGCGAGAAGGAGCGCAAGAAAGAAATAGAGAAAGGAAGAAAGGTGGAGATGGACATAAACTCCCCAGAATGGAGGTTTAGATGATTGTAATTATGACTCTTTATAAAACGCTCAATACTGTCATTATCATTGAGTCATATGTCCATGGAAGAGAAAGGGATGTTTAAAGGGATGTGTCATCAGTGTCTGAGGTTGAAATGGGTAGGACAGGTTTACACTAGGAAGGAATGAGATATACGGACTGTCCTTTAAAACTGGCAGATTCAATAAACACGCGTCACATGGACGTAATGGATTATGGTAACTGAAACTAAAATGGTGTTTTATCCCTGCATGCAGATATGTGCATGTTTTCATTTGTCACTGAATTCTTCAGTCCTCACATGTGGATATGTTTAATGGTTATGTGTTTGTGTGAATGAGCACTCATGCTGTGGGTGGATGTGTGTGTGTGTGTGTTTGTATAGAGGCTAAAGCGTCTGTGCCTTAATACCAAGAAGCTGTAAGTGCGATTGCAGTGACTATAGGCGTCTGTGTTGTGGTGACTCTGTATAAACGCTGCGGTTGCTCTGTTTTCTTACTCTGGTTTCAGAGCGAATGTCTGAAAAGTTCATATTTTCAATGGCAGCTCTGAAGGAACCATAAATTCACAGGATGCTGTATTTTTATCCTCTTCGCATAATGAAAGTTCCAGAGGACAAAACAGTCCCAGTGAGGGTGGGGTGGGTTGTGAGAAAGCATTGTGGGGGTTGACTGTGGTTTTGGGGACATAAGAGAAGGGTGCAACTGTACTGGACATATAGCCATTTGGGAAAAGCAACTATTCCACAGCCTTTGCTCTCTGCTCAAGAAAGAAAAAAAAAAAACCATGCCTTTGAGCAAACAGTGTGTGGGTCTGTCAGCTTTTCCAAGTGAAATCCAATCGAGCCGGGTCTGAATATTCTCAAGCAAAATGGCTCCAAGTTCAATTACACATTACAAGCCGCATGACAGTTTCCATTGTGTAATACTCAATCTAACAAGACTGCACTAAATCGGCCAGGCACCCCTGTTCACACTGGAGTCAGTGTGCCGAGACAGGAGGGAAGGGCCCTCCACAAGAGGCCCTCTTAACTACTCTATTATGGTCATACATACCTGTAGAGAAGCAGACACCTGAGACCTGGAGCCAAGCAGCTAGAGGCAACTAGCTAACACTGGTCGAGCCTTCTTGTACTTGATTGTTGTCAAACTTATATAGTTCTTGTCCTTTTGTGTTGATTGTGGGAGCCGAAGTCAGGAGGAGATTATCTAGTGGCTCTTTAGCCTTGGGGTTGGCTCTTGAAATGAATTCCAAAAAAGCCTTCCCTCCAATTACTGCTAAGAGAAGGACATTTGATTTGACTGTATGCTGACGATACAATGCTCTCTTTGATAAATATCATTTAATCATCAGTGACACTTGACTGGTCCGACTTATTCAAGGCTGGTTTGCTCAGGCTGTTCCAGGGTGTAATTCACAGCTCATCCATGTAACCTCCTTTCCTTGTGGTGGCAGGGAGAGGAAAAGAGAAGCCCCTCTTCTAGTTAGATCACTGTGGTGGTGGGAATGCTGTAACCAACCCTGTTAAAACTTGAAAACATTCCCTCTTCAAACCACCATGACTGAGTAGATTAGGCTCCCATCCGCAGGAAAACAATTTTATTTCCTGGAGATATTTGGGGCGTTTAATTCAGAAACAATGGCGGCTGGCGCACTGAGCCCCTCTATTGCATGCTTCTTTTTTTTTTTTTGGCATTCTAGAAGTTATTCAAATAAAGTAAATGAGTGGTTCAGTAAAATGTGTTAAGATGCACACCAAATACATTGATGTCAGGCTTAATTATCCCCCCAGATGAGCCTTTTCTTGTGTCTACACCCATTAAAGCTGAGGGAATAGAATCAGAGAAACACACGTTCCTGTGTATGCGCTTCAGCCTTTGTAGAAACCATGTCATTGATGACACACGGCTATATACATATTTCATTGAGACATGCATATTTTACAGTGTAATCCTTGGCACACCACTGCTTTGTTCACAGTATGTGGAGAGGCCTGAAGAGTGGGAGGTTTTCTTTGTGTGGATCGCATTGGATCAGTGAGAGAAAAAATTTGGAAAATCTAAATGTGTCGTGACAGTCAGAGTCATCTCAGTGTTAGTGTGAAGTCTTAGATCACCATGCAAGAGTCGTTCTTAGATTGTTGTCCGACTGGTCTTTGTTATTACAGTACATTTTTTATATTGACTCTTTTATAACAACAAACAAGGATGAACAGATCTTCAGTTTACTATTGTAATCTTTATTCAACATGTTATTTCACAGCCCTCTTAATAGTTTGACACTATTGGCATTACTGGAAGAACTATTTCTATAATTTGATTTACCGTCACTGCACTTGCGAATGTGGGCTGAAATGAATTGGCATCTCCAAAGAGCACTTACTCACAACCCCAACACAAAGTTAGAGGCTGCGGCAGACTATACAGGAGCCGTGCGAAGCCAAATGTGCTTGTGCTGCAAACATGATTGTATGTGGTAATTTCCTGAGCTCTGTCTGCATGGCGTTGCGGTCGGTGGAGTGATTATGCTGTGCCAGAGAAATGCTAATGTATGTGTTCACAAGAGACATAACATCCAGACACAATTAAAAGCACAAACAAGTGTCAGCCAGTGTTTGTGTTAATAACCGGGTTTCAGTGCAGAGGGAGCGTGAGGGTGAGAGACGGAGAGAGAGACAGCGAGTGTGGTCACACAACACGTGTTGCCTGCACTCGGCGGAGGGGAGAGTGGCAGCACTTATATGTGGAATCCAACTGGAAACAAAGAGGGGAGTTGTGTGGCTGCTGGGATAAATATCGACTGTTAGGCCATTCCTCCCAGCACACACACACACACACCAACACACACCCAACTCAAGTGGTTCTCCCCAAGAACCCCCCACCAAAACAGCACCAAGCGTCGAGTCACAGCAAAGTTCACGGGAAGAACTTCAACCGTATCATTCACAACTAATAGCCCTGTGTACTGCGGCTACTCATGCTACTAGCATTTGATCATTGTGTTGTGTTGGGTGCCTCTGGTCGTGCTCCTCTCAGATTTGGCCCCTCTCCCCGGCTCAGACAGCGAAGACAGAACTTCGTAAAACTTTACCCCAACCACTGGTCGAAAAATGCCTGCGGTCAGAGTCGGCTTGAGTGGAAACATGAGATTTGGGACAAGTTGATACAAGAATAACAGCACACTGTTATACTATATGACTGACAAGGAGAGTAGGGAGGCTGAACTGATTTTTGTGTCTTAATTACCACTTAAAAGCAAAGTCTTTGATGCTTACATATCCCCGGCATGTTTCACAGTGTTCATATTAATTTGCGTAATGTGTGTATTGTTGTAAAATGCACACGCACATGTGTGTGAAGACACATGTCGACATGCACACAGAAGATCTAAGAGAGATCTTTATCAACAACTGACTGACCAGAGTCAGGGTTTGCTAATGACGTTGGGAGTTGTTCTTCTCTGATGTTTTCTCTATTGATCGCAGGCAAGTACATCTTAATTGGTCTGGGTTCCTCAGAACATGAACATGACTGATTAGCGTTTAATATATTCACACTTAAACGCACCGACGTACATTTCTAAGTGTGGCAACATATGTTGTAGCCAGATAAGAGAGATGATACACAAACATGAAATATCCTTTTTACCTGTGGTGTTTCTGATTTTCAGTGTCATGTATTATCTTACAGTGACATTTTCCTGGGATTTGGTGGTGACCATGCCAGATGTTGGTGTCTGATCGCCTTCGGTAAAAACATGACACAACACGAATCAAAAACAGATTCCTCTCTCTTGAAACACTATTGCTCATTCATTCGGGGGGGGATCACATATCGTGTTCGTCTGTTGCCAAAACACAAAGTGTCTCAAACTATTCCAAGATTACAGCCTGAGATAGTGCTGCTTATCCATCTGTCACCATACAAAGAGTTATCTTTTCTTGTTTAAGTCACTCAGGCTCAACGTCAAATCTGAAGCACGTGTGTGCGTATGTGTTTTTGTCGCTTCCATACATGTTGTAAGCACTCCAAACAGGCCTTCTGCTAAGAGAGAATGTTCGGAACAGAAACGCAGTCAAAGCTTCAGATATTTAACCCATTATTAAACCCTTCTTTATACCTGTGTGCTTTTAATTTGATGTTGGTGGATCATAATTTAGACTTCTCTATGACCATATTATAACTTCTTTTACTGTCTTTTAACAGACTACATTATTTATTTATTTTATTTTAAATAGTGCAGTTGGTTGCTTAGTAACAGAAAATATTATAAAATAGAAACAACAATGGTGAAAGGTAATATGAGGGATTTCTTTTCTTGGACTGAGGACATGGTGGAACTGTTTCTGGCAATAAGTGTTAGTGTTAATAAGTGTTAGTGTTTGCCTTCACCACTGGTAGTCGAGTTTTTGATAAGAACCAATCAGCCAAAAGCAATTGTTTGTGAAAGTCACATTCAGATAGAGACTGTCTCCCAATTCAGGTGTCTCAGTCGCCTGCGTAGATTGCGAAGGCCAAAGCGAAATGAGTCCATCTGGTCTACAGAGGCTTTTTGTGGCCGGTGTGTTACCTGCTTGTCCCGCCCATACAGAGCTGAAGTTGGACAAAACAAGAACGTTTTGATGCCCCTTTTTTTTTTTATTATGTGTACTCTTAGCTGTTTGGTTGAGTTGAGGCGTGATACTTAAGCATTGCACGTCTCGTCCCTTGTTGGCGCCATTACCTCTTTGGAAAACAGTTCATCACCAAAGGGCAATGAATCCTGGAATAGGTAGGGCTGGTAAGGATCCATCCGTTAGAGCCTTTGTTTCTCGGTGATGAAAGGACGGCTGCATTTGTTGGCCACATTTGTAAGACCCTTCGAAATGGGAAGGCCTAGTTGCGCCGTTCTGACACAATCGGTCTTCAAATGCAGCCAGCAAAGGACGCAGCCCCTAAATTGAGACACAGCCCAACTCTATGTCACCCTATACCTGTGTTTTCAGTCTTCCTTGTCCTCAAGCATCAGTGCGCCCTTTGATATTCTCAAGAACAAGAAGCTCTTCTTCACAAGGTCGAACACTTTACTATTGCACTGTGCTGTCGATGGCTGGTGACTTACAAATCATAAGTATTGATCATGGCAGGGATCAAACTCAAGTGTAGGGCAGACAGTAAAATCATACCCACTTAGGCTTAATGGCCCACATTAAAGCAATTATGCACACAAACTAGGACTGTCTAACTGTATGCATATTATGCTGCTCCATTTATCTTTTTTTCCTTCTCTACTTTGAGTTTTTATCCATGCAATTTTGATAATGAATCAGGGTTGTACTTGTTATTGACTGCTTCAGGTGGAACAGCTGTAATTGGTTGAGTGACCTTTTGTCAGCTCACACCCTGTAGCCGTGTAGGTAAAACTGCTTTAGTCGATGACATAATGTGCGTAAGGTTTTTATATGTGTGTGTCAATACTCATGTATTTACTAATGACAGTGCGAGCGCCGACTGGTGACCCGCTAATGAAGTCGGTGCATTTGGGAGTCAGTCAACAGGTCAAGGACTGGAGGGGATCTTAACAGTCGTCCTCTGCTGGTGTGGCAGCACACGGGAAAGCGGTTGGACCATTTTCAGTTTATTTCAGGCAATCAGTTGAAGTAATGGCTACAATGCGTGTTTTCAAAGTGGTTATTCGGCTTGAATTTTTGCCTTTGTCCCGTTATTGTTGTTTTACAATTCACCTGGAGCTGCTGATTAGGTTCTGTTTTGTTTTTAGGATTGCTGGAGCCACTTGATGTAACTGAACTTTTGAATCTTCATACACCATCTAAACCACTGAGGTCAACCAATCTGATGCTTCTGGATGTCCCGAGATCAAGGCTCAAGAATAGAGGTCTTCAGGCCTCTGCAGTGGCGGCCCCTTATCTCTGGAACAGTTTATCTATTCATATCAGAACCATTCAGATCCTTTACATTTAAATCATTGCTTAAGACCTTCTTCTCACTGGCTTTCAATTAATTTCAATGTTTTCAACATTCATATGTTTCATATATTTAGATGTTTGAAGCCTGTTCAGCTCTTTGGTCAACAGTGGTTGATTTAAACGTGCTATAATGACTTGACTTCTGTTCAAGACCACATATACACTCAACTAAATATTTGGTCATGCTTTGTAATACACACACTTACACTACATACAACTGTTCTGGGTCTCAGATACTCTCTGCTGCATCAGATTAATTCAGGCTATGTCGGGCAAGAAAAACAAGTGCGCTTATCGAGATTCAGAAAGCATCCTGACATATCTCAAATCATCATATGAGACAAGCTTCACCCATTTAGTACCTGAAGATTAAAGAAAACCTGTAAAGCATGTCTAAATACTGTCTGAACAAGGTCTGCTCCACAAGCATTCATTCCATCCAGACAGACTCGAGCTTGTATATGGAAGCGTCGTTCATTAAAATTCCAAGATTCCCACAGGCGACAGACACTGTGATTATAACTTATTGGTGATATATGCAAGTGAACCCGTTGACTGTTGGTTTAGTGCATTTCTAACCAGGGAGGGAAAAAAATGTACTCGTGGCAAACGTGAAAACTTGGTGTGACGATTATGACGTGGTTTAGAAATACTACCAAACTGCATAATATGAGGTTTTGACTATTCCCACTTAGCATACTGTAGCAGTACAATATGCATGCTTGTCAGTGAATTGAAACAGCTTTTGAAGCAAAGCACCCACTTAGAAACGTCATTCTTCACGCTATTTTCTCTCTGTTGATTCCCATCTTTTGTTTAATAACCACTTTCCTCGTCTCCCTTTTCATCTGCTTTACGATGAAAAGTGCTCATAAAAAATTAATCGGCGTGATCTGCATATGCCGATTCCCCTGATTGGGTCGCCGCCTCATGTTTTGAAGGAAAGGCAATGAAAACAATATCAGACGGGACTGAGTGAATCTCAATTTCTCCTTTTGACAACTGCATTTCATCTCCACCCCGCCAGTGGAAGAGGCTATAAGAGCTGTAGCGGCCTACACCTAAACCACCAAATCACACAGAAAGAGGGAGAGAGCAAGAGAGGCCGATGAATATTTTAAGAACCTTAAATGGTAACATTTAATGTTAAACACATGAGAGGAAAAGCAGGCTTACATTTGCATGGGCTTCTTACTATGCTTGCAAAGACTTTATATCGCTGCTAATTTTCACTATACTGGGGTCATGATATTTGGGCAAATTACATGCATGTTATTTAAGGAGGGAAACTGTGCCATGTGTTTTTTTGCATCGGTGTATGCACACTAGAAAGAGACAGAAGTGAGCTTTCTCAGAATACTTATGTCATCAAACTCTCTCATTATCTAATGTTAACACTCCAGAGATCAACATTGCCTAGAAGATATGGGGTTATAATTGCTTTTATTGGTTTATTGTGTGAGCGAAGGAGCTCTTTGATGTATTTAAGGGAGCAGCCATAATGAATCATGGAATCCAGAAACAGCCTATCCGGGGAGCTGATCTCAAAGGGAGCAATGGGGGATGTGTGTGTGTGTGTAGGAATCTCTGTGTGTGTGTGTGTGTGTAGTAGTTGTGGTGGTGGGGTTGCTGTTGGGGTGGGGGTGCAACAACAATGCGTTCTTTAGTTGCCAGCAATGGTGAACAAGCAAGGACTTAATAAAGCACAGTTGGCCAAAGAGCAGGGGGTAGGAAGGCATGGGGTGTAATCAAGTGTAAACATCCTATATAATGTTGAGCGGAGTGATGTGTGACCCCAGAGTTATGGGATCAGGCTGGATGGAGGGGGTGGGCTTATTTAGCAAATATGCAGAAGTGCTTCTGACCCCATAGTGACCGCTTCACAAGCACAAGCTCCCTGCCCTGTCAATTCTTCATCATCATTTGGGATGAGAGCGGGCCTTGTTTCAACAGAATAGAGCTCAACAATTCCATCAACTTTCTGAATCGAGATTTGGATTAGCACCCATAATATTTTAACCATCCAAAGTAGACTTACCACAAGGGGTGAAATACCACAATGTTAAATTCAAGAAGAAGTGCGCTGGAAGTTGTATGAGAGTAATCATTCGTGATGGTTTATATGACGCGTTCTTCATTCACTCTTAAAATAATCATGTACACAGTCTCATGACTTTACCTTTTTTTTCCATTTGCCAAGATTATTTTTGCTCCGAATCTAATTCTTAATGGACGTGATTCATCTTGTTCCAGACTTAAAACTCTTTTCATAAGGATATTCTAAAATGACAATGGACAAAATTAATGGGAAATTTACTTCCGGAACGAGAGCGGTTCTAAAATGGGTGGTCACAATTCCACTCTCTCATGGTATATGTGAACACCTCTCTTTAATTTTTCAACATAGTTGTCATTTCCCATGTTAATAGTCTATTTTATCTTATATAAGATAAAACTTTGTGGCAGCGTCCATGCGTTTTATCCCCTCTTGCTCTCTTTGGTGCACGGGGGTCTGTGAGAGGTTGTTGTGGTGGTGGAGGGGAGACGAAACATCGTGGATCTGGTTTCCCCCCCGGCTCTTTCCACAAAAGTGATCAGAGGCTGAAAGTTGAGAGCATGTGTCCCTTGCAGCAGATTTACTTGAATTTCCAGTTTGGCCTTTTTATTAAACTGTCCATTGTGCTCCCCTGCTCGGCCACGGACCCTCCGCTACATTCTCATGCCCATCAGGTCAGTCAGATTAACAGCCACAGGGAGGTATCAGGGAGGAGGGCAACACTATGTCATCCCTGCCCCTCTGTCGCCCCGGAGCCTGCGCAACACATTGGCAGAAAGGGAGAGAAGTATATACTACAACCGTTTGATGAGCAGCAGGGCAATAAATTCATTAATCATCATTATATGCCTCATCAAACTCTTTGCCAGCCTCTCCATGGGAGTTACACAAATTAGCCAGTGAAAAAAGCAGTAATTGTAGAGGAGCTAGGTAAGTGCTTTTTGATTGCTTTCTTGAACAATGCTTCCCCTGACAAGCTAATAAATCAGATCTTTCTATACTTTAAGTGCAGCTACTGTGAACCCAGTCTGAGTCCCCCCCCCCCATAACAAAAAAAAAGGGGAGGCTTCGTGGGACAAGAGGTTTTACTACAGCCAAAGCTCTTTCACAGATTTGTTTTGGATTCCTCCTTTTTATTCTGCAACAAAGAGGCCCAGCTACAAAGCTTTTGATAACTGAATGAACTGCTGTTATGTCTCCAGATGCAACCACGGATTTTCTCATATTGGATCAAAATAACCTCATGTTTGACTTGAGATGAAGAAAAAACCTGAGCCAATAGTGACCATATGGTGCAAAATTCAATTAGCTCGACTTTCCCCCCTTTTCTTTCCTTCTTTCTGTCTGTTTGTGAGCAAGTCTGGTTTTAAACGCATTAGCTCGGGTGGGATACGTAGACAGACGCAGAGCTGCAGCTTGCAAGCTTTAGTCTCTACAAGAGGATCGTAGCTGGCAGGTGATGCATACCTACTACAGCGATCATATCCTTCCATCCAGATGGCCGACCCATGCAAGCCCAACAAATCATCCATCAGACTGGAAACGGCTCCGTTATTGAAAACAAGGTCAATAGATGATTTGAGCCTGGTTTGTGGCTGGCCGTGTTTGCCTGCTCCAGGTATTAGCAGCTCTCGGTTAGTGCGTAAGATGGGAGGTCTCATGCGGGTAGGGAGGCAGTTGGAGGGGTTGGCAAAGGGGGGGTAGTTAGGGGTGGTCTTTATCTGTTGAAAGCCCCTCTCTGATGAGATTACCTATTGGAGTTGGCTGTAAACCACCTTGTTAATCAGGGTGCAGCCGCCAACACACTCCCACTGGCATGCAGCCACAGTTTGATTTTCTTTTCTTTTTTTTTTTTTTTTGATGGATGGTGGTGGGGTTCAGTCAAAAAACAAAAAGAAATATCAAATATATTTCATCTGTAATTATCTGCTAATGTCTGACATACAAGTGTTAAGTGTAATGTGAACAAGCACTGACACAAACTACTGATTTGTTTTCCTCTATGATTATGCTCAGATTTGGCTGCCGTCTAATTTGTCTGTTGAATGATAAAACCCAAACGCTACCTGCATGTACCAAAACAAAAACAAAAAAACAGCACCCTGTGTGGGGCTTCTCGATCGGACAGTTTACGAGGTTGCATCCCTCGCAGGCACTTTACTAAATTGCACATGCAGCCCTTTTCATTGGAGAATCATTGGTGTTGGAGCGAGGGCCAGTCTGGAGCGCTTTGAGTTTTGAATGACTCCGGCGGCGGCAGCATTTCCTCGGCCCTCCTCATTAACGTTCTCTCCACACTCTGCTGAACAGATCAGGGGCTCAAAATAACTTGTGGCGGAGGTAAAAAAAAAAAAAAAGACATTGCCCCGTTTATCTCCATCTTGGGAACTGATCCAATTAAGTAAGTGCCCATTTGCATCCATCAAACTGCACCAAACTGGGAGGAAAAGTGGGTAAAGCTCGTAGCAAACCAAAAAAAAGAAGAAGAAGAAAGGACCCGGCAATGAGAGAAGGTCCATTTGTTGTGCAAGGTGGTTTGGAGAGGGTAAAGTGTCCCAGGTGAGCGGAGGATAATGGTAATGCTACAGGCTGTGTATGTGTGAGTGCTTGTGTTGGAGCAAGTGTGTGAGCGCAGGCATTATAGCGGTCATTAGGACAGATATCTGTGTGGTAATGTGGAGCAGATGTTGAGAAGAAAGGGATCATTTAAAAAGGGCAAATGTAAATAAACAGTCAGGCGGCGCAGTATACCCCTCCTCCCTCCTGGACCCTGTGAATTCACTGAAAGAAAACAGTTCATCAATCTTCATCACCGCCGCTAATATTATAACATTAGAGGGCCTTAGCGTACATAGATTTTAATGTTTCCTCAAAAAACCACATCCAATAAATTATCATCATTTAACAAATTTAGAAATCACCTTTAGAGACACTAACTGGCCGAGTAGGAAGAAGAGATTTATAGTACAAGTTTGTTATGATCTATTATTTTTTACGAATAAAACTCCTGTAGAGACGATGCTGCATTGTGTGAAGTAGCAGGGTTGTGTCACAAAACTCCGGGCGTTAGTCAGTGTCTCGGGAGTGGGTGCGCTGAACTTGCTCACCTTATGACCGGAGCGAGGGAGGAGCAAGGCGGGGGGATACAGGCAGGAGCTGTATATGGCTGTCGCAGGAGGAAGAGCCCGCCGGTGTCTCCACCTCCGGACTGGATGAACACACTTACTGCTCTGTGGCGGTGCATACCTGAGGGGCTTTGGCCTGGAATACAAGTCCCTCCTGCATCTGTGTGTTTGTGTGTGTATGTGTGTGTTTGTGCACATCACCTCCTCCAGGGCAGGGCAGAAACCCCCTGTGTGAGTGCCAGTGAGCCCTTACATGGCCACTGAACACAGGCCCTTAACAGTCACAGGGTCAGAGGCTCACGCCATACTGCTGTCAGAGCAGATTGGTCAATGAGCAGCCCTTTCCAACGAGTCAAGGTGCTTTCAGAGTAAGGCTGTGCATGTATGTGCATGTGAGTGCATGCGTGTGTGCGTGTTATACTAGTTTTAACATTAAAATCAGAGAAGCAGTTTACATGTTTAAACATTTTTGTTGAAATCAGCCTGCATCTTAAATTTAACTGACCACCTTTAATAACATTTTCTTAATAAACCATTCATACCTAAATAGAGTTATTTTTATTTGCCACTGGAACTGAATCCCTCAGTTCTACTAACCCCGGCCCCCTTGGCCCTCCCAGGACTTCATAGTTCATCACTCTTCCCTAATGTTTTTTTTTTCTTCTCTTTCCTCCTTCATAGAAATGTTTTATTTATGTTGGGGGGCAGGTCACTTAAAACATCTCACAGCTGAAAATTACACGTGTAATCTGTCCCAGAGGACTTCTATGGAGAAATAGAAAAACAGTCCGTGAAGTGCAGAGAAATAGTGGTAAATCACTCTCCGCCACCTTATCTGGGTCGTTTTACAGTGAGCTGAGGACTGTTAGAACTCCACTCAACATGAACGTTGGTGGCTTGAGACTCATTTTTTTTTTTCTTTTTTTCCCAGGGCTTTGAAAAAAGGGGTTGATACACACACACAGACACACACACACAATTTGCAAGTCAGTTGTTTGAAGTAGGATAGAAAAAAAAGAGAAAGGAATTCATTTTACAACTTGTTTTATGCAAACACGGCACATATCCTGTTGGACTGTGGTCTCATGTCTTGCCAGAGGACTAAAGCTGAAGTGTAGTGTCCTTAATTAGCCTTCTCATTTAGCAAATGATGATGATTAAGTAGCTGCGGGGAAGTCAACTCCTCACTGACGCTCACTGAAGGAGAGTCACTTCTTTACATTTAGAGATGAATGGGAAATCAAGTGGGTGTCCAGAGTGTTGTGCCAAACTATGCAAAGATTGAAAAACACAAGAAAATAAAGACAGAAAACACTGATGTCTAAGGATTTAATAGCTTAGATAAAGGATTCGAATGGGGGGGGTGGTCTGCCTGCCAGCCTGCCACAGACAGCTCCACAGCTGGCCTCTGTGAAACACTCTGCAGTTTTGTTTGCGTCTGAAGTTCGAGGCTATCTCTGAAGAGGAAACGTGAAAATCCAGGGAAACACACTCACATGCAGCAACATCTCGACAGTCGAGTTACTGATATGAACGACCTCCTATTTTCCTGAAAAAGAAAAGAGAAAGAAAAGCCACCCTGCTTTTATTTCAACCCTCTTTCATATCGCATTTTGGCAACTGCTGCTCGTACCCTCTGCGAATAATCCGAGTACAGAGCGGGTGTCTATTTACGCTATTTGAGCTGAATTTGACCCCCACTCAGTTATATGTGTTGTATATCGTGTAGACGGATATTTTATTTTTTATCAGCGGGGCCTGGTCGGTCCCTTGCTCCGGTGCTCTTGAGGGGGGGAGTGTGTGTGCGTATCAACAGGTTTCGGTTTCACCTTAGTGGTCCCGACATGCAGCAGCCGCATCTGAGAGACGTGCACGGAGCTGCATGTCCCGGTGGCAGGTGTCTAATCTGTGTGGCGCACACAGCTCCAAGTTGGTTCACAAGAAAGTGCCCCTGCAGCATAGACCATGCCAAACTCCTGATATTTTATAGTCTGCAACGTGGGTCCGGTTTGTGTGATGTGGAGTGAAATGAATGTGATCTGAACGCCTGCAGATTGTGAAAAATATCACCAGTTACATTGCACATCAAATGCATTGTGTGTTTCTTTTTAATTTCATATGAATTCATCTGTGATGTGTTTTTTTTTGCGTCAATATTTTTAAATGCGTAAAAAGAAAAACCGTTATTCTCGAAATATCTCATGCACCCGACACTGGACAACTAATTTGACTGTTGGGTGAATTTTGGATTACGTGGCTTCTACCTGTGATGAACCTGCACTAGTCTGCGCAGGTACAGGCCCACAGTTACAATAATACAGGGATTATACGGGGCTCAACTTTCCCTTCGTTCCCAAAAGTGTCGACAATAAACCAGAAAGCGCGCCTGGTTTAATCTTGTTCTTCATTAGTCTGATATTAGCAGTATTTTCAGTCACCACACACAGTCTCCCTGGTGACACCCAGCACGCTCAAGTGCGCACATAAATGTCGCATCTACTTTTAGAGGAAGTGTGCATAAATAAAGCGCAATAAAGTAGACCCCGAAGAATCAGTTCCTGGATATCTGCAGAGGAAAATTATTACACTGTCAGTTTGTGTTTTTATTATTGTATTTGGTCTTTTTTATTATTGTTACTTTTATTATTATTTTTCTTTTATTTAGCTTTTTTAATAAAATACATGCATGGGCCTATTATTGAGGCATTAAATCGTTTTAAGAAGTTGGACAAACATTTTTCCTTTTTATTGTTCAGCCTAGTCCGGTTTATTTAGCAAATACTTAAAACATTGTAATGCAATATTTTTAATGGTCATGTTTGATTAGTGGCTTTTGTTTTTAAGTTTCTTGGGGAAAAAAACAATTTATTTGAGGGTTACTAAAAAATTTTTTTTTCCTCAAACACCCCCCTGAATCTGCCTCTGAACAGTACCAAAGTCGGAGTGAAGGGTACAGACCCTATCCTCCTCTTTTTCTCCTCCGCTTCTCCTCCTGTCGGATTATCCTCCAACTCACCCCCCCACCCCCCATTCTCACACGTGGGAACGGTTTCACCCCTACTTAGTATTCTCGCACTGGAGCGATCCCAACAATGAGCCGACACGCCATTCAAGTGGAGGGGGAAGCCACGCAGGGGCCGAGTTGTACAAAGTTGCAGAAAGAGAGAGAGAGAGGGAGAGAGAGAGAGAGAGAGAGAGAGAGAGAGAGAGAGGGGGGATCTCTCCCCTGTAGGCTCAGGCTGTCGTGCCTCTGGTGGGTCTGCAAATATCATTATATTTATAATAATCTGGGATTCATTGACTGACTTTTACCACGGCCACTAAAAGAGCGAATATAATCAACGACCAAATATAAATTCATGTATTTTAATATTGATTCTTTTCATTGTTGAATGGATTTTTTGGATTGGCAATGGAGTTGAAATCCAGTGCATCAAAGCTGTTGCCTGTTCCCCCAAGTGATTTTTTTTTAAATCATAAAAATAAACACGATATTTCCACAGGGACATAATAATAATAATAATAATAATAATAATAATAATAATAATAATAATAATAATAAATGGACTGTATAATCAATAATAGTGCAAATGATTAATGCAGCATCAAACACCTCTTGTGTTGTCTCTGATTTGATCAACAGCAGTGGGGTGAAACGAAGCTGAAAGATAGATTTGAAAATAAAGAAAGACAAAAAAAGCACAAAAACATAATGATTTTCGTAAAACAGCGCTGTGCAAAAACAATGGTGAAAATGTTTCAAGCTATTTCATTAGTCAGACTTGTTTTATCTCGTCTGTACCTCTGGATGCTCGAGATCTAGTCAGTTTAGATGATCATCATGCTCCCAGTGTTTCCTCGTATTTTAATATTATGGAGGTTTATTTTGATAATATTATTGCCTCGCCACAAACTTACTAAAACAAGAAAAACACCACAGAATTTACCTTTAGCCTCACACAGATGATTTGCACCACATAAACACTGAGTGAGTGCGTGCGTGCGTGCGCGCGCGTGTGCGTGTGTTGTCCCAGTGAAACATTGCTCCCTTCAATCAATTCTGGGAAAACAACGCGATTCCCTAATAAAACTCTAATACTCTCTTAGGGGACATTGCATCGAACAGTTCAGTTCCCCAGGGGGGGATCGACGAAGAGGGGAAAAGAAACATAATTATGCTATTTAGCCGGCTGATGTGTCGCAATCACTGCTCCAGCACACTCAGTCAGATTAAAACAGAGAGGCCGAGCAGAGGACATTAAGGCTGGGGGAATTTCATAAAGCCCAGGGGACATCTCAAACTGCAAGAGGGAAAAGTAAACTATAGAGATTAATGGCAGCCATAAAAGCAGATCAGGCTGTCCCACTTCAGTGGAGGTCAATAATAATAATAATCATAACAACAACACATAATAATAATAATTATTATTATTATTATTCTAATAATAATTAGAATAATAATAATAATAATTGCAATACAACAATAATCAAGTGTCATTTAAAGTGTTCTGTAAACGAACACAAATTTAAATGTATACAAATATATTATGCTATGTATGTGTGTGCGTGTGTTATTGTGTAGAGGCCTATGCTACTAAGGCTTATGGCCTACTGACTGAGCAGGCTTTAAAATAATAATAATATCAATATTAATAATAATAGTAATTGTTCTTTAAATGTGTAAATCAGGAGAAAACAAACAAATAAAATCAATGAATAAAGTTTAAAAAAGCCATATTTGTTGTCTCCACTGTGTCAGTGTGACATGCAGCCTTATGTGTTTTTTGTTCTGCCTGTCGGATCCATGCCTTTTGTTATCCACTTGTCAAGCTATAATCCTCATAATAAGTGTGATCATTGTGTGTTGCCCCGTTGGCTCCATGTCTTCTTCTCCTTCTTCTTCTTCTTCTTTTTTAACCAGGCCATTTGATCAGGGATGGGTTTCCGTGTCGGATTAACAAAGAGTCGCCCCCCATTGAAATTAGGAGCAAGTGTGACACCTACCTGCAGAAGTTGGAAGAGTTAGAGGACAGTGCCTGCCTGGCTGCCAGCTACTCACAGCATGTACGAGCGTGCGTGTGAGTGTGTATCGCAGCATTTTTGCCTTTTCCTCCACACAGAAATGTCTCACATCTAACGCGCCATTAAAAGAGACTCTCCATTAATGATATATATAATAGGCCAGTATGTTCTAAATGCATGGCCGCGTCCCTTTTAACAGCTTTGCCACGCCTTGGAAAATAGTAATGAGGTCTAAATTTGGCATAAAATCGAGCTCATTACCGGAGTTCACCACCTGATTGCTCTGCATAAAACACGAAAGGTAATTGGGTTAAATGGCTGCGCCTCTGTGTTGTTACTATATCAATATACACTTTTAGAAACGTGACGAAAGGAGAAAAAAAATCCCTTGCATATAGGCTGTATTTTAAAGAAAATACACAAACTGGTGATAAATAAACCTAAGTATACCTTTGTGTTGTCGCCAACATTTTCCATTCACAAAAAAAAAGGTATTCCAACATCCTTGTACTGAATGTGGGCCTTTTTGTCTCCAGTGTGTCGGAGCTCTCCCCACAATAATATTATGAAATGATAATTACCACTGAAACATCTGTCACGGTGCAAAATTGAATTTATACCTCTTGTGTATATATATATATATAGATCAACTGTCTTTGAAAAACACTTTGGGCACATCACATGTTTAAAGTCATTTCAGCTGCTTCCCCCAAAATAATCGCTGCACAAGCATATACGTTTTTTCCATAATTTACTTCAAAGATAGTGTGTTGTCCATTTTAAATACAAAAATGCTACATTAAATATACATGTTAGTCTTTAATACAAATAGACTCAGGCGGCTGCAGCGATTAAGACCATTCTTGTTACATTTGAGGATTAACCATTCAGAAACTAAACATTTTTGAGGATAAGCATTTACTCAGAAAATAACTGTTCTTAGAATTTGCTTCGTCATTCTTTTTTTCTTTTTGTTTCTTTTTTAATGCAACCACACAAAATAAATAAAAGTCCGAGTGAGTGGAAAATAGTCAGGTATTAAATGTTTGACATACCTTTCTTTAGTTCATAAGGGGAGTCTTTACAAAGATCTACCTGCGTTTGGCCTCTGACTTTCTGGCTCTCTCTCACCAAAGCCTCTGCTCTATTTAACACAGTCTGGTTTAATCCATTGAAATGTGCCGTGGAGCCCGTGCTCACCGAGCCGTGGTTACTGTGAAGGTGTCCAAAGCTGCCGCCATAGTTCGTGTAGCCGGGGTAGAAAGGGGAGGTGTAGTACAGCGGCCTGGAGAGGACCGTGCTGTTGGGGTGCGGGCAGTGGGGGGAGGACCGCGATGGGGACGCGCCGGTGCCCATCACCGAGCTCTGAGCCAAACCGGGACAGGTCTGTGGCGCGTCGCTGCTGCTTTTACATCTGTCCGAGGACGTGGCGATCTCCGCCAGGGACCACAGTTTGGGTTTAGGGGCCGAAGGGGGCGAGTGGATCACGGAGGTCACGTTGCTGGTCACCGAGCCCGGTGCGTGGCTCAGGTCTGTCGGCTTGTCTTGTTGCGCAACGCTCGGGTTCCCCCGGGGCACCGCGGAGGGCGACGATGTGGTCGGTTTTGCGGAATCCGGCAGCAAGTCTGTAGTCCGCTCCTCCTGCTCTTTTAACTCCGAGTCGCTCAGAAGGGGTTCCGTGTCTTTGCCATGGCTCTCCTCTTTAAACCTGTCACAGCCAATGTCCCCTGGGTTCAGCAGTTTGTGATCTAAAGCGCAAATAAAGAACAGAATTAGTGCCAAATAAGGGGAAACGAAGATAAAACTGGAACATGTGTTTGAGGTAATGGTGAACACCAGTGCGAGATGAAATCGGATCTATAAAAATAATCAGGCTACTTATGTATGGTCCTTCTAAAAACAGTTTTGTAATTGACCTTATTAAGATACGTGCCAGCATAAAAATATGAATGAGCTCTTCAATTACAAAAGAGTATGAATAGTGTAACACAAACAGGAACAATGTGCTGGAAATTTTAGTCTCAACACACAGCATGGGGACTATTTTGAATTACAAATAAATATTTTCTGTATAAATTTTTTTTTTTCATGTGAATAATTATGGTTATAAATATTCAAAAGTAGCATTTAATTATCATATAATGGCAGTCTCCTTTTTTCAGTGGAATAGCCGGCGCAGTGTACACCAGCTGTATCCTTATTATGCTCTTAAAGATAAATTGACTGCTAAACACTTTGCGTCACCAGCAATTTCAGCTCCTGAGAAGTCAAACGAGGGGAGTTCAAGGTGATTATTATTTAAAGCAATTGTCCCATTATAAATAATATACCACCATTAACCAGCAATCAATTTTGCACCCTGAGTGGAAACGACTGCGATGAAAAATTGATGATTCTTTTTGCCTGTGTTTTTTTTTTTCTCTCTCCTCTCCTTCCTTCCCCCCTGCACAACCGACCTGCTTCCGTGTCTGTGGATTCTCCCTTGTCCGTGGGCTTGTTGGGCTCGTCGTCGTCGTTTTTCTCCAAATCGATGTTCTCGTCCTCCTCCTCGTCCTCGCTGCGGTTCCGCGGGGTCCACGTCATCTTGTTCTCCTTCTTTAGCCTCCTCCTGGCGTTGGCGAACCAGGTGGACACCTGGGTGAGGGTCATCTTGGTGATGATGGCCAGCATGATCTTCTCGCCCTTGGTGGGGTAGGGGTTCTTGCGGTGCTCGCTGAGCCAGGCCTTCAGGGTGGCCGTGGCGTCCCGGGTCGCGTTTTTACGGTACGCCGGGTCACCGTAAGGGTAGGTGCCCAAGGGCGATGCGTAAGGGTGGTATCCTAATGAGCCGGCCATACCCGTGGTGTGGTCGTAGGGAGAACCCTGTAATAATACAAAAGGAAAATGAAAAAGAAAAGTTTGGTTAAGTTCAATCACGGTCCTTTTTTAAAACTCCTTCAGAATATATTAAAAAAACAACCTCTGACAAGCATGAACACGCACACACACACACACACGCACGCGCATTAGCATAAGCACGCGTGCACACACACGCACACACACACAAACAGACACACAAATACACTGGCTTTAATCCAGCTCAAGTTTGACTGTTTATGGAGTTTGTTAGAACTTGGGCATCAGAATATTGTCGCTGTCTTTATTTTGTATTGTTATCTGCGTACTGCCCACAGCTGCTTACATTACTCGCGCTATTAAAACAACACAATTCGCAGTTGTAATAACGTGTTGTCATTATGCACGATGGGCCCAGCACTCTGTGTCTCTGTCTTTTTCTAATGGGATCACAGTTTTCGTGGTAATAGGCCTGCAGAACCGTGTCTGTTTGAATCACTCGTGTTGCCGTGTGATCACTCACTGTGAACACAGCTGAAGCTGATCACAATATTTCTCTGGCATTTTTCAAAAGTTGCAAAATTCAAGTTTCTCACGACCGGCTCCTCGAACAGAAGAGTGAGAGACAAACGCAGTGACCTAAATTGCCTTCAGACGGTGCGTTGTCGCCAGTTATGAGCGAAGAGTCCTCGGCAAAACATGACCCCACTCTTTCGTGTAGAAAATACTGCAAATAACTTCAGATCCACATAATTGCTCATTAATCAGCTGAATAATTTTCCATTTTCACAAAGACATGTTTTATGGAGCTGCCATTCTGTAATTTTATATCCCTGCACATTCATCATGACGCACAATTCTTCCTAATCGCTGCACTCCAAAGCGGCCACTCAAGGCTGCTGCAACGAATTATACTAGCCTCGCTTTTCCCTCGCAACACATAGAAATAATCACCTTTAGTTTACTCACCACGTACGAGGTGAATGTGGCCGCTGCCGCCGCGTCTGCACTGTACGGTAGGTGGGAGCTGTAGCCTGGCGAGCCGCTGGTGAACGCAGTAGATCCGGCATAGGGCGCAAAAGCAGATCCCGAGGAGGATCTCCCAAGTTCCTCGGTTCTGGGTCCGGACAAAACGCTGGTGCTGTACGCAGGGCACGAGTACAGGGCCAGGGAAGCGGACGGCTGGTACAAGTAGCCCTGAGGATACGCCATGCTGAAGCCCGGAGAGAATAAGCCACTTAACTTGCGCACTTTTCTCCCCCGTTTATTTTCTCATGCGCTGCTGTCGGAGCGCATAGAGCCGTGGGTGCGTGCAGACCCGCTGCCTGTCCCCCTCCTCTCTAAATGATAACAGTGGAAGCAGGAAGAAAAAGTAAAAAAGTGACTAAATAAAGCTTTGATTTTTGGGGGGGGATGGATTATTTAGGTGTCGCTGCCCGCCAGCCAGTCACTGCGCGTCGGATGTTTATTCTCGTTATTTTTCTGTTGCTCCCTTATCTGAGTGGCACCGACGCTCGCATGCCCGTGCAGAAGTTTTTTTTTACCCGTCGGACGGGGGCTTTTGCTTTGGGAAAATGTCCTGCCAAGATGCTAAGTTGGAAATTGAGGATCCTGACGCCTACTACGCTGCGCGCTACGCTCCTCCTCCCGGGGTGTAGTCACCGAAGGAAAAGGCAAGCTTATGTTGGGTAACCACAGCCCTTCTCAAATCCATGCTCTCTCTCTCTCTCTCTCTCTCTCTCTCTCTCTCTCTCTCTCTCTCTCTCTCTCACCCCATCTCTCTCTCTCTCTCTCTCTCTCTCTCTCTCTCTCTCTCTCTCTCTCTCTCTCTCTGTCTCTCTCTCTCTCACCCCCTCTCTCCCTCCTCCTCTCGCGTTAACTAACAATCCTCATTCTCTATTTCTCTATTTTTTTCCCTTTAACAAGCCTCGTTGCAGTAAGTCTCAAGCGCGTCTGGCAGCCCCCCTTTGGATGGCGACATCATGCGAGTCTGTCAACTCCCAACTTTCTTCTTTTTTTCCCCTTTCTCTCCCCCCAAATAGGAAGCCGTCACTTTCACACTTGATCAATAACAAATCGGCTGTTGTGTGCCAGGATATGGGCTCGCAAGATACCGACAGGAGTTTGAGGGGAAAAAAGGCGCTCCACTGCTGTGCGCGCTCTCTCTTTTTTTGTTATCCTTTCTTCGTGCGTAAAAGAGAAAAAGTCTTCATTTTAAATGTGTGCGTTAAATCAACTGTGCGGTGCTCCGTGATCTCCGTGCGCCTCGTGTTAAAATCCGCACTGGGAGTTTCGGATGGATTACCGCTATTGTGCTCGTCGACTTTCTAACGCTGGGCGAATGTTGCATCGGTAAGATATATGACAGCTGAGACGCAAGAATAAAAAAAGTTACGATGGCGCAAACAGCAGTCCCGACAGCTGTATGAGAATATCAGAGTAGTTATTGTTTGTCAACAAACTTTCCCTCTGTGACAGTTGTGTGTCGTGATTGCGGGAGCATGTTGCGTTTGAACGATTTACTGTGGCGACGCTTAAATAGGTTTTGCAACAGATCCCGTAATAAACGTGACACACACACTCACACACTCAGAAAGTCATAAACCCTCAAGCCAGGGCAGATTAGTGGCAACTACACCAAATCCGCCCGGACCCGTGGATGTAATCTCATTTGATGGCTGCAGATACTTTTGTTTGCTGAAATGTTAGGCAGCCGAGAATTATTTAACAGGTCACTCTTTTCAGCAACCACTGTTATTTTTAACGAGCGTTAGATATAGTAAACACATGCAAAATGTATTTTACGCATGATTCAGACATTTAGAATATAATTTATAATTGTTATTATAGGTATCCTCACTATTATTGCTATTATAATAATATAATTATGACTTACGGCACAAGTCGGAGTATTTATTTTATAAAGATGGTCTTATAATTCCTAGAAATAACTGCGTCTTTTACCGCGGACACCAAACATGGCTTTAGGAAATGATTAGTGTCTGATTCGAGGTATTTTAACTGTGTTTTAAAATAGCCCTGTTTTCATTCTGCTGATTGACTTTCCAGTTCAAGTCTCAGATAAGCCGAAAGGGATCGCTGTAGGCGCTGCTAAAAGAGTGTGTGCACTCACTCACTCACTCACTCACTCACTCACTCACGTGTTCCTTTTTTTACGCTCTGAAAACCCTCCAGAGAGCAAAGAGCGATGACGCTGGTACAGTGGGAGAGCGACGTCGACTCAAAACACAGAGAGAGAGAGAGAGAGAGAGAGAGAGAGAGAGAGAGAGAGAGAGAGAGAGAGAGAGAAAATAAGAAAGAAGAATGGACGCTGCACTGTAGTCTAATCAGGTGACAGTAATAATATAGTACGTTAAGACAATCAGCTAATTACTGGAACTTTTCTCATAACGGCAGCAGTGGCAGTTATCATCCACACTCATGTTACAAAGCCGGAAAATAGCATAATATAACCGTATTGTTATAGACGCAGGTTTGTTGTTTTTATATTGACGGTATCATCCGTCATGTTTTCAGAAACACCTCCACATTTCATATTTATTTACGCACAGAACCGGTGCCAGTATTTAATTTATTGCACACAAAACAAGACGCAGAGAAAGTTTACAGAGTGGCGTGAGGGCTCTGTGTCCATGCGTCTGGTTCCTCGGTTGAGAGTAGCTCTCTGAAGGAGGAGGAGGAGGACCCATGATTGGAGATCACGCAGCATATAATAGGAGTAGGTTATGGCAAACCGCTGCCGCCCCTCAGCTCCGCACTGGTAAAGGAAGAGGTGTTAGGTGAGTATTGCTCATTTGTGTCTTTTTTAATGTGGACATCAGCATTTGTGCGTAAAAGTGGATTGGACTTCACGCGTATGGCCGATCCGAATCTAAATCCTTGTACGCGCGGTGTTTTGGCAGTTTCCAACTTTGCTGCTTCTTCCTCGCTATCGCTTATTCAGATTTTTTTTCCTGTTTTTTTTTTTTTTTTCTCGCACGGAGACGGCTTTACGTGGCAAAATAATACGTGAATGAAAGATGGTGCATGCCACTTAAAAATGCCTCAGGGAGCGAGTGTAATCTAAATTGGATATAGAGGCTATTATTACACAACATTATGCGTCGTGGCGGACTAATTGCGCGGCTGGGCGAGTTAAACAGTCAGTTAATGTCGTGGCGGACAGGTTTCTGGAGCGCACAAGGTCAGCTGTGCTGCTCCCGAACCGGTTTCGTGGCTCACAGGAAGAAAAAAAAAAAGCTTGAAGTGTTCATGGGATTTTTAACCATTCTAAATCTGTGTCCTAAACCGATTAGTTGACACCAATTTTTCTTTGATGTATTAGCTGAGGGCTTTTGCCACTTGGAAGCCAATTGAAATTCAAAACAGTTTTCGCTCCAAATGCTTTGGGGAGATTTGCTGCAAATAATGGATGTAATTTATTTTTGACCTTGCATTTTTTTCTGAAGAGGGAGGTTATTAAATGATTAAACATATGTGCCCTGTACTACTTGACTAAACAACTGGCATCCTATATGGCTATGATTAGCTATTTTAATTAAAGTCATTATTATGACAGCAGTAATTTACAAGCTGTATTTATGGTTTTTAAAACGTGATAGCCATGGAATCTGTTTTTATTATTACTGCACTTTTTGTGTTTATTTTCTTATGTTGTTTGTAATGTTACTGGTACAAAGTTGTGTATTATACCTATGTATTAAAAATAATAACTGATTGTTTGTTTATTTTAAATCTGTTCAGATCCAGGTTGAGGAAGTCTTATGTCACCAAGCAGTAACACACACACACACACACACACACACACACACACACGCACACACACGCACGCACACGCACACACACGCACACACACGCACGCACACAGCAGATAAAGCTGATGCCCCAGTGACATTTTTCAATAAGTTCACTTTTTATAATCATGACACATATTGACACAAATTGACACACATGCATTTATCTTCCAATACTCCACGCAACTCCTCTTTTGTCTTTAAACCATTTTATTGAAATGTTTAATGTTTCTTGATAAATATCAGAGACATTACCTGATACACAATTCAGATTTGATGATTTAATTTTACCGTAAAAATCACACAATTTACATGAAACACAGTGAGACAATTTCAGCGAGGAAAATATCTTTCTCTTTCTCTGTTCTTGTGATCTCTTTTTCTTTTATTGACCTGAATGAAGATGTATGGAGCAAGTGTGTGTGTGTGTGTGTGTGTGTGTGTGTGTGTGTGTGTGTGTGTGTGTGTGTGTGTGTGTGTGTGTATTCAGATGGGGGCTACCCCTCTCTCCACACTCCCCCAAGATCCCTGCAAGGCTGAATGGCACGGCTCTGGATTGGCTAAGTGATGAAATGATGACCCTATTATGAGAAGCGATTCCAAAATGAGAGGTATCAGACAAAGATTGCAGCCGTCTCTCGCTGACACGCCGTCCTCCTGCAGCACACTGCCAGCTGCGCAGATGATGATTGATTCGCCTGAGGAGGATCAGAGGAAGCACCCATTGATTTTCTTCTCAGTGTTTTATCAAAAATATTTATTTACAGTTGTATCCATAGAGCATATCCAGACTTCACCCCACATCCCTGTCTCCAGATGGGGGAGCGGCATAAAGGGGATCATTCTCCGTGCTCCATGACAAGACAAATGACCTGTAATATTATTTCAGAAATGAGTCAATAGGCTCAGTGACTAAACGAATATTGATTGGATATAATGAAGCCTGAGTGTGAATATGAGCTCTTTCAGGGGCCCTGCTGCAGCCTCTAGCATTTATACAGTGACGCCAGACCTCTCCATCTGAGTGTCTTACACACGCAACAATACAGATCTGCTCCTGCAGCTGGGACAGAATAAAGCTGGTGTTAGACAACATCACAGATGGTGAATCCACATAGTTAACATTCCCTTATTCCTCTCACTGGTGTGTACCTGTATATTCTGATTCATGATCTGAGGGCTTCCGCTCCTGACTGTTGTCTAACCAGACCGACGGATAATTTCATGTTTGTTTTGAAGGCGCTATAGGTGCCATATGCTAATCATCTAAATCCCATACTACTTAAAAGCTCTGGAGGCACGTAGGAGGCACTCCTGCAACGCCTTCACCAAGGTAAAGTGATACAACGTACAAATCAAATGACTACCAGAATGCTAAAACCACAGTGTGGGAGCCGTGCCCTAGATATTTGCACTGACTTAATCCAATTGAAATAGTATGAGTGAGTTGCAGGGGCTCCCAGGTCTGTTGCTTGCTTATGTATGTGATGCATAATAGAAGTTGACGAGGTTGGTGATAGATCACAGCCCAGGTAATGTAAACACATTAATCCCTTAGGGTTCATGTGCATGTTATTTTTTTTTGATTTTTCTCTTCCTCTTTCTCCTTCTATCAGCCTCTCTCTCTCTCTCTCTCTCTCTCTCTCTCTCTCAGTTTGACCCCCCCTCCACCACCACCACCTCCCCTCCTCCCCCCTTGTTCATCATCTCCCCTAAATGCGTTAGTGGAGCACAAACCAGAAGCAGCCTTAATCTGTCAACATGCCCTTTAATTGGAGGGAGAAAACAACACGTGCTCCTGGTTGTGCCATTCCTAAGTGCACATGCCAAAGAAACACAGAGTTCATCAAAGAAGCGATCCCGGGAGAGCGGGGCATAATTAAAAGTATCTTTTAATAGGCTTGTAATGCTGAGCCTGACTCTTGTTGCCTTAAGTAGAGGGCAAACTCTGTGGCTGGAGACGGACATGCGAGGGGCTTCTGCCGAGGGAGCCCTGTAAACGATACGTCGCCTTGCCATCATCAGACATGCCGTCTCCGCCTCAGTCACCGCGCTCGGGTCAACAGCCACTTCTCGTGGCCCTGCCGCGGACACCTCGGCTCGCCCGCTTCCATGTTCTTTTGTTCCCCCCCAAATGAAGGATTCTCCTCCACAACATCACCTCTCCTCCCCTCCTCCCCGGCCACTTTGGCAAGTCGTGTTCCGCCTCCCACTCGCAGCCGTGGCGGGGAGCGAGAAATGGGACTGAGGGGTTGATTTGGGGCCTGCTACACTGTAATCAAATGAGACTGCTTAAGGGGGAGAGGAGAAGGAGGAGGTGGAGTATTATGTTCTGTCGTGCATTCCACTGCAGCATTGTTGCTTTTTTGTTTTTGTCAGGGCAGACTTTGATGCTGTATCCCCTTACCTTTGTAGTCCCGGCAGCCATGTTTCATAAACACAGAATGGGAAACATCCTCAGCATTAGAAATTTAGATTGCCGTTTTCCTCCTCAGCATTCCACACGTGCCCAGTCGCATTCTCCATCTCCCAGCGCTGAGGTATTAAGTTTCCTCTCCCATGCCTGTGATACATTTAAACATCTTACAATCAGCTCCTTTTATTCGGTGTGTCATGTATAATCTGTGGCAACAACAATGCCGGCAAGGCTCTATGTTCCTCTCGCTCTTTAGGTACTGAAGTATTCCGCTGCCACTGTTTTGTTTCAGGACAATCGCGCCTGCAAAATGCTTACACGCTGGAAATTGAGAAGGTGCCAGGTGTTCAGTTTAGACCTTGTCTTTATGATTGAGAGTGTAATATTAATATCAAGCTGAGCATTCTATAGTGTGCTCCTTGCTTTGTTTTATCACACGGGGAATAGTCTTTGCTCGATTGTCTTTGTAGTTAACTGAAAATCTCACTGGGATACAGTGTAATGTTATTCTAAATCTATCTTAACTCATTAAAACCCAAAGTGTTCAGCACTGCTTCCCGTATTTTATTGTCTCACTGCCGTCTCCTCAATACACTGTATTCTCAGCAGACTAATTTCACATGTAATTGAATATTTAAATGTCAAACATTGATAAGAATCGAGGAAAATAATGAAATTACTCCCACAAAAGGGCATTTTTATTAGGCTTGGTATATTCAGATTTTAGAAAAGAAATCCTCCTGTCTGTGCCGTAGCACTGTGTCGTCGCACTCCTCTTCTTCCTCTTCTTCTTGGAGAGTATCAGTTTTGTCCAACATCTGACACACTGCCCTGGGTGATTGAGCCAGACATGGAAAGCCAAAGCGGAGATGCTCTCCTTAATGCCTGACACCTGGTGCAGATTTGGAGGGGATTGCACTACAGGTACCATCTTACCTCTTTTCCAATCCCACAAAGTCCCTGAGGTATTTCCTCCTGTGTTCACGGCTGTGTTTGTTTCTCCTCTGCTTTGCCACCCAACTCTCCGGACTCTGTCAGAGTCGGCCCCTGCGCTGGGATTAGTGCGAGATGGTGTGTACCTTTAGATAAACACTATTCTGACTTGTTACGGTGTTTTCTTTAGACCCCCAAAGGGTTTCGATAGGATTAAAATCTAGTGTATCTCAGGCAGGGACAGAGCTCAAGAAGGTATGTCAACAGTCAGTGCTTTTATGTTAGAGAAATAACAAAAAACAACAATCGTGCACAGATAGCATCTGTTTTGATCAGCAGAACAGGACAGTTAATAAAATCTCAGAATTCAGGAATCAATTGTGTCAGAATGAACATCGATATCTGAATATTTTCAATGTAAACATCATTAATTTCCTACTTCCTTGTCTTATGTGTGTCCCTGTCGTTGCCGCCCCCTCCTGGTCGCCGCCACCCCCTCTTTCGGGGTTGTTCCTTACAACAGGACATGTTACCCAGGAGTGTTGCTGCTCACCTTACAGCTTGCAGGCACATCTGCTGGTTGTGCCCGGGACAGAGTTGCCGGCCAATATAAACACAGCTAGGACATGAGAGGCTGGCAGCACCGGCCGCACCACCTGAACGTGCTGATTCCAGTGCTGACCTGGGAGTGAAGAGGATTTTGTTGATAATTGTTTGGACGCATTAAATCCTTCATATGCTAAGTAGCTTCATCCAGATTACTAGAGTGCAGATACATATGTGTGGTTTAAAAGACGTTTAACACATATTCAAATTTATAATAAGACACCGGCTAACTCATGTGTCAGGTTGACCGACAGAGCAGTTGTGAAATATGCACAATAATCTGATAATCTTACCCGGATCTTATGGAGAAATATATTTCGGGCATCGTTGAAACACAAGCACGCAAGTGCACACCGGGTGCAGCTTCATCCACGCACTGTTTATGTTGACACATGCAACTCTCTTCCTGATGCAAATGCAAACTGAACATTAGGCAGAGGGAAGGCAAGCATAGCCCATAAAGGCTGTGAGCTCCAAACACTTTGAACAGACAACTATCACTAATCACTCCCAGAGCAGTGCGGCGTGTAATTACTCTGCCAAACGTTTGCCTTTCACAGCTTAGCACTGGGAGCCCTGACCCTGCGCTTCCCTGTCTTTCCTCACCACCCTGCATGTGGAGAGGAGAGGACACCCCCCCCCCCCCCTCCCTCACCTCCTGCCTCCCCCCTCTCTTTACTGAGGGGGGGGGGTATAGGCAAGCTGAGCTCCCTCTCAATATTTAGAGAAAGAGTGGAGGAGGAAAAGAGAGGGAGGGAGAAAAGACGGGGAGGGAGAGAGAGGACTGAGGTTGGTGCTTCCGGCTTTGTGGGAGCCCATTTAAACAGGCTTTGAAACCCTAGCCATCCGGAGATCAGAAATAGCCGTATTGACTGCATGGGCCCAGAAGTGACTGAGCACACAGGGTTCTTAGAGTTCACCCTTGCTTGCCACTCCGATCAGGAGGTGGAGGGGGGCGTCAAACGCTGCAAAGACTCTGGCTATTAATTTTACATCAGGAGAAAAATAATATTGTTCCGGCAATTTTTTTAGTGTCACAAGGTTGTGCCGGTGTATCGGTTCTTTGTGTCTTTTTTTCCTTTCGAGTGCGGGACATCTAATTCTCCTCAGTCTCTCCTCCCTCAGCCCTATTTACTGATATTAGCGATGTGGCTGTCAGTCTGCTGTGTGATCTGTCCGCTGTCTGGGTGAATGCTGATAAGATGACACAATGCAAATATGAAGTTTGAGCGAGCCGCCTCGGCAGAGCAGGTATGGGATGTGCAGGGGGACCGGGGATCCCATAATGACTATTAGCTGGATTTCACAGCCCGCTTCTGATCTCTCGCTATGACAGGGGCCTTTTATAAGAAGATGGGTGTGCCACTACCCCTCCTAATAAGTCAAGTCGAGTCAATTTATTTATAATAGCTCTCACACGTGCACCCAATGGGACACGCACAATGGAGGGTGATACATTGACATTGTGTAATATATGAAGTTTGATATTTTATATCATTTAATTGCAGTTTTTTTCCTCATTTTTATCACAGGAAATGTGATTAGATTTCCTCCTATTATTTCTTTTTTTTTTTTCTCTAACATACTGTGTTATTAGGAATAAATGAAAGAAGGGGGTGTTTTATATTTTTAGCTGGCCCACTGCTGGCACAATGGAAACAGAACTTTAAAGCAGAAATGATCATTTTATATAATAAAGATGCATAATGTGCTCTTATCTTAATTTCACCACTCCTCATCTTCACCATATTGTCATGCACTTCACCGCCGCTGTACTTGTACTTCATTTAGACTCGCAGCGGCTTAAAGAGCTCTCTTGGTTGCTGCGTGATCTTGTAAAGGCTTTTCAGAGAGCCCCATTTTTATCACTGATGTAGTAATTTCACTTCATCAGTCAGTTGTGACTAAAAATACATCAGGGATTAGCTTCATGGCCAGACTATCTCACACAAGCTTTGATAACATAATGGGGGCTGGTTGCTCGTGGTTACAGTCATCTGATATCTAGGTTCATAACACTCAAAAAACTACACTTACAATACTACAGGGTTTTGAAAAAATAAAAAAGAGAATGATAGAGTGTGATCTTTTTAAACTCTCATGAAAATTATGTCTTCCCTTTTAATTCCTTTGTAGGAGCATTTTGCGAAGATGAAAACAGTGCCCACCACCCCCCCGCCCCCGCCCAACCCCTTCCCCTTTCCCTTTTTCTATTCTACACAAATTAGCTATGCTCCTGGAGGGCAAAATGACAAGAGGTTACTGGAAGACTATGTGTTTAATTAATTGAAAAATGCTTAAATTGCTTTTACAGTTGTTATGCGGAGTGAAAAAAGGGAATCCGTGTTGCCAGTACTCAACCATAATTAGCACCCACGGGAATTAAATATTTAGCATTAGCTGTGTTGCAGCGCTTAGGACACAAATTTCTATTTTAACTATGAAAGCGAGCCTGTCTTAAGTGCATGAGTCTGTGTGGACAGCTGTGCAAAGGGGAACAGCACAGGATACTTCAGCGAGACACCCCAGTGGCATTCCGGGTCCTTCCACATCACATGTGTAAGAGATATGGCAGTTGTATTCCCAGGGGTTAGGCATTACTCAGAGTATTTAGTTTTCTAATTAGGCTGAGGGCCTTCGTCCATGCCTGCCACCACCATGGGAGCCAATGAGAATTTCCTCTCTTATGTGTCAACTCTCTCTCTCTCTGAGACACAGAGGAGGGAAGAAAAAACGAGGGAGGGAGAGAAAGCATGTGTGAAAACGAGAGAGAGATACGCGCATGGTTGAGGGAGAAATAAAAGACCTGGGGAAAAGCCTTTGTTTATTCCAACTTAAATTACATGTTGCCTTTAATGACTCTGCTGGCGTGTTTTGAGGCTGGAGAGAGGCTGTGGGGCCTTAATGATCTGTAGCGGTGGATGTCAGCCGAGCCGTTGGAGACTTAAAGCCCACTCTTAACGGTCCCTGGTCTGGGCCCAGAGGCGACAGCGCAAATGGGGTTCACGCTAAGCCGCACGAGACTAGACTGTGGGACATTACTGGTCAGCCTTGTTTCTGAGAGGGGCCGAGCCATGTGGACGCATCAGCAGCTGACCACAGCAACTGCTGGACTTGTCAGTGTGAATTAAGTTACCCCTTAATTAGAAGTAATATGGGTTATCCAAACTTTTATCAGATTTTGATCTGTGCGCGGGGTGGGACTCTGACACAGAGTTGGAGAAGGGACGCTGGGATCAGAGCTGGACATTTTTAGATGAGGATGAGAAAAGGCAACACAGAGGTAGTAAAGTTTGGAGCGTGGATGAACGTTCCTGAAGTTTAGCATTGGAGGGTCAACCAGTGGATCTTAAATTAGTCAGGCAGGGGAGGAACATGGGATATTTGCATCAGACTGGAAAGTTGATCCAAAATCACAGTTTCCGAATATGACCTCTGTCAAAATAACATATACCATAATGGGAAACCACAGACATGTTTTATGTTTCCAAAGTGGGATCTTGCTATGGGAAAGATACATTTAGCACATAAGGTCAGAAAGTATGATTTTACTGGATAAAATAACTTAGTCATGTTCAATTAACACAGTACGAGCATGACGCTCTTTGGAAAAGCTGTGTAATATTTTTTTCTTTTTGAAACAAGGTTCTGTAAAAATCCAACCACCTCAGCTTCGGCACAGAACGTTAAAACCCCTTGTTCTGTAAAACAAATTCTCCGGATTATTCAAAGCTCAAAGAATTACGATGGGAAAAATCCATGCGTTAAATTACCGTCCATTCAACTTCAGGCAATATTTTCCTCTAGAGGCAATATGTTAATTGGGCTTTCCAAAAGTGGCTCCATCCTCAGGTTATTTAATTTCCCCAAAAGCCTGAGCTGTGCTGAATTCACAGGGAATAGGGTTGTAAAACTCTTCACACCAGCAAGATGGCCATCAAGGGAAAAATATCAGCATCGGGGAGAAATGGAACAGAGAGTAATAGTTTGGGGGAAAACAGAAATATATCTGTGGTGCAATGAAAGCCTGACTGTAAAACATGACAGATTATATTAAGTAAAAAAAGCATAAAGTTATTTTAATCTTTCACGATGTGGTGCAATTATTTCTGAAATATTTTAATTTAGCAGCAAGCCACTAAACCAACCAAGATGGTGCTTAACGCGGCCGTGACTAAAACTGAACCGAGCTTGATCTGCCAAAGAATCATCGTCTCCATGACTGTCATGTCATCTAATTGCTTCTGTGTGTTTTTTCCCAGAGACTGTGTGCAGCTCGGTCTCTGGCCCTCAGCGCTCCAGCAAGCCTGGTCAAAAAGACATGCTGGCAGGGCCCCAGGGTGGATGCATCACCCACGCACGCTGCCCTTGCCAGCTCCCAGAAGTCTTTGTGGTAAACCACAGACCGTGCTGCTCCCTATTTTCCTCCAGCCCAGCAAATAATGTGTCAGAAAAAGATTATTGATAGCCCATAAAAGAAGAGCCAGAATGTTGTTGCCTCTCTGCTCCAACTTTAAAAGAACAATACAAGTGCTAGACCATCAGTTTGAACGCTGCGCTGCCCCTCAAAGAGCACAGCATTTATTTTTCTCATTGTTGTTCAGTCTGAATAAAACGAGTTACAAGCGGAACATGAACAGGCAACAATAAGGATTTGTTCAAAAAATGCTGCTTTATTTTTCCTTTTACATTTGGAAACCGTGTCGTTATGTTTGCAACCTTGCACTGCGTCTTTTCAAAAGGGAAAAAAAAAAAGAAAAGAGGATTTCTCTAAAGGAACATTCAGATTTCCTCTCTGCTCGGTTGAGTCATTCACGGTTGCGCCCAGTTTACCAGACGCTGGCAAAGCTGCTGCTCATCTGGCCTGAATGTGGCCTGAGTGGGTGATTCTCAGACACATGAGGGAAGCTATATTTACAGAATTAACGACACACTCCATCCGCCACACAACAGCTGCCTGCTACACTTAGCTGATTGCGACCGAGGGCCCGCTCCCATTTGCAGAGCCCTGTGATTGAACTGTTGGTGCAGCTTTATGTGTGTTTTGCTCTCCCCGATGCTAGAAATCAACACTGACACTCCCATGCAAAAGCAGCCACTTGTGCAGGCACACCGAAGCCCCTTTTCCATTCGGTCAAAAAACACACTAACACCCACTAACATCTGGCTTTTGTCTGCTATGGGAATGTATACAATCTGCATCCACTCCCAGGTCAAATGACTCTGCAGACACAGGTTTTTATCAGCTCCGATCGGTAGTGATTGAAACATTACTCGCGGGTGAATGCATTACTTCCTCCTTCATCTTCGCCTTCTTTGTCTTCGTTTTCATCTTCTTCATCATCTCTTTTGGCTTCATTTTTGCACCTTTTTTTCGCACAACGTTCTGATTTGCATTGAACTTACGGTTGTTGGCGTGTAAATGACCATGAACGTTTGTGTACATATTGTTTATTACATCTTGGGAACAACCTGCAGCAGGGATTTTTTTTCTCAGTTTCCGGCACGTTGGTGATGTTGAACATGACTCACCGGGGAAAAAAACAAAGAAAGGCAAACACCTCTACTGACAATGGGAAAGGAGTCAATCACCCTTTCTTAGCCACATTTAAAAAAAACCTTTGTTTACCTGCCAATTTTGATGCATAATAAGTTGGAGTGTGCAGGGACCGCTGGTGAGAGGTCCACCCCTCTCTTTTATTGTTTCACCTTTAATGTTGATCAATCACCACATGCACATATCCGTGTTTCTGCGGGGGGGGGGCAGCGTATGACGTGTTGCAGGAATGTAGCGACGTTCAGCTCAGCAGTGATGCTCCTCAGTGATTGCAGGAGTGAATAATTCAAGTCATCGCATACATACAGCTTCGTGTTTTGCTGTAAAATCTGTGTTTATGTTCACTGGAGGCATAATTCACAGTGTGTGTTAAAGGGCTCCAGGCTATGCAGACACACGGCTGGCAAACTATTTCTACCCATTGTGAGGACAAGAACAAAAAAAAGTTAAACATGAGGAAATAAAACATGCAGCGAGACGCCGCGTGTTTAGAACAAATGTTCGAATGTTCGAATTTTGTGTCGTGGCTAAATTTTATTTCACACTCCACATTATGTGCGTTACTCTCAGTCAAATCCAGATGTCAGTAACTTATACAAAGCCAGACATAAGCAGTGTATCATAACGTATAATAGGAATAATGGCCCTTTGATTTTTGGATTTCCTATTGGAACACCTGTCACTTTTTGGCAAGGGCACACCCCAGCACCAGGTCTCCTTTGGTAGTGCTGGGGGAGGAGTGTGTTTGTGTGTGTGTGCGTATGTGTGTGTGTGAGAGAGAGAGTGGGAGATGAAACAGCCGCCGAGGAGGCAGTGATCACACAGACAGGCAGGGTGAGTGACAGACAATACCTGCTGTAAAATTCCCTCACATCTCCCCCTGATCTGTATTCATAGATCTCGGGCTGCTACGCTACTGCGAACTGTAAGCCCCACACCAACGGGGTCTTTTAGGCGCACCACCCCGCTCACTTTCACCCTCGCAGCTCACTAAACAGGCCCCCTTTATTTTCCCCGCTCCTTCCAAAAATATTTGCCGTCTTTTGTTCTCCGTCTAAATGATGCCTCTGATCACGAGGTGGGAGCTGAAAGGAGCCGTGTGACAAATGTGGACTTTTTTCCCCCTGCACCTCCTCTAATCGCACCTAATTCTGCTCCTTCAAATGCAGGGCTCCCCTCACGAGAGCGCTCTCACACTCACAAACCTTAGAGATGAGCACTTTTTCAGCTTTTTTTCCCCCCTCTCTTTCCTTGACTCGATGAATGAAGAATCTTGTTTAGTTTCCTCCTGCGCACATTGTTCTCACATCACTTTCTAGTAACTCCTACAGACTTTGTCCCTCGTCCTTCAATAGGGTTAACACATGACCATTATCAGCGCTATCAGGGCCCTTGTTTTTGTGCCGTTACCTCCAACCCCCCCCCCCCCCTTGGATGACTGACTCCAGGCCTAAAACTTCCTGAAACCTAAGCTACGTTGTGAGAGAAACACGCACACTCCGAGGACACCACAACACACAGGCTGCTCAAACTGGATTAGGTTTGTTGTGGCAGATCTAGGTTTCAGGTTTGACTCGAGTAATGTGTCGTTTAATTTCTTCGGGAATTGTTTTGACAAAACAAGTTAGCGTAAAGTCGGAAATGTCGTCTAAAACAAAAAGGGTGTGTGTAGTGTGTATGTTTTTTTTGTGTGTATGTGTGTTTTTTCCTCTTCGCGCTCATGTGAAGCATATGTCAGTCATCAGCAGAGTGTTAGAGTGGAAGTGACATCAGAACCCTGGAGGGCTTGCACTGCGAGAGAGGCTTTTTGATATGATTTCTGAGAACAGAGAGTTTAGCAGAAAGAAAGGAGTTTCTTGCGTCTCTGTTGTTGGAAGAAAAAAAAACCCCTCTCTATATACAAACAGTGGGGATGAACTGGAGGGTGCTCTGCCACGCTTTTCCTGAATCTTTATCATTGTAGCTGTCAGCAGAGGTAAATGCCATGATTTGTGTTGCTAAATTACACATTTAGTGCGACAAGGGTAATTATTGTGACGTTAGCACACACAGATAGAAAACTGTTTGTCAGCCATGATTATAATTACAATCATTCTGTGATACTGAAACTGATTAGTGTTGTGTTTGATTGACCTGCATGTTGAAACCAATTTACTGCGTTGCCATGCATTTTTCCACCTTGGCTTGTGCACAAACACTGAAGAAAGTAAGTGGAACTTTTTTTTAAAGGCGCAATCTCCTTTCTCTGACCACTCGTAGACAGTTGGGACAAAGCGGCCGATTGGTCATAGCCAACGTCGAGCTGATCTTTATCCTGGCTTGTCTCAGGCTGGAGGTGATGATGCCAACAGCAGCCAGAGATTGATGAGGGACCAACACAAGCGGCGAGAATGAGCCCTGGCCTTTGAAGTCGTCCACATGGAGGGAAATTGATATATCAGTTTAAGCCCTGGACCCTATTAAAGGAGCCCCCGTCAGGTTAATGTGATAGCCTCCATGTTACCCCCAGACCCATTCAGGTCAGCCCTAATTCCTGCCCCCGCTCTCTGCAATCTCATTTTAGTTCCCCATCAGTAATGTTCCTCCCATCAGAGGAGCTCTGCTCGGGAGTATATCACACAGTCAAACACTGGGCCATCTCTCTCCCGGAGTGATTTAAACCTCCAGCCAGCACGTTAATCACCAGCCAGAGATTTCCATGGTTATTTGTACAGGTTGGACAGTCTTTAAAGTGGGGTCTGTAGAGGTATACACCTCCCTAGACAGCACTCTCGCATCCCCTCTTTCCCCAAACTCCCCTCCCCTCAGCTCCCCTTTCTTCTAGTCTAGGCCTTATGGAGGACTTAGCCCCTCTTCCCCACGGTCTAACAGCTGAGGAGAGGCCCCATGTCCGTGCGCGGGTGAGCCCTGTGATCATTCATTTTTAATTGCATGCAGAAATACATTTACATTAAAAATGTAGGCCGGTGTCTTTTTAATTCAGACAACGTGTATTTATTATTAAACCTTTGTCTTGGAGGTCAGCTCACAAGGAATCATCTGTCCGTCAGACTCAGGTCGTCGTTTGCACCTTGGTCGGCTGGATCATCCCCACATTTTAAACATGTCTGTTATTCCCTTTGATTTCCTCCCTCTGTCGTGAGTCATCAGGCCGGTCCGAACTACAGCATCAAAAGGAAGTGTCGTATCACCGGAATTAAACATGAATAAGACTAATCTCTTCTAAAGAGGCGGCTGACAGTGGTCAAAAGCTGCAGGGAATAAAAAGTGCAATTGATGATAACTAATGTGATCTCAATCTAGTTCACATCAAGAAGTGAACTTTGGCTCTCGCTTCACTCCTGTGACCATCCACTGTGATTTCTTCAGCCAGTTAAAAGAAAACACCTCACAAATCTAGCACACTGCCTGTGGCTATTGTAGAGTTACCAAGACCTTGCTGTGAGGCATGTTTTAACCCAACAACACACGTTACATTACCCCTTAATATTTTTCTTCAGTGTACACTAGCGTAAATCCCTGAATGTTTTTTTCATGCTCTCCAAGCAGCCAATAGTATATATATATATATATATATATATATATATTATTAGATTTTGAGATCATTAATATGTAAACTAACTTACAGAAATGTTTGAATAAATAAATATATACAGCGTATCCCACAGAATTCTTTCGATCTATGGCGGCACATGCACGCTCATGATCGAGTGTCAGGTACACAGACCAAAGAGTGAAAGTTCTTGTCTGTGAGAGAACTGCATTACATGCCACTTTGTGGATACGTGCACAACTGCAGCTGAAACAAACAACTTTATGGGCGATAACGTGAGCATGTGGCAGATAGTGCTGCACACAGCTATACAATGCAGCAACGAAGCAAAACTGTCAGAGATCTCATGTTATTAATGATAAAAAAAAACATTTACATTTACCATATTGGTTAATGTCGGGCTAATGCTATTGAAACAGTGGAGGCATTTGAATGGTCTCTTCTGGATCACATACACCAGTGGTTCTCAACCTTTTTTCAGTGATGTACCCCCTGTGAAATATTTTTTCAGCCAAGTACCCCCTAACCAGTGCAAAGTATTTTTGGTTGAAAAAAAGATGTAATACACAGCGCTGTGCCATCAGTGTCTGATTTATTAAACACTTATATTTTATTGAATATTTATTAAATAACTATTTTTAAAGGATTTTTGAATGGATGCTAATTTTAAATATATATTTTTTAAATCTCACTGACTGTGAGATGTGTTTATCTTTTGGTATTAGAAACATTACCTTGTACACTCCCTTTGTGAGTGTGTCTGAAATTTTCAAAGACCTTTTTCTGATCAGCTTTTGCAGGGTTTTGTAAATATTCAAACTTTATTTCCTGATCTCACTAAATATAACAGATTTCTGTGTCTTATTCCACTGCTTGTTTCTCTGGGTGTTCTTCTTATCTTACCACAGCGTCCTGTGTCCCGTGCTTCATTGTATAAAGGGAGAAAAAAGAGAAAACTCTCAAACAAATTTGTTTATAACAGCGTCTTTTTTTAGATCTTCCGGGCCCATGCATATTTTGTCTCGTCAGAGTCGAGAGTGTTGAGATTAATCCCATGTTGTTCCTATTATTGGCCTCTCCTGAGACATTATGATGTGAATGACTGTCTAAGCGCCATCAGATCCATCAATTGGATTCAAAGAAATGTTATCCATTACTCCCTCCAACCCGGCAGATGTTGAGGTTTTTTGTAAGTGGAATTCCTTTATTATGTTAATACCACTGTTTTGTCACATGCAGCATTTCCATTTGAGTGGGGTGGAAAAATCATCAGATGGATTTGGCTCCTTCAATGAGAGATGCTTGACATTCAATGAGATGAGAGACATGAAATGCACATTTCAATGGCAAGTGGCATATGACAATCACAACAAGCCAGCCCCCTTTGAATGAGCAGATGATCACAATATAATTGTGGCACCATGTTGTGTTTTTAAGACACTGCCTTGTATAAATCGTCCATTGATGGTGTTGTTTTGAACGTTCAGATACAAAGGATCTGGACATTTTGTGGCAACATTATTTTTTGCCTTTGTCCTGACCTTAAAAGCTGACAGCAGACATTCAACCATATGGACATGGACCTGCAGGACACAGGAGTGCAACATATACCAGAGCTCTCTTCTATTGTTAAACATATTAAATTGAATAGCACACACATACCTGTTTCTTTCATATTTGCACATCAGGGTGTGGCAGGGAGTGTGTGCACAAAATGTGCACAATGAATTTGTTTACACATATTTCTGAAAGTTCAATCTCCTTATCCAGTCTGATAAATTAAAACCTAACAAGTCAATTATTAAATATTATCATAAACCTAATTTAGTTCTACAGTGTATTTTATTTGATGTGAGACACATATAGTACGTGAATAATATATGTTTGTGTTTATGTCTCTCTGCAAAAGTAGTGCATGTGTGTGTATGTGCATGTACTATGTGTCTGGATGTCTGCATGTCTGCATGTCTGCATATCTGCGAGTTTGTGTGTGTGTGTGTGTGTGTGTGTGTGTGTTAGTCGTCGGATCAGAGGCATGGCGTGGGTCTGCATGAGGGAGCGTGGTGGCAGAGCAGCACTCTGATAGGCCAGATCCAGGGTGCACTGAAGCCTTTCGCATATATATGGAATTTTTGAATATCTAAACCATTATTTAGCATCCAAATCAGTTCTGCTTGTCTGACTGATGGACAATTTCAGTGTGACCCCGGTCTTTTTGCATGTGACCTATACTGTCGGGATTCTTGCATATTGTTTGGATGTTCACGTTGACGCCTTTCCCCCGTTTTTCTCTTTGATCCTTTTAGCATGCTCTTTGTGTCGGAATTCATGAAATATTCATAGCTGGACTGTGGCTTTTCCATATCTTTATGTACAATTATTGGCAGTCGTCCTGTTATGTCGAGCCATCTTAATAGTAGGTATTGGGCTCGGTTAAGTGTGACTTCAGATTTTTCTGACAGTTTAGCAGGCCTGTGTTATGAATTGATAAGGTGGGGCATTATATTTGCAGATTGTGCCGTGTGGTTGCCTTTTTAGCCAACCATTAATATTGATAAAGGCAAATAATGTGGCTTACATGAGAGAATAACTGGAATATGAATCATGGAAAGGTTTTTATTATTATTATTGTATCACACATTTGAATAATTGCTAACATAACAGAATATATCAAATGTTTTACTAATACTTTCTGTGGTCCTGTGGTTTCTTTGATAATCACCTTCATCATCACCCTAATAGAGTCCTGATTTGAGGTGTGGCGCTTGTGTCGATAATGCTAACAGGGTTAATAGTGTGTTCCTCTCCATCACAACCAGTGATATTGGCAGCAGGAGTAATTGGACGGAGGATGTTATTATCGCGCCCCCCTTGCGCAGCGGAGGATTTGCAGGGACCACAGGGGCCCTCGGTGTGGCCCCTGCCAAAACAGACCTGTGTCCTCTGGAGTTTCACATGTAAATACTGTCTATTCTCCCAGCATTTAATAAATGTTTCTGGAGGTTTATTAATGTGTAAATGGGCGAGAGCGCTGCTCCCCCTGCGCCCGGCACAACGTGTGCACAGAGGCACAGAGCTGTTTAAGGAGAAGAGATTCACAAATCAGCCGGTGTGGAGCTAAGCCTGTGGCTCTCTTCACCAGGGAACCACTAGAAGTATTTAATTCTCTCCCCCCACCACCACCACCACCACCACCACCACCGCTGCCTCCCCAACCCCTCCCTGTACGTGCGGATGAGACCTGTGCATGTGTGTCTGCATGTGTGCACACAAGAGTCCATTACCTGCCCAGGAGTCTCCATGTTTACTCATTTGTACCATTCTCCAATAAGTTCTCCCACTGCCTCTCCAGCCAGTGACTGGTTGTGGCTGCATGCGCCAGCGAAATTGGTCCGAAAGATGTGAGAGACATTCAGATACCGGTATCATGCACAGAGTTCCTGCACTCACAGGGGCATACAAATGGGCAAATCTAAGGATAAAGGCTCCCAGGATCCAGCTATAGTCATATGAATGCAAATAGGATTAAAGTGCCAGCTTTAGAGGCTGATATACAATTCACAGTTCTTATAGGAGTCTGGCTGCAGCCCGACCCTGTACACCATCCTGTGCTCCTGGAAAATGAGGATATGTTTATGAAGATGGCTTCCTCCCACCTCTCCCCCTCCCTTACCCCCCACACTCCTCTTGAAATGAGGCTCGCTGTGATTAGCTGCTCAGAAGGCCCCTCTCATTAGCATTCACTGTCTTGTCTTTCAGGTGTTTTTCAGTCAATATTAGTTTGATCTTTGTCTGGGGGATAAATGATTGGCTTGATGTAGCATGCATTTGTTTTTACAAACCCAACAGGGTGAACTACAAAGGGCTTTTCATTCAGGTTTAGACAGCACTCGAAAGGCTTTTTTCTCTCCTCTATTTTTTTTTTTTCAAACCTCACTGATTTAACAAGCGTTTAAACCGACTGATCTCCCCCAAAAAAAAAAGAAAAGAAAGAAAGAAAGGTGTGTTTCATGCTGCGGCTGGCTCTTTCTGTTTCACAAAATAGTTAGTGAGTGCAGTCAGGGCCTTTGTGTCCATAACCTCTCGATGACTGTTGATCGCAATAAATATTACTTGACGTTTAGCTGCCGTTTTTCTTGTCAGGGGAGAGAATAACAAGGGCCATTCTGCTTCATATATTTTAACTCATTAGATTCTCTTTGAGAAACTAAGCCTTGTCTTCCTTTCCCTCTGTCTTACTTTCCTTCTCTCTGCTCCCCCTCCCCGTGCTCTTGGTGGGGCTCTGTCAAAACCAGGGCCTGCTTTATCTCCATCCATGAAGTTAAGAAAGCTGGCAAAGCTGTAAATTTGGACGCCCTTCGTTAGAGGAGCTCCCCCGGCTGTAATTCATCTCAATCCTCAGTGGTCTTTAGTTCCCTCTCAGAGGCTGTAAAGTACTGCCTAACACTCACTGGGAGTTGGGGGAGATGGGGGTACAGAGGGCCCGGGGGTTACCAGAGAAGCCCTCGTGTTCCAGGGAACAGTCCAGAGTCTGTGACACATCGGGGTCAGGTGACAGACCTGGAGATGAAATATGGACGCCCGTGTGACGCAGTGCTAACAAGACTGGCTTTTACAATGGATCTCATTTTCCCTCTCTCCCGGTTTCTCCTTCCTTTCTCCCTCACTTTCCAAGTCTCGCTTTCTCCACATCTCCTTCGGTTTCAGTCATCACCTGCTCGGATGTCGAATCCCTTTAAAACCTACAAATATGACAGTTGTCAAATGAGTGGGAAGAAGAAAAAAGGATTACAGCGTGTAATATTGCTGTGGAGGAGTTAGCTTATAAACGTGTAAATAGTAAAAACAACATAAATATATATAAAGAAATCCAAGAGGCTGCTGCAAAATCAATTCTGAATCAGAAAGAAATTCTCTCTTCATTATTTGGGGAGGATCTGATTCAGATTTCAGATTTCTTATTCAGATTTTATAATAATTACTTGTTATATTTTTTAAAGTTCTAAAGAACTCCATGATCTTTTGTAATCATACAGTCATTATTGTTTTAAAAGAGAATTGTAATTTTTATAAACTGTAGAGTTACATTTTTCATACAATTATCTGACTGGAATAAAAGTGTCTTGTAGAACATGTACGGAAGGATGTGACTGGGTCACAGGGGTTAAAGTACCAATATATATATATATCTTATATTTGTAATTTATGAAATCCTAGATTTCATATATATATAAATCGGAGTAAAAATCTTTGAAAACGCACATAGCTGTTTCAGATTCCAGTCGTCAATAGTGGCCACGATATGCTCTGAAACAGTAGCTTTAAGCCCATTACTTTACGAGGAGATGCCAAGACTTATACGTGTACGACTGTAGTGTGAACTTTGTGAAACTATGTTCTCTATTTTTGCACGCTGAGGATGCACGTCCCGTAAAACCCATGATGCCTCGACGGCAGCCAGGCTTTATTTAGGGACGCACCTCTTGAGGAGGAATAGATGGCGCTGTGTCCATGAGGGGGCAGTTTGTTTGTGTACTCATCGGATGGGGATTCAAGGAAACAGGTGGGGGGGTAAGTGTGTGTGTTTCTGGGTGGAGGGGGTTTAGAAATAGCACTCAGGGCTAGGTCCTTATTTTCCAGATATCCACCCACCAGCAGTCAGCCAGCCACCCAGCCAGTGAGGCAGGAAGAGAGGCCTGCGCCTGCCCTCTTTCCTCCTGCCCACATTCCAGCTCAGATCTGATTGCACAGCAAACATGGCATCTCTCCCCAGATCCCTTGGTAAACATTATCTGAAGCAGAGGAGGGAGGGCTGTGACAGTCTTATGAGTTAATTATGACAACACACAAAAACAGTCATCTGATCGCAGACCAGTCAAGTTAGTCACATCACAGTCAGGTACCAATATTTCTGGTCTCACTTTTTCTTTAATTTTACTTCAGGGCTCCTATAGAGTTTGTTTTCTCACACTGCAATTCTATTTTTGTGTTGAGAAGCTAATAAACTCTCCTTTAAATGTATGTATCCATCCCTGTCACCTGCCACACAGAGCCAAGCCAGGGACTGAACAGTTAAATATACATGCTGGTTTGATGGCCTCGTGTTTTTATTGTACCAGCAACATCTGGGTTCACATTTGTGAGGTTTAAAGAGAGGGCTGCTGCTTTAGGTCAAAACCTAAAAATAGGCCCGGTCTTTAGAAGCTGTGCCACAGGCAGCCAGGAAATGCTTTGATTTCTCTTCCCCCTTTTTTGATTTTATAAGAATATTCAATAAAGCCTCTGGATCTGGCAAACAGGTGGTAGAGCTTAGGTTCCCCCTCACAGTGCTAAAGCAAACTTCCCCTACATATTTTAGCATCAGCCCTGTAACACATGCAGAATATTGCTGCTCTGTTACTGACTTTACAGTAAAAACTCTTGAGTAAAACTTTAATCAATGCTTTGATCATTTGCGTAAATATGTGAGCAAAATAAGAGTGTGCATAAAAGATATGAAATGAAATAATTTCTTGTTATTCATTAGTTTTAATAAAAGCATCAGCAAAGAGTATGTTGTTTTGAAATAGCCTAAAATAAATAAATTGTTCCTGCTGTGCAACGTGTGTATTGATGTGTGTGTTTGTGAATATGTGACGCACATTGTGGCTCCTCTACGTAACCTGAGGCCCGGCTTAAGGGCCCACCTGTCTCTGGTTGTGGACAGATGAGTCGTGGCTGCCAGGCGCTCCATTCATCTCTATTGCTAATGCTAATACTAACGCTAACATTAGTGCTAACATTAGCTACTGTTCTTGTTTCACTCTGTCAGCCTCATGCCATTCCCCCCGGCCCGAGCCAAAAGGGAGACTGATAGCCTACGTATGCTGATGGCCTTGCTCTGCATTCATCATATTAGGACCTGGAAATAAATAAAAATAAAAGATATGTATTTAAGTAATGAACTTTTAATATATCTTGAGCTTGTTAATTTATATGTTATTAATCCCTTTGGGAAAAGTCCCTTTCTGCATATAACCTATCAAACTATTAGTATGCTATTAACTTCAGTCAACTGCATTGGCAACGGGTAGAAGTATTTTTAAACATGTAGTACATGTAAGGCTATAGGAACCCACATGAACATGGTGAGAACATGTATACTGCAGGCCCCAGGTGACCGGGGAGGGCTTTGAATCTAGGAGAGCTTTCTTGCACGTACTGTTGCGAGACCTGTACAAGACAGATGCATGATATGATTTAATTTCAACATATTGTACATTCATAATATTCTCCCTATTGGTATAGTAGTTACCATATTTATAAATAAACCTGGCACTTGGTCATTAGTCGTGATTGTGCTTGTTTTAAATTGGTTTTGCTTCCCAGCTCACATCACACATTGGAGTAGATTTGTTGGAAATGTGTTGAAAGGTAATTAAAAGTTCAGCTATGTTGCCTGACTAATTCAGCTTATGGTGTGACCATTTTAAGAAAAAAGAGAAATTAAATAAATACAATAAATAATTTCTCACTAAATGGTTAAACTCAAATTAACTGGTTTTAAAAACTTAAGGTTTCATCTGTTTATAGGGGAATTTGCCAAATTAAGTGTTCGGCGCAACAACACATGCTTTAATTTGCCTGGAAAATGGGTTGCACAGTTAGATCCATGGTTATGTCTGAGAGTGTTACTTTAGCTTGTTCTGTTTTTTTCCCTGTGTAATTACAGCATGTTTTCTTTTGGCAACATGCATCCTAGAATTAGCAAATGAATGTTTTACCTTGTGTAACCCTGGTGAACTTCCACAGTGTTTCAATGCGCTCCCCTCCCTATTACACTGCATGTCTTTGGAAATGGAAACAGCCGCTAATGACCTTTAGCATTGCTGGCAGGTTTTAAGTGTGATCAGTGGGTATATGTTTAAACGTGTTGTCCTGCGCCTCAGGAGATTACAGTAACGATACCAATTAGCCCAATCTCATTAGCCAGCGAAACTCCACTGAGTCACACAAATTAAGGACCTTCTCTAATCTGACAGGCCTAGAAGTCGGCCTGTGCCCTCTGTGTGTGTGTGTGTGTGTGTGTGTGTGTGTGTGTGTGTGTGTGTGTGTGTGTGTGTGTGTGTGTGTGTGCCTGTGTGTGTGTGAATGTAAAAGAAAGACAAAGAGCATGGTCTTTCATTTTGCTAACTGTGGGTTTATGTATGACCTGTTAACTCCGAGCGTGTGTGTGTGTGTGTGTGTGTGTGTGTGTGTGTGTGTGTGTGTGTGTGTGTGTGTGTTTTTTGCCTGTGTGTACGTGGGGGGTTTGTGTGCATGCAAGTGTGTAAAGTTATAAGCTTAATTACCAGTCAAGGATCAGACACAGCTTCTATATGTTCTGCCTCCCTGTCTGCAAACACACACTCACACACACACACACACACACACACACACACACACAAATTCTCACAGACACACAAAACTTGGAGCAGCATCTAACTTTCATGTGTATGTTTGGACATTTTCACCGTCTGGTGATTAATTTATGAGTTCTTGAAAGATGGAGGCTGCGCTCAATCTCAGGTTTAAAAGCTTCATGTTTTCTCTCTCTCCCTCCTCTCTCTCTGACACATGCACACACACACACACACACGCGCACACGCACACTCTTCCTCTCGCTGCATGTTGGATTTTGCCAGTTTAAAGCATGCACTGCGGTCTGGAATAGATTTGATCTTACATAGTTTTACAAAGCAACCCTTTTTAACATCACGTTACTTTGATTATAGAAGTGAAGATGTCACATTAAGCAAATTTGAGTTTCTACTCTTCCATTTACCATGTTCTGTTTCTGCAGGCCCACATCTGATTTGTGTCCATCAAAGCTGAGACGGGAGTGGAGGAAGTGCTGTGGTGATCTGGGTGCCGAGCAGTGTGTTATCTTTGGATGAGGTTGGCCGCCATGCTGGCACACCACTGTGCCTTATGGCTCCCTTGGAACAGGTTGGTTGTTTAACAAAAGCAACATGGGAAACTGACTATTAAGTGTGTGTGTGTGTGTGTGTGTGTGTGTGTGTGTGTGTGTGTGTGTGTGTGTGTGTGTGTGTGTGTGTGTGTGAGAGAGAGTGTGTGTGTGTTGCTTGGTGGTGTAAGCAGTAACTGAAATCCCCTTTTTAAAAACTTTGTATACATTTGCTTGGTCAAGTTCCATAAAGCTGCTTTCATGATTTCTGTCCAGAGAATCAGCTCTGTACATTGTACCGTGTGAAATGTGTTCCCCACTGGAAACACTTTGTTTGGTTTAGGCGAAGAGATGGCGCCTGAGTCGAGCGTGCAGTGGAAATGATACAAACATCATCAACACGCCCACTCGCTCTCTGTGAATTCTCCGGACAATTAACCTCTCTCTTCACACAAGGGCTCAATCGAACATCACACGGACTTTGAAGGGAGCTGGCAGGCTAAAGTCCTGTTTAATGTCCGGTTCAGGTGTTTCAGACAATGATTGAGTGATTCACACATTCAGCTCTTCCAAGTAACGCTCAGCGGAGTTCAGGGAGAACGTGTGAGAGCAGCTGAAGACCTATTATTCCTAATATCTTCACAGGCATGGATTCAAATTTAAGAAGGTAGATTGACTAGAGAAGATTTCTCCAGAGTTGATTCCAAATTGTGCATTTATGTTGTTACACAAACATTTCACATCCTCAAGCTTAAACAAGACAAGATGTAGTATTTAAATGTCTGGTTCTGCTGAACCACTCATGAGCAGCAGTGAGAATAACAGCCAATCTCCGAGGCAGTATTTTCTCTTTGGATTGGACAAACTCAACAATGACCAAAATCGAACCTTAAACCTAAAGAGTCTTGGGCTATTTGTGCCATTGTTTAATGCTTTTGATTTGCCTCCACAAACCAGATTAAAAATGTGGATCTTGCCAATGTTTGAAATCTTTTTTCAACACAACATTGCTTCTATGACTAGACAATTATTTGTTTCACTTTTACATAGTACAACAATATATTGGACTCAAAAACACAGAAGACACATCACGTCATTTGATCACGCTGGTGTGATTGCAGACTTGAGAGGGTTAATCATCTGTAGGTAACATGGATGTGAACATTACACTTTGATTTGTTGGGTGTCACGCACTTCACACTGTGGTATATGAGAAACTAGTCTCAGTGCCTTATTGATAATAATCTGTTTGCTTGCATACGTTGCACAATATTGCAAGAATGAATTCATTTGTTATGATATATTTAACATATTTCATATATCCACTTTATCCTGAATGTATGAAGAGTTGAGACTACTTTTCGAGATTTAAGTAATTTTTTTAAAGCTGTCACTAATATAATATGTCAATTTTAATTGTAGTTAGTTTTAATTCATTTGTTTTAGTATGTATTTTACATTTGCACAATACAAGTCAAATACCATGACCTGGGTTAATATTACAGTTCAGAATTTATCATGAATAAAAGCAGAGCAGCTGTTGATCTTTTATTCGTATCGTGTGTATTTGATTTTGTGTCGTTCTCTTGTTTTCATCATCTGGAGATTTGTTTTTGTCGTGGTACGACACCATTTCACTTTAACTGGCACGATGTTACATTATGCTGCTGTTGTAGAAACTGTTATAATTTACCCTTCAAGAAAGCTTACACCACTCCAGTAAGTCTCACTAATGCCAGTTAACCCTGTGTTTCCCCTTCTCTCATGCTTGGTCTCATTAGGTCAGGATTAACAGGGGATTACTGTAGCCATGGGCTACTCGCTCTTTAACACTAATATCTTGTGGAGATGCTCCATAATTTCATTTTGAACGCCTCAAATGACTTGAAGCAGGCGGGGGTATCTGGGCCTTGGCAGCTAATCAAAGAAAATAACTCGGGGATGGCTTTGATAGTAGAGCACTTTCCACTCGTGCTTTCCTAGAAGCCAAGTTTATTTATTGTCCACAGAGGCAGGAAATTAAAGCTGGCATGTTTAGTGTAATTGGTCATTTTGTGTTATTCACATATCGTCAGGCCTCTGCAGATTAACACAACCTGTTACTGAAGAAAATCATTTCTTTGAGACAGATGTATTATTCTGTCTTCTCGTTCAATCTCATTGCTTATTTTCTCCTCTCTGCTGTGCTTTATTTAGAGCCTGGTTTTCCTGGACGGAAGAGAAGGATGAGTGAACAGCAGGGCTCACAAGGTGTGTATGAACTGTGTGTGTGTGTGTGTGTGTGTGTGTGTGTGTGTGTGTGTGTGTGTGTGTGTGTGTGTGTGTGTGTGTGTGTGTGTGTGTGTGTGTGTGTGAGAGACAAAGAGACGCATCAAACTGAATTGACGAACACACAGGCCACTCTCTTCAAGGGCCTGTGACAATCATGACATCAAATCTAAGAATTCTGTCTCGCACACACACACGCGCTGTCATACGGGCTCGATAGCCTCCTGGTGTGTAGACCTAGATGCTGCACCAGCTGTTGCTGTTTGTGTGAGATATGAATCTGAAAAGAACTGAGCAACCTCCACAAAATACCTTTGATTGATCACTGTATCCTGCCATCACATTGTGTCGCCTCATTCGCTGGCAAAAATCAAAACACCGCTTTCAAATTTCTCAAATATGGAGAACAGTGTCGGGAAGTAAATTGGTATCTTTTTGGTTTGTTTGTGTGCCTTGTAACTCTACCTAACAGCCAGCAGGCCACAAGACAACAGAGGAGTGATTTCACTTACACATCTGAAGTCAAGCAGTGATGCCTGCCTGCCAGAATGACACTCAAGTGAGCTGTAATGACTACATTGTTTTTACCGCCTCCCTCTCCATCCGTCTTCTAAGCAGCAGGCGAACGCACCATCGTAAGCTCGCGGCACACTGAAGTGTGCGTGCTCTGAGAACTTAGGGAGTTTTGAAAGTTAAAAGAGGGCTTTTCTTCTCCCTGATCCTGTTGTGATGTTTCCCTGGCTGCCTTTTGTGTTGGAGTGCACTAGACGATGCTATTATGTTAGAGGTAAAGTAATATGACTGTGACAGGTTTCACTATCCATTTGAAAAGCGCGTTTGGAAGACAGCCTCGTGTAATGCACCGCCTTCCTTTAAGAAATGCACTTTTCCCTCATGCACACTTTCAAGAATCTTGTTAAACACAAAAGGAGCAGCACCTGCTTCTGTGGGACGAAGCAGGGGGAGAGGGAAAAAAAGAGAAAGGAGAAAATAACTTTCAAAAAAAAAAAAATCATAAATGTGTTTGCCAGGTATATGAATGTCTCGTCGAATTTGGTGCAAAGCCTGGAACAGTGCAGTTAAAGAGCTTAAAGGCTGACCTTGAAAAGTCTGCCGTCAGAATCATGTTAGTAGACCTGCTTCTCGCCTGTCAAGGTACGGCAGAATCACGACATTGTTTATTCACTTTGATTTGTCAGGGATGCATGCAAGAGTATTGACAAAAGATCTCTCCTCGCTGCACCTCCTGCCTGTGCACCCTCTCTGTGTTTCCGTCTCGCCATCGCTACGCCTGGTGCCATGTGTGCCACGGCCGTGCCCATGCATGGGCCTTTTTATTGATGTCCCACCCTAATTATGTACCTCTGCTAGTGGCACTTACGGAAACATTGATGATTTTCTTTTTTTTTTCTTTTTTTAAGGGTCAACGCCGCCCATTAGAATTAGCGCCGGCGTGGGCTAAGGTGTTTGTCATGCGTGTCACACACCACTCTCTCTCTCTCTCTCTCTCTCTCTCTCTTCCAGCTCTGCTTCCCCCCATGTGCTCTCCATCTGGGGAGGGGGGTGTTGGCGGTGGTGAAGGAAGGGGTTGATGGGGGGTGCTGTCCATACGGGGGCTGTGGTCCTCTCAGTGTGGCACATCAAACTCTATAAAGGGAATCATTTATGTGCCACTCCCTATTACTGAACAGCATGGAGACAGCTAATGAGGGCCAAGGCAAAAGGAATATATCCACCACTTTGCTGTTAGACAGACACTGGCAGGGAAAGAAAACCAAGAGTCTTCAGGGAATCATTGTTTTCAGGAAAAAAAGGGAAGAACAAAAGGAATGTGTGTGTGTGTGTGTGTGTGTGTGTGTGTGTGTGTGTGTGTGTGTGTGTGTGTGTGTGTGTGTGTGTGTGTGTGTGTGTGTGTGTGTGTGTGTGTGTGTGTGTGTGTGTGTGTGTTGTGTGTGTTTCTCACACCCGCTTTATCTATCAGTATATTTATTTATTTCTTCACCTGCTAGCATTGTACTTAAGCTATGGTAACAGCTTGAGGTAAAAGATTCCGCAAAACACACATCGTTTGCGTGCGTGCACGTTTTTTTTTTCTTCCCCTGCTGGAGAAGTTATGATTGGTGATGAAGGGATTAAATATGTGTGTGAGTTAATGTGTAAGTAACTTTATACTCTGAGTGTGCGCGAGCTAATGGACATCTTGGTATAACCACGTATGTTTGCCGTGCACGTGTATATACGTGCACATGTACGTGTACATGAATTCACACACGCACAAAGGGGTCTAGTGGTGCTGATAAAAAGGTAGCTGTGACATTTCCAATTTGCCATGCACCAGCCCACTCCATTTTCTTCCCTGCTGCCTCTTACATGGTAGAGTAAGCCTCTAGGATTGACAATAATTACAGCCTGCATAAAATGAAGAGGGTAATATGAACACAGCTTTGCCATAATTGCCTTTTCATTATTTGCTAACAGTGAGCTATTCAGTCATAAGAAAGAGATTGCATAGTAATTGGCTGACAATGGGAGGCTGAGGCTCTGTTCAGAGGCTGTGGTAATTTTTGTGTTGCTGTGAAGGTTTTTCGAGGGGCTTTTTTTTATTAAAAATCTCAAGCATTAAACTGTAATTTAAAACTACAATTTCCAGCATGAATGAAAATCTGGGTATTAACATGAGCTCCTATTTAGAGTGGAACATCCTATTAGCAGTATTAGCACTATTTGGTAACTTTCCATATGGGCCGCCTCTCAGCCCAAATGGGATTTGAGACAGCTTTGTTTCTCTCCCAGTCGCTCTCACACATCAACAACACAAGGTTGTTTACACTGGTGGAAATTTCCCGTGTAATGCGTGTGTGTGTACTGTATGTGTTTGTGGTGGCTGAGGGTCAGGAACAAGCTTGATAGTCTGTTGCGCTCAAACACACACTCAAATCAGGATGCATTCGCTCGATACACACTTTGCACAAGCACACACCTCCATGTGCACGTTATAAGCATCATCACATCGTCATGTTGGAATAAGTGGACGCAGTACGTCTTCTATTAGTATGAGAGGCACATACTTTTACACCCTGCGAACATGATAATATACGCGCTGTTCATCCGAAGATGTTATTCAAAGCAATCCATCTCGCATGTTACATCACAAAGGGTTTGCTGCGTTGAGTCCTAATGTTAATTTGGCTAAACAGGATTTTGAGGTTATGCCTGGGCCTCAGGAGACGCTGTTACAATATGATGTCAAGGACGGTGAAACAAGGCAAACGAGTCTCTCTTCCTGTGTGTGTGTGTGTGTGTGTGTGTGTGTGTGTGTGTGTGTGTGTGTGTGTGTGTGTGTGTGTGCGTGCGTGTGTGTGTGTGTGTGTTTGTGTATTGGAGGGAATTTGTACTCATGAGTGTTATTTTATTTTTTTGGCATTTGCAACCGTTGACACTCACCCACAATGTGTGATCATGAGTGAGTGTGAATTAGTACAATTATGAGTGTAATCATTTTTTTTGTTCTGTGACTCACCTTCTGAAACAGATTCCTTTGCCAATTACTTCCCAAAAATGTCACAAGCAACATAATTCTGTTGAGAGTAGGAGGTAATTACTATGTCTTCTCTCAAAAAACAAACAATGAGCTGTAATCCACACACAGTGATATGAGCTGTCGTCATCAGCCATTATTTAAAGACATTTAAAATAATATGTGCAAATGTTCACATCTTAAAAACATCAGTATTTAAAAAAAATAATAAATAGCATTCAAAAGACTTGATATTAATGTGGTATGATATAATGATTCAAATATTTAAAAATAGATAAATATGATAAAATGTTTGTACTTAGTGACGGATCATGTCTCACTAATTAACCTGGCTGTGTGCACACGGAGCAGAGGAGCGTGTCAGCAGCTTTTAGCACATTGTTGCTAAACGGACAGGACGGGAGAAAACATCGTACCGAAGGATGCTACTGCACGAGGACAGTGAGCGAGAGAGAGAGACCCCGTCTGTTTGATTTTGGATCGAAGGGACTTTCCAGTGAAATGGTTGTTTGTGGCAGGGGCCAGGTCGAGCCAGCCGAGTCTTTATTTGGAACAAGCGCGGTTGGCACGAGACGACTCCATCTCTCCCACTGCCCCCATCCCACATATCTCCTCAGTCAGACCGTCTTCTTCACTGCAGCTAACAAACCCTCCATTCAATCAATATTTATCTTATAGAGTGTGCCGCTCCTCAGTAGCCATAATCGTTTAGCTCAAGTGCTTGCATGAGTGAGAAATAAATTACATTTACAGTGCTATCATTGAGGGCCTGATGTTTCCCAGGCATTAACAGATATTTAGAGATGGCCGAACGTGGTAGGACATTAAAGAACAAGGCTGAAGGAGATTGATTAGATGAGCAAACAACAGGCCAAGCAGATGTAGGGAGTAAGTGGAGGTTAATATGATTGCTGAACTGAGGAATTTTCCATCTAAGTCACTCAAGCTATTATTGACTATTAAGTTTTTATTTTAGTTAGAAATAAGTGATGTAATTCACTCTGGGTGGCATCCAGCCCAATTCAGCCTTGGGAATTGTTTTTTAAGTGTGTTTAGTTTTTCATAAAGTGATGCCAACTTGATTCCCTTAAATAAATTATTGAATTGAATTTTATAAAAAAAAATTGGCTGCAGAATTCTTCAAATAAGTCAAACATGTGAGCTTATCTTGGTCGATTTTTATTTTTAGATCAGATTTTTAAGACGTGGGTGTTGTAAACATTAATATTCTCCCACATTATACCGATGCCAATAACGTCCTGTTTCGCTCCACTTGGTCTCTATACGAGTGTGTTTGATTCCTCTCTTCCCCCGCGATCGCGAGAGCCACGGTACAGCAGCCAGCCAGGGGGCTCTGTGTGTTTGAGGTGCAAGTTGGTGTCATAATTATCTAACACAACGGGGTTGCTGCTCTTATTAGTAATTAGCTCCTACCAAAACTGATTGGTATGGGTTCCTACGCTCATCCCTTTTAATGTTTAAACATTTACTTTGTGCTTGAAGGATTTGTTTGTATATATCTTGTGTGTGATGAGCGCTTTTCAAGTAATTGGCTCCTGGGGGACAGCACTTTCTAACAGTTAAAGAATAATTACAGCCCTATGAAATGTTAAACTGCCCCGACTGTCTTTTCGCACGGGCTTAATTGCGTGCAACAAGTAAGGCAGGCTTTTCATTTTGTTCCATCACAGGAACGGACTGAACTCTCGTGGAAACACACAGAAATTTTGTCGAGTCGTAAATAGCTTCTCATATGGTAATTTTGTAGGACACCAAAGCAGTTTGAAAGGCGTAGCTTCCATTGAAATCGATGCCGGTATTTTTTCTTTTTTCTCTCTCTCTCCCTCTTTTTTCATGTCGAGGAGAGGAGGAGAGGGGAAGTGGGGGCTTGGTGTCTGTGTTTTTATGCTCTAATGGACTTTTGCATATATTCATTATAAGAGAATCCTGAAAGGGGGAAAGACGGCATAAAATATACCAAAAATTACTGAGTGTATGCTGCCCTTGGATGTATGGTTGAAAGGGTTTGTTTATATGTGGACACTGTTTATACCCATACTGTATTATATATGAATAGAGATCTTGTTTGTGAATTGTTGGTATGATCCTGGTTGTGTAATTTAAGTGTTATTATTTTAGTCCGGTTTATTCACATTTGCATATTTATAAATGAAAATGTGAACAGCTCTGTGGTTTATGTTTGTGTATCTGTGTGTGAATTAGCATGAATGCTCCTGCAAGTATTTGAAATTTCTCCTTTGTATTTTTTGTAATTTTATGAATTCAGATTTCAGCATTAAATCTGATGCATCTGCCATTTTTTTTTTTTGTTCTGTGTCACACTTTCCATTAAAATGGATGCAAAAAAAGCCATTTTGACCACGGATATTATTCTGGTATTATCATGGTGAATATTCCGCATACCAGATAAATGATGTGGTTCTTCTGAGCCCCGGGGGTGCAGTGGGTCAGCCCATAGGTGATATTTTCACACTTTGCTAAAGTGGAGATTATTCAGATAAGCTGTCAGTTCATACCAACAATGAATATGAATTGAGCCATATATTTTCATATATTGTGTGATTGTGCATACATTGCCCTGCACATGTAATTACTCCCATACCTTGAGCCTTCTATTTTGACAGTACGTTGGATGTGAATGTCATTGTTTGAATCGGTCCAAGAAACATGTTGTGAAATATAATGACCAAAAAATATATATTTTGTAACCACACACCTCTGCCCATGAAGTGCACTGTACATAGATAAAGTTCACCAACATGTTGTCACCATGTATGCATATTTACTTTTCCATAAACTGCTGTCACACCACAAACTAATGATTTAATGTTTGGTGTGCGTTTATGGTTTCCCCGCTGTGCGCTGAAATAGTGTGTTTTATTGATTTTGATCCAGCGGGTTCCTGGCTAAACGCACCATTGATTTAAGAGGAGTGGATGGGCGTTGTGGTCTGCATGCCTCACATTCTTTCCTGAAATACAGTCCCGCTTCGGTCCTTGCTGGGCTGGTCTCGCTCCAGACAAATGGGACGATTTGGGTCGGCGGGTTATTGCAGACTGACCCTCCCGTATGGTCCTCATCAGGCCTCATCCCTCTGCTTTTACAGCTACTCTGCTGCTCTTTGCTGGATTAGGTTTGCCTTACAGGTATCCACCAGCTCTCAGCTCCTAATAACCCAGTGTGACTGCAGCCGTCCCCTTTTACTTTCCCCAGCTGGATTGCCAGGGTAATATAATGCATTCAAGTGAATTGCATTGGCCTCAGTTTGGCAATGTTGGCATGCATTGTGCCCAGTGGGCCCATTGTAAATAAAATGTTATTACACGCCTGGATATTTCATGCCCTGTGTGCATTTAGGGCTCACTGGTGCCATACTTCCACGAGATTATACGCAGATGTTAATCAGAGATTAACACACACTCAACACAGGACTCAATCAGCCTCACAATTGCCATGCTTCCTGACACACTGATTAAGAGAAGAGCCTACCATGCAAAACTCTCCTGCAGCTTTTAACTCAAGGATCTGAGGTGCTGATAATCATTTTCTTAATTAGTGGATAGGCGTATGATGCAGTGAGGTATGTGTTGTACTGATGCCGATGTGATGTTCCGGAAACATTTTATGTGTTTCATTTTCTCCCCTTCTGGTATTTTCCCACTTGTTTAATTAGAGAGGTGTATGGAAGCGAGGCAGATGAGCTGCACTCAGTGTTCTCACTGCCAAAGTCAAAGAAAGAGATCATCAGATTAAAAACCTGAACCGCTCCAGCCTGGTCGTCCTCGTCTACGATTTCTGCACTTGATCGTCGGATTTTCCAGTGAGAGACAAATGTCGATTTGTGTGTTTAGTAGAAACGCGGCCGATATCGACTTTTTGAAGCCAATATACTGATATCAGGGAGTAAAAAGTTTCAAGCTGGGCTATAAATTAATATCAATAATCATCGCAATATACTTTTCATTGATAGCGTTATATAACAAAAGTTAAATATATATTGATATAATGCTTATGGATTCTGTAAGTAAAAAAGTAGGTTTTTTGGGGGTTAATCCTATATTAATCATAATCCTATATTATATATATGACAAGGAAATTACAAATAAATGTAACTGAACCCATAACCGTAAACTTTATCATAACTATCTTTAAATAAAAAAACAAAACATAACTACAACCAAATATTTTGAACTTTGGGATAAAGGGAACATATTTGTTTATATGAAATATAATATTTATATGTGTAAAGCATCCTTGGGTGTCTTGAAAGGCGCTATATAAATTCAAATTCTTATTATTATTGTTATTGTTATAATTATTATGTCTGGGAAAGGTTTTCCAACATGGACTGATTTTAAAGAATAAACCGTGCAGAATAAACAATGCATACCTGTTTACATATAACATAAAAATATGCTTATTTTTTTCATCATTAAATCCAGATAACTGATAAATACATGTCTGTTAAAGGTTCATATCGGCTCATTTTAATCCTCCAACTAATAAATCGTTCGGGCTCTGTAGTGCGTAATTATGTCGAGCTTGTGACAGGACGTCCAGGTGTGGGCCTTGAAGCCCTCCAGACCTCTGCTGGTCTTGGAGGAGTTTCACGATGACTAATTTAATCTCGCTGAGCCTCACCAACTGACAAAAAGACAAGCGAACCCAAACTGCCTTGTTGTCTTCGGGACAATATACTTTAATTTTAAAGATGCTTCTGTTTGGATCATACTTTAGGGATATGCATTTATGTCACTGGGAGACATAGAATGTTTAATGTTTAATCTAACTTAATTATGTTGGTTTGTAACCCAACATATATTTGGGGATTCCATGGTAGCTGTGATGAATTTAGGAGATAGTGCTAACAGCCTGTGCCTGCTAGATTGAGCCCTGTGATCCAGAGGGGAAGAAACACAGCCCATGGCTAAACAAATCCTCCTTTGTTTTGGGGTGTGCTGAGTGATCTCCATTGAGAGGAGGGGATGGGTAAACACTGCTAGCTCTATAGAGCTACACATTGTAAACACACAGCGCTCATTAACTATAATGAGATGTTATGAGGAACCCTTGAGCTTATTGTGTGGCTTCTACAGAAGAACCTGCCTGCTATTGTTGTTGTTGTTGTTTATGCAAAGCAAATCATGGCTTTAGGTAGAAAAACACACTGCATTCCTCTCACAGTTTTCACCCACTAATCATCAACGCCAAGGGAGATGGTTTAGAAACACCTTGGCCTGCGATTGTTTTTCCACACTTACCTTTCATGCCTCATGTTTGCCCCAGCCTTTACAGCTGCATTCGTCTCTTCCTGCACTTCTCTGCGTTTAAACTGTGTTGCCCTGTGTTGCCATGGCCCTATAACATGGAGAACTCACCTTAACTTGTTGTGGTCTTAATAGAGCATCCCCCCTTCTCTCTGTAAAGCTCAAGTTTTTAATGAGGACGACACTAGACTCCTGCTGGGTTACTGTGACCTTTCTCTGGGTGTCACCCACTGTGACATTCCAGCCAGACCCATGCCCTTACCCACTCCCTTTAAAAACACTGCAGACCTACTTTACTATGTGGATGTGCACTCACGGTGCGGCCGCTCCGCCTACCCAGCATGCTCTCCTTCTCATGTCATTTCAGGCAGTGCCGAGGCTACCGCCATGCAGCTCTGCTCCGCGTCTTGAGCCTAATTACAAAAGTGCCATTGGATGCTGGTGAAGTAACAGTGAGGGTAGGAGTCTAACATGCATGGCTAGCATAGTTTCTTTGACAACAATGAGTGGCTTCACCTTGGCTGTTAATTGCCCACCCCCCCCCGCTCGGGTCCCTGGCTCCCAGTTGCCGGATCCTCTCCTGCTTTTTTCTTCCTTTTTTGTCTCCCCGCTGACTGGAAGCGATCTGAATCGGCTGACAGTTGGCGGAGATTTCTCAGCCACATGCAGCCTGACACCCCTAATTAGATGCTCCTATATGGCGGTTTACATTAGACAAACATTTGTGCAGGCCATGAGAGATGCCAGCTTTTGTTTGGAGAGCTCCTTACACCCGCACGCACATACACACACACACACACACACAAATTATCACTTGAAAAACAGGCGAGTTTGCTCATTTGTGCTTGTTTCCAGACTTTGTGTGTGTTGTATGTCTGTCTGAACCATAGATGGATTTGGATAACTGTGCAGATAATGAATTTTAAATCCTGTCCCAGAGATGGCACATTGGTAAGAAACCCTTAAAGTTAATTTGCATTCTAAAAATCATTAACATATTCCAAGTTATTGGCATAAGGGCTGGTGAGAGGCTTCACTGGCTGGTTTTGTTCCATGCCTGCAGCTTGCCAGAAGCAGCGGATGGATTCGTACTTTCTGCCCTTTCTCTCTCGCAGCTGAGATGCTCACTTGATAAGCGCCCTGCGACGATATGCTTAACACCAGCTCAGACATATTTCCATCAGGCCTGCCTTTTAATTTCCAGAATAAAAGCCACCCCTTCACACCCCTCCTGCTTATCAGCGCCGGTATCGCTGGCCCTTTCAAAGCCAACAAACCAGGTTCCAAATGGCCTGTTCAGTCTGTGACAAGATGTAGCTCATTTCCCTCACAGACCCAAAGCAAGGTCACCAATCTTTTAGATTCATTCTGTGGGAGGAAGAAAGAGAGAAGGGGAAGGGGAGGGAGCCACAGAACAAGGCCTTGTCCTCTGCCTGGAGGTCATTCCAAAAGCCAGTCATCATATTCAGCTGGATAAGGGAATTGGAGAGATAAGTGTCTTTGTGTGTGTCAGTGTGTGTGCGCCCATAGGTGCACACTTGTATGGCTGTATACTATATAATGTATAGTATGTTTATATATATATATATATATATATATCTTTATGTTTGTTTTTGTTGGTGTATGTAGTTAAGTCCACAAAGATGTGCACGTTTATAGGTGTTGCAGTGTGTCTGTGTGATGGAGAGGCTCTACATCATTACCATAACCCCACCGTTGGCTATTCTGGGGTATTTTCTATAATAAGAGGGCCTTTGTACTTTTGCCTGTCCTCTGGTGTGGCTGCTGGGCTTGTCAGCCTGATAGTTTAATCAGCCAACCTGTCATAACCAGTGCTGGAGAGGGACTTTGCCCTGTAAATGCAGATTTATATCTAAGTTACATCATTGAATTACATTTTCTGTCTAAATAGCAGAGAAGCTGGTTGAGGGATGTAATAAAGCTAATCTACATACAGCCCTGGGTGGATAATCACATCTAATAAGTGGGACTCACGCCCCTATTAGCAGGGAAACGATGGGGGGAGGACGGAGGACAATTCAAGGAGTCAGCTGTGCTTGCTAATTATCTCTTTGCAGTCCTGATGCCTGTGTGTGTTTGTGTGAGTGCTGTTGTGACATGTGAGTGTGTGGAGTTGGATTCCAGTGCTCATGCAGGACGCTTTGTGCATTTGTCAGGGTGTTTTGGATCAGTGACTGTGTGTTTATTGCAAGTTATACACTTGTGGGTTTCAATAGTCTTACAAATCATAACACGTATGATATAAATAACTGGTAAAGGTTTTATTCCTTTAGCTAAGAATGGTATTTTTGCATGCAGAGGCCTGGTTGGGATCCCACACCTTGATAGCAGTAGTGCACTTGAACTACACTGTTGGCAGCATGCTCCCCTCTGCTCTGCAAAACCACATTTTTTTGTGTGAAGCCATTCTCACAATTTCAGCTTCCTTTGCTTTTCTCTGACAGGAAGGCAGAGGAAGAGAGGGGAAGACTTTCAGTTTAGTTTGAGGCTTCAGGCTTTGTGTCCAAACCCTCCGTGGTTTGGCAAAATTATAAGCGTACATGTTTAATAACTAGTCTATCCAGGGCCAGCCAGAGGCTGCATCCCAAAAATAAGCCCTGACAAATTGAGAAAAATGCCATCTGCTTTGAATGATGGTCGTCTCCTTGTGTGGGTGGAGGCCCCGAGGTGACAACCTCAACACCTCTCCTCCTTAATCTGCCTGTTCCTCTGACCTCCTGGCTCTACCCTGTGCCATGGCCCTCTGGGCACCATTATCCAAAACCAGGGCCCAGTGTCAGACCGGACCCTGTAGCTATGTGTCCTCTCGCCTGACATCAAAGAAATGATTAGTGACAAATATGCAGGAATGGTTTGCTGTAGACATAACAAGTCACAGCAAATCATCACACTGTTTTGTTTAGATCCACATGAGGGAGTCAGGAAAAATCACGAGTTTCAGTGTGGAGGCTCCGCTCCGCTCCCCTAGATGGAGCTGCTGAGAGAACAGACTGAGATGTACATCTTCTGTTGCCCCCCCACCTCCTCTGCCTGTGCTCTGTCACATCAAACACATAAAGAAAATCAATATCCTGGATCTGACGTTTCCTTCTTCTCTTTACATGAGTCATACAATTGTTTCAGTATTAAAGTAAACAGAGACAAGAGTGATTTTCTCTTTGTCTAAATAAAGTCATTTAAACTTATAATAAAGGAATCACATGCAACCTTTACGTAATGCTTTATCTCCTTGACATTTTGATTCACATATGTGGTTCGCTTTGAAACTGAATAATTCAGAGATCCGCTCACATCATTTTACATTAATGAAAATATAATATGAAATTAATGAAGCATTAGCCATTTATGATTTTTCCACCTTACTTATTAATACCACATCACATGTAAAACTTGACTTTGTAATTGCCGGACAAGTATTTCAAACATGATCTTCAGCTCACGCAGAAATAGACCTCTTAATCACTGCTGCATTCCACTCCTCATCCATTATTGATCGCTGTGTTAAATGAAGATATTTTCACCTCCACTAAAAAAAAAACATTCCCTCACATTCTGCCTCTGTCATGTTGGGAGGGAGAAAGAGAGCAGGGGGCGAAAACACCAGGTTATGACACTTAACACAGCCCTGTGCACAGCCTTAGTTTGAGATGACATGTTTGGGTGAAATTCACAAAGACATTATCATCAGCTCTCCCAAACACTGCAATCTCGGGGGCTCATGTGTACCGCTGTGTGCCACTGGCCGCTGTTAGCCAAGCGGTTAAATGAGCGTTGTTTTACCCTGATTGAACTGTCTGCGTAGCACGGAGCGGTAAGGCCGCACAGCCAGCCTATTTAGAGGGGAGGCTCAGCCTGCCTCCCCGTCGCCGCACGCCAAAGCATTACCTCCCTAACTGGAGACTCCTGTTTCACCAGAGAGCTATCACATTTCATAACATGGAAAAATAACACTTTAGCAGGGGGGTCAGGTGGGGAAATGGCACCTCTAAATGAGGGTTAAGGCCATATCATTGTCTTCTCCGGCAGAGCCCACCCCCGCCTCCAATAATTCTGCTGACCTTCGGTGCCATGCGTCTGGTTCGACATGGAAGGGTGAGCTGCCGGGGAGACGATCCTTTTCACGCAGCCCGTTCCCCTCAAAATGGCTTTTTCTTCTCCCAGACAATCATCTGATACGGAGGCTGAATGAAATCACAGATTACATAAGAAAGGTCCTCTCTCTGCCGCCGATAAGGGCTGCACCTGAAGTGACTGCACTCCCAGCTCCCCTCTCATCTTCCTCTCCCTCATCTTCCTTCCTCTCTACGCTTATCTGCGCTTTTTTCCTCTCCTCTTTTCCCCCCTCCTCTTTCTCTCTCTTCTCTTTAAAACCTGAGCTCTTGATTTCAAAATATGTCGATTGCGTTCGGCAGGATATGTAAATGTCTGTAAGCTTTTTAATTATGTAAGATTAACTGTATTTTGGTAAAGTACTAGAGCGAGACGGCAAATTCCACACAGTCAATTCTCAGGTATGCATTGCTCAATCTTTCTCACACCTTCTGACCTAATGTTTCCACTTTTATATCTTCTTTCTGTAATATATGGACATCATCAGAGGAAATATTTCCCCTCTGTGGCACACGCCGAATTGAACTAAGTATTAAATAAAGAATGATATCTATTATACATTTGAGGATGAAAAATAATACTTTATTTCCCTTGTGTACATGCACTATATATGAGTGGAGAGAGCAGTTCTATTGATCTCGGGTTTCATTAGGTGAAAATTCCTCCCCCGATGTACAACAGCAACTTTTTCAAGCCCATTGGAGTCTGGGTAAAACCTATAAGAGGGACACTCTGAAAATATATCCCCCCACCTGAGAAATTCTTCAAACAAGGCCTGAGGAATGTAAATGAAGAGTCTGCTGTGATGGAGGGATTGTAATAGATTCAGAGGCATCCACGGCAATGAGGGTGTAGCTAGACGGGGCTTAATCAAACACATGCTCTCACACACACACACACAGACACACACTTGCTCACACGCACAGACGTTTAATAGTGTGAAAAGTGGAGGGGGGGGGGTTGCAGATGGTAGGTGCCAGAACGAAGCTCATCTCAATCTGCTTTGACTCGGTGCGGCAGGCATAGAGCAGAGCACCACACTGTGGACTGGAGGGATATTGAGGCAAGCGGAGGAAATCAAAAACACACACAGGCATAATTTTCCTATACACAGATATATTCACATGGCAAGTACTGCTTTGGAGCCATTACTGACAGTATGTCCCAAAAACAAAACACATACACTTGACTTTTATCTTCATTTCTCTCTCTTTCCATCAACTTCTCTGTGTCATTGTCTGTCACCGAGGCGGAGATGGGGCTGCGGGGTTGAGACAATGTTTAAATCAGTAATCAGTAATTAAACTTGAACATGGACCTGATGTTTTTTTCTCCGTGTCCTGGGGATCTACTGAGTAAAATTAAATATTTTAGTGCTGGGGGGGTGAGAGGGTCTGTGTGTGTGTCATTAAATCCATCAGGAATGTAAATGGGCTTAGAGCTTTTTGCATAGATTATCCAAATGCAGTTTTGTCTCTATTTTTTTATATTGTCTTGCTTTAAATTAATATTAATAATCATCTTTTAAAAAATGAAAATATTACAATAGATTAGCATAGATTAAAACAAGTCAACGTTTTAGGTATGTGACTGAGGGCTGTGGGATTGCAGACTAGTGAGTGGGAAGTATGGATAAGGAAAATATTTTGGATACAATTGCGAGCAAAAGAGCATTTTAACAATGTTGTTTTGGGGGCTGGGAGCACGAGTTGTCGCAGTTTTCCTTGTTGTGATTAATCGGATATATTTACATCACAATCTTGAAAGACTTATTCATGCACCGAGTTTCTGGTATCAAGTGTTTGCGAGATAAGAGGAGGAAGCCAGGTCTTGTCAATGGCTGTACTTATCTTGGGGAGAAGTGAGAGGCAGATTGCATTTCAATCCACATGTATTATCTTAGACGCTTTGAGGTATTTTGTATAAGAGCAACTTAGCTACTTAAGAATGCTTTCAATGTTCATCTGGGGATGCACTTCAGAAAGTTTTTCCGAAAACAAACATCTGCATGGATTAAAAAATTAAAAGATTTCTTGGGAGAAGTGACCTGAATATATAATCTACAAACAATACTTGCCGACAATTTCATTTATTTACTCACAACACAAGGATCTGATTGGCTCCTATAAATACAAATTGTAAAGTAAACTATCTTACGCAGCGATGGCAGCTGCTCGAAACGAACCCCGTCCCACATAGCTTAAAGGTTCACTTTTCCTCCTTGTGTAAAGGAAATGTCTAAATCATGCGTTGTTATCTTAAGCAGCTCTTCCTGATTACAGAATGAGTTTGTGAAACTCTTTCCAACTTATTTAGTCTGATTTGTTTATCTCTGAGTAAAGGGGGTAATTTTCCGATAAGTATTCCCCTGTTGAAATCCTCTTTAATTCATTGGTTAAAAAGCACAAAGGAATGCCGAGTGCTCTAATGCCGGGACAAACCCAGGCGACGGCAGAGTGCACATCCAAGACAATCCCAGTGCTACCTGTGCCATGAAGATTAGACCATTGTGTGGGGGGAATGTTATCGTTTGCGTGCCAAGCGCCGACTGTGCACTGTAAAAGTCGCCAGTAAGGTGCTTAAGATATGCAGTTTTGTCCCAGGATTTATTGATACTGTTACAGGAAAAAAAGGTGACCTGGTATCTTAGATATAGTCGTCGGTTGAGCCCCTTTGCGGTTTTTATGCTGGTATATATATATTTTTACTCCTCCTCAGCAATGTTTGGAGACAGTATCATATTCATCGAAGGCCTGACACTGTTCGCTGGTTAAATTTTATCTGTATTCTACAGAGATCAGGAGCCTCAGCTCAGTGCTTTGCAAGTTGAGTGCTGCTGCCAGAGGAAGTGCAGGGCTCAGGGAACCATGAACATCCCGCAGCCCCCCACTCCGCTATTCCCCCCTCCCATTTAGTCCCTGGAACTGTGAAACCCTGAGACTGCCACCACCAGCCCCAGCACTACTGCCTGGACTGAGTCATACCACTGTAAATCCATATGAACCAACAAAAAAAAATCAAGTTAAAAGACTTTGAACTTAGTATGTAAAAACACAACACACTAAAAGTAATGGCTTGGGAGACCATGAAAAAGCGTTATGATCATATAACAATAGTCGTATATCTCGGCAGACCCTATTAAAAAAAGACAAACAGCCATGTGAAACGGGCCCAGAGCCTCGGAGCCATCTGTAGACCATTGAGTGGACTCCGGACGCCGTGGCCCCCGAGGCTGCTGGGAAGGGTGAGAGCAATAAACAAATGAGGAGAATGGGAGTGGAGTGGCAGAACGTTGTGTATCAGAGCTGTGCTGTGTCGGCACTCTGATTTCGTTTGTGCTATTACATAATTAAATTTGGACTTGGATCATGCTTTTTAAGAGATTATGTGAGCATATGTTGCTTGAACATTTGCCAGCCTGTGAAATGGGCATCCTTTCATGAGCACTGTATTAGGTTTAGAGAGTTTATTGAAAATCAGAATTAGTTCGCTGCCAACAGTTAATGAATTGGTGTTATGATCTTAGTCCAAAAGGATGCTAGTGTGCTATAACTTAGACTTGACGTCAGAATAAAGGAGAAAGAAGTCTGCTCGTCAAAGATTGTAAATTGAGACTTTCCCTTTTCTCCAGTAAAGACATTTATATACTGCAGCTTTGAATATACTTTTCACTTATTGCAGTACTGTGTATTCTTTGTTTTATTTTACTGTAATTTTTACGAGACGGATTGCTGAAACAAATAATTCAGATGAAGCCATTTCACTCATAAATCATGGAACTTTATTGACACATATATGAAGTATTTCCAGATAAAATCCTTTAAGTTTCTGTGAGTTTTGATTCTTTTTTTATGAATTTATTTGAGTGGGTATTTTTATACAAAGTAAAAAAAAAAAAACTCTGCTGTCTTCTGTTGCCATCTTTTGTTTGTTCTCCCCTCGTGTCTCGAGCCCCATGCATCACTTCTGTCTTCCCCCTCGTCCACTGCTCTCCCTGTTGTGCATTCATCAGGATGGGAATGGACAAGCCAGTTGGCTCCACTTAAAGAGACACACATATCAGGGTGCTCTCCCCTTGCATCTGTCATTTTCCCTTCGATTGAAACATTGCCCCTGTCAGTTCACTGGCTGAATATATCACTCTCTCTCCCTCTCTTTATTCCCGCCTTGCTCCGCTGTCACCGCTACCATGCGGCTGTGCAGGTCCGTAAAGGTTTAAGCGGTTATTCCAGTCATTATTGGCTGTTAAATCTGGTGATGGTCGTAAAGGCCCTGCCTGTTCCCCCGTGCCTCAGAGGTCAGCTGATGGCCTGCTTTATGAGCTCGCAGCGCCGTGCATCACCGCTGGGCCACCGTTTCATTCTCGCCCCCTCCCCGTCCACGCTCCATCCCAGAGGTAGGATGGATGGATAGGCAGGCCACAGACCGCCATCTACTTGTCGCCGTGTAGTGACCTGCGCCGCCGGAAAAAGACCTCCAAAGTCCAGTATACTACTCCTCGGAGGCTGGGGGGCCTTCTGTGATTTGTGACTCCAGATTATATGAAGTGACTAGACTTGCATGGCCCACGAACCGAAAGCAACCATCATCATGGGGATGGCAAGAGCAGTTCAGCAAATTTATGGCACATTTCGAGAAATTGTCATTTTTTACAATCCCATAAGTGCGAGAGTGAGTTACTCGCACTCGTAAGTTGTGTCGTTTTCCCATGCCGTTTGTTGGAGTGGAATTCCCCAGATTGTCATTGAGTTTCTAAAAGTGAATGACATCAATTTTATTTGACTTGTTTAAAGGCCTTGCCTCATAATAAGCATTGTTATATGAGACTACTGCTCTAAACCGCCGCGCCACATCAGTTATGACTCAAGGAGAGGAGAGGACGACTTCTATCATTATCACTGGTTTTATTGAACGCTCATTCATCACATTGACACATTATTCTCTACAGAAACGATAAAGGTTTTCAAATAGACTCGAACGTGGACAGAGTCAGAGGGAAAACGAAACATCCATTTTATTTTTTATTCAAGGAATCCATTTACTCATTCGAACCTCTGTTCCTTTAAAAGAAAGTCACATTTAGCAGAAACTTCACCAATAAGGGACATTGTTCTCACTGTCGCTACTGTGTGTGCTAATAATTCATTGGTCTGCCAATTATAATTTCTCCGACAATGGGAGACAGGAAAGAGAAGAGTGAGAGGAAGTACGTTCCACTCGCCTCTTGCTCAAGGACTGCCGCTCTGGTGCCAAAGACACTTGGATGTTTCCCTCTTTTTTTATACGCTCTTCTTTCTTAAAGGGCTTTTTTTGGAGAGCTGCACACAGGCGTGCTGTCTTTACTGTGAAGTGCAGCCCCTTTATTACCAGGCCTCTGGTGACCTCACCCCGCTGAATGAAGTCATTGACTGAACTGTAGGAAGACAAACCAGCGTTCCGGGGAATTAATCAGGTCCGTCAGCGGCAGAGCTGCTGGGCGCTGGACGGCCATGCTGGCTCAGTTGGCGCTGCTGCCCCTGGGAGCGATGCAGGGTAGTTACCGAGTTGACAGCTAGCTGATAGCCTTGCGTCCTTCATATTACGAGCACATCAAAGGAGGGCCTCCTGGATAAAGCGTCAGGGTCGCGCGGTGGAGAATGAGGCCTCTCGCCACTGGCTGGATGAGTGCAGCATGACCTCATCCGCAGTATGCGCAGCCAGAGCTGGGATGATGGAAGGGGACCGAGGGGCCATCGGGAGGGGGTAGCAATTTGGGTGTTTAGCCACCTGAAACTCAGTTTTCTAAACATGTCTTTTCCCCATGGTGAATAAAATAATAATAATGATAATCACCCTCCTCCCTCCGCTCTCACTTTTTCCCCTTTCGCTGTCATTTGTGCCTGCTCCGTTGTGTCCCAGCCTGTCTGTCTATGTAATTTGCCTTGTGTGAAGGCATGCTGCTCTGTCCAAAAATAAAGAGAAGACCCCCTTTAGACATCACCAATTAGAGAGACAATTAGTCTGAGCCAAGCCACTCCAGGGCTGTGGAGCGCGCACAAGGCTGTCCTGCCTGACTCGTCTGAGTGTGTGTGTTGGTGTAGCTGTGTCTGTTACAATGCCTTTGGAAATATCCTAATACTCCTTGTAGCATGTTTATTATTTTAGCTCATTTTGTGCGAGGTTTGGACGTCTACAGACTCTGAGCATGACACTGGGGTTTGCTGTGTTTAAGTGTTGGAGAGTCGGGAGCAGAAGTAATGTGTTGTTTCAGGCCACTTTATGAGGAGCACAACAGTGAAAAGCTAGTGAGCCCCTTGTCACAGATGAAGAGCCATTAGCTCGCCAGCCAGCGCTTTGTTATGCTAACAGATCAGCGGTCTATGCAGAAAATGACCCCTTTTTACCCTTTTTGAACAAAATAGACTTTATTTTATCATTTTATTGCCGTCTTTCTTGTCTGCGAGAGGCAGTCATTTGGCGATGTTTGATGGTGCAAGCGTGTTTGTGTGTGCCTGAAGAGAGGCGGGGGTGTTTCGCGTCTGAATTCCTGAGCTGTGTGAAAAGGATCGCTTTCTTTGGGGCTGAATTTAATGAGATGATCAATGACCCTCAAGATTCACATTCACAACAGGGAGAGGAAAAGAATGAGGGAGCTGAAGACTCAATAGGTTTACTGCGATTGTATGTCAGCTGTGGTCCCCCTTTGAAAATGTGAATTGTTTTTGAAACATGAAATCCTTCTTTTTGATTGCCGAGGGTTGAGTTTCCTTTGATGTAGCTCAGGCAGACAGAAGCAGGTCTGCGATTCTTTTTCAAGTTAGTTTCTGTATTAGCTGAGACACTGGTCAACGGTAAGTATGGGAGCCTGATTCGACGACAGCACTTCTTATGCATGTTGCACAGGGTACAAGGGTCACGATAAGAGGGTCACTCCCCAAACAGCAAATGGACTCTGATGTCTTAGCATAGTACAATGCAGTCGGACAATTTGTTCTGACTGATTTCAGCTAATTGTGCTCACCTTCCGCTCTCCTTCCCTTTGAACTGTAAAGGTAAGAAGGGAATCGGGGAGGTAGGCTGGAAACAGTACTGACAGATAGTACGGTGTTCTCACTTTGAATTATGGAGCACACAGTGTGATGTCAGAATGTATCGCTTTTGAGATCATACAAACCTAATATTTACGAACAGTGCTGGTGCAGTTGTTCTGTCCTGCATATAAATTAGCCTGCATTCTATATTAATTATGTTAAGTGATGTTATGTTACGCATTTATATTGATATCAGCACATGAAAGTCAAAAGGAAGAACTGTGCTTGGCCCATTTGAAGAAAACAACATTTTGTCTGTTTGCATAAATCTGGTTGCTTGCCTCTTTGTATATTTACACACACACACACACACACATAGATTTACGTATATAATATGCAGTATGTGTGTATGTCTGCTACTTTACTTATTTGAAGAAAACAACAATATTTTGACCGCATGGTTGCTTGCCACATATACTTACATATATGCATATAACATTTTGTAAATATATATATATAAGTATTCTCACACACATGCACATGTATATGTATATACAGTATGTGCATGTGGGTCATGTGTGATGACAGAGGAAGGACGCTGTCCTCTGGTATGTTTTGCTGTGCCCTCTTTCTTAATTTGCCTATTGTGAGTGTGAAGGGGAGCCAGGGAGATGACATCATGCAGCAGGCAGTGTTTGAAGTGCCAGTCCTGAAGGAACCACTTATAGCAATTAGGATATCCTTGAACAAGCGTTTGCGAAACATTGGCTGGTTTTTGGCATTTGCCTCCCGTTCCTGCCTACTAACTAGCGAGGTTTGATCTCCCATAATTATCTACCCATCGGCTCCTCACTCCTGACAGCTCCCTCCCTGGAGAGGGCTGAATGCCGGGGCTACTCACTGATTGCATCAAAGTGTCAGAAATTGCAACATCAAAAATAATAACTGATATTCCGGCGGCAGGCTGCTCTTTGAATATTTCCTTTAAAATGCTCTCTAATTTGTGTCTTGCATAGTGCCAATGTGTGTGTGACTGTGAGGGCTTAAAGCAAATAAAAGCTGTGGAAGTGCATTCATTATTGAACCCCTATTTACATATGGCAGACTATTCTGTCTGAACTGGCATGAAATAGATATGCGTTTATTCTAGTGCTGCTTTAACGCCATGCCGCACTTCTTTCAGGACTCAGCATCTGTCCCTTTTACTTCCTTTCTCCTGACTTTGAAATATGAAATATTTCCGCAGTGCGTTACAGTAGATGTTTGCCATCATCACCTTAAATGTCTCATCAGCAGAAAAGGTCAAAGTGACCATTGCACAAATAAAACACAACAGATTTGATCCAGACAACAGGCACAGTGTGTGAGAATGAATTGTTGGAAAGCATTAGTGGAGCTAGAATAAAGGTAGCTCCTGAAAATTACACTTTGATTATTGTAAAATCAAAGTGTTGAAGTGTAAACATTTTGTGATTAATATACATTTTATTGGTTAAATATAGCAGAGTGAAGAAAGTAAGACATATTGACTGACAAACTGACATAAGATGAAAACTACATCGGAAGTTTTTAACATTTGCAGCTGAGTCACAGCCACCGCTTGTACAAGAAAAATCTTCAGCTGAACTGCTACTGGTAGCACGACCATCCTCAGATAATGCTCACAGAAATATGTGCCGGCAAACACATAAATATTCCGTCAGCCGGTGTGTCCAGAGGGTCTACTTGCAGCAATGTTAGCGGGCTCTTTGAGGGTGACATCCATATTTCAACACCTATCTTGACTTCCTCGACCTTGCCAAGTTACGCATTAATAACACATTTATAATACATAATCTCTTTCTTGTTCTTACCGTGTACATTTTTCTGTTCTGCGCTGATGGCATTCGTTTTTTAATTGTGGACATCAGAGGAATGATTTGCAATGTCTTGCACGCTTTAGTGTTTCACTAAAGACCATTTGCATCACCTGCCCAGTGTGTATGGATAGGGCTTAGCCTTGCTGGAGGTGAGTATTACTTCAGTGAATTGAAGGGGACAATTGTATGTTAAAGCAATGAATTGAGATAGACAGTCAGCCAAGGTTTTTGCAAGGATGAAATTAAAATCAGCGCAGCGGCGAATGGAGCTGCTTTACCAGAATAAATTAATGCCAGAAGAGAGGGGAGAGGCAGGTTTGCTTTGCAATGACAAATGTTGATTTCCCCCGAGGTATTTAAAGTGATTTGACCCAGTCATTCTTTTAAATCACAGACAGGAGATGATAAATGTGCTACTAATGAGGCCCCTGCATTTTATCTCTCACTCTCCCTCCTGCAGGATCGCCCAGGATTCTAGAGGCGCCTGCTATGCCTTCTCATTCATCTAAAAGCACCCTTAGCTTGACTAAATCCCAACAATGCAGAGTACAGAAAAAAAACATCCATGTGTATCCCTTACATGCTGCGAAAGATTGTCAGAAAATTAAAATCAAACACGCAACCACATTGTTCTGCAAATGCACCCCTTTTTAAAAGCCCCACTAATCTGAAAAAGACTCACTGAAATTCAACCCTGTCAGCGTTTGTAGACATTATGATAATCTTCCTAGCAAGAGCCCCTTCTTTTGCTGTCTCTTACCTCCATCTTAAAGGTAAGCACTTCGCCTATATACACATGACAAAAACCAGAGCTGCAGGAGCTGTTAACAGCACAGCTCTCATTATCTGCAGCACTGAGTATGTTGTGGAGGCAGACCAAGGCTCTTTTCAGGTGCAGATGTAGAGCATCATTGATAGGGTGTGCTGCTTTCCTCCTTTACAGCCAGCCTCTGATCAATCAGTGCTGACAGGGCAGGGGCTTTGTGTGCCTCATAGCGGGACAAATGTCTGCCAGGGAGCGGGGCTCACCTGAAAAGAGGAAGCAGCACACGCCACCCGGCCCCACGCCTGCAGATTAGCGCCAGCCCGCTTTGATGGATTAGCATGTAGAAAAATTGCTTGATTATTGATATGAAAATGTTTTGGGGGTGGAAGGGGAAAGGGAAAGGGCCCTGGACTGGTGGGTTTCTGCAGGATGTGTGTGTGCGGCAGGAGCGATTATCTACCTCACTTTCCTTTCTCTCACCTGCCCCCCTTCATCCCCACTCTCCGAGAGAAAGAGTGGTACAAAGGAAAGACGAGGACATGGGGAGGAGACAGAGTGAGCCTGGGCTCTCTCCAGGAGAGACACATTCAGACGCCCTTCATGAAATATTGTTCATCATCATATTAACAGGGCTGAACGTTGGGAGATAAGGCCTGTCGAAAAAAGTAAGCAGAATGTCCCTGTGAGATATTTCAATCCTTACCCCCCCCCCCTACATTCCTTATTCATTCATTCAGCGTGAATATGAAATGTAGCAGGACCTTTTGTGAGCCAGCCCAAGAAAATGATGACATAATCACCTCCCCTTTAATTGCTTGATTTGTCAATCCCTCACAATCCTGTGCTGCTGCGTCGCACATCTCCTGTCTCCAGCATCTTTTCACTGTCAAATATTACCCTTGGTGACAGAGCGAGGCCTGACATTTGCATAGTTCTGAATTATGTTGGTGTTACAGCACGCATTTAATACAACACTAGCAAAAAATGTGCAAAATTATAGCCCTTAAAATGCAGATATAAAAGGGCTCAGTGAGCAGCCTTGTGCTTTATGACTTGAACCTAATCAGCCCCAGTGGATGGCAATAGAATAACATGGAGAAAGCATTAAAAAAAATGCTGCATTTGTCTTGTTTTTTATAGGAAAGACATCATGAGCAGCTACTAGATTTTTAACTCTGCAGAGAAACTGTTTGTGAACGAAGATGCCCTTTCAGAGCTCTGATGTTTATTGCTGGGCCTTGTTGAATCACGAGGTGCAAAGCCCATCAATGTGATTGATGTAATTATGGTGTACCATATCAGTAAAGAATACAAGATGGCAAGTCAAACCAACACCAGTCACATAAGTTATCTATTCAAAGCCAACAGATGCAATTCAAATAAAGCCAAGCATTCTGACGTTTATATTTCATTACCTTTGCTCTCGGACATCAGGCTTGCATCATTGGGAGAAAATGGCAGCTATTCCCTGAATTTATCCCTCACTCCTATAAGATTTTTCTGAATTAAAACATTGACAAAATACCTTTGTACTTCGAGGTAGATTATTATGTTGAGTCAGATGATGAACATATACGAGCTGAGATATGTTGGGGCGATGCAGGCGACAGTTGTCCCAAAACTATACGGAACTCCCCATCTCTGGTAGCCGGAGGATGAGGATGAGGGATTTGTGAGCAGCATAGATTAGCTTCGTGGTTACTGCCGCGCTGATGACAGGAAGTCGGGCCCTGTCTGTTAAATGTCATCCGTGACCGACGGTGAACGGGATGCCACTCTCTCTCACGGCCAAGGCCCATTACTGCAGATGGAGGCCTCTCGGAGGAGCGTTCCCTGACTAATGGAAACAGTGTGTGCACAGTCTGAACTCCAGAACTCCGGTGACAAACGCAAGTAACGCAAAAAGCGTGTGTTTTACAACCCCCCGTGTAAAGGTCCAGTCGTAAACTAAGAATTTACACCCTTCATTAGAGGTAATACAATGCACATAACTCTAACGTATAACAATTGGGATAGCTATAAAGTAACCATTTTATACCTTCTCAAATCTGTGACTTGTAGGTGACCCTGGTAGAGGCAATGTTAGGGCAGGCAGATTTACAATGGCTGCATATTCCCTCTGATAGCCCTCTGCGTTTTTAGGGAATTAAAGGTGCCAAAATACAAAATGACTTAAATAATAATTTTATGTACCCCATCAGAAATATTAGTCTCCAAAGCATAATTTACAACTTGTAACTTGAGTTTTTTGTTCAAGGAGATTTCAATTTGATTCATGTCTAACTTTGGTTTTATAGCCAGTCGGGGAAGGATAGAAACCCACCTCTGTTTTCGTGGTTGTTTCTTACTCTAAAGCCTCACCCTGTCAGTCCATTAATATGACATACGAGGTGTAAAAATAGACCAGGTAAAGGTATTCAGAATTAACAGACTGTTCACAGAACTCTACAGTATCATTCTCCCTAGCGACTTGGCGGTGGGTGTGTGAGGCCTTTTGTTTCACTGTGACCACGTCTTTTAGAAATAAGCCACAATTCATCAAAGTGGACATTTTTTCTACACGCCCTCAGTGGAAAAAAATTGCAGCTCTACTATTTCAGTACCTGTACTGAGCACATACCAGGGGGAATATTTTAAATCAAATTGTTAGTCCTGGTGGTTTAATAGTTAAACCTGTGCTACACAGTGTGTGTGTGTTTGTTTAGGCCCCAGTACTGTAGCTGTGAATTAAAGAGTGGAAACACTCAGGCTCCAGTCCATTCTTCTTCTTTGCAGCATGACACAGTCAGTCACCTGACTGCCATCAGTGTCAAAGGGTGGCACACACTCAGCAGGGGATCCTGAGTGGAGCCCATTGATGAGATGAAACAGGTTGACTTCTCCCTCGGTCTGAAGTGGAATGAAAAACAAATGTCATGGAGGGTGACAGAGAGCGTCTGTGTCTTATCAGCCTGGCCAATGTGAGTGATGGCTCTTATCTGGCCCCCTGCTCCGCGGCTGTTTATTATCCTAAGGTGGCAAGCGATGCTGGGAAGAGAAGAGGACTGGGAGCCCCTTCGTGATCCATCACTCCAGAGGTCTCCTTCCCCTCTTATCTGACCGCTACATGGATAACTGCAGCTCTTGTTTACAGACGCCAGCCCATTTGAATGAGTAGCAGGCGCAGGAAACGATTCCTTTGCTCTCTTTATCACTCCAGGTGAGTCATAGGGAGATGGAGTGTGCCACATTATTTTCTTTGCACATCCAGACATGCACATACACACATGAAAAAAGCAGGCCAGCATGTACAAAAACACACATGTACACTAGTGTGCACTCACACACATGCATACTATTCTTCTCCTGTGTGAAATAACTGGAGGTTGAAGGGAAAAGGAGGCGAGAGACGATGAATGAACGGCGCTGCTGCACACAAGAGGGTAAGGTTGTGTGTGGCCCACTTTATCTCTTTTCATGAATTACATTCATTTCTGTTATCATGTTTTTTTTCTTGGTTATCTGAGCCAGCATGTGTTGTCAGTGTATACAAGAGTGAGAGTTGATATGAGTAGAAAGAACTGATCTCTGCCTGTGGTGGTCAGTGGGTACTCTACTGAGGTTTATAGTATTACAGAGCGTCACATCCTGAATAGGAAGTGTTGTTTTTATACTTACTCGTGTTTTTGAAAGGAAAACCTCTATAAAGATGGCTATTTTTTTTTCACTTGTTCCATTTCCTTTCGCCATCTCTGTTGGGATATTCCTGGTGCTCCCTGGCAGCGCTGAATGTGTGGGTTTCCATTTCAAACAGGGCTCTCATGTCCTTCACATCTCCAGGGGTCTACTCCTAAAATACATACCTTCTGTCAAAGCTCTGGGCTGGAGGGTGAGTGGAGTGGGGCGATGGTAGGAAGGGAGGGAAAGAAGTGAGGGAGAAGTGTTCAAGGCCACAGGTCGCTCATTCCCTTTTGGGTTCAGTGGCAGGCAAGTTTTCTCCTCAGATCCAAGTCACCTTTCACTATGCCGAAATAACGTTTGTTTGAATGTACAGTGTCACAGCCCCCAGTCCCCCAACCCCAGGCTAACACTGACATGGCCCAGCTTGGACTTTCTGATTTTAGCTTTCCAGAACCTAAAAAGCAGAACATTTCACAGGATGCTAATTGCAAAAAGTACACACGGCCTTCATGCAGTGGGAGTGGGAATTGCCAAAGTAACAGAGGTGTATCGCCAAAGGGCACATCGCATCAGCATCGCTACTTCCGGGCGAGGAGTTTTAAGCTAAAAACGTGTAAATGACACTTGGATGACACCACAGGAGCAGTATGGAGGCATTCTTTTTTTTTTCTGTTGTGTTTTTACGTTTGAAAAATTGTTACTTCAATTGTATTGGATTTGGCTGCAACGCTTTTCACCCTTGAAACTCCTAAAGTAGTTTCTGGACTCAAACACTTCACCCACTCCTCCATTGACATAGTGGTGAGTAGATAATGAGTGAATTTTTTTTTCCCCGCTGAACTATCCCTTTAAGACTGGACTGGAAACAAAGAGAAGGTAATAACACAGATGACAGTGTAGTGGTTAGAATAATGTCTTCATTATATCATTCAGCTACATACCCCTTCTCACTGGACAGGTTGTCACCATGTATCCTTTCTCTGTACTATAGCAACACTCCACCATAGTGCTCCTGAATACAAGCCTCATAATCCTCTGTCTTACTGCCACATGCTTTGAAAAGTGCAGATATGACGTCTCAACGTTTGTGGGATGTAACCTCGTCTTTAGAAGTGATCCCTCACTAGAAGCCCTGGATTAGTTTTCCCACATCCGAAACGTTAAATCCTCTACTCTGTCCACTTTTAGACATCAATAGAAGAAGACATTTTAACCTTTAGCCCTTAACGATCAGGATTTGGAACATAAATTGTACAATCAGACGTCAGGAAATTGAGGACAGTTTCAAAATAATACATTAGTTACCATTTTGACTGGTTCATTATTTTTGATTCATTAAATAGCATGAATCCATGGCTCTGTGTAGCTAAAAGCAGCTGTATATATTCAGATCCTGCAGCTAACATGGCTGTGGGGTTTGTGTTTGAGGTTACGGAAACACGACTCAGAGCTCATTCTTCCCACTCCAAGACGAAGAAAAAGCCAAATGCCTTGGCCTGATGCTTACCAGAGCGTGGTCTGTTGTTTCTCCCATGTCTGAAGCCTACACACACACACACACACATACACACACACACCGTAAAGAGACATACTGCATAATGCTTACATGTCCAATCTGACAGTGGCCAACTCTCTAAATCATTCTTTATTACAATACCACAAGAAACATGAAGGAATAATATCTTTCCATTTTGTTCCTATCATAGAGAAGTAATGCAAAAACCTAATGCCACCAAAAAGTAATTTATTGTAATTTGTCTTTGATTAATTTCTAACGTAGAAGCAGCATTTATAAACAGGCCTGATCCACCTCAACTTAATAGTATTCAATTAATCAGAGACTGGGCACAGTCTCTGCCATAGTAATGGCAATTTAATAACGTGACGCATATAGCAGAGCAGATTACCAAGTATTTATAAATGTTGTTGGCTGGCCTGTAATACACAGTGACAGGGAAACATGTGCTAGGCCCAGTAGTGTCTGCTCCTATGTAATGCAACAAATGTACCATCCCCACAGCAAAGAGGCTATGAATAACTGTGATAATCACTGCACAATGGCTTCATTCATCAATGTATGAGGAGTGCAGCCATTACGCTGCCTTTCTTCTGTTAGTGAGGGTTTGTATTTGCTGCAGTGCTGGACAGGTGTGTCTGCAGAATGATGCTCCTCAGCTGTTTGTCTCTGTGGGACCTCTGCATTTTGGATCATCTCTGACACATAAAGAATGGAACACGTGTCTTTTATGACATACGTGGATTTAAAAAGGATTATGACAATAACAGTGGCAAAGTTTTGAGTTTTTCTTGCATCAGCGGCTCCATTTGTAACTTCACCTCAAATTATGACAAGAGACAAAGATGCATGTTTAACTTAACATTACAATCACAAAAAAAACTATTTAAGTCCCCACAGCGTACATTTGATCTAGGCTCTGTGCTAATTTATCATTGAACTACTGTATATTATCCCTAGGAGAAAAAAGCTTCACATGCCTCACGCTTTTCCTTTCGTATGTCTAAGATCAGAAAGTTCAGAGATAAAATCAGACTGTAGAGGTTTGTTACACTGACAGAGGTTTACAGAAGCCACTGTAACTGAGAAAAGAATTTGATCGTTTAAAATTCATGAATCTTTATTAATAGTAAAATTAATTAATCATTCAACATTTGAAGATGACAAAATGCCGCTGCATAAAATAACTTACAAAAGCAAACAGTGCTTATCAAAGGATACAAGTGATTCCAATGTAAATGTCTTTAAAGAGTCCAATTACTACAGCAAGTCACTGAACATCAATTCAGGTTCAAGGTTAATGACCACATATGCTGTCACATCTCCATTGTTTGATGTTAAAATTACACTTACACAAATGGCTTGTTCTCTGTCTTTTATAGAAGCTGTTGTTGTTCCAACCGATTCAGTGCAGATTTCTCACACACATTTCATGATATACTCTCCCTATATCTGCTGTCACTGAGATTTCAGTAGGATGGGCCGGGTGGATTTTAATTTTACCACATTGCTTTAATATGGCTGTGTAATGTGTGTAAATTGCTTCACGCAAAACTAACCCTTGTAAATTGAGTGAACCTTAGAAAATTCAGTGGAATCTACAATTAACCACACTTGTGTTACCCCCCCACCCCCCACACACACACACTCATTTGCATGATCCTCCTTTACATTCATATACAGATGTGTCCCTGAAAAAATTACACATGTGCTGCAGATGACTCACAATGTTGTTTTCGTAAATCGGGTCTCTCTAATAGTCGGTTGGTCGAGTGTTGCACAGCTGCAAATGTTCCGATTCTCTGATCTTTCGTATTCCCTCCTCTCCTGTAGACCTTAAAAGTTGTTTCGACTTTGCTATTCTTTCTGCCTGGTCAAACTTTATTAGATACGTTTTTCACATAAGCAAGCTGACAGTGTTTTGACAAGACAAGGTGACAGGGTACTTGAGTATGGATTATGGCTGTGACTGGGCACTCTTCAACTGTGATGAACCTGACTGTCCTGCTATGGAAACCATTCTGGTGTTACCTTGAAGTCTGTCTGTGAGTTGGCATTGATGTGACACACAGGATTGTTAAAGCTTGCTGGGACCATTTTTTAGAGCTAATACCACAAGGAATTCTAACAATAAAGTACTCTGTGAACTAGACTTTTTATTTGTGCAACTTCTTACATAAAGAAACTATGCCCCCATTTTGTATCATAGTTTGTCACACCATACCTGGGCACTGATGTTTTGACCGTTGCAGGCCCTTGCATTTTTATTTTTTTCCATGATCTGTTTCTCAGATTTATATAGCCTATATACATATGTGCATGCATTGGTAAATATAAATGGTTGCAGTTGGAGTGAAGGGTGTGTCCAGATTGTGTCAGAGTTTGTGCGGTCTTGTGACAAACAGCTTCCCGGCATTGTTGGCATTGGACAGTCATCACACAGGTTTTGATATGAAAGTAACATTTGGTGGCTGAAAACAATACTAACAGACCCTAAGAATAGCTTGGGTGTTGGAAATGGATGACTCCCATCCTGAGGGGAAAATTTCACTGCAATTACAGCTTTATTTAGAGGTGTGTGAAGTTGGTGGTCCTTAATCTGATACGGAGTTGTTTATATATAATTGTCCTCGTTTTCATCAGTTGCATTCTACTTGCGCGTTTGCACTGTGTGCAATGCTAACATTTAAATCAGTGTAAACAGCTGATTACACCGAAGATAGATGAGTTATGGGTATTTGATCTCTTTGTTGGTGGGGGGAGCTTTTCTGTCCTGTCCGAGTAAAAGTGTGAGATGGATAGGCTGACAAATGTAAAAAAAAAAGACAGCAGTGGAGCGGAGGCTGCTCAGTGGGGATGTGAGAGGAAGGAGGTAGTGGTGGAGCTGACCACCGTTGGGACCGGAGAAAGGTCATGGTGAAATGGAAACTGATTCTCCACCCTGGCTCCCTGGGTAATATCCAGTAACTCTGCCATTCTCCCCCCCCTGTACGACAGCGTAGCACTGCTTCCACAACTTGAACTGTGTTGAGCAAAGGAGAGAGCGGGTCACCAAATCTGTTGGGGTACATCCTTTATCTAAACAAAAGGTGGGGCTGTGTCAGGGTGGGGGTGCAGTCGCAGAGCAAAGTGATCATTTCTGACAGCCTTTACGCTACAATTCCTGACTACTAGAGGTTCTGACCCGAGCTGCGTGATAGGTATGCAGCGTTCTGCCGCCGATTGAACGATTTCCTGCTCACCTCTTCGAGATTTGTGCAGTGTTGGTTTCAGCAGAGCCTTCACATCGATTACGCTGAAGGAAACCAACCTTTGCAAAAAAATGTATAAGGATCAGAGCTATGGTCGGTAATGCTGTGTTATGTGTGTCAAAGTGTGTGAGATATTTTTTACTGGATTTCAACAGCTATGCACTGTGACATCAAACTTTTCCTCAACTATGTTTTTGCAGGTTGATTCTTTTGATTTCATCTTTTCATGTCACCAATCCTCTTTCATTTGTAGCTTATTATTATCCCATGACATAACTTTTACCAGACTTTAGTTTTCAAGTACAGCCAACGAAAACAATATTTGAGAATTTAAAACAGTAATGCATGCTTTGCTGTTGAAAATGGAAAACAGTTTAAACGATGATCCACGCCTCCATATTTAATCATTTATACTTTCTTTGAGCAGCAAATGCTGGATAATCAATCATCTGTTAAATTGCACAGCAATATAAAACCGTTTTTTTCTGTTGCTAAATATTCCGCTGATCATTTCATCATAATCTCTCCTCATTAAAAAATAAAACATCTATATGCTCAATGTTAGATGCATTAATTTTGTCCGAAATATTGCACGTCTTCTGAAAGTTTAAAGATTTGAACAATAAAGATGAAACGCAGCAGTACCAGTGGAAAGTGTGGGGGGCAGTGCAGCCAATTGTGTCAAAAGTGCCAACCAAAGGACATGAGGAAGAAATTTCAACAATGGCGGAACTTTTTGAGGACAGACATTGCAAGTTGGTAAGTTGGACCAGTGTTGTTTACAACGTGGTTGCTTTTGCCTCTTTCCTAAGAAGAACATTATCTCAACCTCCTCCAACATCAACATGTGTGTTGTCATCAGAAACTCTCATCTGCCCTCTAGTGTATGTATTGCTCAAGCATGGAAGTATGTGGGCAGTGATGTTTACTCTGTTGGTACATAAAGGCAGCATAAATGAGCCTTTAGGAACTTAACATCCTGTCTAGATTTAAACAGCGCAGGAGTGTTACTGCACCTCTGTGGCGTTGAGATCCCGCTACAACACTTGCTGACCTGGTGCTGACAACTCAAAACATTGCTCGCTGCAACCTGTGACGCAAAATTTTAAAGTCATCATCTACATTATGTCTGCTGCACATGTTCTGCGCTCAAGCCCCCAAAGACACCAGACTGCTAGATAACACTTAGCACAAACACTTTTCTTTTTCCCACCAATTGTTCTTGGTGGCCATGTGACGTTCTTACCCTTGAATAAGTGACACAACTTTGAAAAGCTTAAGGCAATGTCAGCTTTCTCCTTGCAGCTTTCTAACACCTCACATTTGGGAAGGCAAGTAACAAAAGACAGATTGTTGGGCCAGCAGCAAAGAATTCAGTGAACTGTACCAGAGGCGAGATTACTTTGTGAGACATTTAAAGGTCCACCCCTCAGTGTTACAATGGTGCGGTAAATATCCATCATAATGTAGAGTGTTTAACAGAATTGCTTCTCATTTTCACTTTCACGGATGGTTTGAGGATCTCCTGCAGTCGTGGGTGCCCCTTTGTCAGATGTTAATCAGTGCTCAGAATTGTTTTGGAGACGTAAAACATTGTTAAACAAGTGTAGAGGGCAGACTCTGCCGTGGCATTGCCAAATGACATGTTGCAAACATAGCTTGTGCTTTTTAGGGCTTTGTAAGACTTGATCTGATGCGAATGTGACAACGCAAAGCATTTAGAAGTGCTGACTTACTGGTATTTTATGTACATGTACAGTTTTAGCATGTTTGTTTGGGATGTCAGCATGTTTGTGTGGACTGGAGTTTCACGCCACCACATCTTTTCTCTCTGTATTTTTCTACACACATGATGTTGAACACAATTGTAGGCTTCTGAGAGTGTATGTGCATTTGTCAGCCAATACCTTTTATCTACCTTTTAGACCCAGCAATAAAAATAACGTTTAGAAAGTTACCCAGCCCAAACCATTATGGGACATTTGCTGCCAACTATCCAGAAAATGTGTTTCTGGTTCCTTACACTATTATATGGTTTTCACCAGCAAGGGGCACAGAGGTTGGCTGGCTTCCTGATAGAGATTTATATAGGCTTCATGGTTGTTTCTTATGATAGAAAGTGTGTGTGTCTGTGTGTGAACGAGTGGGGCATTTTGACATGCACACATGAACATTAAAGGTATGTTTCCTTTTCCACTGGGAAAAATATGAGGTCAAGTTTCCTTGGCTCTATCCATTTATGTCTTGGTGATGTGTTAGCAGGAGACTATATGCTAGTGTTTTAGCTGCTATAGCTCCTGTTTAGTCTTCACTGTAACACACAGCTGAGCACTGATGGAGAAGTATTCATGGACTGTTGGATTGAAACACAGATTGCACCAGCAAGGTGTTGATAATGCTCAAGATTAATGGCTCAGCCGTGGATAATCACCCTTATCCCCCACTTTCCTGCGCAGCAGTCGCAGATAGACTCGTTCAACTTCTCACACCGGTGCTCGTAAGACAAATGGCACACATGGTCTTGTCAGACAAGACACACTCTAGTTCATTCATACACACTTATAACAAACAAATGCATCACAGTCATCCTCAGCCACACTCAAGTACACAAGGCATGCAAACTGGGCTCACCAGGCTGTTAATGTAGAAGTCATGAGAGTCAAATGTTCACAATGAAGAAGGCACACACTGTGTGAAAGCAGCCTTCACTCAAATCTATTTCATCCTGCTGTTTCCCCGTCATCTCCATTATCCTCCCCTGTGTTGCATATCTCTTACACTTCTGTAGGCCTACCGCCACTCTGTGGCCATTATTCACTATGGTCTGGCTTTTTGACATGCATGCAAATTGGCAAATTACAGGATGGCGAGCTGTCACTAGTCAGATTCATGTGGTCACTAGGGGCTAGTGGAAGTTGGGGAGGTGCTATGGGTGGGGGTTGGGCAAAGTAAAGAGGACGTTAGCCCTACTTACTTTGGCCTAACATTGTTAACGCTGACCGCTTGATTGACACCAACTGCTGCTGTGATTTGAAAGGGCCCTCAGTGCTGTGCTGCTTTAGGAGGCCTTCTCCTCTCCCATCCTTTCTTTGTGTCCGTTTTCCCTTCATGTTGTTTTTCTCTCTTTGCCCCCACCACCTCATTTGCATCAGAGGCCAGGAGGTTTCGTAGCGTATGGGAGGGAAGCAAGAGACTCCCCAACTATCCCCCTCTACCCCAACCACCCACCCTCCAGCAAGCACTCTTTGTCTCGTTCATCCAGGCCAGATCGAGGGCGCAGCAGGCCTCCTGCCTGGTGCTCCTGGCTGGGATGGGGCTGGTATTTCAGGACAGGCTGCTGGGATGATCAGCATGAAAATGTTATTGTAACTGGGCATGGCCAGGCTAAAGCAGCAACTGTAACTCTATGTCTGGTTCATCTAGTTAATCCCCCAGGAAAGGATGTCTTACTTCAAGGGAACAGGAAGCCACTGTGGTGGATGGGATTTCTGGGTAAATAGCAGGTCTGCTAGGAGAGTGTTACCTGTCCCTCTGACACAGACTGAACTCTATTTTTATGAGAACATAACAAAAAAAAAGAGAGTAGAATATATTCAAACTAATATCGTGCTCACTGATTGAATAAACTGAATTGACTAGAAGTGCTTACTTATTGTGGGAACTGTTGGGTTTCTTGTTAATATTGGAAGGTCCCGGCTTTACAATGTAAAGTTCCTTGAGATAAATTGTGTTTTGGCTCTATATAAACAAAATTGAATACAATTTGATGTCATATTAGTATTCAAAAGTATTTAGTAAAATCAAGGACTGATATCAAAGTTCAAAACAAAATCACCCTCCTTTACTGTTATCCATTAGTAACATGCAGGATTCTTTCCAAAACAACAACTCCCTCTACGTTTAAGTTGCCATGTAAACCAAAACAGACCTGTTTCCCTGCAGATAAATGCCCCCCTCTTGCTTTTAAGTGGTTAGAACATGATCTTAGTCTGATTAATTACACCCCTTGCTGCTTGCCCCCTCTCTCTGCTCTCCTGGCTAATGGATAGTGTTTATACAGAGAGTACAGCCGTGGTTTCAGGGGGCAGGTTGGTGGTAGCAGTGCAGAGTCCTCGCGTGAGGGGAGCAGTTTTAATTAACGTGGAGACAACACCTCTCTCCCTGCTCATCTTTCACCTGGGAGACATGGGGAACTCTGACACCAGCCCGGCATGCCACTGATTAAAGCGGGGCCTCATTTACCGTTGCCTGCTGTCAACAAAACACCACTAATGGCATTATGCCCAGGCCTGGGGGGGGTGGGTTGGGGGGTGCAGAGAGGTTAGGCCCACGGACTATCCTCACCTAGGTTCAAATAAGAGAAAACAAACTTAGCCTAATCTCTGATACAGGAGCTTAATCTCTCTGCGATCTTATCTAGGAGAGGGTCTCACATGTTACAGGGCTCGACCCTGCTCAGGGCAAATGGAAAGGGCTTAAGCAGGTAAACGCTGCCCTGTTTTCTTTGTTTGGGAAGGTGAGGTATGACCGTGAGTTTGTATTCAAAGGTGACTTAGTCCTCTTAGTGGGTTGTCTGTGGCCATATTCAGAAGCCAGTCACTGACCCTGGACTGGCGGGGAAGAGCTATTTGCACTTCTTTCATCACCTGATGGATGTTGGCATGGATGTTCCTTGTATTCTGACGGTGACCTCATACATGTCCAGCTCTTTTCGTCCATCACTTCCTCTATATATAGACGGGCGTCATTTTTCAAATAGCTCGGGTTGTCCCTTTGATGTCCTGGCAGAACAAAGCTGCAGTGTCCTTACACACTTAGAGAACACTCCAGCCTGGAATCCTGAACATGATGCTTGTGTCAACCAGTCCATTAACACCTCGACACTCCCTGTCCACGTGTTCTAGATGTTAAATGGATCCGTTACACATGACAGGTTTAATTCCAAAACACTTTGTTTACATTATGAGGAAATATTTTTGACACATCTTAGGTTTCATTATATGGTAAATATCTCCTAGTCCAAATTTCACTATGTCATTTCTCCATCATTCTCTCTCTCTTTTAATGGTCTTTATAGTCTGCAGTCTAGTATTGGCACTCCTTGTGCCTCTGCCCCCATTGTACATTCTGACAAGTTAACATATTTTGACATGAGTGAAAGGCTAGTATAACATTTTATGCTAAAACCGAGGTCACTTCTCTTCGGTGTGCATTGTACTTTTACAGTCTTCTTATTAGTTGCCCCAGAAAAGAAAATTTAACAGCAGCTTTTTATTGAATTTTGTCAATAGCCATTAGTTTGGGCTTTGCCTTCTCTTTACCTTTAATAGGGGCATGTATTAGACTTGAAGCGCATTAGAAGACCGGGGGTTATTAGCGTGATGATTAATTAGAAAAGTTTGTTTCTTGTAAAGGGCCAGCTCTTCTTTAAGCAGCCCTGTAAACTTTTATAGGACCATACAGCTGACCTCAAATTGGAAATTAGTGTTGGAAGCAGCCTGGCTCCCCATCATAGTGCCTGACTGTTGTTAATTTTATATTTGTCCAATAAAAGGCGGTGGGGGTAAGAGACATGCGCTGTATGCTTCCCTGTGAACTGTACTGCCCTTGACTGGCTCTCTTTCATGTGGTTGATAAAGGGCTTCCCAGTGTTTTTAATACAATGGCATAATGTTTTTGGTCATAACCTTTACCAAGCAGGAGGTGGGTAAAATCAAATCGGTTTGAGGATTGTGATCTAACATTAAATGGAAAAGTGTATGTAACATATTGTACTTAAAGTTAGAATGCACTCAGCATACATATTGGCATGATGACCAAGTTGCATTGGCCAAGGTTGCTGTTGTTGGCCATTTCTTTTTATGAATAAAGTTAAAAAAAGAGTGTTCTGCTGTTATTAAAACCCGATCATGACCTTTTCATTCCGACGTCATTATCTGTAGATGCCACTCGTGGTGGAAATGAGAACTGCATGTAGTGTTGCTACATCCCAGAGGCCAAGCCACCAAACTAACACAACAGTGCTTCTGTCGGTCAGCCCTTTCTCAGCTGTTTATACTGAAAGTCAGTGTAACATTAAGAGGCAGAAGAGGAAGTGCACAATGAAGCTTCTTGATTACCGCCCTGGGGAGACTGAACTGTGGAACCACTTAAAAGATAATGCCCGAATGATGTTTTTTAAACCCCGGCCGCCTATTTTGCAAGTTGAAACAATATCAGTGATGTAAAGGAAATGGGACCTGAATGGCACTGTTTACAGTTGTTGGATGTTCACACATAAGCACCAAGTTCCAACATAAACATCCACTTAGCGCATGTAAATCTAAGGGCTATTAATAAGCTCTTTTATCTTCTCCTCTGGAGAATGGCCCTGGAGGCCTTAGGGTATTCTGGCCCTCACTGACTAACTCTCCAGTGAATTTATCTTCTGTCTGTTTCTCTTTAGGATAGTCTCTGCCTTTGGGCAGAGAAACGCACTACCAAGCTCTAAACACCTCAATTTTATCACGCCAGCTCATTTGCTAAAATAAACTTTGTTTTAGTCTTGTGTTTACACCTCTGTCTATTCCACAGACTCTTCTGTATACCTGTATCCCAGACATGCTTAAACCTCACCAACCTGCCAATGTCTCTGTTGATGTGGAAGGGTTTTACTGAAGGTTTCCCTGGCTCTCACTTCGCTCTCCACCAACCTGTCCCCTCTGTCTTGTGTGTTCAGGAGGACAGTGACAGCGCTCATATGGTTGCATCTCCCTTACATATTTTCTCCTCTGCAGACTGATGAGTTCTGACGGAGCGAATACCTTTTGTCTTGCGCTATCTCTCTCTCTCTCTCAAGCAGACCCCCTTTCAACTGTTGTTTTTCTTATTCCTGTCGACAGAAAGTTGTTTTTGCTGCCTCCCTTCCCTGCGTGTCCGTGACAGGCATACATCCTGCATTGTGTGTGTGTGTGTGTGTGTGTGTGTGTGTGTGTGTGTGTGTGTGTGTGTGTGTGTGTGTGTGTGTGTGTGTGTGTGTGTGTGTGTGTGTGTGTGTGTGTGTGTGTGTGTGTGTGTGTGAGAGTGTATGTGTGTGTGTGTGTGTGAGAGTGTATGTGTGTGTGTGTGTGTGTGTGTGTGTGTGTGCATCTCTGTCTTTGTGTCTATGCATGTGTGTATGTATGTCTGAGTACTTCAGTGGAGTAGAAGCTGCTTTTATGTCAGTGCCAAGTGGGGAGAATGGTTCTGCTAGTGAAGGACAGCCTCTCGTGCTGCACTGGGCTTCCCACTCTGTTCCGAAGAGCCAAATTCCTTTATCTGATGTTGGATCTTTGTTATTTGTCCATGAAACTACAACTGAGAGCATTTTATACCTGTGGGACCGGCCGAGTGATCTCTTCCATACTAGCATGTGGACATGAACATAAATGGAGCAGTTTGCTCCTTTGCCATCCTATATTGTTATTAACTTGCTGCCAGCTTCTTAATCTGACTGTCTTTGAAGTATCAAATGTAGTTGCACACAAAGTCTTATTTGGATGGCCATACGGGCAATATCATGCTTGGCCGAGGCTCTGTGGCATCATCCCAAAAGCTCAAATGTTTGTGTCATCGTGTCACACCTAAAGCGGTTCAATATTTCTGGCCTACATCCTTGAAACTCGGCGTAGCTTTGTGGCTTGTGTTTGTGGACCAGCTTCGATCTTGAGTCGTGTGTTTCAGCCACTGTCTTGTGGTTTGGGCTGGTCCCGGGTCCCGAAGCAGATGGTGGCACAGTTTAGCATGTGCAACACACTGGTGGCACCAATTTCCCTATCAAAAGGCATCTAGTAAAGTTTAGGCTCTTCAGTCCTCTTTCCTCCCTGGGTCATTGTAGTCACACCTCTGATCTCCCACGATTATTAAGTTTACACTCACCATCTTCCAGTGGACATTGGACTCTTGATTTAATTTGACTCTCTACATACTTCACTACATATTTAAGTTTTTGATTAAACTAGGTTTAAAGGTAGTGTTGGTAAGTTGTTTCTGAAACCCTTTTTATCTTATTTGATAGCTTTGACACAGTGGGAGGTGGGATGTATAGGATGCATATTTTCAAAGTGTAGCATGCTCTTGCTATCTTTTCCTGGTTTACAAACTCTAGCTTTAATGTGTGCTTCAGACGTACTTTATGTAATAGACTCTGAATTGTCTTTAAAGTATAAAATATCATTTTAAAAACATGAAACGAGAAAATGTTGATTGGAGACTCCTATTGGCCAACCTTTACAGATTAAGTGGTAAAGATGATGGATGGATGAAGGGAAACGAAATGAAATACTTTATTAATCCTTACCAAATCATAGAGGGGCATCAAAAGTAAGACTTTTGAAGCCTTGGACTTACATCTTTCTTAAGCAGTTTCTCAATTTTCCACTACATGCCAGAATAACGTGCAAGTATCTTATCGCTGGTGTGCAACACGGCAAACCTCAGCTTGCAAATGAAACCCAGGATGGCCATCTCAGTCAGGAGTTGTTGTAAAGCCCTTGTAAAAGGTTTGCTGTCTCCTTTCTACGTTGTAACTCTGCCTCACACTTGAGATGGAAAGCACAGTCTAGCTGCCAAAGAGGACGATCCAGGAGGACTCTTTGATATCTGCTCACGTACCTTTGATGCTCACAACACTAGATGTGCAGAGATATTTACCAAATCAAAGTAACTTTTCTTTCAACAGCTGCATAGAATTTGAGATGAATGGAAACAGTTGTACACTGAAATTCAGTAACAACAATACCTTGAGGAAAAAGTGATGCTTCCATGTCTGTCCATGTGTGGAATGTAATACCCACAATCTGGCTTGTATTCAGTGTTTGTCAGGCAAATAGGAAAACAAAAGATAAATGTAATAAAATGAAGATTTTCTTTTAACACAGCTTGTACATATTAAGTTTGTACGGTAACAGTGACAAGATGATGGTAATTGATTAAAGGAAGAAAATGAAATTTAATGCCATTAAGAATACTGTACAGAAGGATTATATGCACTTATATTGGTTTGATCTTCAGGTTATGTATGATCTGCAGGCCGAGCTGGAAGATCAGAGTAAGGCCTCTTCCAGCTTAGTTGCAGTGTCCAAATTTATGTAGGTGTTTAATTTTTTAGCTTAACTCATGACTCCATTTTTAGCCCAACTCTCACCTATGGTCATAAGCTTTGGGTAATGACTATGAAATGAACTTCCAGTGCATGGTATCTGGTTTAACCCATATAGACACAGTGATGATTAATATATCATAAAGGAGAGTTCAGTAGAACCACAGCACTTGTGTTTTAAATTAAGTCAGTCGAAAGGGGTTTAGGTTATGTGGAAAAAGGAAGATCGAGGCAACCTTTACTATGCGCTGTCACTAAGACCTAGATCAATTCAAATTTTATATTTTGAATATATTAATACATATGAGATGTTGTACTGTTGGTCTAATTGTGTTGAATGTCTTAACTACAGCAGAAGACAATCATTTTTATACTTTTCCTCTTTACAGGATGATGGCTATCTGAATGCTATAACGTTACACCAGAAATGTATTATTTTTTCAGCACTTCTGCTGAAATGCTTTCAACCACCTTACACTAGTGTTGAAAATGACCCCAGAGTGAGTTTGAGTGACAGGAGTGGTCCTGGAACAGGGCCGGCTAGACAGCCCATATCCCTTTCACGAGCTGGAAGTAGAGGCTGGCTGAAAATGGCATCTCCTAGGGAAAGCCAACAACTGGCTATCACCCTGACCGTTTGTCTTCATCAATCAAACAGCGTTTGTTGACCAAGCAACATGATGTCACTATTAATTTCATACATTCCCTTAATGGGGTCCAGAGGGGAGCCTTTTCCTCACAGTAGGCATTTCCTGTCCTGCTGCATTGTGGGATATGTCCGCTTCCTTTTAGGAGATCAGTTGGACGTCTTCAAAGTTTCACTTCTTCTCTTGTTGTTTTTTTCTCCCTCTTTTTCATCTCCCCTTCATTCCTGTCTGCGTTTCCACCCTCACAGTGTTATTTGCTTTGCTTTGTCATAGCTCCTCTGGTTGGAAGCCGCTCCACTGTGTTTGTATCCTTGTTATGCGAGTACTTGTGATGATTTCCACTTATTTGCCGAGGTATACACTGAACTGGATGTACGAACCTTTTGATCAGCCCTCAGATTTCATGAACAGATACTGGCGCTGTGTACTCAGATCAGCACATTAGCGTTTCATTTGAAAGAATGGTGTCACTGTGTTGACAAGCTCATGATAAGTTGGTGGCTTCTAAGAGAAAATGTTTAAAGCAGATAAATGCCTGAGGACTCCATCTGTCTGTCTTATTGTCCTGATTGTAGTTTATTTTCGGTGATTATGAAAACCTGCTTTAAACAGGCTTTGGGGATGTTGGTTTATTAGCTTTAGATGAAGTATGCCCCTCGTGCGACGACTCCACACAAGGTACTTAATGTTATCTCTTCTGACTTCTGTGCATTTGTATTTACTGTCTACATGACTGTTTTTTATCTTTCCTTTGATTATCACAGAGGAGGAGGGAGTTGTGAATGATATTCTTTGCTCCTCGTCTCACTTCACTCCCTTCCTTCCTCCTCCGTCTCTCTCCCCTCTCTCTCCCTGTTACTGCACCTCTCCTCTGGCTTTAAGAGGCTTAGCAGCAGCTTAGCGCCCAGGTCAAACTGGCCTTTGCCCTTCATCTGTCAGCCTTTTGATGTGGTGCCAGCCTGGGTTGCTTGCTACGCTCTGCCTTTAACAGCACGTCCAGGGGTCAGAGGAGGGCTCCACTTCAGGACCCCACCTTAACACACCACCTCCACTGCAATCCACAAGCACCAGCCCCCTCCCACCTTCCTTGCAGATGTGTCTCTCTCCGATGGCCCCCCTCTCCACCACCCTCTACCCTCCCTTGCCTCTTCTGTGCCCCAGTACCCATTATTATTTTATAGTTTGGTTCTGCATTCCTTTCACTCAGGCTGCGGTGGAAGGCAGACCTTTGGCTTTATTGCTTACACATGTCCATGGCTTTCTCCCTCAGCAGGGAGAGACAAAACAGCAAGAGGGAGATGGCCAATAGAGACCGACCGTCTAAACTCTCCCCACCTTGAACTAATCGTTGGGGGCCAGAGAGTGGCTCTACCCCAACCCTGTGCCAGTGGGGTTTCAATTTGTAGAGACATAAACAGATACTAAACCGAGGGTAACAACATAGTGATTTATCAAGCCAGTTCACATCAAATTATCACAGCGCCCCCCTACTGTCAGGCCCCATAATAGCCCCCAGCTCAGCCCCTGCTTCAGAGGTCCACTGTGGTCACACTTCATTTAGGAGTGCACAAACATGTGTCCCTCTGTCTGGTTTCCCTCTGAGCGTGACGCTTCTCGCCAGCCAGTGATCATCCTGGACAGAGCGTCAAGAGATTAAAGAGGATGTGAATGTCTGCAATCGTGTGTGTGCTGATAAAGGTGTGTGCATGTACTTCTGATGTGCATAGAGGCTGTACAGTCTGTCTGAGGCACATGCTGTAGAATATGTGTGCACTGATTGCAAGTGAAGGAGAGCTATCTGTACAGGTGTCTTTGCAAATGATGATGATAAATGTTAATGTTAAAGTACACAGCAGAAATGAGCACACCCCTGTACAATATCACGAAAATGTTCAATGATTCCAAATACTATAATTGTATTATTCTTTTAGATTGAAGTGCAGTGTATTTGATCTTATGTATAATTAAAAAAACAGATTAGATATACAATTAGGTCAACCTCTACAGACCAAGAAGAAGGCCACTGCTTGCAAAACTGCAAGATTAAACTTTGCCAAAGAACATAAAAAGAGGCCTCATGAATATTGGCAGCACATTATTTGGTTAGATGAATCCAAAATTAATTTGTTTGGACCAGATGGGGTCCAGCATGTTCGTTGTGGACCTGGCCAGGACTACTACAGTGACTACGTACTGCCGACAATGAAACATGGAGGTAAAAGTGTGCTGATTTGGGCCTGTGGGAGGGCAAAAAGCTGTAGGGGAGATGGGATTTAAGTTTTTATATTCAAATTCTGAATGAATAGATGACATCCATGCTTAGGCTTGGCAGGTGAGGAATTTCCCAACATGATAGTGATCCCGAACATAGTGCAAAAATCACAAAAGAGTATATAAAGACGATGAAAGTAAAAACTGTGACCCGGCCAAGGATGTCTCTGACATGAATCCAACAGAACTTCTTTGGAGTATTTTAAAGTGGAAGATAGAGCAATAAAACTCCCTCCAGCAAAGAGCAGCTGAAAAGAATCATTTGTAAAGACTGACAGAACATTTCGCCACAGATTTGTGCAAGACTGGTTTCATCCATGTCCAGGACGATCCAACCTGTCAACGCAAATAAATGTTATCATCATATATATTTATTCTTTCATTATAGTTTAATTAATTAAATACATCCACTAAGGAGGTTATGTTTTCACCCCTGTCTGTTTGTTGGTTGGTTTGTTTCTATGTTTCTAAGCAACCATTACACATAAACAACTGAACGGCTTTCCATGAAACTTGATAGAAGGATGAGGCATAGGTCAGGGACACATTAACTTTGGTGGAGATCCAGATCAGGAGTCAGAACCAGGGATCTTTTTTTCACTTTCTTCAACATTGCAAGGTCATTTTCCAACATTGTCACCATTTTCCCAGGGAACAATTAATGGATCTCGACGAGAAAAATCATTTAAACATTTAGGGAACTGATTTCTATGAGTGAGTGAAATTTGTGACAGCTTGATTAAATCTAAGGGGACTGTTGGACCACTACCGAGTGCCGCTCTAGTTTTGAAATGATTTGGTTTAATTCTTTTTGATTATTCACTTTTTTTATTTATATTAAACAGGATTTGTCATTTGCTTTACATTCTAGTAATATTATCCTGGGCTGTACTAAGCTTTGTTGTATATTATATGTATTGATACCAACAGTCCACATATTATTTTAAACATATGTAGTCTTCCTTTCTTCATTTCCTCACCTGGAACTGATAACAATTGCGGTTCTTGGTGGAAAAGCACCTGAGTCGAGTTGAATTGTGTATGTCTGTGCAAGCCACGTATGTAACAGAATCTATCTTGAAATAAACAGATTATTTTTCTGTAGCAAAATCATGTTTCACTTTAATATGGTGCCTGAACAGAGTGCTGCCTTTGATCTGCACCAGCAGAGCCCAGCACATGGATAATATATCTTTCAGAGATAAAAGTAAAAATGTGTGCTAGGTGATGATGTCATGCAGTTGTGGCCGCAAGCCTGGGAGAAAAGCAAACTTTCACAGGCAAGGCTATCCCAGGGATCACTCGGGGTGCTCTCTGAGCCTTTGGGGAAATCAATTACACATTGTCCGAACTGTGATTCCTGCTGTAGGAACTTAATCGTGGGGGCCTTCTGCAGAGGATCATCCCGATGAGTTTGGACACTGTTTTTGCTCCCTGGTGTCCGCTCCCCGTCCCCCCCATTCCACCCCACCACGGCAACCTTTGGAGCTCGCTACATTTGTGTGCAGCTTACAATTCTGCAGAGAGCCATTCATCATCATTTGCTGGCGTATCTGTCTTGAGTGCCTTAGCTTTGATCGTGTTGTATTTTATACTTTACATCTGTTCCACATTTAACCTTCTGTAATGCTGTTGCTCAGAAACTATTATCTTGGCATAACGGGGGGAAGAATTTACCTGGTGACTTTGTAGACAGTGTAAATCTGGCATATTTGTCAGGGCCCCGGCAAATAAATGATCCACCAGTTGAGACGTTGTGATAAGCAGATCTCCCCTCGCTATTTCCTGCCTTATGGGACAGGACTGTGAGCAATTATGTGCTTCCTCTTATGTGATCTTCTCTTCTTTCAGAAGCTTATCTACTCCTAAATCATCCTCTTTGAATTGGGAGGACACTTTATTTTGGTATTTTCTCTATCTCCAGCTCCATAATTTCTAGTCATTTGCTGAGGCTTTGCTCTCTGTGCATGTACACTGCCACCCCACCTATGCCCCCCCAATCCCACTCCCTTTCCCTCTCTCTCTCTCTCTCTCCCTCCCCTCTCTCACTGTCACTCTGGCCTCAGGAACCCAGGAGCAGAAGGGCCCTGACCCCCTCCTCCTCCACCAACACACTAATCATCCCTAATCAGAAGTGAAATGCATTTTTCTAAGGAAGTAGCTGGAAAATTTCACAATCTGCATTTCTCCGACCAAGCTGATTAGGGAAACATTATCCTGCTTTCACAGTCACTTCCAATCTGCCTTTAATCTGTCACTTCAATCGCCTAATTATTTAGTCAATGACCTGGGGACGCAATCTTACAAAAGAATGAAATGCATGCCATATCATTTTCCCTTTCATTTATGCATGATATCGCTGGTTACATGTTATGTTCCCTTGAGCTAAATATGCAAGCCTTGTTCCTGTGCATGTATGTGTGTGTCTAGGAGTGTGTGTGTGCGTACACTGTTTAGGCATTTATTGTCCTTGCCCATCGCATCAGTACATGTGTGGTTGTGTGCTTCAGTGTGTGTCAACAGTGGCTTGTTTAGAAGCTGCTGAGCTGTGAATGCTGGTTGAGGGTAATGCAGTTTAGCCCCGAGTTGGAAGAGCCTTTAGGGAATGAGACTCTGTGGGGGAGTCGTGTTATTGGAAAGGTCATGATTACAGTAGGGGGTCAAAATAACTCGCTGACACTCTTTATACACAAGTGACTGCTATTGTGCCTCGGGGTGTCAAGAACTATATTGAGTATTGACTATATGTCACAGCAATAAAAAGGAAACCTGTTCTCCACCGGCGAATGCTCTACCTTCAAAGAGTGTGAAGTCAGGACAAAAGGTAAAAATATCTTCAATGTCAATAGGACCATCATGTTGACATGCTAATTTTGCTGCAGAGGGGAAAAAAACATTAATGTCCATTGTAAATAGAGGAAAAATTATTCAGGACCTTAACAATTGCTGCATTCTTCCCTTTTACTTGTTCATACATCAAACTAAGAGAGCCTCCATTTCTTTACAGGGATAGAATTAAAGACAAATTTACAGTAATAACCTCCGGGACTTATATGCAGACTGTATGGAAATATGGATTGGAAACTGTACCACATAATAAAAGTTGACTTAACAGGAAAAAAGGTTGGTATTATGCCATGTTTACATTTGAGGCAATCTCTCTAGCCGTTTTAGACATGAACTACATCAAATTTGTAGAGATTGCTTTTCACATGTGAGGAACACAGCAGGGTCGCCCGTCTTCAAAACAACATGAACATTTCCGGAAAATTCAGCTGAGGGTTGGCACCTGGGTAGAGTATGCTGGAGGCAGGACATAACATATAAATTCCACTGCGGTTTCGCATGTTTTTTTGTTTACATTACATCAACGTTGGCCTTTAACATCAAAACCTCTTGTATCTTGTTTTCTTTTCAAGTTGACGTCTTTGTCTCAGTCCTCTATGTGTATGACACCTCTTTTTTATCCTGAGATATTTGTAGTCTTTTTGTCTGTTTTTTCAGTTTTGCATTTGTTGCATATTGGAAACATCATCAACACGCCCTCACACTCCTGACATTCCTCTGCTCTGTTTTCCAATTGGCTCACTTGGATATTTTGTGGACATTGTACTAGGGAGCTGACGGGAACATTTTCGGGAGATGTCAGGAGCAACTGATGTTTGGGTCCTCACATACAGCCCCTCTGGAAAATTTCTGGACTTCAGTGCATGTCTGAAAGCAGCTTTATATAGTCCTTTGTTGTGTTCACTTCATGTCGTAGAGAGTGTTTTTTGATGGCATTATCCACTTAGATACATATGTCAGAGAGAATAAAGACAGAGGATGGGTTGGAAAAAAAGAAGGGAGGACTTTGAACTTTCCACACCGTGTGGCCCACTTATAATAGTCCTCGTGTGACACAGCCCGATAAGGACCCAGACCTGTCGAGGGCAGCTGTCCCTCTTTCATCTTTCCCTTCACTGGATGGCAGCCCCCTTCCTCTATTTGTGGCCGCCTCACTTCTCTTATCAACGATGGATTCTGGAGAGCCGTCATGCTTATTTGTTCCTGACACCCTATCCGCCGATGAATCTGCTTGGAAATGTGCTTTTAAAAGAGTCTTAAGAAAACATTCCACAGTCTGGCCATGAGGCCGGTCCAAGGTCCAACCAGCCCTCGGCTGAAGCCAGTGCTTAGTGCCTCCCTATAGTGTCACACGACACACCATCAGAGGTCGTGAACTCTGGCCCTCAGAGAGCACTTTGACCATGGGAATAACACAGTTAAAGCCAAAACAAACAAATGATGCAACATCAAACACCAAGACATTATGATGGTGAAATTCCATATTTTGGTTCCTGGTTCCATACATTTTGGTCAGTGCCCAACATCATAAAATATGGCACACACAGGAGAATTTCAATAGACATTACATGGCCGACAAGTAACCAAATAAAAATTGTTGTAGCTGTGGACTAACTTAATCAGCCTTTTTTTTGGGGGGGCCCTCTCAGTTCAGGGCCCCATATAATTGACTGCTTTGCTCTGCCTACTGTGTTGCTCCGCCCCTGATCACACAGTGGTCACTCATCACAAGCTTTTAAATGTCAATGGGGGTTCAAATTTTTTATAAAATTATTATTATTTGTTTTAAAGTTTTTCCTCACCATGACACCATATCACCCACATCTAGCACAGATTGTTAAGCACTATGATGTTAATTGTGATTTGTGAATATGGGCTATACAAATCAAATTTGATTGATTTAGGGATGATCTCCCTTATTGCTTTTGCAGTAAAAGTATCACTTTTATTCAAGACTTTGCTCTCTTTCCATGAGAAACCATAGCAAATTTGTACAAAATGAACTGCAAGAAGGGTAGAGCTGCAAAACCTGAATTTTATCATGTATTTTGTTTATTTATTTCACAGTACATAAACTCTCAAAACAAATAAGAAATCCGAATTTGATTCTGTATGGACTGTTAAAGAATGCAGTGTGACAGTTACTGTTGACATCCTCAGCTGTTAAATGCAGCCGCAAACTGACAAATCAGTCTTGATGCACTAACATTAAGGTTAAAAGTGTGCAGCAATAAGCATAACTTCTGTAATAAAACAAATATTGACTTGGTCGTCGGTCGGACTGGCAGAGACACTCAGTGATATAATAACAGATGATGCTGTAACGGAGGAGGAGGAGGACGGTGTTGATGTGCGAGCTATTTCAGGAATGCCTGAGAGGAAACGTATTGATCAGGACACTTGATGTGATAAGGACGTCAGGTTTAAGAGAAGCAAGGCAATCATTAAGTACACCACTGGCCGCTGTTGTTCGAAAAAATATATTTTCTGCTTCGCCTGCTCCTCGCTACCCCCCCCCCCCCCCCCCCCCCCTCCTTTTCCCCCCCTTTTTTCCACTTTATTTGGCTCTTTCTTGCCAGAGGTGAAAAGAAAATCTCATCTCCATCAGGCTAAATTGTGGTGGGCAGCATTATCAGTTCAAAAGACCTGGGGATTTGACAGCTCCCACTCCATGGTGATTAATTACTTCTCGACTGTGGTGGGCCCTCCACTCCCCTCTCTCTCCTTCTCTCTCTCTCTATCTCTCTCTCTCTCTCTCTCTCTCTCTCTCTCTCTCTCTCTCTCTCCCTGCCCCTGCCTGCTGCTGTAGTGGTGGTGGCTGGAGGCAACACATGATAAGTGCTGCCCTTATTACTGGTCTCACTGGGAAAAGGCCCAGGCAGCACCGGGCTAACGCAGGCCAATCACACCCCCTGAGCCACATGGGGCCGGAGGAGCTTGCAAGATACATGCCCTTTGTTTACTCTTTAGTACGTGATAGAAAGGTACAGGGCTGCCAACTCTGTGTGTGATGTTGAGTTAAATAACCTCTTCTGCTCTTCAATCTCCCTTTCCATCCATCCATCTCTCCTTTACTGCCTCTCCCCAGGGTTATAAGGGGTTTCCATCTCTTCTTTAATCACCATGCTAGTCTGGAGAGGAACTACAGACTGTAGAGCTCTCTATTATCATCAGCCAAGGGGAAGAAGGACGCTCCTCATCACTTGTCTGATGGACAGAATTAATCACTTATGGACATCATACAGGAGAAGCCATCTATTAAAACCAGTGTAATCACACAGGAGAAGTAGCTTCAATCAACCAAAAGAGACCTCAATATAGTTAAGTACTTAGCTGTGTACATATTTGTATTACAAGCCTGTGGCAGCCTTCTCCACCATTATTTGCATTCTGGGGTTCTCAAGGTTCTGTACACAGCTGGTCCTTGAGCTTCATGTCTCCCTGTAGGCTCCAGTGTTTGGCTTGTGTGTATGAGTGGCACTTTCCCCGAGGCTGTGCCTGTTCGTATGTGCATGTGTTTTTCTGAGTGTTTCTGCATATGTGTCTCAGTATGTGTGCCTCTGTGTGTGTGTGTGTGAGTCTAAATAAGCCTACGTTGGAAAGCTTCATTATTGGACCTGTCAGGGGTGTAAGTCTCCCTGAAGGCAACGAGGTGGAGATGAGAGACAGAAAGACACACGGTAGGACACCGTGCGCACACGCCTGTCACACGCCTGTCCCCAATGGTGGGCATGCGGGCCATTATGATGTCTTCCAGATGGACACATATGTCTATTTCCCTAGGAACAAATCTGCTAAAAGCAGAGAGAGCGTCATGAACAAGCCGCCTCTGGAAGAGTTTTATTTGTTTATATCTTCCATCTCAAGCTGCCTCGATGTCATGATGAATGGCCTGAGAAGACAACTCCGGAGACACCTCTGGAGCTATGAAAGATCCCTCAAATAACACGTGTTAAGATGCCGATATTCTATTAGAAGCCAATGTTCTCCTATGTCCCCGTACATCATTATTAGAATGGATTTCTATTGTGGAGACGGGTCTATTTTTACCCCGCAGTGTAAGCTTGCAAGATGTTTTTTTATACTGCTTGTAGACTGTCAAGTAGATTATTGGACCTCAATTTCTCCCTCCTCCCTCTTCCAGTGGGAGCTGATAGGATGAGTGTTGTCATTACAGACAAGCAAGCAAGGTGAACCTTTCCTAGACTCTGGACCTTTTCCTGGTACGCAGAATCCGAACAACCCCTCGTCACACCTCCCCATAATCCCTGGCATTTTGTTTTGACGCTCCATGGCATGAAAATGAGGGAATATGGCAATGTTATGGCATTTGAAGTCAATATGTATTATAAAATCAATCTAGATGAAGATCTGCCCATCCCTCTAATTAGACGGGGTGATTGGAGATTGATTTTTAATTGCAAAAGTAATTACATGGAGCAGATAGCCAGTGACATTTGATTATCTAGGTGATTGATTAAAAGCCCTGGCTACTGGGGCAGACTGTCAGCCAGCTGAATCCAGACAAAAGAGAAAATTAAAAAAGTTGTCCCGTTTGTAATCAGGAATTTCAAGGGTGAAATTACAAAGCCAAACATCCCCTTAGAGAAGTCGAGCATCCTTCCACTCTGCGCCTGTCTGCCCTCCCGTCTCATCCCCGCCGTCATCACGCCTACAACGCAAGACCCCGGTGACACGCTAAAGAGGGGAAAACAATGATGTAAAAAATGAATTGAGGAATTGTTCTGTTACAGACAGCCCGGTGCGTAAATGACGGGCGCGTATATCTGCTTAGCAGCCTTGTCACATCATCATAGGCGGCGAGGAAAAGAAAGAGAGGGAGAGATACAGACAGACAGAAAGAAGGACAGAGAAACAGAGTGAAGGGAAGCTCTTATCTCTCACTGCTCCTTCACTCATCTTCATCTCTTGTTATCTCCCTCAAATCGGTGCCTGCACTTGTTCATTGTTGTCTGTCGACCGGTGAGGGAGTGTGACTAAATAAACAGCAGAATAACATCTCTTTTTTTCTCCTCCATGTGTTTAGGAAAGCCAGAAGAAATCCTTTTTCATGTTGTCGTTTTCTTCTCCCCCCTCATCTGTCAGTCTTGGGGGATCCTTTTCTTAGAAAATGAACGATGACAAGGTAAACCACCGGGGGGACAGCTGAACTGTTTATGAGCCTGACAAAAACTGTTTATGTGGCTGTGATGGACAGGCTGAGTGATGGCAGCTGGAAATGAAACACATTCTTCATGTTTACCTGCTACATGCAAGTTCTATATATCACCTGGTGGGTACATTATGTGAGTGCACTGTACAGTCTTATTTTTATCTTTATTTGTCTTTATGTCACAGTTTCCCGTATTGTCCGTTACAAGCTGAGCAACAAACAAAAGCAATAAACTTCATCTCTTATCTCAACTCTCACCCAATGGCTAAATCCTACTTAGCCACACTTGTTGATAAGCTCTCACTGACACGCGCGCACACACACAAGCACGTGCAACATGCAGTCCTCATAACCAGAAGATCCATTTATTTCTCACCATAGGACGTGCCTATAAATTATGCCTTAAGGTATCATTTAGACTGGACTGTTAAGCCACTCCTGTCATTTTAGTGGAAGGTTCACTCTTTGCGCTTTCCGTGAAGGCAACATTTATGTCTTTAATTTACAGCTCCTTGCCTGGAGGATACTCCTTGGCTTTATGAAGTGGTATTAGGGGGCCTATTTAGCTGTCATGGCAGAGCACTGCTCAGTGTGGTGCAGCCAGCAGAAGCCAGCCCTGAAAAAGGAGAGACGAGGGAGCAAAGGCAGTGATTTCAAATGAGAATCGCTGTCCTTTTAACTCAAAGAGCTCTGTAGCCTGGCAGGAGCAGCTGAGCAGGGCCTTTGAAGGGAGGGAAAGAGAGAGAGAGGGAGGGGAAATGAAACAGGCCCGGGCCAGCCCCACGAATTATTCCCCCTTAGGATGTACAGAGCCTATATTGGCTGAAGCAGCTCGGCCCCAGGGGTCACAGCTCCTACACTGGCTCAGAGAGCCACAGCACTAAGAGGGACTGTCCTCTGCCTGCCTCAGAAACAGGCCAGCGAATGTCTGTGGGTAAACCATCACACATGTGCCTCCCAGCGCCAGGCCTGGGCTCTGCGGGTGAACACAAAGCAGCGGCACTTATTAAATTTCCATGAAGTTTCCCGAATTTGCGGGATCAGTGGGGTGAGGCCGTTAGCCGATGCCACTGCCTGCATCTTCCTTTTGCCACTAAAACCCCCCTCCCCAAACACACACACACACACACACACACACACACACACACACACACACACACACACACACACACACACACACACACACACACACACACACACACACACACACACATACGTCTCTCCTAGCCTAAAAGTAGAAGAAGATTTCTGCCGGCTGGGCCTTTTAACCTGCAAAACGTGTCACCCACTATCTACAGGGGGCTCAGACAACTTAGGTGTAGCAGACAAAATACAAAAAAATTACTGTATTAAACAAATGGTCATATATACACATGGACACGTGGCTTATGATTTTCTGTGACAAAAGGCACATATATCGGGTGCAGAAGAGTTTTTTGGATCCCATATCTTCATTGGCTAAAAACTATGTCGGTTGCATGTTTCACGTTTCCCTCAAAATATCATCCCTCCCTCCCAACTGCACAACTGTGAACACAGAGCCATCAGCATAGAAATAAAAAATCATAGTAATATCACATTCAGTTACAGTTCAGTCAAACTCAACAGTCATGCTACCATGTAGTACACAGAATCTTAAAATATGTCAAATGGTCAAATTACAGTTCAGAGAATGGACTTTATCCAGTGAGAAATGGGAGGCAAGTCAGAGCCGCCCACATATATTGAGGTAGATGATTCCCTGCATGTTAAGGTTAGTAAATGTTCACCGTGGGCTGGTCATCAGGACCAGGGCTGCAGACGTGGAACCAGTTACTGAAAAATAAGATTACCAGGGTCAGAGAACAGATACATGAAATGAATACACTCTCTTGATATATAAACAGACCTTGAATGTGAGTTAAATTGTTTTTTTCTGATTTAAACAAGGTGTTTTTTTTCTTTATTTAATTCAGACATAGTTTCATGAGAGTCACAGTTGGACACGATTGAATTGCATTACCCAAGTGTCAACTGAAAGTCTTTATCTTCTTAATTGCAGACAATGGGTTGACACTCTTCATTTAGCCAACCACAAATCATAAGGCACAGCACCTTGTTGATCTCAATTGCAAACATTATAACTTCAATCCCTCTACTTTCATACAGTCTGTTATTAAATCCTTAAGTCTAATTTTCCTAAAACAAGAAATTAAAACTGCTATAGGAGTGTATTAAAGTTTCCAATGCTTACAAACTTCTCTAGAAATTGACAAAATAAAAATGACACTTAGTAAAAGTGGAAATATTTCAACTGATTAGCAGATATTTTATCTATTTTTATAAGCACCTATCCACTACGACCACTTTTTACAACCTTACACATGTTTTCTGTTTCCTATAAAATTGTAGTTTTGAGGAAATTGAGCAAGGAGATAAACGTGGCACAGTTAGTTCCAAAACTTTAAGTCAACAATTAAAAGAAGGACCATAAATGACATTCTGTTACATATTTTAAAAATTGTATTCAAGAAACCGTGTATTTATAATAATTCAAGAGAAGTATGACAGATCCAAGTTTACACAATACAAATGAATTTTTAAGCAAGGTATTATTAAAATGTTTAACAAACCTCTCCTTGTTATAAATCCAAAGGATAATGTTTTGTCTGGTTTCTAGATAGAGGACAACAATGCATATATTACTCATGCAACAGACAAAGCAGGTTTCGCAAAAGAGACAACATACAGTGAGGATGTGGTCAATGGAAAGTCAGCTGCAGACTGTCAATTACGGCCAAATGGTAGCCATACACAAATACTTTGGTTGTGTGTGTCAATAACAGTTTATTCTCGTGTTGTTGTGTCTTTTATGTCCTAGTCTAAACCAAGACTAAATGCTTAGGTTCTGGTGCTGTTTAGATGACAGCTTCTATGTGATTCAGCACGCCACTTTGACCCTCCAATGAAAAGATTTACACAAACAGCCATTCTGTGATTGCATGGCAGGAAAAACACAGGCCACAACATTTTCCAGGTGCAGGTCAGTACCTAACTGTGGACAACATTGTATGTTCAACGGACATTTCATCATTCTTACGCTGGAATTCTAGACACAACCATTGAGAGGTTTTTATACTGATTTGAAGGTAATGAAAATTCACTTATTGGTTAAATATTAGTGGCCAAAAATTTTCAGTTTTTTTCATCATGCAATGAGCAAATGTTATGGCTAGCCAGTGTGTCAAAGGAAGATCTTTGACAATAAGGGACAAATGTAGAGCCAGTTGTGACCTTAAAGACTGTGGGTCGGGCCTGTTAGATCTAGATGGAGATGAGGCGTACACGAGCGTCCCATTAGCTCTTTTCCCTGCTCTCCCTCTCTGGGTGATGCTGGCTACACTCCAAAATGACTACGTTTCGATCCCCAGGCTCTGATAAAGTCTGGCCCGTTGATGGGTCTGATGACATCTGCACTGTCCGTATGTGCTCCCAGACAAATGCAACCCAGGAAGGTGAGTGGCGGCCCCTCTGTCGCTTATCAATCAATTACATTTGGCTTTGTGAGATTAATTGTATGGAATTGTTTGCTGCAGATAGGGAGCAGGTAGATGCTGGATGGGGGGGGGTTGGGCAGCGTGCCTGTAAGATTGTTGGTAGATTGTTACTGTGTGTTTACCCTGCCCTTTTTTACCCTTGTGCCTTGGTTTATATATGTAGGCTGTGTTTTTGGAATTCAATAATAATAATTCATACTATAATCTGATGCAAAAAAAAACGTGCATACTTCTATTTCTGACCTCTGATGAGTTACGGTTTACTGTCATAAAAACATGTTTCCAAAGTGGATTGGAAGTTTGATTTTTAAATTTTTTTAAGAGTAGCTTTGACAAAGGTAACGACTTTGTGTCCATAAAGCAAAAATGAGGACACAGTGAGTGACAAATCTTTACTTTTTGATGAGGTAGTCAGTGCCATGCCAGTAAACGCATCCCTCCTGCCTTCTTTCCTTATGAAAAGATGGATTAATTACGTAATGTTCAGCTCACTGTGGCTAATAGCTGATAATGATGTGTGAGAGGTGTGTCAGACGGGAGACCATACTGGACTGCCAAGTGCTGTTGGACCCGAGTCAGGCTGCGTTCATCTTACTAATGAGATGTCACACGGAGAAGATGGAGCGACCAGAGTGACCAAGTGGTCATTGAAAACTAATCCCCCACCCCAGCCTTGGATTCTACAAACAGTCCCAAATTCATAGAGGAGCTTGCGTGGCCTGCCAACTGACCATATTACTCTGAGGGTTTCATTTTTCACAAGGGGGGCAGCACGGGCCTGTTTAGCTCAGCAGCTGCGTCATTTGTAGCCCAGAAAACCTCTAGTCCATATTGGTTTACTGGAAGCAAACAGTGATCCAGTCTTCCATCTAGTCTTTAGCTCCACTCTGAGGAGATGAGTTGAGGTTAAATCAGCGCTTGTCTCTTCCTTCTGAACATCTAAATCTGAAGAGGAGTGAAGTGATATATGCTCCTCCCTTCATCCACCCCCTCGGGCTAGCCTTGCTTCTCTTAAGTTCTCTGCTGCTTTGCCAGTGGGTCAGGTTGATCCCCCTCCGTCATTGAAACTCATTCGGGGGGCATTAAAGTGTAAACCAGATGAAAAAACAAAGGGCTTAGGCAAATCAGATGGCTCAAACAACAACAACAAACGCACACTCTGTAATCTGCTTAGGGAAATTAATGAGGGGGAGCCCCCTTGGCCAAGGTGGATAATGATCCTGGACCACGGGGATGAGAGGCTGCAGTGGATCAGGCAGAAGGTGAGAACGGGAAGGGGGGATTAGAGACGGACTCCCACCAGAATCAAACAGGACTCTGCCAAAGGGATCCCTCCCCTCCTATGCCCAAACTTCAAAAACTCCAGCCTAAGCTGGAAGTAGGTGTCTGTAATCCCCTCTGTGGCCGTAGATCTATGCGGCCGACTCAGGCCCAGCTTTCATCCTGCAGCTTGTTCGGCATGCTCTCCCTCCATGTCCTGGGAACGTAAACTTTTGCACTGTGGCCCCCTTGCAGATCGCAGGGATCCGTTGGCTCATTACCTCTTCATTAGTGTGCTGCATCATTGGCTGCCAAGAGGATCAGACCATGTGTGGAGTCTAGCTGCACAGACTGCTTGTGGGGGCCAGAGACCTGGACACGGCAGCCAGATGGACGAGTGCATGCTACTGGATACACGAGTTAGTAGCCTGTACATCTTTGCCCTGTTGGAAGGTTGCATGTAGCCAGGGGACATTTCTTTGTGTGACACACATTTTAGAAGATCCAGCAGTGTCACGTCAATTGATTCCCAAAAGTATCCTGTGATTGTCATCGTACCTGCCCATTGCTCCTGCATGGTTGTCTGATCTGATCATCTGAATGGAATGGGATGGTTTTTCTTATATGTATATATATTTAAAACACTTCTATTTATTTGGTTCTTAGAATAAGTGTCAGAACTGTCACTTACATCCTGTGAGTATGTTTTGAGATACCTTTGAAATGCGATGCCAGATGCCACTCAGAGTTGGATTTACTTGCCCCTGCTATTCTTTCGTACGATTCATAGAATTCAGGGATGATTTAAAGGAGGTGTGGAATTGAGAAAATAAGCAGGCTTTGTGGTGCTTAATGGGGCCCAAAGCTCACTGTTTAAGCCCTCCCCTGCATCCAAAGCAGCCATAGTCGGGGCCCAAGCTCCACGGAGCCAAGTCTCATCAACCACTCTGCCATCCTCTGGTGTGATCGTGGCAATACACACATGCAAAATCATATTACCAGTAATCTGCATTCAAAGTTATTATAAATATATATAAAGGCATGGTAAAGTTCACCAGAGATGAGTTGGTGAAAGATAATCTCGGGAGTCATGCTTGCTATTGTTTATAATATGTGGGGTATGCAAGGGTTGTCATGGGTGATTTAAAAAAAACTAAACAATTGAAGCCAAGAAAAAACATTTAAATGTAAAAAAAATAATTTTAAATGAAAATCTTTTTTATGCAATATGTTTTGATTAACAGTTGAGCAACAACAAGTTCTCATGGTTAACGTACCCCAAAGGTATTATATTCTAACCTGGTTAAATCAAACACTAAGAATTATTTGGGTCATTTAATTTACCCTGATTTGGTGCTTGAACTGTGTAAATAAACTATACATCTATGAAAAGCAATATTTAAATAACCTGACTTTTCTCCGGTGGCGTCTTCCTCTTGCTTTGCTGCTGGTGAGATCCCTGCATCTAAATTATGCAGTTCCTTATCTGACAGTCATTTCCAAGGCCATGCATGCAGTGTGGCCCCATGTGGTTATGGCCAGGTGTAAAAGCTTGACCTCTCTGTAGGACAGCAGAGTGACTTTCATTAGAGCGCCCACTGGCTGCTTCCCACTGAGCTCTCTCATAGATTTAACAGTGCGACTGCATATAAGATGAGAGGGAGGGTTCACATAATCCAATAAGAATCATTTAGGGGGGCATGTAAGACAAGGACATTTGTGAGTATTCAAATAATTCAGTGCTAAAAGTAAGATTTTTATGTAGAGCCATGTAAAGTCCATTGTTTTGAACAACACAAACTAGTGGTTAGTAGACAATGCAAGCCTCACCTCTGTAGGCTGGATGGCTGACAGGGCCCACTGTGCCAATACAAAAATGTTGCACAGGGGGTTTGTGTGGGGGTGCACACATACACAACACACATCTGATGCAAGCTGAACGCACATACACAATTTAAATGCCTCTGGATTTCCCAGCATGCTTGCTATTGCCTCCCGCCCGGCTGGTGTCATCACGTTCTCTTTCATACGCGGTCACGGTTGTTTTTGATATTTTCCTCAACTAGCCAGAGGATATTTATCTGCGGGAGTGAACAGGCTGGAGAGCCTTTTTCAAATGTTAACAATTGCCAGGCCACAACATGAGGAGCTTGCTAATTAATGCATCCAACACGGTCCCACAGTTGTGCTGGAGAAACTCAAACGATTAATGTGTGTCATTATATTGTAATTGCATGGTAATTCTACATCTAAAGCACACACACAGACACGCGCTTCCTCTCAGCCTAAAGGTAGGTATATTCCACACTGCTCCCGGAAGCAGATTAAGGTTGGAGATTGTTTCTCCGTGGAGAATAAGGATTAACTAGTGCCGAACTATTCTCTTAGCTTCCTCACAACTTCACGTGTTGGATTTGTTTTGGTTTATTGTTTGTTTTAGGATATAATTTCACAGGTTTACAGCATAAAATGAGTACATAATAAAACTGAGGGTAAAAGTCTCATCCAGGGAAAGAAAAGACAAAACTGACATTTGGTTGCTATTGAAGCACAATTATTAAGATAATAATTGTTCAGATATGTCTGTTGCCATTTTTATTATATTTGTTTGATTAATTTGTTTTGATTGTTAGATTAGTTGATATTGAAGGAGGAGTTATAGGTCTGCCTCACAGGGGCCCTTAGCGTGTGGACACTTCAGGAAAAGATGCAGCTTAATTCTCTGCTGTCGTATATACACACACTATACATACGCATTTATATCCCCATGCATGAGTGAGTGAGTAAGAACAGAAATATAGAGTGAAAGAGGAGAGGTGTTTGTCTATTTCATCTTGAATAAACTTGATTGCTTTGGGTTCATTGCCGGCCCCTGTACTGATGCGCTTCATGAAGACATATGGGCCTAAAGAGCAGTTGATGTGGCTGCCACCGCCTTGCTTGTCATCCACAATTTCGCCTGCCCTAATCCCTGCTTTAATTTACTTCACTCCACAAGGCAAGCAGTGACTAACACTGTCCTCGGGGGTCCTTTCACTTATGCCACCGGTGACAAGGAATATGCAAAGGCACAATTTCTCACCAGGAAGGGTGACAGAGAGCAGTTCCGCCGGGGAGCACGCCTCCCGTTTCTCAGCATCTTTTAATGTCACTCACAAGAGCACTTTGCTTTTGCAAACTATTCTTCAGAGACCCCTTTATTAACATGTTGATCCAAGGGGTCATTAGGTGAAGATTGTTTGGCACAGAGGATGCAGCTATTGATTTGCTGAGAGATAGACTTTAGTGGAAAGTTTGTGACAGTGCAGAGAGAGACTACAGAGACTACTTCTTCAGACTCAATCTAAACTGTTTTCAACCCCTTTATCCGATGCTCCTGCCTTATTTTTCCCACTCGTCTAATTTTCCCCTGGAATGCTGGGAGGGAGAGGAGCTGTTGACGGGCACAAGTAATTGCTATCAGTCTGTCATTAGGTTCTCTCTCTTGCTCCTAGCTGCTCGATTTTTTTTCTCCGTCTCTCTACACGGGCCTGTGCTCAGCATTGCTTACAAATAAGACACTTAGGAGACGAGTGGAATTTGCTCCCCAAAAGCTGTGATGTATTGGATTTTTTACGGTCAGAGCAGCTCCTCCAACTGCCTTTTCATTCTCTGTTGTCCTGAGAACCATTTTCTCTGTGTTTGCTATATTCACCCTCTCTCCCGCTCCTCTCCGCTTTTCAGGGTATCATTTGCAATTTAATGCTTACCTGGGGTGAGCCTTGACAATAGCTTCCACCATGAAATGGCCCAGACCCTGCCTGCATGCCTAATGAGGTTGATGTTGAGCTATTTAGGTCATTGTCCCTTTACAATATCTACTTAATGCAACTCCATGGGAGTGGATTGTTGGAACGGTTAAAGATTCTATTAAGTCTTTACAAAAGCCATTCCATTCCGCTGTCCACCACATACTACCAGGGGCACTGCTCTACTTCACTTTTTGCTTTGTGAGAGGCAGTTGCAACAAAGCATAGCAAGGAGGTGCAATGTTACCCTGAAGGGTCACCCCACTACTCTCTCCAGTATTTGGCTGGTGTGGGTTTTTTTGCAGGTGAAACATCCAGTCAATCAGCAGTTCATTTGGTAACATATGAAATGTGGACTGAGCTGGCCAATTCGTATTAATCATTGCACAAAATGATCTCCCCAAAACAGACGGCCAACTATTAATCAGAGCAGAACCCGTGACAGCCTTTGGAATCGGAAGGGAAGGAGTCGGAGGGGGGGCCTCTTTGAGAGAGTACTTGATATGAAAACTGTGTTGTTGTGCTTTGTACCAGCCTGTGGGAGTTTTTAAACAAGCCCATATGGTGGTAGCCACCAGCTTTGGAGAAGGCGGGTGGGTTGGGGGGTTAGCCAGGGCCAGGATTTCACACAGTCAGTATTGAGTGGGATTGAGGAGGCGAGCTCTTAAGCTGTCTTTTCAGGCACAGCAAAAGCCCTCCATCTGGCCTTCCCTAAAACTCAGGGCGAGTTTACTCAGCTCCCTGTCGGCTGATTGGGCCTCCTGAAGCAGAAGTAACAGCATCAATAGTGTAAACCCTTGCCACTTGAGAGTATTACATTTCTTTTCATGCTTGACTTAATCAAAAGTGGGGAAGTGAAATTTACACCTTTTTGATGTTCTTTTTCCCCGCTCACTAAGAGGGGCGATCTTAACCCATTTGATCTTCACAAGCGCCCACTAAATAGCCAAATATGCCAAGCAGACGGAAGCAGACGGTTGGCAGTTGCCAGTATGCACAGGGTCACTGTTGGAGCACTCCATGTGGTGGGGCAGGCAACCTCACAGAAGGCTCCAGTCTTCACAGAGTCCAGCCAAGCTTCTGTCTGGAGGCCCACTGTCCCTCGCTCACTGTCCGCACCCAGCCAGAAATCAATCCACACCTCATGCTGATTCTCTGTGCTCCGCCCGAGCCAGTGCAAGATTTGTGTCGACTGAGTAGCATCAAATGAACACTGTAACTGAGGCTTTATAACAAAATGGACAGACAAAAAGCACCAGCCACGTGTCAACACTATGATGTGTATATTTGATGGCATTAGCATGGCTTTGCAGAGCCACCATAGAGTTCGAACCCTTGTCGCATCGTGCACGCACTGACAGATTGAGCTGTCAGTGAGTCGTCTCAGCTAAACGAAAATTGTGATGATCAAGGCTCTCATCACGATTAGTTGCATAAATGCCCATCTGATAGAAGAGAAAGGATTTTGCCTGCAAACGGCAGAGAGGCTAAGTTGGGTGAATAAATGTTTTGACTATAGTAACCTCACTAATCCAAGGTGCTGACTGGTGTTGGAGCAGAGGGAGCCAACATGGGGATGTGTGAAGATTCCCCTCAACAGGAATCTGGAAAGAGCGGCTACTGGAGAGCTACTAGCAAGTGACAGTTGTTCCGGGAGCCTGGCTTTAATGAGTGTGTGATGTCTGGAGTCTTTAGCTCATGTTAAGCCCAAGCTAAGGCCAGGATCTGACTGATGGAGCCCTAGGCCTGAGTACTGTGGAGCTGTGTTTGCACCTCTTAATGAAGCTGGGGGCCGACGACACTGCCTGGCCCTCCGCCTGCCCTTCCTCTCTCCCCAGGACCAACCCTGTGCCAGCCAAGACTGCAGCAGAGACCCACTCCATTAGTTCCTGTTTATTTCCCAGGCTTCCAAACCCTACTCCCTTAGTCATCATGTGCAGCATTTCCCCCCTCCGCTCTCTTGTTGGTTATTCATTTTGGGACAATTTTCTCACTCACTGTTGTAGGCAAAATATGAAAAAAACGGAGATAATTAAATGCTTGTGCCCTGTGGAAAACAATGCCCCCCCCCCCCTCTTTGTGTTGAATATAAATTACCATTACAGTGCCTGGGTTGCAAAAATGTGTGTCTCTGCAAATGTGTGTGGAAAGAGTTTACTTCGTGTCAGCATGAAAAGAAGGGGCCCCCATCCAGGCAGCCAAAATCCTGCCGAGGAACTTGTCTGGGATCGTGATGTTCCAACAGCTCCGCTGCGACAAGATACATAGTTTCCATTCAGCGACAAGCTTCTTATTGGTTACTATAGTTTCACTAATGCTCAATTGAAGGCGATGCCTAATCTCAACAGAATGGGTTAAAAGGTGCCGATGTCCAGAGCCACAAAACCACATGTTGAGAGTCAAGGGACCAAGGCCCCACAAAGCACAGCTCCTCCAGCTTTGATGTGGCCCTATCAGGGGCAGGGGACTGAAGAGAGTGGGGGGAGAATACACAGAGGCCCCCGCCACACACAAACCCCCACGAAAGACTCGCTGACAATGGTAACTGCCGAAGAGTGGGTCAGGGCCTCACAAAAGGCGGGGCTTCCAGGAGGAGACAACATCACCACTTCCTCCTCTTCTTCAACCTCCACCAGCACTACTTCCATCATTATTGCTGTCATTAATATTATCATTAACAGCTTATTTGTGATCATAACTGCCCTACAATTTTCCAGAATGCTACAAAACATTATATCAATCCAGCTTGCAATATCACACATTTGTCTGCACTCGTTGCAGTTCAGAGTAGGGAGCGAGAGATGGAGCAGTAAGATGAAGGGGAGCAGAATAAACAAGGATGAGTGAGAAGCCACTGTTCTGTATGGTGAAGGGTCCTATATTTAAGGGTCTCACATCTGAAGTACTATGCTGGAGTAGCCTGTGTTGGTGGTGGTGGTGGGGGGGCTCTGTTTCAATAGACTGCCACTCAATGGCTCTGAGGAGTAATTGAAAAGCTAATATTGTTCAGCATATCCCAGGGATTACGTCTTATTGTAGTAACAAGTATGCAATACTGCAATGTTTACTTTTGGTCAGGCTTTGTTGCAGCCACTAATTGGTGCTCAGTGTAAAAATGTGGAGTGCGCATTACCGTGGCTGAGTCATGACGGCACAGGCAGTCCTGCAGTAATCACTTGCACTGATATCCTTAGAAAGTATCACGGCTAAACAAGCTGGCGACGCGATTGATGGGCATCGTTTTAACCAGCGTGTTGAAAATGAGTCTGCAAATACATCTGAGTTGTTTGCTTATGTTAGTGATTCTGTAAAATACGCATCTGCTTATGATGTTTATCTCCCAACACAGAGCCAGCTGTTTCACTTATTAGACGCACATTAACGTTCGGGCTTTAAAAAAAAATCTCACTCTGCGTTGCTCTATCATCGACCACTGCCATATCTCCCCTCATTGTGTGGTTTATGGCAGATTTTAAATCAATTAAGTATGTAATTTGTAACAACTGCTGAAAGTGGTTCAGGCCTAAACAATGGCAATGGGATAACTGCCCTTTAGTGAAGCATCAATGGGCTTACAATGTGCTGAATTAGCTGGCATATTAATGACCAGCCGCAATACCCCTCCATTCTCCTCACCCAAATCTGCTTATGCAAATGGCCCATGAATCCAGTTCAAAGGAGTCCCTTTTAAGTGGGGCCTATACCCATCCACACTGGGGGCTGTGAGAGAAAGTGACATGAGAAAAGTTAGGGACACTTGTCTTTCTTTTTTCTTCTCACAGAACATGATCCAGTTAGCATGCATCTCTGCTGGTTACTAGCATGGTAGGGGTTGTCGAGTCCATACGATTGCTCCACGCAGGGGTGTGTTGGGGGGGGTTAATCCAACCAATTGTGACTGTGTGTTTAAACTGTGGTGTTCGGCAGGGGGGGAAAGCAGGACCCATCCAAGTTCATGCCCCTGTGTGAAAGAGAGGAGAAAGGCTGTGGGGTTCGAAGTTGAAGGAATAGAATAATCCCCTTCACATTTGTTAAAGGGCCACTGGTCTTTTGTGTTGGCCCAGGCAAATTTAAAAGGCGATGTCATAATGGTTCAATTGGAATGATATCTTTGAACACAATAGATGTGGCTTCTTTCCACGAACAACTTAAAGCCCCATTGTTCCTATTATTGGATGAGATGTTTGGATACATGCGTACACTCTGAATGAGAATAAGTTGTTGTTATACAACCTGTTATAAAATATTGAGCATGATTACACATGTTGTCGTCTCATGAATGATACAGACACAGTGAGGAAGGAAGGGGCGATATGTCCTGATGGGGAATGTGATTATATTCCCCCATGCAGCACATGTTCTCCAAAATCTAATGAATAGTATTAGTCAATGGAGAGTTTGGGATGATTCATTGTGTCATCTTGCAAGGTCCTAAATATGCAAAATCAAGAAACTTTAAATGCCAAATTATAGTTGCATATATTAAATGTTTATATACTGGATGAAAAAATGATTGTGATGTGTGAGTGTTCTGCTCTAAAAAATATCCCTGCTTGACCTCTGTTGAAACTCTGCGGGTGAAATATCTTTGAGCATGTTTGGTTTTCATGTTTGTTTTCTTTGGGGTTTTGACTGACTTTGTTCCTGACATTAGTGATGATGTATATGTTGGATGTAGGTGTGGAAATTCTGGCTGGAGTTAAAAGGCCTCTTGTTCTCATATTTCCATTAAGGGTGAAAGTACACGCCCCATAGTAAGCACTTTAATATCCCAAATGAGTAAGACATTTATCACCGCGAGCTGGAACAGCCTCTCTTTACAATAGCTGACATCATGTATTTGCCTGCATTTCCCAACAACTGTTGCTTGTGTATTTAGAGGCTTAATGCTTAGTTTATCCATGAGGTGCACATTCAACACACTGTTAACTCTCACTGGGAGTTGCCAATTAAACACAAAGCCTTAATTTATAAATCTTACTCTCTAAGTACACATAATACCCATTTGAGAGGTATTATTTATTATTGCAGATTTTTTTTCTCCTGCGCTAGCTGGGAGCAGTCCAAGCTGTGAGAGGCTGTGTGCCAGCACCAGGAGCAGGGAGAGGGCTGACATCTCGCTGCTGGACATATCATCAAATTCGAGTGCAAACAGAGGCTAAATAGTATGTACAGAGCTTTATTTAAACTACTTTCAAGGTTGGGTTTACCTTATTAGGAGACATAAAAGTGTAAAACATTATCACAATGACATGTTTATTTTGTTAGTCAGTAATTTTTTATTTAACATTGATGTTTTGTCCATGGCTACTCAGCAATATCCTGAAATATAGAATAGAAGCTACTAAAAAAGAAGGAGTATTGGGACTTAAGAGTATGCTTCAGTCAGTATAAAAAAGTAAAAGCAAAACAACTCCCCTCTAACTTATGACCCACACGTCCTCCTCCCCATCCATCTTGGCACTAGGGGTATTGGACCGCCGGCCTCTCAGTGAATTTTCCCTCCTTAAAGAAGCTCATAATGGCTGTGTGAAGTCCCTAAGAGGGAGGGTTCCACTAGGTGACAGATTCTTCCTGTCCGTGAAATTCCCCCTGCGATAATTTGTCTTTGTGCTGATGGGCCCGTAGCTCCACGCGACATGGGTTATGGCAGCGAGGGCGGGACCGTCCTCATCACCTGCCATCTCCGTGGCCCTCTTGACACCCCACACACATCTCCCCCTCCCACCCACACCCACACACTCTCCATTCTCCTGTCCTGCCTAGCTCACACCCCCCACTTTCATCTCTCCAGCAGGAGCTGTCTCCTCACTGGCAGAGCAACCAAATAATGGAGCTTGTCACAGGCCTTGTTCTTTGTGTTTTTCAGGGCCCAAGAAAAATGCAAACACTCTATTGTAGTCATTAGTTTTCCCATCCTTTCTGCCGGGGCTTGTGGGTGGGGGGCTTTGACCTGGTTCAAAAGGGACTCAAGGAGGAATTCAGCTTTTTAGAGAAAGTGAATTCTCTATGTCACATGCTTGGTGTGTGTGCATTATGCACTGTGAATGTGCTTGCTTGTGTATGTGGCTATCGTGAATATTTCCTTCAGTGCATTTTACTATAGCGGAAAAATACAATTAGTTCTTTTTTCTTCTGGTTCTTATGTGTACATATTTTGCAGAACAAGCTTCCTCTGCTCCTGGTGCTCATCAGCCATTCAATTTGATTTGACCGAGTCTGTTACAGATATGTACATGCTTGATTATTTGTAGTGTAATTAGCTCATGAAGTGTCAGGAAATCTAATTTTGTTTTTACCGGATAGATCTAACACGGAGCGATGGGACCAAGTGTTTCAGGGGACCCCAGCAGAGGTGTGACCTTACTGGGAGATGTTTGAACCAAGCTGTGGGGGTCCTGGAGGAATTTAGGATCTGCTGAAAGATAGAGAATGTCTGCTACGGTCATCATACGGCTCTGTAAAGCTGAAAAACAGCTCAACACTGGTGGAAATAGCTTTCGTCCTTTTTTTAAAGCCCGGCATATTTATTCTTTTATTGTTGAATGCAAGCTTTTCAAGTGTTTCTGTAAGAGACCATTCAGCTTTGATCCGCTAAAATTTGCCTGTTTGCATATAAGATTTTACATCCTGTTTTTTTGCCAGCGTGCGGTTCAGATCAAAGTCTTTACTGACAAGTGTATTTGGATTTTAACCTCTGTATTCAAACCCATCATCCCAGTTAGTCCAAACAGTGTGTGGTGTTAAACAGAAGCGCTGAATAGGCTTAACAGGTCCAAACAGGAACCAGACACAGTGGCGGCCATTCTCTGTCAGAGCTGTTATGATACTGTGTGGATGCTTGTAGAAACAAACCATTTGGGCCTGATTGAGAAGCTCATCAATAGGAAAGAAGAGACAAAGAGGAAGCCCATGCTTGCTGCTTTTGTACACACTTTAAATTCAGCTGTTATCTGGAATGTACCAGCTGTCCACTGTACACAAAAAACTGCTGCCCTCCCCAAACCTGATCCTGGCATTTACGCTGCATGGAGAGGGACCTGGGGAAGCACAGGGGGTACAACCAGGGGCCCCTGGGAAAAAACTGATGGACAGATGTGGAGGGGGAGTATAGCAACAGGCTGGCACTCACACTGGGCCCTGTATGGGTTTGAAAAGAAGCTATGCTTGTGATTCACTGTGTGTGTTTGTGTGTGTTATGCAGGTATGTGTGTGTGCGTGTGTGCGTGTGTGCGTGCGCGCACGCGTCTGTGTGTGTCTGTAAATGTGTTTCGGATTTCTGAGTGGGATTTCCAGACCTTCGTGGAAGTACTTTTAAAGAAGTATGTGTAAATATAGCCATGAAAAAACAGTGTCATATTTACACACAACACGTGTCCATACATCCATACTGCTCAGCAGTCAGACTCTGACCAAAGCTAGAGCCCCACACAGCCCGATAACCCAGAGAGCATGACGGACGATGGCAGGCACTTTGAAGTAAAGCTTATCTAAATACAGCACAAGGAACTGCCCTTTAACATACAAGCTCCCCATTCAACATCACAGTCAATAACACATCCCTGAACTTCCATGTTGGATTAATGCTTGTCAATATGAGCCCTGGAAACACCCCTGTCACTGTTTGCTGCGCTGTAATTCTTAACATGGATGAACTCATATAATGTGAAAGGGCATGTGTGTGTATAAGTGTTTGCCTTTGTTTGTTGCTCATTTTCCTGGAAACACAGCCGCTCTGGCTCATGGCTGCATAGATGTGCATTTGTTCACAGTTCATTTGATGTTGTTATCTTGCATTAGCCACAGTATTCCTCCTCGTCTGTAGCTAGTGCTCTGCAGAGCCCTCGGGTTATAGGCCCTCGTCTCACCCATCTCACTAAACGACTTAACCAAACTAATGAATTATCCAATTAATCAGAGCAGGACCCTCTCTCTGCCCTTAAGTGCTCGTTTACAGAAGGAGACCGCCCCTTTGACCTCTATCCCTCAAGGGCTGCTTCAGCTAGCTCCACTGTGTAACATTAAATAAATATCATTTCAAGGCCATATTAACTCCTCACACACCCATCCATAAGTAATTAGTCACACTTACTGTATGCATTCTAGGTTGTCAATACATGTGTGTTTCAGTTGCATGTACCGTATGTATATGTGTGTGTGTGTGTATGTGTGTGCGCGCATGCCCACACAAAGCAGGCCCGTGTTGGTGTATGTGTGTTTAATCCATTTAAACCAAGTCCAATTCAGCCACTTCCTCTCCCCGTCAACCTTATCTGTAGCTGCTGGGGACAAAAATCATTTGCGGGAGAGTAAAATGACTGAAAATAATGGGGAAATATCAAGTGCATCTTTTTGCTCCCCCATTTATTCCGCCCGCTCTGAGTGAGCTTTATCGGGCCGAACACATCGCGACATACCTCCTCCTTTTTATTTTACTTAGATTTTATTTTTCCCACTCAAACTTTTCATTTTCTGACAGATTGAGGCACCCTATTTAACAGTTTTATTCATCTGTGCCTGCAGGCAGGGACTGACGTTACAGTCAATAAAAATGGGAGAGCTTTGCAGGCACCTCTTCTTCCCCTTTCCCATTGTGTGCAAAGTGGCAGCCGTGAATTTAATCGAGGGAGAATGTTGTGATTACTTAATGGTTTCCCAGGCAGCCATGGACTGGAGAATTAAATTCCGCATCTGCTTTCCAAGGCGTTAATCTCCTCTCCTCACATTCCGCCTGTTATGATGTGCACACAAGAGATAATGTTTAAACCGACTAAAGCAGGGTAAACCGGCACAGGCTGTTATTGGCTTTATAATTACATAATTAACTTTTTGTTTCTAATCGTTACGGAGGTAATGGCTCCGCTAAAACGGGGGGCATCTGCCGAGCAGGAAAACCAAATCAAAAATCAATAATCCATAGAACGCCATTGCAGTAAGTGCTTAGTACTGAATCACAAGAGAGAGGGAGCGCCAGAGAGAGGGTGCAGGAAAGGGAAAGCAGGTTTGTCTCCTCTCTTCTCCCTCTTCTTTTGCTTTCCTCCTTTTCCTGTGCGGTAAATGAATCTCATTTGGAGATGAGGGTGTTATCTGTGGGAGAGGAGGCCCAGCAGCTGTGGGGAGCAGCAGGGTATCAGGCTCTGCCAGGTGCATGGCAGGAGAGAGAGAGGGCCAAGCGCCACCGTAAATTACACCTGGCCTCCCAGCACTGCTATTGTAGGGCGATTGACCCGCTCCAAATGAATTCCATTTTCTGCAGGTCCCTCCTTATTTCTAATTTACATTGTGATCATATATGTCTGAAAAATGATATCATAAAAAAGATGAATGTACTAATTACCTCTCTTCTTATCTCTCCCGCGCCCGGTGCTCAACCCTTTGGACTTACTCCTCGCAGCATGTAAGTATGTCACTTATTTCATTGTGACAGGCGTAATGTATTCACAAAAGTGCACCATAAATACAGGCGTTCAGGTTGGCCACCTTGCACTCACATCGGGGGCCTCACAATGCCATGCCTGCTCAAATGAATGGCGAATTGACAAACATTTCTAGAGCCAAATTACCCCCGGTGTCACTGTGAAATTAGGTTCTTGACCCGGCCTCTGATGCATGCTTATATTTCTACATATTTTCCCCATCGATTTTCATGCATGGCGTCGATCCATTGCCGTGTGAGACGAGACTCCCTATGAGAAAGGGGTTAGGGGTATTTTAATACACCTGTGAAATGAGACTCTACTCGTCATGAATATGCTAAAGTAGAGCTGTCACAGCAGTCAGAGTGATATCCCCTCACCTCTGCCAAATGAGCTGAGGGGGGGGGGGGGGGGGGGGGGGGGGGGGGGGGGGGGGGGGGGGGGGGTAACTGACTTCTACTCTGAGGGATAGGGCGACCAAGCTTATGCTGCCTGCCACTGTCATTTTAACAAATAGGCTTATTAACAGTTCAGAGGTCAAGGACGACAGCAAGGTTATGCAACTATACTGACATATATGGGAAAACATGGGAGAAATATTGAGTCAGCTGCTCATTGTGTGTCCCCTTTTCATTTCTACACAGCCTTGTCTGAATGTCGTCTCTGTCCAGCCACCAGAGAGATGGCTTCCTCAAGTGTTTACGGCTCCTCACCTTGGGATGAACTTGTAGTCTGTCTGTCAACATCTGTTTGCTTAAGATCTCACCTTAGAAATGACTTTGACTTTGTGTGTGTGTGTGTGTGTGTGTGTGTGTGTGTGTGTGTGTGTGTGTGTGTGTGTGTGTGTGTGTGTGTGTGTGTGTGTGTGTGTGTGTGTGTGTGTGTGTGTGTGAGTGCGTGTGTGTGTTTCTGTCTGGTTATTTTTTCTCTCTCTCTCTCTGCATCTGCTAGGCTCTTCAACCACACATGCTCCATCATTTGACTCTATATTCCATGACACTATGCTTTGGTACTTGACCTGCTGACCTCATTCCCAGACTGCTATAACCACCCCCTCGGAGCCCAGCATGGCCAGCAATATAATGGTAATTCGCTGAGGTCACTGTTGCTAACCTATGTTACAACAAACCTCCCACAACGTATGAAACAATGATTAGCAGGGTTTAATAAGGACTAAAAAGATAGCAACTATTTCTAAAGTCGTGGAACTGTGTATTCCTATATATTCTCTTCTATTGTAGGTTACTTTTTAAATCAAGAATAATAAATGCACAGTGCTGTGACCCTCTAAAATCCTCAATTTATTATTATTATTTTGTATAAATCTGTTCTGATTCTGACTTTACTAGGAACACTATCATTTTAAACTCTGCAACAAAGTCTTATTTTCTCCTCTGAAACTTTTGAAGGAGAGCACAGCCTGGCATGACAAAAAGCCTTTCCTCAGAAACACCTCATTTTGTGTGTAGCCATTACCCTTTGGTGTCACAGTTGGCATTTGTTTTAAGTTTAGCCTTCTCAGGCACAAAGACACTATCTCTAGCTGTAAAAGCCTGTGCGAAACGCTTTGCTTAACCTGCTGACACAAAGGAACCACTTAAGCTGTTTTCCCCTTCATCTTCGACAAGCGCAATGACTCACTTTCCATTTGAAATCAATAATGGGGGATGCCGGTGACCGAAGGTAACCGCAGCAATAGACCATACTGTGTATACTGAGAGATATGAGTACCAAAGAGCCACCGTGGTTCCTTGTGCATTTGTCGCATGCATGTGCGTGTATGCAAGTATGTGCATGCATACTTCTGCACATGAGTACATGCGCCTGTGCATCTATAGCACTTGTAACACTTGACAAAAATGGCCCTTCTCCTTTTAACTAACTAAATTCCCGGAAGAGCTTTGCAGACCTGTTGAAAGAGTACCAGTGGCTGGTGGTGGAAAAGCTGCCCCAGGGGGCAGGGGGTCGGTGCAGGGTACACCCTCAGCTCCTTGGCCTGTGTGTATGTCTGGAGGGTGTGAGGCCACCTGGCCAAAGAAGGGAGCGGCAGTGATTAATGCACCTTGTTTAGGGTGCCGTCATCAAAATGAGATGGACGAGGGCTCAGGATGATGGATGAGGGCCGGAGCAAGGGCTGATAAGACATGGCCCATGAATCTGTTCTACATCATCGGCTGCTTTGATCACTGACAGAAGTTCAGATGGGCCTGTGCATCTGTCCAAACAAACAAAAGCCTCTTCCCTCCTAGGACCCTCCCTTACTCCAAAACACTACGACCATCCAACTTCCCCCCCCAACTCCAAAACTCTGCCTCTCAGGTTAGCTCTCACTCGTAAACAAACAGCGGAGAGGCAAAAATGGGCCGACAAAGAAGGTATGCATCTAAGAGCGAGATGCAGTGATAAAGAAAAAAAGAGGGCAGACGTGTAGTGGAAAGGACAGCAAAAGAGAAAAAAAGAAAGAAAGAGAGAGAAAAGTATCCATAAGGGGGGCTTGGAGCCTGTGAACCATGGCAGCACGGTTTAAAGCCCCCCAAAAGGAGCCCTCCTCTGCAATGACAGATTCGGCAGATAAGAGATGATCCATGAAAGCCGATCGGTGTGCTGACAGCAGGAGAGAGGCCTTGGCCCCGGCCGGCAGGGTGCATTACTGTGGGCAAACGCAGCTGTCAGGGCCAAACGGGCCCTCAGCTTTCTGCCGTGCCACCACGCTGACGTCACACGACCAGAGCCAGGGCCTGTCCACCCCCTGCTTCACTCCCTTCAGTCACCGAACACTGCATTCCAGCGCTGAAACATTCCCAGGCCAGTCTATTGCACAACTTCATTTTGGGGTGTACATCAGCTGACAGGTGTTGAAATTAACCTATCGCAGCAATTCTCTGACATATTGACAATGTGTAAAGGAATGCAGGGGCGCGCTGAGTGAAGGATTTCTGACAGGTAAGGCATAAAAGATTAGACTTGGATTTATTCTTGAGAGTCGCATTGAGCTGCAGTTACGAGGTCTCTTTTACTCTTTTACCACTGTTAGACTAAGGAGCTTTAGCACTAGTCTCAAGATAGACAGACAGAAATATGGACAGCATGGAGAATGAGATCCACTGTGTAAAACAGGAGACTTTCATGTACTTTCCCTGCTGAACACGCAGCCGCATGGCGCTTATTCCGGCAGCCTCCAAAGAAAATTACCCCATCTACCAAGGGGGCTGAGAAAAAAGGAGCGCAGACGAGTCCCTTAAGGAAATGAAAGGCTGTAATAAGCTATTTAATTTATACTTGAAATTATTTTATGCTCAATAGATACACTCTGGGTCCTTATTGCTATTTAAATGATTATTCTCGGCAAATTATTTTAATCCATTTTCAGAGGAAAATTTTTCTACATCCTCATTTAAACAGCTAAATGGGGGCATCTTTTAACTTCATGCGGTCGACATAGTAAATTAGAGAACTAAAAGGCCTCCTTTTATTTTGGCTCAGTAATGGATCTTCTCACATTCTAATTGTGAATTATTTTACATATAAATGCTGATTTAAATGCACACCATTGCATTTCATTGGATTACCATTAAATTGTTTGTTTGAATCCGTCCTTTTATGAGGAGCATTATAAACAACCTTGAAGGAAGCAGAAGTGATATGGGGAATAGTATTGGCTGGCTCACTCAGAGTCAGAATCACTTTAATTAAAATACACAATAAATATAGGACTTAAGAAGGCTTTTTAATTAAAGTTCAGAGGGAAGGCAGACATTTTGTAAGGACTCCAGAACCGTATACCCTGCAGGACAAGCTATAAGGGGTGTCAGCTATACGTATCATTCTCTATGTAACTATTCAAAGCTCTGTATCTGTATGAGATAAGAGCTGAGGATATGTACCTCATAGCTCTGACCTTGGTCTGAGAGCTGATCGCTTTGGTCTTTTCCTCTTTTTGATCTTGTATCTCCTGCTTCACCTCTGTCCATGTCTAAATCCTGTCTCTCACTCTCCCTCTCACTCGCCTCTCTTCTCTTCATTCTCTTGCTCACCTTTCCATTCATGTTAAAAGCTGAGGTGAATACATGAAAAGATTGGTGACCTTTTAATGAAAATGTCAGTATTCCTGTAGTGGAGGGGAGGCAAAGGCAAGCTCTGTGTTTCAGAGACCAAGCACAGTCTCCATGACACCTGAGCCTCCACGAACTCTACTACATGTTTCTTGACAGCTCTTGAATGTCTCTTTTTCTTTGCCTCGACGTGTATAATTTTTTCTTTCTCTGACATTAATGTGAGGCCTTTAATTTTTTCCTCTTTTTTTTTATTCAGAAATACATTTTCAGTTGTCTTATAGCAGTAGCAGAAATAATATGCACATCCATTGAATTCTATCTTTTCTATTTCTAATATTAAGCAATGCTACCTGAAATAAAAGATGACACAGTGAGGATGCATGATCCAAATCTCATCCTGATGTTTTTGCAGCAAAGTCAGAACAATTACAAAGAAAGATAGTGGATAAATAATTCCTTGGTGTTTTCTGCAGCAGTGTTTCAACCACAACCGGCTTTGACAGACATACACCTGAGTAAAAGAAGTCACTGGGGCTAATGTCACTTTGATGTCTTCCTTTCTGGCACTCCAGCTTTGTCTCATTTTCTTGCCTCTGTGCTTTGGATTCTTAAGTCCACCTTAAGAAATTGAAATGTAGATCTTCCTGAGTGGCTCACAGTAGCAGGTGCCACGCAGTCATGATCATTTGTCAACTGTACCTCTGCCTTTTGTCACGTTTTGTCTTTCCGTCTCTATTTTTAGTGTGGCGAAAAGACATCAAGGCGAAGGTGTACTTTAAGTAAGTGACAACCTGACGCCGAGCTTTATTTGATGCTTGCCAGATCAAAGCCTCACTGCAGGGCACGCTAATTTGAAGTCCACCGCAGTGATGATCGCTGTGCATGATTACCCCACAATGGCACTCCTATTAATCACATCACTCTGATTATTCTAATTTGATTTGACTCAGTGATGCCTCCCCCCTGTCCTCTCTCTCTCTCTCTCTCTCTCTCTCATCACCGTCATCACAACATCTCCCAATAAAACTGTCAAGTGGGGCGACTGCTCTCCGCAGTAAGTGGATGACATTTAAAAGGCTACAACATGACTGACAGTGTACTCACAGAGGGAGGGAGTGAGAGTGCAGAGGGGGGAGGAAGACAGGGAGAGTGAGCGAGACAGGGAAGATGAGGGAAGAGGGGATGCCCATGTTAATACTTACAAATGACTAATGTCTCCCCCAGCAGGTGCCATGGCCAGACAAACTGGATAAATATTGAGATTCCTCCGAGCACAGCAGCATGCAAAATGAAATCCAACTGTTTCTGTTGCAGCTCTGTAGAAACGACTGCCCCCATCGGGTAGCTCCGCTCACTCTCTCCCTATCACTCTGCCTGCCTAATTGTTTGGTGTTTGGTAAATGTTTCCAGTCTGCCCAAACTCACATAGGCACCATCTACTGTATGAACACTATCTGGCATGTGCTGTCAGCACTCACTGATGACTACAGTATGAACATAAACCATGGCCAGCTTGTCATGTGATAAAATAGTATATTTTCTTCAACAGGACGAAGGCACTCAGGGAATGTAGATATGCTATCTTTTAATTTATACTGACCCTGCATTGCTTAGTGAAACTCTAGTTAAATAGATGTCTACAGAGCTGCCTCCAGGTATAAGCAAAGGGCCTGTTCAGGGCCCCTATGACCACTAGATGGCCACAATCATTATTATGTTATGGTGGCTATAAAACTATTAATAAATCCATTGTGCGTTTGTCAGAGCAACAAAGCTTTAACTAATAAATTTGATAATGTGTGCTTGAGTTGCTTCCGGTGAGTGATCAAGCATTGAGTCAATTGGTGTCTGCGAGGTGGTGGGGGCCCCCATATCAAATTCTGCTTAGGGCCTCACAAAGGCTTGTGCCGGCCCTGACCCTGGGTGTCTACAGTATGTAGGATACAAACCTTCACTCTTCAAAAGGTGAAAGCATTACATCTCCACAATGTTGGCTTTTTGGAAATCAAACACTAGCTTTGCTTTACGATTGACAACTGACAGCATGTCAGCAGCACTTTCAATTATTGTTTGACTGTTTTAGGTCTAATAAAAATAAATAGTCAGCAAGATGCATTTAGTTGGTGTCTGTCTGAACTGGCCAATTGATGTTTTGTCAAGTTAAAATTTAGGGTACAAATTATGGGAATATGTCAACACAGCAAGTACTCAATATTATTTGTATTATTATTAGTTTCCAGTTCACCTATTCCGTGATACTATTATTATGTTATACTGTTCTCACACTTCTTCTATACTAATGTAATAATTCCAGCTTTACGTAGAACACTGCAACTAGAGAGAATGATGGTTTGTGCAGATACTGACAGTCTGAATCCAACAGAACCTTTGTGGACTTCAGCTGACCGCCTGCCCAGTGTCATGCCCATCTGACTGCACTCATGTGGCAACTTGTGCACATGGTGGTGTCAAAGCCAAGAGTAGCAAAGGTGGACAAAACAACCCTCTTAATATATGAAAGCTTTAATCCTATATTCAAGAATAACAACACTGTCAAACCTCTTTCAAACAACTGTAAAGAAGCAGTATTTTATGACAGTTTCAACAAAGGATATGTACATTTGCATGTTGCTTGGTGTCAAACATAATAATTGTGTTTATGATAACGTCGAATAACATCATCTGCTAAAATATTGTTGCTGAAATTAAAGTTATTTTCCTAAACAGAATCCAAAAGTTGAATTGCTGATGAAAAATTAGTTCATCACTCTTCTCTGGACACAACCTCCCCATGCCAGGCCATAACTCCCAGCTCCACCCTGACTCTTTGGCTCTCGACAGTGAGAGTTTTCATGCGTCATACGCAGTGTGTCCCGGCCCAGAGCCGAGACAACACCAGAGCACATCCTCTTTCCAGACAATAGACCTGGCCTGCCATGTTGTACCCACACAGCAGGCGTCCACCACTCTGCAGAGGGCAGGAAGCTCCCCCAGCTGACCCACTGCCTCCTCATATATACAGTCACAGGAAGTTCCTTCAGCCGGCCGGTATTCACAAATAAGTTCACCTCTCTGTTGTCGCCAACACTACTGTTTCAATGCAGAGACTAACATCAATCATTCCGTCTTTTGAATGTACTTTTGATCATTACCAGTATTCCTAATGACGTAAATATACTGACACACGACCATCACTGGATTTTTTTTTCTAAAAGTATTATCTGTTTCCTTTGGAGATAAAGAATACTGTATCTCAAGTCCTGTGATGACTCCTAATGTCTGCACCAGTGATAAAAGGCTGTCAGAGTCTGCCACACTTCCTCTCATGTTGTACTAGGACAGTGTAAGCAAAGGTATTGCATGAGGCATTGTCAATAGAGCTTCTGAGACACGGGGACTTGATAAAAGCCCTTAGCCGCAGCAAAACACACATTCTCCATTGTGTTGGTTCAGGAGTGAAAAACTCCTTTTGATTTGCCCATGTATCCAGATGTCACAGGAAGTTCAACACGATTAGATATGGGACAGTGTGCTTTGTTTTTTTTACTGTTGGCAACAGTGGCCCTAACAGAAGCAATGTATTTTTTTCATTTTTTTTTTTCATGTTCAATAATATATTTATAAATACTGCATTTTGTATATATACAGAAAGAGAAAAGAACCACATAAGCACAAATGTGTGAATGGCACCAAAAAAAAAATGAACACGCACACATACAAGACTCCTGCTGTCTTTAATACACTCTTAGGCCCATAAAATTCACACCTATCGCACCAGAGTGCCCAGACAGAATGGCCCATTTGGCATGCAGATGGCACTCCTGGTGAAGTATGGTGTAATTGGTGCACAACCATGGCACTGTGTGGCCTAGCAACCGGGGGCAACACATTTCCTGGACAAAGGGCAGGAAGTTTTTGGCTCTGGGGTGGGTTGTGGAAAAACCAAGTGCCATAATGCTGCAGCCATATGTTGTGTAAGTCTTACAGGGCTGTATGTCTTTGTGCATGTTGCTGGAGGGTCACGCGTCTTTGTGTGCCGTGTGTTATGGTGTGACACTGCCATTATGGATGAGTGCTGACAGCCGGTGGAATGGCCACAGACAGAGGGCTTGTACTTGTTGTGTTAACACTGGCGGGACACAATAATCTGCTACTTGTAAAGCAGGTATCGTCCTGACAAAACCATTATTGTCTCCACATGGTAATGAGGGCTGGGGAGGGACTGGGAAATAGATTTAGAGGAGGCTGGTCCTGGGCCATGGCCTGCCTGAGATGTGGGTGTGAGGGCGGGGGGGAGTGGAACAGAAAGGCGGGGGAGCGGGGCATTAGGTTTGTTCTCTTGCATCACTGAGCACTGGAGAGTTGTCTTAAATTGCCACAATACAAATTAGCTGAGCTTAAGAATGGAAGCCGCAGAAGAGGGGGAAAAACAGATGACAAGCCTGGAGATTTAAGTCAAACGTACAATAGCATTCTGTAATGCCCCCCCACCACATCTTTTTCTCTGTGTATGAGATCACGATGGAATTAAAAAAAGGGAGGTAAAATAAAACAGGGAGTGTTGGTGGTGTCTTCTAATGAAGCAAGCGAAGATGCAAGTCAATAGAGCAATTCATTAACAAATCAAAGTCCCATGGGCCTTCCTGGCAGCATGGCTGTGTTTGTGAAAGCCCTCCTTCAGAATAGATGCCCATATGCCGGGGGTCAGGGTGACGCCCCACTCCACACTGTTTACCATTCAGCATACACACACTTGGCCGTTAGGGTCACTGCTATCTAACGTATCCGCTGCGCAGACAACACAATTTCCATATGGTCCATGAAAATGGATACGCCATTGGACCTCTCTTACTTCCCACGCCCCGGCCCTCAGCGGCTTAGGCTGCTGTGTGGTTTGTGTTTGTCCACACACTTCAGACTGGTGGGTTGTGGGGGGGTGGGGGGGGGGGGGGGGGGGTGGGGGGGTCAGAAGGGAACCTAGTGTTGCTGATGTTAGAAACCCAGCTAAGTCAAGAGCTTAAAATACCGTGCTCATCATTGTCATCCAAGCACAAAAATGTTCTTTTCTTTCACTTTTGCTCTTCACCCCTCCTGCTGCAGGCTGTTATCCCCTCCCTGCATCACCCTTCTTTCCTCGTCTTCTTTACCCCCCTCTGCCTCTGCCTGTAGTGCACCTTTCAGAGGACTTTCAGAACTCTTGCAGCAGTGGCGTTGATGTTGCTTCATAAGAACGTGAGGGCAGTACTGATGGCCGCCTGTGAGTGTGAAGCCCATTGAGACGGGGGTGACCCGCTGAAGAGGATTCCAGCCTAAGGGCACTTCACATGACTCTTTCAAATCCACACAAATAAAGCTCTTTATGGCCTGAAAGTGGCCCCACAGAATGGGTGCTACAGAGCCTCCTGAAAGGCCCAACACGATTGTCATGGATATTACACGACGCGAGCAACAACGGGCCGAGGAGACAAGTGTTGATCGCGAACAAAACTCGAGCAGACTTTTCCGTGAGGCGGGCCAGGGAATGTTGACAGGCTGGTGAATGGTCTGTTTAACCCTTTGAAAGTGAATGGGGGCTCCCTGAAACAAATGCATTCTGATAGACTTTGTACGCACTGGGACACAAAAAGTACACTAAGCCCCTGCAAGGGAACCAGGCAGAAGGCGAGAGACGAAAATAAGATTGGATAGGTGGGAATGTGTTTGCGCCAGATCCCATCAGCCCGTCTCTTCTATTTTCTGGCTTCGACGCTTCCCTTTTGAGCTCAGCAGAAAGATGATTTAAGCCTTGACTGGGCTCTAGCATCCATTTTGACTGAGCCCATTTAGAGTTTTAGACAGACTGTTTGTTCACAAGAGTATGCTGCAGTTTGAAGGCGAATGTCAAGCCTGAAGTGAATGCTATTCCTCTGGCACTGGCAGTCACTCATTCAGTCACCTGAAAACTTTATTTCTCTATCACCACTCAGGGGTAAAGCCAAGCTTTAAATGCATTGTTATCAGATTCTGTGTAATTTCTCTCTGCGAGTGTGACCGTTACACACAAACCCTGCCAAAACCAATCTCTCCGCCACAGGGAGGGGCCTTGTCTGTAGAGGTTGTAGCGTTTTAAAAAATGAACAAAGTAATAATGTCATTTAAAAATGGTAATCACTGCAATGCAAATGCTTTACTTTGTAATTAAACTTTGCTCTAAAACAGATATTACTCCTGCTGATTTAAAATTAGGGCATGTGACGGTTATGAGGCTGTTAATTGCAAAACTGCTCAGCATTGCTAATTGTTCCACGGGTGAATGAAATAAGGCTCTGGCAGGGGTACTCTATCAATGTGACGAGAAAGTGTTGGCTACTGTGGCACACTGCAGTGTCACCTGTGGGCAGCCGTGCAAACTCATGCTAATTTGTGATAATGGATGGAGAATAATACTGAGGACTGCTGAAGAAACAAACTCGCCATATTTTGTCACTTTGTCTTTTCTGAATAGGAAACAGTTGACACATCGGTGGACTACATTCCTGTTGACAAGAGATTTGAATTCAGTCCATCTTGCATACAAAATGTGCCACTTATAAGTTACTGCATGTTCGAGTGTGCCTACATATCCAAACTCAACATGAGTTTCCTCCAGCAAACTGCTACAGCTAAGCTGTCACCCTGCAAACTCCAAGTGAAAAAACTTCTCCTGCAGAGCTCCTGCATGCTGACGGTAATCCTGAACTTTGGAAACTTGCAGGGGGGGTTGGGGGGGAGAAATGTGCTTAGTTCAGCTCCTTCTTGTCACAGGGTGTAGTTTGAGTGGGAGCAGACATGGCTGCCATTGTGGGAGCATTCTGTGTTGCTGTGTTTGTGTCAGTAAGGCTTTCAGCAGCGAGCCTTGTGACAGTGGGGACGTGTGAGGTGCATTGAGATGTCCTCGTTCTAGGAATACTGCCACTGCCACCATGAGACCAGCCAATTATGCCTCCAGCATGCAAATGTCTCGCAGGGAGAGGGAGAGGGAGAGAGAGAGAGAGCTAAGACAAAGACACAATGAGGTCTATGAAGGTTCGCTGTGTGCCCCACTCAGTCTGAGACTGTTGTTTAATTGCCATGTTTACCCAGCGACTACATCCCATGTCATTAGCACACAGTGTAGTGTCATTTGTGTTGTCACACCACTCTACAGCACCATGGGGTCATTATTGCTCGACTGGCTTGAGCGGGGGAAAATTGACGTATTTTATGTGGGAAATCCTGATACACTCCATGGAGTTGTTTTCTCTGCGCTTTCAAACAGCCATGGGGCCAATTAATTTTTGACCAGTCCATATCCTAGGGACTGCTGTTGCTTTTAATGGTCTGCTTAGCTCTGGCTTACATGTCACTGTGTATTTGATGAGACAGATAACTGCAGTCTTTTATAACAAGGTTACGACAGATGAATAAAAGATGCATACACACAGGATAAAATTAATTTTAAAATGTACGATGAATGTGAAAGTGTAGATACTATATTTTAACATCCATGCATATCCATTATAATTTCAAAGAAAAATCCCATTAGTACAAAATGGAAAATGTAATTGATGGCAGTTTGTCAAGTTAATTAATTGCTATTCCAGTAACTACATTTTGGGCTTTGATGCTGCGGTCTGAAACTGAGGAAAAAAGAGCTTAGCATAAGTTAAAAAAAAATTATAGAAAGATTGAAAAGATAAAATTTGATTGTCCACAGAAAAACTAAATTTAATCCTCACTGTGATATAGCAGCCGGCTTCCACTTACATAGTATATTAGCAGCAAATACAGACGCAGGAGGAGGGAGTGAATAAACACAAAGCACAGAGTGGGAGGTGAAAAAACATCTCTGAATCCCTGACTGCCTGGTCAACACAGGTGGCAGATTCACAGGAAACAGATTTAATTATGCTCCTGGTAACAATGCTTTGTCCTTACAGCGGCTGACATCGCTGTTGACAAAGGCCGCCTCTGCATTCTAATCAGGAAACAAAATGCCGTGGAGCGCCCCAAAGCCCTGTCGGCGGATCATTAGCCAACCGCCTCCCAGGATCCGGGGGAAAGCAGCAGAGAGTACAGCCCTGACATACTGTACAATGCCATCAGGCAGACAGAGCTGGCTCTCCACCCTGGAGACGTAAGGTCCACCAAGGGGACAGAGGAGGAGAGCTGACCAAGTGATAGGCAGACACACGGAGCGACAGCCGTATTGCCCCGCTCGACTGTCCGACCAGGGCTGCGCTTAACAAGGGGGCTGACAGGCTGCAGCTGGGTCCTGCCTAACGAAGGCGGGGACATTAGCGGGGCTCTACGTCTGTCTCATTAAAAGACATCAACCCACCTTGATTTCCACACACGCTGCCCACTTGCTTGACAGCTCTGCATGCCACCGGCCAATGAGGGAGTGCGGCGCAGGGACACCGCTGGGCAGGTGACGGGAGGAGTTGATGACATTACAGCGCGGGGAGGGACGGGGGTCAAATGTAAGGGTGACCCCTGTCTCAGGGACAGTGATGACCTCGTTAGGGGCCCCTGACAAAAGGAGGACCGGCTGGGTGTCACCACTGTCATGGTATACACAGGTTGGCTGACATCACAGTCTCTCAAAGCTGCGGCTCACACCACCTCTCGATGACTAGTCTGTAGTGCTGACACAGGGGCGCTCGCTAATGAGCATCAAAGGGCCTGTCCTTCAACTAGTAATGAGGACAGGTGACGAAAATATCACATAATAACGGGGACTGGAACATGAGTGTGGACGGTCGAGGCCAGAACGGTGTGGGAGAGACGAGGATAATATTTTAAAGAGCCACCTCTTTTAAAACCTCCAGTGTTTCTACCTCACTGCAAACAGAATGACACAGATGAATGGGAAGTGATTTAAAAAATCAACCGCATGCCCCATTTTCAAATGGGGTTTTCTCAGCTGTAAAACCAAATTCATAATGCTGGTAAAGATATACTACCCACAGTCCTTGCAAGGGTTTGCAATTATGCAAAAGGGTCCCAGTGCAGCGGTATTACGGACCCCTGGTCTCAACCCGGCCCCATATATTTGGTTCCAGCCGCCTTGTCTGCAGGTCTCCAGAGCTCAGTTTAAGAGGAGGATGAATAGAGTGATGAAGTGCAGGTCACATGTCGGTTTGATCCAGTGATAACGAGGGGGCTGAAGAAATAATCTATCAGCAATAATCCCTGACTCAGGAGACACCCCTGCAACACACACACACACACGTGAATCACAGATGCACACAGAGACACGTATCACCATATTCAGAAGGCTTTCATTATCACTATAATGTGAAGCAGGGGAGCTTGCAACCAAAATGACCAATTATTCAGCACCGAGTATATCACCCTTCATTCACTCAGTGGGATTTATTACCATAAGACACCAGGTCAGTGTAAACGGCTGAAAACTGAGAGCAGACAGGCAGCGCAGATAATGCTGTTTATTGTTTAGAGAGGGACAGGGAGAGAACACAGCACCGCTGGGACCTTGCTTGAATCTCAGTTGAAAAGCGAGTACGTAAAATCAGACAGGAGAGGTTATCAAGGAAAAGATGCCATATTCTACAGGCATAAATCATTTATAATGTGTACCATAACATTTCCCTCTCTTCTTTAGTCACAGTGAAGGGTGGGATCCCATTTCCTGCTTGGGTCCGTGTAAAGATAATCATGTACCCATTTACATTTCCCATAAAGTAATATGGAGATGAGGTGGAGAGTCAGCAGGGGGTTCCTGACACACACACGCGCGCACACACACACACACACACACACACACACACACACACACACAGGGTGGCACAAACACATGCACGACACAGTCACCGATGTATTTGCTGTATTCGCCGTGCTATGCTGTCACAATCAGGACATTCTGAACTATCACAGATTTACATTAGTGGCTGTCGGTGTTTTCGTCGCAGCCACTGTTGGCAAATGAAAGGCTGAGGCGAAGCGAATGAACAAAACAACATCCTAATGATTGTTTATACAGTGGAAACATGAAGCAATTTTGGCTGATTATTGGGACAACGTCTGCCAATGACGCAACTGTTAGTGTACAGGCTATAGAGCAAAAAAAAAAAAAGACTGATTGAGAACAAAGCAGAGACAGCTGAACCCATCATCTTTTATTCATTACATAAATGACATTTTAACAGGAGAAAAAATCTTCATTATTGCTTCATTATACTGTATTAGATCTCTGTCTAGCAGATTGATAGAGTGATAGTGCTTTTATGAATATCAATATGTTTAGACAGGGGGCTTGTGAAGACCTCAGCCAAGGTCAAAGCTATATGTTATGACAACATGAGCCATGATAACGTAGTGAGGTCAATAAATAGAAAAGGACGAGTGGAAATCACTTTGATTTCAAATCGTCAATGTTGACAAACAGTTTTGTGAAAATGATCAAATGTTATTAAAAATATTTAACAGCCAAAGACTTTGAATATTGATGGATATAATACGACTCTATGCTGATGATCAATTCCTCGTTACAGATAGTGGTGTATTCTGACCAGCACTATTTAGGGCCCCAGAATAAAGAAGGCCTCTTTTCTGATAACACAAAAACGTGCAGTATGATTATTTATTGAAGTACTTTACATTATTTGTTGTCTTAAATGCCCTGATGCCTTATATCCATATTTTCTTTTTTACAGTCACTGAGAAATGTGCATGTCAATCAAAGTGAGGCGACTGCTCCATGACAAGTGGGAATAGTTTATTCAAATTGGTCCGGTGACCGAGAGCAGAGTACAGTAAATGTCTGAATTCAGAATGAGGTATTTATGAAAAGCACAGCTACGTTGTTCTCCTTTCTAAAGAAGCATTACACTCACTCTGGAAGGAAAGTGGAAATGTTGACCTTTTTTGCTCTGCAGTATACACACGCTCGCACCAGTGTGCGCACACGCCTACGTGCACGTGTGCACACATCCAGAAACGGCAAAAAGGCAGGCACGACGCAGCACATAGTTTTTCTCCTGTCTCACATATCCCACCTCAACTCGGGGGATGTTATCTCAAATAATTACCGGTGGCCTCTCCCTGTCCCCAGTGGCTGCTGCTTGTGAGCGAGTCGAGACAACAGTAGGTCACAGTGGAGGGTCTGCTCGAGGAGGAAGCAAGAGTGTTAGCAGAGACGGTGATGGTGGTGGTAGTGCTGGTGGTGGGGGTGTGGAAGATCTGAGACTGGCCTCCTATGGCCCTGGCAACAGCTCTTAATTAACCACCCAGGTATTCCTGAGCCTCACGGCCCACTGCCCGGCTGGCCATATGGCTGGAGCTGCGCCATAGCCATAATTGCCAGGGGAAACACTGCATCAAAAAGAGCTCAGCCAACATAAAGCTTGTGTAAATTATTTTTAATGGTTCCCTTCTGGCAGGAGCACGTGTTTGTCATCTCAAAAAGAACGGCCGGGCAATTTATTCGCCCTTGACCCCTCTTTCCACGCACTTGCTCCCTGCTTGACGGTGTGACCCTTCTACCTGATTCTAGCTGGTGTCTCTCACACACACACACACAGACACAAACACACACTGTTAGGAAGCAACCCCACTCCTCCCTACTGCTTGAGTAAGTAGCCTTAATGCGTCGACAAAAAGGCATTTCTCTTTCTGCCCACAACCACTTCACACTGACTCATTGATGTTGTATTTAATTATTGGTCACTACATTTCCTTGACTCTAACAGATTAAATTCAAACATACAGGCTTAATATGCTATCTGTTATAAATGTAAAATTAAAGAACAGATTGTGCAAAACATGATTAATTAATTACTTTAAAAAAAAAAGTGCAGTGCATGTGTTTCACATCTTATTTCATTGAAAGCCAGTTGCACTCCCTCATCAAGATTTCACCTTGCATGCTCCTGAAACTGGCAGCCATCTTGACTTTGCCATTAGAGAAAAAGGAGAAGAAAGGGAATGAGAGACTGTGATTTGGCCTTCGTTCTGTAATTACTTAATCTGTTGTTCTAATGGCCTCCTCATCATTTCATAAACAAGCATTTCTAAAGGGATGAAAATTGTGGTGAAATTGGTTCCATGCCTGTCCTTTCTTCTCTCCTTCGCCCACCTTCGCTCCCTCCCGCTCCTTCTGTCTCTTTCTCTTTCAGTTTGGATTGCTAATCGTCCCAGGAGGGGTCCAGAAGGGATAAAGTAGCAGCTCATTGCAGTTTTCCGCTTGTGTTATTTTTGACCATCGTTCTTGTACAAGGATGTTGTTGTGAAGACAGGGAGAAAGGAGGAGGTGCGGGGGCTGCGTCCAGTGGCCTCTGAGGTGGGTTAATACTTTTGGCTTTCCTCTGCCTGGTGGCTACTCACAATATGTCAGGAACACAGGACATTTCCAGTGGCTGCCGTCACCCCCCCACCATTAGTCTCACGCCAGGTCAATCGTGAGCTGTTTTTTTAAGGAAGCGGCGAGCAATCTGGTCAGAGCGACCTCACATCTGCCCTGCTAATGAGAAGGCTGGCCTCCTCCCAATTCGCCTCCCTAAACACTGTCCTTCGCCACACAGGTCACGTCCTCCAAGGAGCTGAACCAACACAATGTAATACACACATACAGTTTACACAGAGGCATACACAGAGACGTGATATGCATGCAAACAAAAACATCAACACACATGCATGCAAAATGACATCAAAATACATGCCTGCACAAACGCGTAGATGAATTAAGCCCCTTTTCCACTGATCCAAAAACCCACTAACACAACTAACATTTGGCTTTTCTCTCCAGCAGGAATGGATAAAATCAACATTCACTCACAGGTGAAATGGCTGCATTAGACATATCGGCTCCATTCAGCAGTGATGGAAAAATGACACCCAGGTAAATGTGCTAATTTGTTGTTATTTATTTTTGCAGCCCAGACACTGACGCTTCTCTCTGCAAAAATGTGCAGTGGACCCTCTTGCAAAAGCAACACAAATGTACAGAACACATACAGTATATGGCCAGAAATATTTGTACGACAATACTAAAGAATACTTCTGTTAACACAATATAATGCCTCGCCCCTTGTACTTTTCTCATCCTTAATTCAACATTCACAACATTCACAATTAACTGTGCACTTCAAACAACCTCTTTGCAAGCGACAATGTCCTCACAAAGACATATCTGCGTTGGTCCTCACAAAGATAGAAGAACAGACACACACACACACACACAAAGTAATATGCTCTGCTCTGACCCGACTGTCTTATTCAAATACAGACCATAAACCTCAGGAAAAACACTCACAAACAGACGCAAGGGACTCTGCTACTCCTTCGTCCAAACTCCAACTTAATGACTTGGTTGACGCTTAGTACCACACACAGTGCAGTTGAGTGGAAATGAAAGCATAATTGCCACCATAGATCCAACACATACTGAAAATAATACAAGCATGCATTCATGCATTTAACCACAGCATCAGCCCACTCTCTTGACGACACCAGAGTCATTACCAGAATATATTTTTATGGTTTTTTTCTAAAAGCCATCAGAGATGAATCACGCTATCAGGCCAGCGTGGCCAAACAGACCCCACGTATTAACTTGATGCAAGGCCCGTTTAATGTACCTGCATTCTGAAACAGCTCCAAATCACCTGATTGGCGGTTATTGCACCTTAGGCCAATAAGAGGGGCTGGTTCCCAGCTTTAATGAGCCCCAAACAGTGAGACATGGAATGAGATATCCCCAGTACAGACTAATCTAAAATGGCCTAAAACAGCAGGTCCATAAATTAAGCAAAAGACACACAAGCCTGAAACAGCAAATGCTTTGTAAAGCCACCTTTTGTGCTGTCTCTTTAACTTGCACTTACAGAGAGTGTGTCTGGCTGCCTCTCTGACTGCCTGCTTGCCAGCTCTTAAGTCACGTTGCAGTGTTCTGACCTGAAGATATCAAACAGAATAAACATTTACCGCCCTCTCCACTTTTTCTCTGATTACAAAGCAAAAGAAAGTTGATAAGACAGGTGGTGGGTTGCCCTTATCACCTTGTCCCGTCTAAGCAACATCTCCCTTGAGCTGTGGTCATAAAGGATGCACTGCTAGCACAACAAATAAACACTCTCCCCCAGCCTTGTCAGTCTTTTGTAATTTTCCAATTCGAGGGTATTAAAGTATAGTAACAAGATGAATGGAGCCATTTAAAAACAAAAAAACTCACTGTACACTCGAACATTTTAGCTCCACATCAGTCATAATCCCTGTCCACACTAACACACTGAAAACGTACATCACGTGACCATTCATGTACACTGGGAAGGGAGCAAATTGTCTGCTCTGCAATCGCTTAGATACTGAAAAAAGAATGAAGTGAAAAATGTTACTGCCAGTTAAGTGTTGACAACGATTTGCATTCACCTGTGGTTATCGAGCCATGGCCAATGAGAACCAGGAAACAAATGCTGGTGACTGTGTCAGTGTTTCCTAACGTCCCATTTTTTGACACACACATTATGTACCATCTAGATCACCACATATCCATTTTCACAATAGCTTTAGCCCACTGGACACAACCTCTCAACCAAACTTCTAAAACTGAACCCATAGTTGCTATCTAATCTATCGAATATTGACTGAATCTGACAGTTTATTGTTGTGTCACTTCCCACAAACGTGTTATGTGTAATGTTGTGCAATCTTGTGCAATGTTACATGATGCAATTGCACCACTACACCAAAGTATTTCACACCAAAAACAACTTTAAAGCAGCATGGAGTAAACCAAGATATGTAGGGTGTGCCCTTCCCCATTCATTGGCTTTACTGCCTTAATTATTGCTATCATCATAATCATCAACATAATCATCATAACCACAGACAAATGACTCATTATACAACTGTCTAAACGGTCATTACCAATGCAACAATGTAGAATGATAAAGATGAAAGAGGGAGTAGAAGATAAACCTAAAATGAGAAGGTGTGTAGTTTGAACCTCCTCCAGGCTGCATGTTGAAGTGTCCTTGCGCAAGGTGCTGTATGAATGGCTGAATGTGACTTGTACTGTGAAGCATTTTGAGTAGTTGTTCGAAACACTTTTTAAATGCAGCCCATTAATTTTTTAAAGTGTGTGATAACCCAGTTATGGTGAAAACCCTTCCTTCATCATACATCCTTCACACCCTCTCCTAATTTCTCCCACTGGTCCGATCTGGAAGCATGAGCTGTTGCTAGCATTACTAACATACATGAATGTTTTAGTTACCTGGGTCCTATTACCACCGTGTTGCTATAGAGATCTTAGTGGATCTCAGGGTCCGACTCACTACAGTGTCTAGTTAAGTGCATTATAAGCAATTGTCCGGTGGACGGAAATTCACAGGATTCACAGTGAGCGAGTGGACGTGTTGATGATGTTTCTAAAACACGATGGACGCGAAACTGAAAAAACAACCAAAAAGAATACAAATATCTCAGGATGAAAAAGAGGTGGCATCCACATAAAAGAAGCTGACAAAGTTGTCAACTTGGAAAGACGATTACATTTGAGAGCTTTTGGCGATAAAATTGTTTATGTGGTGTAAATAAAAACATGGAACCTCTGCAGCAGACTTTATACACCATGTCCTGCCTCCTGCATGCTCTACCCAGGTGATACCCCTCACCTGAATGTTCCAGACATTTTCCTCTTGTTGTGAACGCATCTGACCCACACTATCTCCTGCTATGTTCCTAATATGTGAAAGACAAACTCTGGAAAATGTCCAAACCCAATTTTCCAGACAGTTTCTGGAGTTCATGTCTAAAAACGACTAATGTAAAACATCAGCACCAAAGAAAAGAGCAATGACTACAGATATCCTCCCACAGTTAAGAAAATGTTTTTTTGATTTGATTGTGACAAAGTAAACATAAAATGTCACAAATTCATCGAACAAATTAACACTTGGCCTGAGAATGTTTCTGTGTCTATATGTTTGGTTCGTGACGGACTGGTGACCTGTAAACACCCTGTTCACATCTGCTCACTTTAAAAGTCCTGACATGCTTTGAAAAAATGTAATTGCTGTTTGCTATGAGGGCCCCATTTCTGTGGCGGTGCAACAACCAGCACAAGCAGTGATCTGACAGTTTGGTATGTTCCTGACCTTGAAATTCACTTGACACACGTGTGGGGTATTTTAGTGCCAAGTGCAGAGCACACGGTGCACAGGCAGGAGGAGAGGTGCAAACAGGTGGACGGCTCATTTAAAATGAGGCAGTGCAAACCGAGTGTTTGTGGGGATTGAGTCTAATGTTTTTACTCTAAATTAAAGCTGAAAACTGCCAACTATTGTCAAGCAATAACAGAATGTAAAAGCAATAACAGAAGTAACATGTATGAAATCTATTATTATTATTATTATTGTTGTGGTTATTATTATTATTATTGTTATTATTATTGGATATCTATTTTTTAAGTTAAATGGCCTTAAAGTCAGTTGAAATAACACTATCTGCTTCAGTTCATTAACTCTTACACTACGTTCACACTGCTAGCCTTAGTGCTTAATTCAGATTTCTTTTTAATAACTGTTTTAAAATGTGGCCAGGATCAGACTCCAGTGTGAATATGCAGAGCAACAACAAGACGTCACACGCAGCACTCTGTGTACGGAAGTATACAAGGAGAAGAAGTCAGTAATAAACATGGAAGCCGCTGCGTTTATGGTTTAATTTTTCTCTTGATCAAACACAGACCGGTTACGATACGACCCCTCAAGTTTTGTTGAACAGACGTGTCACCCCAAGTACTTATGAAGTCATAAACCTCACTGTCCCTCCTCTGACTACCTTGATAGCAGCTGTCTTCCATGTTGGTTTTCGCCGGGTGACTCTCGCCTGCCCCTTTCGTCTGCGCAAAATTATGAGGAATGTCAATCTAGAGTGACCTAAAAGTCGATCTGTATCTGATTTAGAACCACATATGAAAGTGGCCCAAATCTGATTTGAAAAGATCAGATTCCATGTGATTTGTGCTGTTCACACAGTCATTAAACATCAGATCTGGGTCACATAGGGGCAACAATCTGATTCTTGGGCTGTTGTGTGAACGCAGTCTTACTTAAGAAGTTCTGTGAAGACAGAACACAGTGCTGTTATGCTCAGTCCTTCACAGTGTGTACCTCACCACACCCTTCATTTTTATATTCCAGTTCAACAAGCTCAGTTTTACACTTTGAGCTGCCGCACCTGCAACCACCTGCCAATACACTCTGTGCACACAAGAGTGACCGTTTTTGCACTTGCACGATTAAAATAGGGCTCTGAGAAGTCTGTTAAGTAGAACCAGATTCAAATTCAGCTGTACTATCCCAACCCTTGATTCACTTCATGAGGTAGATTTTGTGTCAGTCAATGCACCAAAAATACACAACAACAAATTATTTCAAGTATCTATCTGCTATCTACTAATTCATGTCTGTCTGTCTGTATATTCCAGTGCTCTGTAGCAGCGGCGGCGGTGGCTGGGACTAATCAACGTTCGTGACATAGTCGATCACGACAACAGCATGTTCACAACAATGGAAACAACTGACTCTCTAGTTCAGAGTTCTGTGTACTGAGGCGAACTTCCCCGAACTCTGAATAAACAGGTGAACAGCTCTTTGTGCAGCAGCTTCAGGGTTCTGAGGACTGAGACCTACAGCTGGTCTTTACTTTGTGGTGCCTCAATCACTGCAGGTCGCTTATTACAGTTTCAGAAAGAAAACTGCAACCAGCATCACCACAGGCCACGCAAAAAAAGCCAATTCGAAACAGATATGTTTAGAACAGGAACTGCTCGAGTGACCACTAAATGACAAAACACACAGAGAAAGATAGGCAGTGAATTCAGCAACTAGTCAGCTTTCCTTATGAAACACCTCTCGAGCTGAACAGAGTCAAACAAGGTCAGAGAGGTGACTGTGGCTTAGGTTTCATCTTCAGCCTGATGGACACTCACGCGGCCTCTCAGCCCCTCCTTGGAGACAGCTTCAATTAAAGCGTATTGTCTGAAAGCCAATGCATTGTCTTACACTGGCCACTTGATGCTTCTTGGACAAATGAGTGTAGATTGTGACCTGAGAGAAAACAATTTTCTCATCAAGTTTCTTCAAACACAATAGCTTGGAAAGTGCAGCGAGGACACGTAATTGTCCAAGTGGTGCAGTGGTTTGGTGATGGAAGTGTAAAATGCAGCGTCTAAGTGGCCTCTGATGTTTTTTTGTTTTGTCAAAGAGTTTCCAGCTGAAGGTTTATGACTTGTACTGCTGCAGCGGTTGTATTACATCTGAGGAGAGGCCAAGGGAGGAACAGTACCCACATAAGGTCGGCTGCAGGGTAGCTTCACACACATGCACATACACATACTGGTGAAGCCATGACACTCTTCTGATTGCTAATTAGTACTTGAATCGACTGGTTCTCAGTAGAACAACTTGAGGATTTCAAGCATGAACAAAATGTCAACGGCTCTAATGGCCTTTTTCCTCTGTTCTCCACCGCTGCCTGTTCTCTCCTCGTCCTTCCTTCCTTCCTTCCATTGCTGACATCGATGGTGAGGGGGGTGTCCATCGAAGTTGAGAATGTGTCGGCCAGTACCTTTCTAATATGTCACATGTAGAGTGCCAGCTGGAGACAGTGTAAACTGACAGCTTTGGTGAAGTGTAAGAGATGAAGCACCAGACATCACCTATATATTCTTCCGTCTGCGTGTGTGTTAGAGCGGGAGAGGGAGGACGTATAAACCTATCAGCTCCATTTTTACATGCAGCCTGGCCTAATTAAGCAATATGGAAAAGGTTCAAGGGCTGTGAAGAGTGGTCTATTGACCTTCTCATTGCTATACAAGAGAGAGAGAGATGAAGAGTGAGGCGGGCTGGCGATGGGGATGGTGACCAACTCTGTCAAGGGAAGGACGGACGTTTATAACGAGAACAATCGAGTGGCACCAGGAGCAGACGGTGAAGAGATCCTCGTAATAATTGGTTCCATTAAAGCTTTTTAAAGTGCAACTCTCTCTGAGATAAGCCAAGGCGCTGTTCGTTTGCTCATCTCCTTGTCATGGTAATTTAGCCAGGCTAAATGATGCTTGCAGGATCTCACAGGTCTCTATTCTTGGAGCAGACAAAAGAAATATCATCTCACCCATTGGTTTGTGTAATCTGGAATTAGGTGCCATTTAGAGCGACACAGGCAGAGTGGTTTGTGTGGCCGAGGGCCGTTGATGCTGTAAATGGAGACTGAGGAGGTGGAGATGGCGAACAGAGAGAAGAAGAGATGGTAATATTTGACAAATGCTTAATCAGAATGTGCTCATCATGGCCCTGTATACATAAAGCAAGAGAGGGGGGGCGTTCGAGCAAAGAATTATGAAGCACAGTTGTGTATGAGTGTCTTTTTTTTCCTACGTTAATTATTATACATTTTGCATTCAATTAATATTTGCTCCCGTCAGTCTTCATATATTTACAATTATATCAGCTCCACAGCACCAAAAAGCAAACATGAGCAGCAGAAAGAAAGAAAGCATTTTTAAATTATCATTCTCTGCTGTGTAGTATTAAGAATCAATTGTTAACTAGCAGTAATGTTGATTATGAGCTGGTATTCAGATGCATCTCTGGTAATGGTCTGCTCTGCATTTCCACATTGTCATTTTATAAAACAGGTTTTACATCATTTTGAACTATATTCTGTTTATTTAAAACAATGTTCTCTTCATAGTATTTATTATGATAACTGTCTTTGTTTAAGTTAATGACATAACACCTGCATGTAGTCCACTGTGCTCCAGACACTGCAGTTGTTGGTCCTTTGACCTTTATCTCCACCTGACCCTTCCTTCAGAAGCTTAGTCTCCAACCAGTTGAAGAATTTAGAAAACCTAAAAGTTTTCATGTAATTATAGAAATATACCAGTAAAGTGGTCAACCTTAGGATTAAAAAGTTGACTCTTGCCATCTGTCATCCACAACTGCTTACATGAAGCCCAGCTGGCTACACCTACAGCCACGTGAAGGCAGCAGGTCGGTCAGTAATTTGAAGGAAATGCTTGAACAATAAAATTACACATTTCAAGCAATGAATCTGTACTTTTACATACAGCAAACAAACATCTTGTCAGGTTTTTTCCCCAGTTTATGTAACTCTACCCATCAGCAGTGTAACGATTCTCCTCTACATCACTGACCCTCTTTGTCCGTCTGTGCACCCAGGTGATATCCAGAAGAGACTTGCTTACTGCAGGCATCAGATGCAGGCGTCACCATCATTGTGCTTTTAATATTTAAAATGTACTTTCTTGCAAAGCAATATGAGGCTGCATTTACACAGCAGAATTATATTGCATAGCGTATAGATTTGCCCAGATTCCCATGTGGGGAGAAAAGTAAAAAATTTTAAAGAAAGAGTCAAGAAAGGGGTATTAATATCACAAATCATCACTTCATACAGCCATGCAAGCTGCTTTCCTGACTCACGGATTTAACAAGTCGATAGTCAATGTCACCACGATCAAATGCAACAATCAAATCAATCATCATTCCCTTTGAAGTCAGTCTCTTATACAGAGATCCTGATATACTGCCCTAAGGAAGACCTTTCATTATACCGCCTTTGCCTGTTTACACTGAACCAAACATGCCAGCATAAAGCTGCCCCAGTGTGTGATTTTAAATAGCATGCTGGTGTTTCAGAGCTGTGATGTGTACCAGCAACAGTGTCCGTCCCGCCATGTCAGCTCTTGTTTACACAGACGTTGGTTCAGCTCTGTGATTACCTCTGCTGCCGGTTTAAAGGTGGAACAACAATTACCCCCCATTCCATGTTCGTACTTTTTGTATTGACTGCCATATGGAATAACTGTGTAACATTCCCACCTCGAACAGGCCGTGCAAAATCCGCTGTTGTTTTTTGATATGTGGAGCAGCATTCCAAATTCATGTGTGAGAAATTAGCCTAAATAAGACAGAAACACAAAAGCTCCTGCAGCTGCTTTGATTACTTTGTTTTTGACACTCCAGCTGTTCATCCAGAAAGTAGCTGCGTTGATTTGTAAATATGTTTAACCATGAAGATGACATGAAAAAGGAATATGCCAACACATCAAAGCGTTCCAAATGCATCTCGGTTTCTAAAACTAATTTTCAAACAACGACAAAAAGAAAAGAGTGTGACACATTTTGAAGGCGCTGTGTTTTTGCACATAGACAACTGAGAGCTGTTTTAGCAGACAAACACTGGCATATTTTGACTGTAACTTCATACCAAAGCAAGAACTGATCACAACGACAACAAGAGAGTGGCCGTGTAAACATTTCAACACAAAAGGAAGAAGGCAAAATCACAACGGGTTTGTGATGACGGGTGATCGATGCTTTGAAACGCAGCCGCGGGTATTGTCACATGCCACAGAGCTCTGAGCTTTGCAAAACTAACTACTCACCACTTCTCTGATATCTATTTTGCTAACAGACTCATTTGGATAAATAAATGTGAATAAATATTGGCTTCAATAGTGCTTGTTGTGTTTTTTTTTTTTCTCCCTGCGTCTCATGTTGCCAGCAGCCATTATGAAAAATGTTGCTCTCTCGCCACTAAAAGCTGGGAAAATGAGGCTCTTTTAAATGTTGCACATTTAATATTTATCAGCTTTCTATTAGAATATATGCACACTCAAATTGTCAGCCTATGTGATCTATCGCTCGGCTAAATTATGGTGCCACACAGCACAGAGGGGGGAAATTCATTACTGCTCAGGGCAATTTCCTCCCAAAACAAAAACATTTCATTCCAGCGGAAAAGCCAAATTAATACTGGCTTTGCATGAACCCGATTTTATTTGCCAAAGAACTGCCACTTTCTCATTCACTCCGTCCGCTGAATGAAGGATGTGAGTTGAGAGCTGGGTAAAATGAGTTTCGTGCTCGCACACACACATCTAATTTCGTTCAATCACACAGGAACACAGATTTTCTTTCTTTGTCTTTGTCTCGCTCTCTCTCTCGCTCTCTCTATCGCTCGCTCTCTCTCTCTCTCGCGCTCTCTCTCTCTCTCTCTCTCTCCCTCTCGTACACACACGGAGACACAGTACATACCTCAGTACACACACACACACACACACACACACACACACACACACACACACACACACACACACACACAGTACAGTACCTACACATGCAAGCATTTCATCCTACCTCACCAAGAGGCTTTTGTTTTCCATGCTGTCTTGCATTTCTGACATCAAAGGGGCCTCTAGTCTCACAGTTGACTCAGGATGAGCCTGTTTGACGTCACCACATTGTTGTGTCAAATTTTCACATCAATGGCGTGTTTACGCTGTTTGATAAGGCAAACCAAGACACTTGAACAACTGTGAGAGGACAATCAGGACTAACTAGAGAACGCCACGATGATTCCCTCGATGAAAACGAGGAGGTTAGACGTGGCATAAACACTTAACGCACACATATGGATGTTAGGACAATAAAGTGAACGGCTTTCTTCTCCTGCATGCGTTCAACTTTCATGTTCTTTAATGTGCTTTGTTTTTACTCAGGAACTTTACATCACTCATATCATAGCTCCTTTGGCCGTAACTATTATTGGTGGCCTTTCCTCCTTACAGTGCATTTGTCTGTGTGTGTGTGTGTGTGTGTGTGTGTGTGTGTGTGTGTGTGTGTGTGTGTGTGTGTGTGTGTGTGTGTGAGGCACTTGCTTCGTTAATCTAGATGACTGTTTTTAACTGGCCGGATTGCTTTCTCATATAATGTCACCTGATTTATTACCTTTCCTCATAATCAAGTATTTGTTTATGGTTTAAACATAAAAACAATCAGGATTATAATGCGTGATGGATAGCATCACATGCTGCCATTTATTTGGCCATAAAGACTTGGTGGAAAGTCATCTAAAACGGCAGCATGCTCCACATGCCAGGAAGGTCAGGGACACAGGGGGGGGGCAGAAACACGCGAGGAGAGATGACAGCTGATTTGTTCGGTAGCTTTGAATAGCTGATGAACCTGTGAAACCCAGAGTCCCTGTTAAAATTTTAATAAACATGGCGGAGGCCCTATTGACTGGAAGTGAAATATGCACATTGTTCCCGGTGCTGGCTGGAACCAGAATGGAGCAATCATGTTTGACAATGTGCGATGCAAACCTTTCAATCAGAGGGAAGTCTTATTTTGCTGAATATTAAATACCGGCTCTATTCTGCATGTGTCAAGTGAATTTATAAAGCTATGGAATATTATTGCCTCCAATTGACTTGCAACTCTCATCTCCATAAATATGATTCAATAATGCATCTTAATACAATGAACTTACAGCTACGACGAACAGCGCGTGTACGTGTGTGTCTACATGTCACAGTCTGCATAAGCCTGTGTTATCTACTACCCCAAATAATATTTTTCTCTTAAACCTGTGTAAAGATTCTCTACATAGACAAGTTATTATTTACTTCGCAGTCAAACCAAATTGGTCCTGACTGTTAGTAGCAGAATAACAAAAAGACAACTTTTTCACTTTCCTCCCATCATTGCTTTTTGTTACATGTTTTCATGGATCCACACTTGTCTGTTGCAAACTGACAACCGTCGTTCCTTGATTTGCTGCCTCCCTCTTTAAAACCTCTTGTAAACATATGTTGCTGATTTCTATTTTTATTTACTGCTTTAAGCAACGTAAAGGCTCTGTCACGTATATAGCTGTGAAAACATCTCAATCAGAGGACAACGGGAGAAAATGCTGTGATTGATGGTGTGAGGCAAACACAAAGAAAGCACAGGAAGAAAAGACGGAGATTTGTTGAGTGGTGTGATGATTTATTTGCTGAGCTGCCACAGCAAATAAAAATGAAATAATATCAAATGCTTGTAAATAATGGCCACTTATATATCCACTTCAACAGCATGGTATGCACTATAAAGATAACACCGACATTTTTAAAACGTTAGTAGTATATTAGCAGCAGTTATAGCAGTAGTGGCAATAGAATAAATAGGATTATACAAATTATAAAAAACATTATGACATTATTATAATGGTGATTCAAGGGTTTTAAGGTCTGCAGTATTTCAATTATTTCTCTTCTAACTCTCCAGTTACAGCAGCACATTAGCCTCAGTATAGTACAATACAGTAGAATGGGCAGTTATCTTTTGTCATGTTTCAAATCAGAAATGTATCTTTCCTCCTTTCAAATATATATATATATATATATATATTTTCATTTGAACCTTGTATTTAAATAAATAAAAAGTGGTCACTGTTCTTATAATCTACCTCAGCTTGCTTCAGTGCTGCCATTTTCCCTAAAGAATCAGTGATGCAGACACTATGTGCATTTGCATACATGCATATATTAATCCCCCACTAATGCCCAGACACATATGTTAACGTATACACACACACACACTACCAGACACACACATTCACAAACATATGTGTGCATGTATGTACACAAACCATTTGAGACGGACCTAAACACAGTTTACTGCACACCCCCACTCCATATGCCCCAGACATAATATTGCAAGTAGCCTTCAAAATGCAATGTTTGGGTCAAGCCGACTCGTTCTTCTAAGTAATTTATAATATGCATTACTCCAAGGTATTGCACAATCTCATTATCATTAGATTTTTGCATATTTAACAACAGTTTTTAATTAGAAGGTATTTTATTATTCATGCACATAATTTGAGGCGAGCTCAGGCTGCATGCTTTTCACGATCAAGATAGAAACTGATGAGGTGGGGAAAAAAACAAACATCTAGACAGTTTTTTTTTCCTAAAATGGAAGATTTTGGTTTGTAGTCTTTAACTGGCAAGTGTTTCCACACACTACCCTGGTAATGGCTCTTTTAATTTAGCTAATAGCTATCATGTTGTGTACCTTTATGCATTTGCTAAATTCTTTGCTCTGGGAGTTGTCTCCCGATGCTGTAAGTAGTTTGGTATGCTTTGGCTCTCAACGTAGTAGCATTTGCTACGGCTGTGCTCCTTGATGTATTATTAAAATTGGAAATGGACTCTGGGGACAGCATCTAGTTATGTGCTTTCATTTGCCGAATAAACCCAGCGTTGTTTTCATCTTTGCTCATGATTGTTAATGGCGCCGCTGATGAGAGGGGTGTGTGTGTTTTCTCCCACTCCCTTTATCAGCACAAGGCTGTTATTATGCAGGCCAAATAGCCAAGCTGCTGATTTTGTTTTAGGTTTTCAATTAGTCATTTGACTAAGCACATCTGTTACTGGCAAAGGCCCAGAGTATGGACGAGTCACTGTCACCTGCTCGGGGGCCGATGGAGCGCAGAAGCAGCAGGGCTATCAGGGCCCCTTGGTGGCTACAACCACTTCAGAGCTCCTCAGGGGTGTGTCCTGGGTCCCCTCACATTTTACAGCCAAGTCCACAGAGGAAAGGTGCTTCCAGAAACACCCACAGCCTGTCTCTCCCCTTGTTCTTCTGCTCCGTTTAAGCCCCGGCCTGTGGAGACTTTAGTGTTTAAAGCTCCCTTTTCGAACATAACTAAAGCAACTGCCGTTGCCATGTTGGTTTGAGGTTTAGAGACCACATTCACAACTTAACCACAACTGATGATTGTCTGTGTACATCTCTCTATATATTTTGTTTGCTTTTCATTGTGTCTTAATGATTTATGTATAGCAGCCAGCTTATTTTTTCTCTCCCCATGAGTACCAGGATTGATGAATATACAGCACGCCTTTCTTTGAAGGGCTCTGAGTGCAGAGCTGTTTAAATGTGGACCAATGTAAATAAACAGCCTACTTCCTGCTGCAAGTGAAGGGGATGTGCTATTTAACTCTTCACACTGGGATGTGCCCACACATCTCTATAATAAATGTATTATATATGTACATGCAGGTCCCTCAATCTGCCACAATAAATATAATTAACTTCACCAAGCACTCCTTTAATATTGGGCCAATATAGCAGTGTGAAAAGCATCATTAAAAAGCAATATGAGGTGTACCACATGTTATATATTGACAGTAGATAAAATGGTTGATGATTTAACTTGAGGATTATCATTTCATATTGTGCTATGTTAGTATTTGCACTCTGGTAATTAGAAGCAACAGAATAAAAGGCCTATTTATACATCCACTGTGTAATGGGCCTCTGTGAAACAACAGCAGGGTGAGATTTATTCTGTTGCGCGGAACAAAAGCATTACGTCACTTCAAAAGTCAGCAAAGCTCTGTTTCATTATGGTCAGCGATTTCCTGAAGGACCGAGGCTGTCCATTACCTCAATCAAATTAAGTCCCAGCCCGTTTTGGGAAGCGAGACAGTAGCTGAGCCCCAGCAGAGCCGCAGCCAATCTTTGATTGTCAGAGTTCAGGGAGGGTTCAGTCAGTAGCACCATCGTCTCTGCCTGATCCAAGGGGGGACTCCCACGGGGCTTTAATAAAACATTTTGCTCATTGTGGAAAGTAATGACCAACAATGTAAACTTGTGACTCGACAACAGATGTTGGCATGCTTAGTGGAAACAAGGTGCTGTAAAATTAATTTCATTTGAATTATTTACTGCATGCATTACGTGCTTGAGGAAGTAGATTTGGGGGATGGGGTGTGTGTGTGTGGGGGGATAGTAGGATTGGTTGGCAACAACAACAGAAACATATTCAATTAAAGGTGAAATAGTGGGATAGAGGGTGGGGGCAAATGGAAAAGAGAGAGATCACATGTGTTCTCTCTCGAAAAATCAAATAGGAATCAAAACACCGCTGACATCGCCCCTGTGATTTATATTTAATAGGGTTTATTATTTCATATTGTCACTTCAAAGGTTGTGGCAGGAAAACTTGCTGGAGATGTTTTCCAAATTAAATTAAGCCAAATTAATATCTGGAGAACAAGGAAGGGGGAACTGTTTTCCTTCAAGCGACTGGAGAGAGAGGGGGGGGAAAAAAGTTTTGTCGGATGATATCAAACCATAATGATTCTAAGCAGAAGTATGTCATGGCAACACAAGCCTTGTCTAAACACACATCAGTATGCATGACACAGAGAGAGAGAGAGAGAGAGAGAGAGAGAGAGAGAGAGAGAGAGAGAGAGAGAGAGAGGTACATAAATGCTGAGAGAGACAGCCAGTCCTCGTCCAGGATAATGTGCTCTGCAGAATTAAAGGCAAGATGAGTAATGAGACGTAGACTGGAACAACACAACCAGCACAACTAACACAACACAACCCAGATGTAGAATCACTTATTCAAAACAGTGCACTTCAAGACTTTTTTATTGTCATTATCTCATTCGCTCGGGTACAATCATAAATAATATACTGTTCCTCCTATACCAACAATTTGACATTAGATAAAAGAGAATAAAACAAAAAAGTTAAAAACATATCTCTGTACAGTGCAAAATACGGAACACACCTCGACCCAAAGTAAAGGGCTGATAAGCGGCTGTCGCTCAGGAGGTTGAGTGGATCGTCCACTTACCAGAGAGTCTGCGGTTCGATCACAGCCTCCCCCATTCTGTCTGCTGAAGTGTCATTGGGCTACATACTAAGCCCCAAAGTGCCCCTGATGTATGTGTGAGTGATTTATGATAGAGAAAGTGCTGCACACTGTATGAATGTGTGTGTGAATGGGTGAATGGCAAAAACTGTAGACAGTAAAGAAAAGATATATATATATATATATATATATATATATATATATATATATATATATATATGTAGGGTTGGCAATTTATTTCTAAAAACACAACAATCCTCTTCACATCCCGATAGCCATCAATAAATAAAGTCGTCTGGAAAATAAGAAATGAAGAAGGTGTCTGTAGGCCTCACAGGCGACACTGTGGTTCTAAAAAGCTGACCAGTAGATGTAGTATGTAGCAGAAGGTAAAGTCAAATCATTTGATAACTTAATTTAACCAAAAATTAAGCTACTATTCACACACCACCTTTGACTTTGTGTATTGTGTATTTTGCACCTTTCCTTGCAAACATAAAATTTGAAGATAAGAGTTTGATCTTTTCACATATATGTTGACTAAAATAGCTTCATGGTTAAATAGATGTGGACTAATATTTACCTTAGACCGCTCATATTGTTTGTTCACCAGAGCCTCATCCCAAACGCCTCCGTTTACATGTATGACCTATTAACTTGTCACAGGTCTGTTCGGCCACACCGAACAGTGCAAAGGAGGCTGGGCTTCATGTCCTATCAGCAGGCAGCCAGCGGCGTGACGCCATCAGAGCGGGAGAGAGGCTTCACCTGGATTTCCTTCATCACCCTAACCCTGAAGGCAGCAGCCAAAACAGCACGTACCCACTGTTAGCGCTCGGTGTTGTGGAAAAATAACAGCGGCTGCTATCGATATAAATATATTTCCTCCAGTGGTCGCCCCCCCTCCCCTCAAGTTATTCATCTGTGTGTTTATTTTCTTTATGGAGCCCCAGTCTTCGCTGAGCAAAGGTTGCCTTTGTTTGTGATGGTCCTGCAGAACAGCTCAGCTGAGTGTGAAGTGCTGGGATACAGGAAGTAGGGCTGCTCTTTAACCCAGGCCTTGTGATAAATGGAGACACCTAACAATAGGGTATCCTGCGACCTGGACCTGGAGCTGCTGACAGCGGCTTATCCACACCGTGTGTGTCCTCTTCTTTTAGAGAGCTCTCCTATACTCGCTCTTCGGTTCTAAAAATAACATGATGATGGATCCATTAACGGCAGGTTCTGTTTTTTTTCAGTTAATATTCCAAATGCAGAGATCCTGTTGCTGTACAGACGATGCTGCAGGGGCATACAGCAAACTTTCCCAGGAACACACACACACACACACACACTTCACTTTGGTACTCACACACAGGCACACTGCCCTACCAAGTACCTAGTGTGTCCTTGGTATGTAATGAGCATTATATGGCCAATAATAGTGCAGCACTTCACACAGCAGAAGTCATTTAAAGTTCACAGTTCAGACTGAGTGAGGATGAAAGATGCACATACTCAAAACACAACCAGCTGTGGCACCGCATTGATGAATGCTACATCAGCACTACTGCCACTACTACTACATCTACTACACACACGCACGCACACACAACCCATTACCCCATTACCCAAAGAGTTTTAAGTTTCTCTCACAAACACTTATGGATTATTACTAAAAATCTGACAAAGGAGCAGGGTTTAACTTGTGGATCCAGATTTCCCCACAACATCCATCTGTCATCAAACCGTCTCATTATCCTTTTGAATCAGAAGCGTGACTCAGCCTAGTGCAATGCCACATGTTCTCAACACTACAATAGTCCCTGACCCACACCACTGTGCACAACTTGTCGATTGGAAGTGTGCAAAGGTTTAAAAAACGTTGTCAGCTTATTTGTGGTTCGCCGCAACTATCAAGATCACATCACTTCCAGTACTTCAGACGGGAACATATTGACTAATGTGGCCCCGGCTGTAGTCACTGTTGAGATGACAGTCACATGTGTCCAATAAAATCGCTGCTTGTTGGACCCAAAGTGCTGGAGAAAGTATGAAAGTCTGTAGTGTAAGCTTCTCATGTGAATCGATTCAATCAATATCATTTATTGACTTTTTAAATTAAGCTCCTTGTGTTGCAGTGATCGCTGACACATCATAATCAGCAATTCAAATAAACTCACCTGCATTTAAGTATTTTTATTTATTTTTTTATTAAAAAGAGAGAAAAGAGGGCCAAAGAGACAATTTTATTCTATAATTATTGCTTTATGTTATTTATTTGTGTAGATCAAAAGAAAACGCTTCAGGTTTTTTGGGGGGGGGAAATACTGAAATGAAACTTTAACCGTTCCATTAGCACGGCCTAACATAAAGCTACACAGAGAATAATGGTGGGTATCGCTTAAAAAGAAATCCCACATTAATTCCCTTAATCAGCATATGGATCTGAAAGATTTCCCTTCACACAACTTGGGACAGCCGTGCCTATTCAAAACACATTAGACGAAGTGTGACACCGTCACGGTAGCAGATGTTCTTTACATTTCTCCCCATTCCTAACCTATTTCCTAGTCGCTAAACCATCAAAACCCCACTCTCTCCTTTCACTCTTCCCTCTCCCCAACAGCACACAAACCAGCACAAGACAAAGAGAAACAAGATGAATTAATACCAAGAGGGGTCCCAGCGGTATTGAGAGGGGATTGTTTTTTGTTCTAGTTGAAAATATTTCTCACTTTTTAGCGGAGCGCGCTCTGCTCCCACATGTATTGTCTGGCTGTGATCATGTGTCAGAGCTGTACAAGTGGGATGTGGGGCCGGGTGCCCGGCAGGCTTGTCTGAAGCAGACGGCTTGTTTGCGTGTACTTAACAGCTCCTCACAGCTGTGTTCTTTCCAAACGTAACAGGAGAAGACCTCATCCATCAGAAAAAGGCATTCTCCCTTTCCCCCCTCCTCCTCTTCTTCTTACTTCTCTCTTCTTCCTTCTCCTCCCCCAATTTTATTCGTTCAAGTGCCTCCATTGCGAAAATGTCAGCAAACAGCCAAGAGGTCGCGTCAGGGGTCAGCCCGTGAATCGGCGTGTTAGCTCAGCTTTTCTCTCTTTTCAAGAGGGTGTGCATTTCTCAAGAAGTTGCTTATGAACAAGTCATCCAGGCTCAGCACATGTTGGGGGGGGGGAATTGGATTGTGCCTGTGACAACACAGACGCAATGTCACTAAAAGTAACTTTGTCTAACAACTTGTCAGTTGTAAACTTTCTCAGGATTTTAAACATGTGGTTTAAAATCCTCCTCTTGTCTCGATCAGGAAATGAGCAAATTCAAAATGTCTTCTTTCCAAGAGACAGCTGGTCAGAATTCACAAGAAACAGTACGCAGGCAAAAATAAGTCTCATCCTGTGCTGTGTTGAATCTGACCTGTCCTGCTGTAAAAAATGAGCCCTGCCTCACTCCCAGGTTAATGGCTGCAAACTGTCACGTCGTTTCCGTGCACATCATATTGTCGTTAGTCACTAGACATACATCGTAACCTTTATGCCTCTGATTAACCCTGGGGGCTCGAGAGGAGGTGGGAGCCAAAGTTTCCAAAGACAAAAAAAAAGAAAGAAAATCAACTCAGGGCTTTGCTCACTTTCACCAGAGAGGTTCCTCCTCTGGTCTGGCTCAGTGCACAGCCTGTAAATGTTTCACTTTGATTTCACATACGTGATAATAAATTAAGGGGCATTTATCAAAGCTGCTTTGTTGCAGCCTGACAAAAGCCACTCTGTGCATAAATTACTGCGGCGAACAAATACTTTTAGCCAGCGTTCACATCATTTGAAGTTGGCAACAAGGATTTACATGCTGTGAGTGATGCATATAAATATGTTTGCATGATTAGCTGTTGTATTTTACATTTTAAACATTAGGTTGATGTTCTTTGTACATAGTTGCTTACGGTACAGTGCGACACAGAGGTGGTGTAGAGCCTCTGTTTTCCCCGACATCAAACACGAGAGCTGCTGATAAGTGGGTATAAAGATATGTGAGCCAAAAGATAAATATGTATCATTTGTTTATATGCTGCTTTATCACCGGTAACATAATAAAGACAAGGCCAGGTTGGAAAAGGATTCAGTGCTGAGACATAAAATTTGCACTCTGTAAAATTATAACTCCTTTAAATCCACAGGGATGAAGTGAAGCTGATCAACCCAATATGTATTCAAGTGTGTCATATGTAGTGTGTGTTCATTTAGATTCAGTGTCAGGCCACATATTCACTTTGTGTTACTGAACACTGTAAAGTTCACAGAAATGTACTATATTATTATATATATATATAATAATATATATATATATATATATATTATGTTATCTTTGCTTTTTCAAAATTAAGTGTAAATACAATTAAAATGCAGTAAATTACTTTTAATCATCGTCATCTGTAAATTCATATAATGGGAAATTTGGTAAATTTAATGTAAAAAAAATTAAGAAAATACACATCATATTGTTGAATGTATGAATAATTTTTTACAAATTTTGTTTCATTTCTGTAGAATCACTAAAGGTTATTTTACTGTCATTTCATGTCACGTGTTTTGCTGCCAGACTGTTACTGTTTGTGTTTTGGTTTTAACAGTGAACAGCAGGTCACGTCATCCACAAACCCCAAAGTCTGCATGACAATGTGTGGATATAGCAAACAGTACGACTCAATGAAAATGATTAAATGCAACACATGAAGCAACTTCTCAAACAAAAACAAAACACACACACACACACTCTACTATAGAACTCATGGAGTGACATGCCAACGAGAGTGTATTCATGTATTGCCTCTCCTTAGCCTCGTCTTCTGGGAACTGACTAATTGCGCTAGAACAGAAATAGAGCTGAGGAGTCTGAACGTGCTCCTGGAGAGACGCCCCCAACCCACAACCCACCTACCTACCCCCCGCTGGTTCTACTTTTCAGATTTTCTTTATGCCTGTTGTAACAAAAGTGCAGATGCAGAGTGAAAATGTCATATTTAAATTCTCCTGAGAGCTCTAAGTCAATTCAGCTGTGAAATCGGAGGTTCCTGGGACCACGCGTGTGTGTGTAATATTGCGTTTATATCCTGTGACATCCGCTCCCCCGAAAAAGTCACATGGTGTGCAGGGCGTGATATCTCCAACTTTGGTGACAGGAAAACTGGATCCTGCTATGCACAGCCTGTCTGGTTCTAACACTGATATTAGAGAGGCTTTTACAGCATGCCGAGGGAGTGCTCGATTTCCAGCAGGCATATGAGAACCGCACCCCTGTTTTCTCCTGCTGGTATGTTTGTGTGCTTTCTGTGCTCCACATGCCCTGCAGATGTAGACAAGGTAAAGGGAGAAGGATTTTGCACATCAGTTATCTCTAGTGGGCGATTTGAGGGAGGGTGAGTGGGGATGCCATCCCCCTTATTTGTAAAATTACCTTGTTAACCTGCCACCCCCACCGCTCCTTCCCCTATACGGCGGCACCCACCATCGAGGTCACAGAGGACTTCTGTTTTTTTTCTGTGGTGTGACATAATTTCATTAAAATAGCTGGAGTGGAGTGTTGTTATGACTACGAGATTTACTCAACATGGTGGTTCTTTGATTATGTCTCGAGAAGGTGATGGATATGAGAGGGGAAGATCAGGTAAAATGGGAAATCTAACTAAGTTGAAATATCAAGGCAATATATGCTTGATTTTGTTTGACAAGAAATTTCTTCTTACTCAGCAGTTTCTATCTTTAAGGATTTTACTTGTTTCATCTTTATCTTTATTTGTTTTCTTGACAAGTTAACTGTTCCTGTTCTGTTAGCAGATTATTTAGCTATTTAGGAATATTTCCCCATTTCAAAAAAACATTTCAGTGCCCAGGGTAGGATTTGTGTTATGTCCCACACTGATAATATCTGTCCCCAAAACATGCCTGATTTTTTCATCAAGATCCATTAATTATTCTCTTAGAAATCAGTGAAAATGTTGCAAAACTCTCTATTTCACAATGTTAAAGAAAGTGAAAAAAAAATCCTGGGTCCATCCATGGATCCAGATCCACACTAAAATGTTATGGGTTCTTTCCTGACTCATGCCTCATCCTTCCAACAAGTTTGCTGGAAATCCGTCCAGTAGTTTTTTTGAGTAAATATCAGACCGACAGACAAACGCTGACGAAAACATAACCTCCTTGGTGTAAGTAAAAGTGAAGGTCTAATCACCACAGATATATGTTCTCTGGTAAGTACAGTAGATCCTATAGGCTTAGTTTAATTGCAACAATTGCAACCTGATTCTCATGCCTTACTGTTGGACAGATAATTTATGTTATCCTGCATGCAGACATGGCTTTAAGCTACTGTTATTCTTGCTATCTAAACATAGATCAGGGAAATAGAGTTCTCTCTCTGTGCGGCTCAGACAGTATTTTCCTCTTAGAACCTGACCACAGTCTTAGAGAGGAGCAGTACAGCCCGGCCCAAGTTAAGCCTGACGTAGTTAATGTTAGATGAAATACTAAGTTTGTATTACGCTGTCGCACAGTTGTTGCCATTATGGTCACGGCTTGTTTACCCTAATTACACAGCTGTGTGTACCATGTAAATGACAGTCTAAATGCTTTGTTATGCAATGGCCAACATGGCAAACCAACCTAAACCTGAACATCATTTTCCCATCAGGCTCAGGTCAGGTATCCAAACCTCCACCCTCAACACACCTAGCAAGGTCAGGTTTTCGACCTCAGTGTTTCTAAAACCCAGCGTATGTCCCAGAAGAATTGAGACTGTTGGGGCAGAGGGGTTGTTTAAGAGAATATGTGAGTCTCTGCGTCCTGTCTCCTTTGGGAAGTGTTTGTGTGTGTGTGTGTGTGTGTGTGTGTGAGTGTGTGTGTGAGTGTGTGTGTGTGTGTGTGTGTGTGTGTGTGTGTGTGTGTGTGTGTGTGTGTGTGTGTTTTGGCTGTTGGGTTAGGAGAAGGAGGGTGCTCCCGTAGGGCCACCTCCCCCTGTTAAAACTCTCCATACAAAGAAGAACATGTGCACTAACATAATGAGTAAACACACACAAACTCAGACTGTCTGCATGAATGACAAAAACTTGGCTCAGTGCGATACAGTGTGAGCTCCACTGTGTGGGCTCTATCAGAAAGAAAGTGAAAGAGGAGGAGGAGGAGGAGGCGAAGGGCAGAGTCTGGTTGGGGATAACTCGGTAACTTTGGTTAGTTGCTCTTAGCAGACTGCAGGGCTGCTTCACTTACTGCAGTTGACACACACTCTCAAGAAGTGACAGTCTCACAGCAAGGGATGACGTTTGCAGCGGGGAGAAGGGGAGAACTATTCCTTCCCTCCAGAGCACAATCACTCCTCCTCAGCACCTGGTAATAGGAGGGGATGGAACAGTGGGGAAAAAAATCCATTGAATGAACGCCGCTTTGCGGGTGACAGCCCAAGAACTTTTGGGAGTCAGAGAGTTAGCACCAAAGTTCCCTGTCAGCCCATTAAAGATGTGAAGCTGGCATCTTGGGCCTATTGAAACCATATGTGTGAAAGAATTTCTCTGCTGGTAAGACATTCCAAATACTGTCCCAGAGCCAAAGACTTTGGTGTTAGTCTAATTTAAGCAGTATGTTGGGGAGAGCTCGCCGCGCTTTGATCATGTGGAGATCGTTTGTTACAAATTGAACTAACCCCAGCTCCGTTTCTGGTGGATCACAACCATGGATTTGTTGAATTAAACGCTTCGTTGAATGCAGTCTGCACATGAAAAGAAAGTTGCTCTTAGGAATCCGATAGCGGGTTTTTCACCTAGCCAGCAGGTCCGCTTCTTTTATTACTTTTAAACTCAATCCACGTCGGGTCCGCGCCGCTTTAACGAGACGCGGGCCGTGGCCTGGAGGAGATCATGTTCTGAGGGGAGACAGGCAGAAATCACCTGGGCTATGTAATAGAGAACATATTGCACAGAAACCCCTAAGCATGGGCTATCATGGATCAGACTGTACATGTATACATTCTCCATCCTCGGTTTCTTTGATACACATTTTTTTCTGCTTTTCCATGCGACCTCTGACCTTCAGCTACAAACCCGTACACTCACTTACTCACAGCTGCTATCTCACATGTGCTCCTCTCTTCTCTCTCTACCTATTCTTGTGATTTATACCACGACATTCTTACTCCATAATTACAGCAGGCGTGAGGTATGGATTTTTCAACAACAGCCTTTTGTCTGAGCAGGAGAGGAGCACAAACATTTGGTCTGGACTGGATCTTTTTCCTCTTAGGGACATGTTTCACCACAGCACCCTGCTGTGTCCATATGGGTTCACCGTCACACATCGAGGGCAGAGGGGCTGCTTATCTGTGCTATTGATTTTCTAATTGGCTCCGCTCCTTGTTTGGTAAATGAAAACATGCTGTGTGCAGGAAAGTTTTCTCTCTGAGTCGTCTGTATGCCCTGAAATGTACTAGTACAGACAAGAACTCATTTGTTTGCTTTTATAATGTGGTGAGAAGCTGCAAAGGCTCAACTGTGTCTCCTCTGTTTTATTTCGGTCTCTGTTTATTTTTGATTAACGTCAGTTATCAATTGACATGTATCAGAAGTAAGTGATCTAACTAACTTATTGCTGTGACAATTGCAAAATTATAAATGTAACAGACTTAGAAAATAGAAAAAAAATCTTTATTGTAACTTTAACGTTGACATCATATTTGATCAAACCCATGAGGCAGTCTGATGGACAACACGCGTGACTCACCCGAGTTCAGGTTTATGGTCTGGTTGGTATTACAGCAGGGTGTTTATGAGGCTAACCCCACACTCTTACCATCCTCACTGTTCTGTGTTACAAGCTTGAAAAGAACAAAAAGAACAACAGGCCTGAAAGAGGGGAAAGTGGAGGTGGAAAAAAGGGGGATTCATGCCCCTCGTGCACATGTGCGGGCCTCTCCTGGCATCAGGTAGGAGCTGATTGATCGCACTTCAAAGGCAGGAAGTGCTGGATAATTAAAGCCGTAGTATAAATAGATAGCATACACTATACACTGGATCATATGCTTGATAACAAATGGGGGCTGTACTTGTGCGCACGCTGGCCTTTGCTCTGTCCTGAGAATCACAAATTTACATGCCCTTGTAGTGGAGAATAAAAGAACCTGCAGATGTACGGACCAACCTGTGAATAATTAAGGGAGCTTTTATTAAGTCATAGTGTGCTCACAGCGTACACGTGAGTTTATTTGAAGGCATTTTTTGGGGGGGGGAGAAAATGGAGTACAAGTTTATCGGATTAAATCTTAAATTTAAAGGCTTTAGAAGTTAATTTTTTTTTTGTTTCTTACATCTCACTTTCTAAAACCCCAGTTTGTCAAATGAGGCTTTAAGGAAATGAACTGTTTTAAAGTTGTGATCTTTTACAAATCAAAAGTAAAAAAAGTTTTTTAAAATAGGACACTGATACAAACAGCATTTATGTTTAGACAAGACGCAAAGTACAAAAATATCTTTAGCCAAATGAACAAAACAGCACCAAACACAAGAAACCAGTGGATGCTCAATAAATGCAGAGGACACATGAGAAATGGCATTAAACATAATAATGTAGTAATGGATAATGGTGCAAAATTAAGGCCTTCACACAAACCTGTTGTGTTATTAGTTTTAAAATGGGGATACCAATTCATGCACAGAATTACCAAACATACTTCTGCACCTGTGTGAAATGAATGTAAGCAGCTGAGCAATTCTGCTTATTGCACCAAAAAAGAGGCTTGCAAAAAGACTGAGTAAATATCACATAGACCGAAACAATTAGCTCTGCAGTGACTGAGGAAAATTCAAAACAAAGATCCCCAGAGTACATTTCCATGGCAGCCAGCATAAAACCCTAATGTGAACTATCTGAAAATGTTTTGGCCTCTTTTATTTGGATCACAATCATGGTTTCAAAGATTCCCACTAAAAGCTGTGTTAATTGATGGGTGCAGTGGCCTTGACGCTCCGTAGACACAAAACCTAGCCAAACACATGCAGGGCGACTGTAGCAGTTAAAAACACAATACTGTCGACGCAAGAAAGGCAGAGCGTTGGCTACACTGCATAGATGTGGACAGACGAGGAGACAAATCTCCCACTTATGGTTGGTATAAGCAAGTGTTGTCTTTTAAAGCTGCACAAACAACAATGCACCACAAACAATAGAGTAGCGCACCACCATTCACGATCGGCTGTCAGCCCGACCGCTCTGTGGCTGTCAGTCTCCGCCTGCCTCCCATGCAGGCATTGTGCGGTCGGGTAGGCCGCAGGCACGGTGTGAGAACAAGCATCGAACCGTAAACCCAAACCCGATGAGTAACCAAATACACAGTAGTGTTGTGCAGGATGGTTAGATAAGTGCCTGAGACGGGACATATGGGTGTTTTCAGTGCCATTCACGCTTGTGTCAACTATAAACACTGCGATGTGAGGCAGCATGTAGATATTTGTAATTCTGTAATTTATACCTTTTGAATTGACCTAGCCGGCAAAGTATAATTACATGACTGAATCATGTTAAGGCTGAGAAAGTAATACTTCAGTGTTTTATTTTTAACCTGGATTTCATTTCACCTTGAGGCAGGGGCCTGAGACAGACAAATAGACCTAGAGCTGGGACTGATGCGAGGAATGAAGGAGAGCAGTCCAGGAGAGACCAGGGATGGGCTTTAAGGATGGGGCTCAAACCAATGTCCCGGGACTCCAGGCAGGGGCTATAAGGTCTAGTCACTGCAGCTGGGCTTTGCTGTTAAAGTAGTGGGCTGGCCTTAATGGATTTGTGATGATGTATCTCTGAATTCTTGCCTAAGACCCCTGACTGGGAGTGGGCTCAGGATGCTTATCTCTGCGGACATCTTGGCCCAGCTTCAGGGTGTGGGATCCGGTTTCACCTGCCCATGGGAGAAATCCACCAGGACTGGAGTAGCTGGGGATTAGTAGGGATGACCCTGGGAGCAGCAGAGCAACATTTGAGACCACTAAAGAGAGAAAAGTTGTTTGACCTTGAGGCATGGACAAGGTGAAAACTAAGAGAGATTATTAGATTAGTGGAAGTGAAACGTAACACCTGGATGTAGCCATGCTAAAAGGGGATATCATTTGGTTGTAAATTGTATTATGGCAATAATATAAGGAAACATGAACATCAGGAAGGAAACGTTTATTGACTCACCTTTGAGAATTTTACAGGCACAACAATAAATCCTGACACAGCTTGGAATTATACTCCTAATTATGTCTCTACACACATTACAGTGTTTGTTTACAAAGCTCACCAGAGTAACAAAGTACACCACATGTTATCCAAGCCCTGCCTAAGTGAGTCATCCAGGTTACATGAGCAAGAGGTTGCCCCGCAGCAAACCAGCCACAGTGACACTAGTTGAGACCACTCAAGGTCACATCTCAGCTTCTTTCATGACCGGCCAATATGTCTTCAAGCCTAAGCCTACCAGACAGATTACAACAACGCTCCCAACAAAGACCGGCGCCTGTGCTCCCTGTGGTTCTACCCTCTTCGAAATCCATGCAACCAGAGAGCTCCTAAAGGACTCGTCACCTTGTCTCTAGGCTGGAGCACCAGAGCAGGGAAAGCCGCCACTTCAATCATCTGAGGGTCAGAGGTCACCTAGGTCAAATACCTCGGCTGAGATGCCCAGCCCCCATGTCACAGTGACAGGCAGTGGTCAGTGTCACGGACCGGACCCTGAATACACCCGACTCAGTTCCCGTTGAGGCCACGGGGAGTGGGCTTACATTGGGATATCAATACCACGGTTCAGTGGCAAGGCTATTGAAAAGCTCATACAAAGGGACTCTCTGAGTGATATGTCTTATTATTGTGCTGTGTTAAAAAGTTATACTTCGCTTATCATCACTCTCTTACTCTCTCCTTTTAATATCCCACAGTTATATAAAACATTATTGTCGCATGAACCTACTTTCTTTCACGGTATACTTTCACATTCATTCAGGTCACAGAGAGAAGAGAGATACGTGGTGAGCAAAAATGAAATTTAAGACATGATGGGAAAAAAAGTAATTTAGCCTTTTGTGCACTCTTCCAAGAAAAAAGCTAAATGGGCCTAGTTTGTAAGACTGTGTTAACAAGATAATCTAAAAGTTGGGAGGGTGTTTTTTTAACAAGGGTGTTTTTATGATCTCTGTTACAATAAAATGAACAGGTAAAACACTGAGTGATTAAACATAATGAAGAACAGATATGGCTGACACCGTTTTCAGGATCCCTAATGAAAGAATACACTCCACTTTGAAGAGGTTTACTGGCTCTGTAAATCAAGACTAAATACTTATTATTTGAAGAGGTATTAAGGGAGCAGTGGCCGTACTATGTGCTAGCCTGTTTACGATTAGGAAGGGGGCAGGAAAGAGCGTTGGGGATTTCATTGGGGATTTTATAAGGGAGCCCCCATATGCCCTGGAATTCCAACACTTGAGGAATAGCCCCTGCAAGCATGTTGTGCAAACATGTATGTCTTTTGTGCAGCAACATTGTGACATGACAAAGACTGAGTGAAAGCAGATCACGGTGAACCGGTGTGTAAGTCCTTCAATACCCCTGACATCCCAGCTCTGAGCTGTGGGATAAAGAACAAAAGAACAGAAACAGGTAAACATGTGCTAACAGCTAGCCTGTTACTTGTCTGCCTGGCTTAAAGCTGTTTGGTTTGGTTTTGAAAGCAACATGTCTTTCACTGCTCGTGTAGCTGCAGATGACTCATGTGCCAAATTAAGACCAAAAGAAAAATCCTCTTTACTAAGTTTGTTCCCACGGACACCAAGAATCAATCACTAAGGATTCCAGCACCGCGTCAGATCAGTTGTGGTTTTGACTAGGGTTCATTTTTTTTGCTGTGGGCCGTTGACCCTACTTCCCTGGCTGACAGGAGCCAGAGCTGGGAACCAGTAATCAGGGTCAGAAACTTTACTACGGGCTCAGGAAGGCCTTCAAAAGTTGGTGGATCTCATCCGATGATAAAAACAAATTCACACTGAAGACACCAGTTTTACCACGTCCTCTAAATGTCAACTGTGAGCAGATTACAACGTGGCTATAAATCACGCAGCAAGTGGGGTAACCTAGGAACTCTGACCTAATATGGAATGAGCAAAATAACAGTGTGTTTTTTAGGCCTCGGGTCCTTTCAAAAGCAGAGGTCAGTCAGTATGGGCTGAGGTCATATGCTATACCCCTGTAAAAATACTGCAGAGCGAGTGGTTTCAATTTGCTCAAGTGATTAAGTTCACGCCAGCCCCCAGTGCACTGGCAAGGGTCATTTGTGCTTGGCCAAGTTACTGATGAAGGTAGGGAGGAGTGATGCAAACTGTGAGCATTGGTACTGACATGGTATTAGGGGAGCATAACAAGACTGTGAATCATGGGGTGTGCTGAGGTTACAGAAAAAGCTAAAAGCATTTTACGTCTCCACCTATCCAGCCAGGCCTTTGTTCCAAATGTGCCAAGTGCTTATACCCACACTTATTTCTGCTTATAATAACCTTTACAGTTTAAATAGGCCTGCAATGCTAGCTGACTTGAGCTAAAGGAACTTAACACTGACAATAGCAATTTAATTAGCAGTGAAGGCACATCCCCCTTTTAGGTGCAGGACTTACATACACATTGTCTGTATTTGCTCTGAGGAGAAGCCGTTGGAATTTCACGAGACTCTGCAACTTGGACTTGACAGCATCTGCCACTAACAATTCAACTGTGTAGACAATTGACAGTGTTGCAGTCATTTCGCAAAGGGGGGATTGCTGTGCACTGTGTGGGAATTGGCAGTGTAACACCAGATGTGAGCTGTGCACTGCGGCATCAATAATAAAAAAGTCTCCCTAATCTTAACTCTTCTCTCAGTAGGATCAAGCCTTATGCTGAACAAAAACGCAGTGTCTCAGGTAGCTAAATTATTGATACAATCGCAATTTAAAGTCTCCACACTGCAATTTTTCGCAATGTTTCCCTTCTCAGCCGCAGCTCCTATTGTTGATTTATTTATTTATGTATTTGTTTTCACTCTGTGTTTGGGTGTTTTCCTTTTTTTTTTTCATTTCTGGAGGGGGGAGGGTGTTTTTCTCCATTTTCACCCTTCACATCTTGTGGAATTCAGTGCTCTCACTTCCTCCCTGTGATATGGAGTACGACGCTTCAGAACAACTGTCAGGTTCAAATCAAAAGTGGGTGGAGTGGGTGTAATATTGAACTACTGAACACAAGCAGAGACTTGAGCGATGGAGATGGCACCCGATTTTCCTCCCCTCCACTTCTTCCTTTGCCTTTGTCAGCTCCGGGGGTTTCTCTCTGTAGTCAGAACAATGCGTGGGTGATGTCGGCACTCGGAAGGAGATGTTCTGTACAGCGATTTAGTACAAATGCATCCCATAATGATCATGTTTTGTTACCTTTATGTACCTCCAGCACCGGTTCCACTCCTCTGGAAATCTGAGTGCCATAAACAGCTACAGAGGCTGCTCCCTTTTAGCCAAGTATTTACTACTGCTGCTTTGCTCTCCTATCACACTGATGGAGGCTCCTCTTCATCTCTCGGCAGCGCTCTGCAGCCAGCAAGCGTGCAGACAAAACGCCCGCACAATCCAAGAACTCATACGTACACGGCTGAGTTGTGAAATCGCTCACAGCTGCTCAGTAGACACAGTAAATATCTGCATGTAATCTAGGTGAACAGATTTTTGGCTGTGACACTCAAACATGTTCAGCCGTTCCGCTGGTGTGGGCACTTAAAACAATCTCCTGTCATGTCACACCAAAGGCCCCTTAGCTTTACAATAACAGAACAGGTTGACAAAATGAAAACTCATTCCTCCCTCATTTACGCGTCATTTCAGCCCTGACCCTGGCAGTAAAAGATCAAACAGCGTTTGAGGCCTGCTCTTATTTCAGCCTGCTTTAGAGGGACAGCTGAGGAGTTTGGCAGCCCAACATGGGTTGCGACGGGAATTTTTCAGACCCCTATCCACTCACATTGAAATCCCTGACTCATATACAGCCGTAGCACAAACGTTGTTATGGGTTACGGTAATGGTTATAGGATCACAGATGGTTATCTGCAATGATCTGCACGTCGGAAGCCCACTAACCATGATTCTCAGCAATTTAGCACCATAAATCTCAGGCAAATGAAGAGTTATCAGGCTCACTCCGAGCAATAAAGTTGAAGAGAATTAGACAATTATTCAAACCGTGATCATAAAAGTTTCATTTAAAATCTGAATCAGAGCCCCCACCCCCACCACACACCCCACTAGCTATAACTATGGTAACAGAAGAAGCCCCAGGGGTGGCGAATCAATAGCAATATGCCAATCTTTATCTAGGCAACCCCCACTCCCCATCCCTGTGTAGCGCTGTCACTTTAGATCTAATGATCTAACCTATGAAGCATTGATGAGCATTCAGCTAGTGCGTCACTCTTCATTCACTCACACACGCGCGTGCACACACACACACACACAGAGTCATCACTTCTTCGTTGAAACAATAACAACTGAATTACTTCTGTCTGCGATATTAATGTGCGTTGCCTCTCCAGTGAAAGAGGAGCACAGAACTGAGGTCAGCCTTTTAGGTTGTGGTGACCACTGCACTGGTCATAACAAAAATGGATCAGTATTGATGAGTGTCATTGACCTCAGAGACCTCTGATCTCCAGCCAATCTGCACCAAGCCTTTGGGGCGATTATGACATTTACTCACACAGATTATAATTTCAAATGACTGTTTAAAAAATTCCCTGGTGGAGCAGACAGTGGAGAGCAGTGGTTAGCAGGGAGAGAAAGCGGTCAATAAGAATGGACTTGAAATAATCGATAGGAAATGGACACACAACAGAGGCCCTGCAGGCTGTACAGATCAATAAGCTGTGTTAAGTGGTGGTGATGCCCTCCATTGATGAGCAAATGGCTGTACAGGCTGTCCTTTCTCCCTCTCTTTCACCACTCACTCACTTCAGTGGGTCAAACAGCGGGGCCAGGTGGTTAACCACATGTCGCCTCCAGACATTGCACACCGGGGCTCAGTCTCTGATTCGCCAAGACTAGTCAGCTGGTCCACTCTCTGCCCTGCCCTCCACCCTCAGAAGGCCCCCCTGCTCCTTGTGCAAAGCTGAGGGGCATTGTGGGAGGTCAAAAGTCTCGCTCCTGCATGTAATGGAATAGTTACTAATTTCTCGACTCAGTCCACCATTAAATACACACCCCACTCTTTACCAACGGGACGTCATATCCCCTTTGCTGTCAAGTGCTAATGTTACCGGCAAATTCAGAAATTAAGGCTACAGATAGGGCAGAGCACAGGAAAAGCAAGATGGCTGCTCGTTTTTATGAGGTGCCAAGGTGCAAGGAGGAGTGAAAGAACATGCTGCTACCTCGCAGTGTCACAAGAAGATCAAATGAAAGTTATACCCATCGGATGCACCACACTGTAAGTCCTGTCTCTCTCCAACATATCTAAAATATATTACTCCCTGGAACAGTCTCTGTTGTTTCAAAACAACACCTGTTGTGCTGTCCCATTCTGGGCCACGCATAGAAGTATAAATCAAACCTGCTCTGCGCGCCAACATGTGTATACGAAGCGAAGAGAGCCGTGCGAGGAAACGGCAGAGGGAGGCTTGTGTCTCTCTCTCTACAGTGTTGTGTTCATCATCTCCTTACCAGTACTCCATCTTATTACTTCTGCCATATGACACGCGCCTCAGATCGCACGACCCATGAATAATAGACGACCACGCCACCTCAGCACAGATGAAAGCGCATGCAGTGCACTGTGGGTCGGACACAGTGGGCTGAGATGGCGAGGAGAAGGAGGATGATGAGGATGAAGAGAGTGTATACAGATAGCATGCAAAGGCCTGTGATTTTCTGTCCTCTGTGTGTATCTACTGTACAGTGTGTGTGTGTGTGTGTGTGTGTGTGTGTGTGTGTGTGTGTGTGTGTGTGTGTGTGTGTGTGTGTGTGTGTGTGTGTGTGTGTGTGTGTGTGTGTGTTTTGTACCCACCTCCAGCTGCAGCAGGGGTGACAGCACACATCAGTGTCAGCTCGAGGTAGCAGCCAGCGGCACCTGAAAAGAGTGAAGAAGGGGGGAGAAGAAGACGATAAGGGGGGAAAGGGAACAATAAAACAGCAACACACAACACGTACACGCACGCACTCTCACACACACACAGGGGAAAGCATTCCTCTCAGGAGAGCTGATCAGTGTGAGGCAGTTTGCCCGTCTGCGATCTGCAGGGACATGGCATTTCTCCCTGTTGGGGTCGGGAAGAAAAAACAAACACTACTTTTGATCATCAGGCCCTACTCCTCACCTCGGAGCTTTTGGAGAAGAGACACAGATTCTAAACACAGCATCGCCCTGTCTGGTGCTTGACTAAACACACATTGGTGATAACACACGCTGTGAGACACACTGACACACAAACACTAAACTCTCAATGCAGACACACACACACACACAAAAAGGGTGTGTGCACAGAGGTGTATCAAGCAGCAGAGCAAGGGATTAGGTGCAAAAACATGTAATCCCGGATACTACTTTCAGCAACACCCAATAAAAAAACAATGTTCCCACAAGCCTCAAGTTGTCCATTCAGGAGCAAGACTGTTGCGTCACACCAACAGCTGTTAAATGATATGAGCTTACACTTAATTTTTTATAGTCACTCACTGCATGTGTTTCACATAGTGATGCGTGCAGTGTTGGGTTCCCTTTGTGAATTGCAAGTATTGTGTCACTGTAAAAAAAAACCATTGAGCAGCAAATCCTACCAGGAGCCAGCGAGCAGGCAACAAAGGGCGAGCCGGCTAGCGCCCGCATTGTGCTCTCCTCAGTGGCAGGGGACGACAATAGGAGAGAGCGTTTTGGGAGCTTGACCTGGGCTACCTTCACTTCACCTCAGGTAGACAAGGTTAAGATGGATGGCCCCAATTAAAAGAAAGGGCCTCTCTTCTTCTCAGTAGCATCAGGTTTATTTTACAGGAACTTTAACAGGGCCTTTTGTGGGGAGGTAATTATAGGTAAAGTGATTAGAGCTCCCTGAAGGCATGGAGGTGACAGACAGACTCGACGGAGTAACCCAAGTAACCTTTCAATATGACATCTCTCCCTATTGTCATTCACACCGCACACTAATTTCAACCATGCAGTGTGCATTTACACTATGCCTCTTGCATTCTCTCTCCCTCACTGTCATTTCAGTTCATATGAGAACAATGCACATATCGCCAAATGCGGCTCAGACAAACTCCAAACAAAAGGTTATGGAGATCGTTTTTCCAATGAGGAGAGGATCATGTTGGCGTGAGGGCAGAGCTGGCTGACTTTCGTCCACATCACTGGCTGCACACTGACCGCGCAGATTCAAAGGCCGAGCGCTATAGATGCGGAGCAGATGACGTGCCTTGTCCCAAACCGTTTAACATGGCCAGTTATGCCAACTACGAGACTTGGCCCCGTGGGACTCTATGAAGCGGAAATGTGTGTTGGGCATCACAAAGAATGCACTAATCTGCTGTTTATTAAGTGTGGGGTAACTTGAGATTGACGATTAAATGGAGATTTGACCTCGATACAGCCACTCCATAGGCGTAGTCACATGGCACGGTTACATGTCTCCGTTCGGCATATGGGCCTCGGCGTATGTGCGAAACACTGTGAGTAGCGTGTGCACTTTAAAGCTTGCCAGTCAAGGACCCAGCCTGTGACAGTGAGCTGCTTAGCAAGGATTTCAAGTGCCTGATATTTCTGATGTTTCTGTGAAGCAAGCAGGGGACTTGATCGTATCTTTAGTGCGGAAAAATATTATGTCGGAGCAAGAGGTTGGAGATGTGCCAACACCAGCTCTTGTCATTCAAGAGGGCTGGGTTTTGGATTTGGGGTTAAGGAAACAAGATAATGTTCATTTAAAAAGTCATGGAGTCATGTTTCAAATGCCTGCACCCGCTCCTCTGTGGCTGCTGTGATCCTGCAGAGAGCTCGCTTCCACTGCATTTATCTCTAACCTTTCTGTGTTCCTGACTTGATGTGTCATTGTGTTGTGGGTGTATGTGTATTATTGGTGTGTATCTGTGTCTGTGTGAGTGATCCCTTAGGCAAGCCAGTTGGAGTGCGCCTGAGAACCACTGCCACATACTTAGATATCACTACCAAAGCTATTCGGAGAAGCAATTAAAATCTGTTTAACTGTCTGCATGCATGAGCGCAGCCACCCATACCAGGCTGTCTGAGGAGTCAGGGAAGCCAGATACTATTATTATGCCCCAGTCTCCATAGCAAAAGGCTGCACAGGTCAGTGTCAGCCTTAAGGTTAGATAGGCAAGCTTACGATTTCAAAAGTGTTGGGTTAAGTCTGATTTTGGAATGAATAACTCATGTCATGGTCACCATGATCAAGGCAGTGTCCTGTTACTGCATCGCTTCTGCTCTGTGCACATCACTCCATCTGACGTTGTACATTGTACTGCTAAAATAGAGCAGAAACATTGAGTAAAACTCAAAACAGAAGGTGTTTAGGTTGTCATTTGTTTATCTGGTTTTCTGTCTTTTAGCAGGACTACACAAAAACTACTGAACTGATTTGTTGAAACCTGGTGGAAGGGTGGTGCACGGGCCAAGTAAGGACTCATTAACATTTGGATATTACATTAAATGAAGAGAAGGTTTGACATTGTTTGATTTGTGATTTCTCTTAGTGATTCAAATGTTTGATTTTAACGTATGTGGGTAAGAGCAGATCACCTGTCTTCTATTATGTGCCACTTCCCAGAAGTTAGATGTCTCTACCGTATGATTTATTCAAACAATATCCATCATCGTCCTTCTGTCTACTTCAAACATCTGAGTGAACAAAGAGGAAAGTCACAGGTTCCTTACATCATGAGTACAAATGTAAAACAAGGTGACGGCTTCTCTTACTCCTGCAGAACTGCCAACAAGGCTACTTAGAAATTTTGATTTTAAAAGAAAAAATATCCTGTCATAAATGACTATCACAAGGGCCATATCTCACATCATTCCAGGACTAACCCATCTGTGCAATGTGAGTGATAATAGCAGAGATCTGTAACATGATTTATATGGGTCCATTAGTAGTGCAGACAGTACATGTAGTAGCTGTTCTTGATTCTGACCCTGTGTGTAGCAGTGAGTCCACACTGAGTGTGTCAGCAACACATACACATGCCCGTGTCTTATCAAAGGCCATTTTAAGACGCTCATATAAATCACTTAACGGCCAATAGAGGTGTGCTTTATTGCAGGCACTGGATAGGGCCTCTTTTGTCAGCGAACGTTCTTTTGATACTTTTCCCAATCTCAGCTAATAATGCATCTGATAAGATAAGCTGCAGCGGGCCTCTCGCTTGGTGCAAGGGATTTCACAGGAACCCTCCTGGCTGTGTCAATACTCCTTTGTAAAGAGTGTGTCCGACTCAATACACCTGAGCACATCAGAGGACGGCGAACTCATCTCGGGTCACCATGTTCACCCTAGTCGGCGTGTGTTTGTGCGAGGGTGGGAGCAACACGGAACAACAGACCGGGCTTTGTGCCTGCTGTACTAGCTGCACTAATAACGGCCCTCTCAACAAGCTTGCTTGACAGCTGGGTGGGACTTTGAAGAATTCATAATGAAGCGATGCCTCAGATTAGCGCAGGAGCGGCTGCCTTTGAAGAAACAGCTTAGGTTGTGAGGTCCTAATTAGGAATGGCCTATTTTAGTTTGAACACATGCTAAGGAAAGAGTGCTTTGTGTGTAGGCCTGCATGTGTACTCTTATCATCATGTGTGCTTACAAGGAGGCTGTCTGTATGAATTTCTGTGTGATAGTGTGATTGTGTGTGCGTGTGATTGTGTGTGTGTGTGATGCCTGTCTGAATTAATGTTGTTTGTGTGCAGAATGTTGTTCACCTTCCTTTACAGTGAGCTGTGAGTTTAGACTGCTTTAGCGCCCCCTTGGATGACAATGGATCAGCGTTTAGGGGTAGAGTGTGTGTGTGTGTGTGAGTGTGAGTGTGTGTGTTCCTGTACTCATTTTAAGCATAGACCCTACAAAGTGAGGACATTTTTGGAAAGTGAGGACCAGTCAAAATGTCCTTACTTTCCAAGGGTTAGGGTTAGAATTCAGTTTTGATTAGGGTTAGGGGCAAGGGTTATGGATTTAGTTTGGATGGTTAAGGTTAGGGAAAGGGGATAGGGAATGTATTATGCGTGTATTATGTGTACGTACATTATGAGTGTCCTCACTAAGATAGAAGTACAAAAATGTGTGTGTGTGTGTGTACTAAGTTTTTTTCCAGCATAAACACTGACCTTGTAAGGACCAGTACACCAACGCCAAGTCAAAACTTAATTTCTGAGGTCCCGGTTAAGGTTAGTGGTAAGATGTGAATTGTGGTTAGGTTAAGGTTTGTGTTAGGTATGAATTAGTCTTGATTAATGTTAGGATTAAGGTTTTGGTTGGGCTGTCCACAATGAATGGAGGGTTAGGGTTAGGGTCAATGTAAAGTCCTAATTAGGATAGCTGCGCTGTGTGTGTGTGTGTGTGTGTGTATGTATTGCATGCAAATAGGTAAGAGGTCAGGGGAGAGATCTAACTGATCACCTGTGTCTGTATGTATGTTAATACTATTTCAACCACACTACCCCACCGATTAATATACACATTTACATGCATGCAGATAAACACACCCATATTTCCCTACGACACCCGCCCCCCTCTCTCTCTCTCTCTCTCTCTCTCTTCGGTCTTCTTCAATCAGCACTGCTGCAAAACAATGGCGGAATGTTCCGGCCTGTTACCATTCCTCAGTGGCTATCTGATGAAGGAGCCAGGGATAATCCAGGTCATCCTTATCAGTGGCAGGGATCCCATTTCCATATTCAGGCCCTGCTGGCTGATAAGGGCAGGCCCTGATAAATGTGTAGTGATGGAGTGATACCTGTGGTCTGAAGTTGAAGAGAGCCTTATGAATGGCTGAAGCGGGGAGGTGATGAAGGGGGGAGTGGGGGTGGAGGCTGGACAGTAGCTTTCAGCAGGCCTGATAAAAGCAGGGAAGAGAGGCTTGTGATTAATGTGCCTAAGTGGCCAAGGGTCACAAGCAGGCCCCCACCAGTGACTGCTCTTAAGAGAGGTCACCTCCACGACCATCCGTCACATAGACGCACACAGACACAACATTGCACACTCCATGTCAGTGTTTGTGTGTGTGTGCAAGCTTATATGTGTGTGTGAATGTATGGATGAAATAAAAAGGTTTTAGAATACAAAAGCATACACACACATCCACAGCCTGCAACAACATATTCATGTAATATGTAGGCATATTTCTCAGCCTATACATACAGTTAATCCTTGCACTTGCATTGGGTGCACGAGTAGGCTGTTCCCCAGTTCAAGGAGCTGGACATTGAACACTGGGTGGGTGGCACAGAGGCATCACTGACCACTTGAGGAGGACATATGACCTCCATTTTTCAGCAGCCGTGTCCTTGGGGCCAGGCAGTCAGACACAAATGCATTATTAATTGGGCTCTGTTTCACTATGTCCATTGCTCCTTTATCAGCATGTTGACTATCATCCTAGTCATCCCTCATTTATTAGGCTGGGAAAGGCCCATTCTCATTGTAAGTGACGTGACTTTGTGCACAAAAAAAGCAAGGTTTAAAGAATCGAGTGGTGTCTGTTTTAAATCAAGATCTGACCCTCCTACAACTTGTTTATATACTACCAGTTTTTAATACCAGTCATTTATAGTAATGTTTTGTAATAGTTTTAGTTTTATGATTTAGAACACTTAAGTATCATATACTAATGTATAGTACATTATTATTATATACTATTTTTATTTTATTTTTTATTTTTTATGTAATTATTATATGTTGCCAAAAATAATGATTCTATACATGAATACATTTACTTTACATTAATATGTTAAATTGTACACAAATATATTTGCCACACTGCAAACATACTAAATCACTAAAAATAAATATAATTCAATAATCTTTGGTATTATATACTAATATAGCATTTACTTTATATGTATTTTGTCTTTTAAACTAGGAATAAATAATAAAAAAAAGAATGTTGAAAAAATTACTTTTTAGTTGAAAATAAACAAATACATTAAGAAGTAAAATTGTTAACAAAAAAAAACATTAGAAACCACTTAAAATCCATGAGCACATGTTTCTTTCATAACTTTCAAAAAACAGCAGGAAATTATACTCAAGTATGTAGAAAGGAAAAGTGTATATAAATATTTTTGAATACTTCTTTCCTCCAGTGTACACACATGACACCTATAGACTCAAACTACTTATAATAATTATATGTATGACACAGAATGTGTTTTTTCCTTCACAATAAGTTTTTTTTTTCGGTGTTTGAGGATGTTGTTGATTTTTGCCGTTGTTTTCTCCAGGGGGACTCTTACAAAGGGCCCCCTGTCCCTGGAGAAGACCTACACCACAGGGAACCCTTAAAAGCACATATTAAAAACACACTGACTGTCTGTCTCCCTCCGTCTTCTCACATCCCCAGGCCCCACCACACACTGCAAACAGCTGGCTTCACTGATATTTTATTAATGATGTTCTTTAATTAGTTTAATTACATAGAATCACATCTTTGTGCATAATTTCACCCTGTTTAATGAAAAAAAAAATCCCAACTGCCATTAATGTGTACATAGAAATCACTTCCCCCTGGCTGAGAAAAGTGTAATTGTTTGAGTATCTTTTAAGAAAGGCCGTGTTCAGTGAGGTGCTCCAAGTATGAGTCAGAGTCAGTGGGCAGGTTTTACTTCACACGCTTTTTGTTGTCAATCAGGCTTTGTTTGCTGATGAAAGCAGGGTGGTGCTGTGAGCTAAGCAAGAGCTTACTCACACTATGTATCATGTTTGGTTTGATTATGCCAGTCTTGCTTAGATTTTCTTTTAAAAGGGGTAGGCTATCATTTCTTAAGCCTCTCGACTTGTCCAGTCTTGATTCGTAAATGCCGCTGGGAAAAGAACATTTAATTGATAGCTATAATTTCATGGCCCCATCAATGAATAGTGTATTCAGTAATCCATAATTGGAGTGAAAAAAATTGGACAGCATCACCCATGCTTCATCAAATACCCAAAGACCTGTGGGCATAGGAGTGCTGTGTTTCACTGTGACCCACATGCCAAGGTGGCTGGTCCACCTGGGATGTTCCACTGTATTTGCGCTGTAACCTAATAGAGATCAGTGCTTAAACACAGGGCTTTATTTAGACAGCACAATGGTTAGTCAGCAGCAACACTATCTGACCTCATACATCTTATCATGCAAGCAACTCTGTCAACAGTGTCACTGGAAGAGGACAGTGCTAATGCTCACATACATTAGCATCCCTCAACAGTTTCCAAGATGGCTGCCAGGGTGGCTACAGGGAGGGGGGAAGTGCAGCTTGTCAGACACTGATGTTCCACCGTGATGACAACGGGAGTAAATGAGGTTTCAGAGACCTCATCTAAGACAAAATCAATATGCTGCCTCCTCAGCTCAGCAGAGAAGCTTTCTGCATTATCTGCTTTAAACTAACACGTGGGGGGAGAGAGAGAGGGAATAAGCAAAGATGCTCCTATTTTGGGGGAGCTGGAAGACGTCTGTCTCCACCTCCCAATCTACGTTGTCTCTTGATCTCCTGCACCATCCCATCACATCAACACACACAAAGAAATGAAATATATTTCTATCCAGCCCACCTGGTCTGTAGTATCACTCCACGGCTCAGACTGCTTTAAAAGTCAATTACCAGGCTAAATGACTTGAGGAATATCTCCCAAGAATGATGTTTCACACACTTTATCGATGGCAATAGCATTACAGCTGATTAGCGCAACCAAATGTGCTCTTTTTGTAATGCAACACACAAAAGAGTAACTGGATCGCCCTGTTGGCTCCAGCAGTCCCCGGACGAGCCCCGCTGGCGGCTAGACTGGAAACATCCCAGAAAGCCTCGGCCCTGAGAGGGGCTAATGTTTCAGCTGGGGCAAAGGAGCTTGGAATGATAATGTTGATTCACTAAATACTTGACTTAGAGGTCAGCAGCGTTCACGCGCCACGCAGACAATACAGTCCTGCTTTGGAAATAAACCAGATTTACTACTTATTGAATGGGGATCAAACTGGAGCAATACCCTGGCAGACTGACACTGACACCGGAATGTGGGCGATTTGTTGTCTCGCTCCCTTTTCTACTATGCATCACCATCGGCTTGTTCACTAAGCCAGTTTTCACGCTTAGCTACATTAGCACATATCCCGTCATCCAACCTCATCACAGTTTGGTATGGAGGAACAAATGAGGTTGTGGATTCCTGAGAGTCTTTCTCTGTTTGGCTTGCCAACTGGGGAATATGCAAAGTGAGAGCTATAACTTACATTTTGAAGAGTGCCATGTCAAGTACAGGGAAAAAAATATTTACAGTAGACATAAATATGTTTCCGAGAAACACATTGCCGTAAGGGAAATGTTGATTGCTTTAGTACAATAAGGCATTAATTAGCTTGATGGCATAAGAAGTAATAAAAAAATAATCCAAACACTATGGAGGGTACAGCGGTGCAGTGGTAAACTCGCCTCACAGCAAGAGGGTGCTGGATTCGAGCCGGACAATCAGAGCCTCTCTGGAGTTTGCATGTTCTACCCATGTCTGTGGTGGTTTTCACTGGGTACTTTGGCTTCCTCTCACAGCCCACAGTAGTCGGATGGATGGATCATTTCACAACCAAACTATTAAATTCCTGATCCGGTCAAAATCTACTCCTAAATTGTTAGTGGAATTAGTGCTGCAGTGATGTATCGTCTATTAATAATTAACTTTAATTAAGATTATGTACACATGCAGAATTAATTATTTATTTCAGTATTGATGCATTGACCTACCCTCCATGTTCTTGGATGTGATCTATCAGAAAGATGGTAGAGATTCAGGGCAGAGGAGGGGTGTGCTTATGTGTACTGGGAGTGTTAGGAGGGTTGTGTGTGTGATGGGGGGATTGAGCAGGAGCCAGTCTTGCTATCAGACACCATGCCTGGCATCAGAGGTGCTCAAGGGTATGCCTCAACCTCCACCCTGTTAGCGTCCTACGCTATGGCTCAGCTCGAAGCATGTACTCCTACTTAGCTCCTATCTCCACAGCGCTGGGACCACAATTCCTCAAAACAGTTTGCACCACTTTTATTTAGGTGAGTGTGTGGAGCTTGTTTTCTCACTTCAACTGCAACACTTTTTCCTTTCCACTTCAACCTTCCACTCCATCATCCTGCTGCTCTCCATTTCCACACCGGGCTTTGAAATAGCTCGCAAGAGGCCGCTGGGAACACAAACACTCTTCAAATGGCCTGACATTAATAACAATATCTTTAATGCTAACACATTAGGGACTGCAATAATTAATGAATGAATAATCACCAATGTGAAAAGCGTTATCAATAATTGTATGAATAATGCACATGCATAATGCATGCTACTTGCCCTGAGGCAGAATCTGGCGTCTCTGCTCTTGTCCAGGACATGGGCACTACATGGTTGCCGAGACGGGCCTGATCAAATGATGGTACACACAACGCTGGCCCGACATCTGCTCTAGTCTTTCTGCCTACAGCCATTATTTGATGTAATCCACTCAGCAATGAGCCCTGGCCTTGTTTACAATGATTTGCTCACATCAAAACTGGGACTCAGTCTGAGAAACCAGTCTGGAAGTGAAGGCAGGGATATGGGTATTAGCATTCTACCCGTACCCCTGCTTCATCACAGCTAATAAGGGAGACCTGCACCAGGGTCTTTCATCTAGATTAGGGCTCTTATCGCATGCCACCTGCATGGAGCAGCATGCCATTCATATGCAGATCTGGGCCAGGTCAGGACTAGGGTGTTTCCTAACTGTGTCACCTCTCATTGCATTAGTAGACGTTTCCACTAGCATGGATAACCTTGTTGCTGGCATTGGTCGTGATGTTTACTATTCATCTTAAAATCCAGAATCCAAGCATCATTAGGGGTTGATGTGATGATACTTACAACAGATCCAGCATATTTGACAAGACAGTGTATTTTACAAACATTTTAATTGAATACAGCACATACAGGAATTTATTTTTGCGACAATGAAATGCACCAAATGTATTTTACACTTTATATCTTCAAAAAACAAGTAAACCATTGATTGCGTTGATGTTATCTAAATTCGATATTACGCACCAACCTGATTTTCAAATAACGCGATGCAGAATACGATAAAAAAAGGAAGGTAATTCTTGAATCAACAACTGTATGGACGAGCAATTAAATGAACGGCGTGAGAAACGTTACATCAATAATTTCTGTTATAGTCCTCAGGGTAGAGGTGATTATTAGTGAATCTGAAAGGTTAGACATGTTACAATAGGGTGCCAATAAAGACACAAAGAGAGCGCCATGATGGATGGGTCCCATGGGGATGACTCAGCCAATCAATGCTTCTCATGAAAACAAACATGTCCTTAAACCCAAAGCACAGACTTCATTCACATTAATTTCTTAGCTGTTCATATGAAGCCAGCATCAGTTGATGTTGATGATGGTAACAAGCTAATCAAGGTGAAAAAGTTCTGAAAAAATAAGGCAGGGATGACAGCTAAGTTGCTCTTAGTGTGTACAGCTGGTTGCAGTGTTCAGTGTTGCTCCTGTGACATCAGTGGATGTGTAGACAGGTTGTTGTCTCGTCAAATAAGCGAGACATAGTGGGAAAATTGGAGGCCTTCTCAATGGACCACAATGAGAGATCAAATGGGCTGTCGTGGGGGTGGGAGGGGGGGTTATTATCTCCCTGAGACAGTGAGAAATGGGGGAGAGGGACACAGGGGGACACATTAATGAATAGGTGGGGCAACTTTTCGTTTTTTCATTTTTTTCTCCCAGCACTTCCCCTGGTCTGCCAAGGCCTCCCAGGTTTGTGCAATCTCTCAGTGTCAACATCTTTCTGTAAGGCTGATTCAATTAAGATTACGCCAGTTGCAGAGAGAGAGAGAGTGACAGGGGTCAGGTTGATTTTGCCGATTGGCTTTGTGCCTTTTGTTTTTTCAGTTCAGGGTTACTGCTTTGCCTGCCACTCGCACTAGGGGGATAAACTGTCTGTGCCCTGACCAGGTCTGTTGGAGAAAAGGTCACTGTGGTGCACCTATTTGATGAGTAAATATATTAGTGACTGTGATATGATTATGCTCTGGTCTGTGTGGGTATGTGTCTGTCTGTCTTTTCCTTCTTTGGCTCTATAAATTTTACATGCAGGAATAGGTCACGTTTATGTGTTCATAAGCATCTGATGTGATTGTACACAATATGACCCCATATATCTATGTCCTTTTCTGCAAACAGGGCTTTGCTGCATGCCTTCATATTACACCACTATAAATAGACTTTAGCAGTTTTATTTGATTCCCCTGGCTTCCACAGATGCCTCTACATACTCCACTCCACCACAGTTTATGAGCTCTCTTTAACACACCAGTTGAAGATCTTCACCAATTAAGAAGCACTTTCTGACAAAACAGAGATGAGGCCATTCACAAAGCTCATCAGGGGGTATTTGAAAATATTCCATCTCAAGGGGTGAGTGTTTATGCGAAGGGGTGGGACGGTGTTCCTGCAGCATGCTGTAGCTTCAAAAAGTGGCCTTTATAGCCCCCAATAGACCCCAGGCCTGGCACTAACACAATGTGCTGACCTCTGATCCACTGGGTCACCCTCCTCTGCCTGGGTTAACATTACACCCCGATTTTACCCCACAGCTGCAGCTCATTACAATGTCCCATAAAAAACGTGGGCAAGCAAATGAGGGGGTGCACGCCACTGTTAAAGAGGTGAAGGGGACGACTGCGGGGGCGAATGGAGAAGTGGGTAAAGAGGTGGAAGGGGGGAGGCGGGGTGGGTGAGAGGTGGAGAATGAAAACAGAAGCGTTAAGTCATTAGGGCCCATTGTTGCGCTCAAACGGCCGCCACACAAGCTCTCTGTGAATGGGAAATGGAGCTTAATGACCTGAAAAGGAACTTCAAAAGCAGCGACAATAGATGAGAAGGGGCGGCGCCACTCGAATGTCACTCTGCCACTTATTGCTTAGTTGGAGAATGGAGGGGCTGTTTAGATTGGTAATGTGATGAAAGTAAAACCAGCTTGGTTCTTCCTATGGAAATGCCCCTTTCTCCTCCTTTGCCCAGTGCTCTCTTTCAAATAAATTGTTTCGGGAGCAATTTACCCATGAACACTCATTCATTTCACAAACATTCATTTATATGCAATGTTATGTTTTCACATTAGAGAGAAGGACAGGGAATGTGTGTGTGTGTGTGTGCGCGCATTTTTACTTAACATTTTATACACCAATATTATTGTGCCCTCCCTCATTGTAAGTCAACCAGAGTGAGGTTTGTTAAATATAAATGATATAAATAGCTTGTGTAATGCGATACATGCAGATCATCCACGCACCATAGACCTCTAGTCCTGTATGCGAGCATAACCAATGGTCTGTGGAAAGTTGACTGAGTTGCAGTCGGTTTAGCTGCTGTTTGAAATCAGGGGTGATGAAAATGACTGCCATTGCCATGCTGGTGTTTGGTAGAAGACAGGATCAGCTGAAACGCAGCTTCCCAGACTGTCAGTCACTCAGCGCCGTGTCTGCTGCCACGCTGCAGCTGCCAGTTAGCACGGCGTACACACTCAGGCTACACCCTGTTGAAGTATCCAATGAGCCTTTAATATCCATGGTTAGGTTTTGTACAATGAATATATTGATGAAGGTATCCAAGCAGTCAGATGATTGTACGCAGCACTAAACATTCAATACTTGATCATCACCTGACCTGACATTAACAATAATAATAATAATAATTATGATAATAATACATTTTATTTATATAGGGCTTTTCAAGGAACGCAAGGACTTTTTACTTTTTACATAAAATTTAAAAGAGAGACACACTTAAGATAAAAACATGCAACATGCAACTAGGCACTATTACATTGAAATCAATTACATTTTGTTACATCACATTGTGCATTTAAATGTAATGTTCGGAGGATATTAACACTTTGCTTTTATCACTATAGAATTAAAACAATCTCCTGAACACTTACCAGATCCACTGTTTTAAAGATAACATTTGCAAAAATATAAAACACCCAAAACCTAGTCTGATCTCAAAAGCAGAAAGGTGTGTTTGTGAACAACATTAACAAAAAAATGCCCCAAAGTTTGTTTCAATTGCGTAGCCTTAGGTTGGCTATGAAGTTCATCTCATTGACTACCCTGAATGTAGTGACTGTCGCCTGCAACCAGCACGCAGTATCACAGGATTTGTTTTGCATACTTTGCTTTCTTCATTTTTTCTCATATCTGTGTTTACTACTTGTTTTAAAAGAACTTTTAAGTCGTACCTGTTCTCACTGTGACTCACAAGCTCTTTGATCTGACATGGATGTCATTAAATGAAGATAACTGGAGTCGCAGTGAGTATACAGTACGTGTATTCGCCTGCAGCGCCGTGTTAGACAGCATTCTGAAAACATGCCAAATACAATTTTGTTTGGAGTATAGAATTAGCCCATCTTGCTTGCTTATGCAACCTTTTTTAGAAAGAAAGAGAGTAAGAGACAAAGCAGGGGCTCTGTGTCTAATTTACCTCCTCCAAGAAAGGATCATACTGCCTCTTTAAACTTTGTTGCAATTGCGGAATAGAAAAGTAACTTTCATTAAAAGCAAGAAAGACATATGCTGTAACAAAGTATACATTTTCTAGATGGTTTACAGGCAGTGACAGCAAATCAAGCGCCTATTACATAAGTGACCAGAAAATGAGTTGTTGTGAATTTACACAGATTCTAGAACTGGAACTGTTGAGCATCTTGTATCTACGAGGATCACATGTCCAAAATATCCATAATTCTCCCTGTTAACATCCACGCCACAGGGATACTGACATACTGTCAAGCTGAGCTGCCAATAGGCTGTAGTCTGTCCTGAGGCGATTACACACACACACACACACACACACACACACACACACACACACACACACACACACACACACACACACACACACACACACACACACACACACACACACACACACACACACACACAATAATTCACATTCACATATATGTATTTAGGCCTATACAAAGCACATATACTCACAGTTGCACACAGAAACCATTTTCTACATTGCAACATACAATACATATTATTCTGCTTACTTTGTGTTTACAAACACACAAGACAAAATATCTTTCCGGCTTTTTGTACTGATAATTGAATCATACACACCAACCTAAACCTTTGTGAACGATAGAAAATCAGTCAGCTCATCTGTTTACTGAGATATCAAAAATGAGTTTGTCTTTGGAGCCGATTGTGTGGGTATATCTCCCATAGTGCGCAAGAAATGTCTCTACAAGAGTCCTCTGTGTGTGCTGTGTGAATTTTTCTACGTGTGTGTGTTTGTTGTGTAGAGGCAGGCAGAGAGGGGGATTTGGGGCAGAATTAGCTTTGTTTCTGTGTCTGTTGTTGGCAACTTCTTGGCACAGCTGGTTGATCCTCCTAGCTGGCAAGTATGGGGACCTCAGCCCACAGTAGGTATGAGGTGTTTCAAAGAGCACGTTTGATCTGAACAAAGCAAACCAGTAAAATGGCAAATGGGAATAATCTGATATTTTTTCCGTGCCCTGAGCAGGTTGATTATAGATACTCGAATTTAGCTTGAGGCTAGCAACAGAGGATGCACAGTAGGACACTAAGGACAACTTTCACTGATTGCTGAGCCTCCACTCTTCCAATGAGCTTTATCATAAAGTTAATTTCCCTAAACCAAACTGCAGCCGATCCTTTACTGAGATTTGGCATTGATTGGACAGCCTGCACTCCTCTCCCCTTCGCGTCATTGATGCTGCCTGTATTAAGAAAAGGCCTCCCCACTAATTACACCCTCCCAGTCTAATAGAGGCACCCTGTTAAACAAACAATTGATCCCCACTTAACACATGTACCCACGTTAGTAAAACACAATTTGCCAATTTGCCAAAGGCAACGCAGGCAGAAGAGGGAGAAAGAGAGGGAGGAAAGAGAGAAATGAGAAAGGAAAGGGGGGAGCCACAGGGGGCTCCTGATATGTGAGGAGGAGGAGGTGGATGATGCTGGTGGTGGTGGGGGGGGCTGTTTGAGAGAGAGAAAGAGAGAGATGAAGATTTGTCCACAGTTCTGGTCCCTGGCTGGAACTTGGATGCTGACTCTTTCATCAATGCTAATTTGGCTGCTTGAAAACTTCAAAGAGCAATAAAGACTTCTAACATCAGATAAGTGTGTATGTCTGTGTGTGTGTGTATGTCTGTGTGTGTGTGTGTGTGTGTGTGTATGTCTGTGTATGTCTGTGTGTGTGTGTCTGTGTGCGTGTGCATCCACGTTAATGTATCTTAGTCCTCCTGCAGGGCGATATGCAGTCTCTCAGAAGTGCGGTTCAGACAGTGTTAAGTAATAATAAAAAAAAGCCTTTTAGAAGCTAAAGAATTAATCAAATTTTTATAACTCTTAACAGTTCTAACAACTACACGTGCTCTCTCCAAAAATCCGGCAATTAGAGGTTCACAACATTCACGTCTACAGCAAATGAAGGCTGAAAGTTTTTGAACTTTTATTAGCGTCTTGATCTGCGACGGTATGTATAACTGTGGCTCTTCACACATGTCAAAATCAATCCTGAGCAATCACATCACACGTACATACTTTAAAAGTAGGTTTGAATGTACTGACGACGCTTTGATCCAGCTGCCCTGCCCACATACAGTATGTAGGCACTCACGGCAATTGTATTCACATACTGTTCTCAGTGTATGACGGATAACTAATGCATACCTGACCCTGACCAAGCCTCATCTAACCTGTCTGTTGCATCACATAGTAATTAGAACAATAATAATAACTTTATAGAGCACATTTCAACACAAAGAACCACATGCTGCACATCAAGAAGACAAATGCTTGAATAAAATATAGAAGGAATTACATTAATAATAATAATAATAATAGATAGAGATGAAAGAACAATAATAACTTGGCATCCCAAGCAAATTCAGGAATATGTCTTTTGAAAAAAGCTGAAACACGGTCTCAGACAGCTTTATTTCCTAAGACAATTCATCCCAGAGCCTCTGGGCCCTGATGTCAAACTCTCTGTCCCCACTGTAGTTTTCAGTCTAGATTGAGAAAGTGACAGAAAACCCTTTCCGGAACATCGCAAGCTGCGCAGAGGTAAATGAAAACCTAAAAATGCCAATGCCAACATGCTGTAACAGTTTTGAATTTCATACTTTCTCTACTTATTTGGCCACAGCTGTGTTTATTAATCCAATTTAAGTTTTTGTGTGGAATAACATAGTTATGAAAAGGCAAGAGGTCACTTAAGATGTCAGGTGCTGTCTGGAACCTACCCCAAATACATTTCAACCAAATTTGAACACACAAATTAAGGTGCAAACAAATCATGTCACCACAGCTGTATATCTTCTAGTCAGTGTGTGTGTGTGTGTGTTCGCCTGGGGCAGGGGAAATGAAGGGTCTGGGTGAAGCTAACAGAATGTTTCCCTGTTTGAACTGCCCAGTGTGTTTGGAGAACAGGAGGGGAACAACAAAGGTGTTAATGGTTTTATGGTGGCCCCATGCTGACAGATAGGCCATTATCTTCCTGATTCACTGCAGAATAGATAATATGTCTGATCAGTTGCCTTCTTTATCTTTACGGCCGAAGACCTGAACGTAGGGTAAACAAATCGCTTCAGACGTAAAATGATCATACAGTAAATACTGTCCGTGAATAAACACCATCAGTGGAGCAGTTTTACCAGAAAACTCCATTTGTTTTATTCCCTTAAAGGAAATATTTTCTAGTGTAAATCATCATCAAAAATCGAATTTGATTTGTACAGCCCATATTCATAAATCACAATTTGTCTCATAGGGCTTAACAAGGTGCGACATCCTCCGTCCTCAACCCTCAACAAGAGTAAGGAAAAAACACCAAAACCTCAGAGAGAGCCACATGTGAGGGATCCCTCTTCCAGGACGGACGGAAATTGTGTCAATGTTTAAAGTATTTGTAAATAAGAAGTTTCCCAATCAAATCCAAATACTAGAAATATTAGTCAAAATCCTATTTTCTTCATTTTGAAAAAAGCATTACACAGCAGACAGGTAATTCTACTGTGTAAATGAAATCCTTAACTTGTGTTGGGTATTTTTTTCCCCTAGACGAGTCCTTTATGTGGTTTTACTGCAATGCAAACTTTTGTGTGTGTGTTAAGTGTTATTTGTCATTCTTTTTGTCAGATGTGTGTGTTTGTCTGCGCGGCGCTTGCTTGCCTGATTAGCTGTGTGTGTGTGTGTGTGTGTGTGTGTGTGTGTGTGTGTGTGTGTGTGTGTGTGTGTGTGTGTGTGTGTGTGTGTGTGTGTGCAGGTGGGAGGGGTAGGGCACAGTTGTAAACTTATCAGCTGGTGATGACTTTCCACACAGCTCTAAGACAACTTAAGCCCTCTCTAATTACAGCACATCTGTTGCAGCAGAGAGGTATTCTTGTCATGTGGTTTAACAAATACTTTCGCATTCAGAGGAGTACATACCTAATGAGCCTCACAGCCCAGGGCAACTCACGTCTTCCCACTAAGATCAAAACACCTAACCTCCATGCAACATACACACATGCACAGACACACACACCTACTTGTGGAAAAGAACACACACACACGACCGCAGAGGAACACTGGCACACGCGCGGCAGAAAAACAGAACACGCCGACATGCACTGACACCACCAAGTGCACACACACAGACACACACACACACACACACACACACACACACACACACACACACATACACACAGGAACAAACTCCACAACAACCTGTTTTTCAAAAAGAGACAAGAACAAATGATTCAAATGAAAGGAGGCAAACTAAGAGCGGGTATGTGTTTACACTCTCTGACAACATTGTGAAGGTGTTATCAAGGTGGAAATCAAACAACCCGTCTGCTCTAATTATTACCTGCCCTAAATAAAGAGAAGTTGTCTTTGCAACCTAAGGGATGAAATAGGTTGAGGAAAATAGCATCAAGGCGCAGATGAAGAATACACCCACAAGGATATCTGGCAGTCAGTGTAAATGTGCTAAGGTTGCTGTATAATAACCCAGTAAGCTGGCTGTAATGATTGTTGGGGAGACAGGGGATAAAGTGCTTCACTCAGACTTGCCGCAGTCGCTCACAACAGGTGCTAGTAGCACGAGCTACAGTCCCTGCTGGCCAATCACGCTGCTGCGGAGGCCGAGGCGTGCAGCAGTTTTGGCTCCATTACATCACCGAATAGAAAGCCTGTGAGGGATATAGCAACCTGCAGAACATCAGTCAGGAGCACATCTGCACATGGGCCTAATGGATGATAATGAGACATCATTGCCTCTAAGACAACATGGCACATCTACAAAACGAAACTGGACCCAGCTCATCTCCACAAACTGGAGACTTGTGCCTTTTATCAAACAAATTATCCCGAAAAAGCCTCAAATTGTTTTTTTCCCTGCAATGTTTATCTTAAGGCTTTAGCCAATAGCTGCTGCAGGATCTCCAGAGTTGGGCATGACATGGGTTTAGCATATGGTTCACTGCAACGTTGAGGCTTAACTCCAGCCTGTGGTTTCTAACTGTCAACCTCCTTGGCTTAGACTCTATTTTCCACAGTCATTCCAAATGTCATTATGAGATATATTGCTAGAACAAAAAATCATATACACGCCCTCTCTCTAACACATATGTGGTCTTGCACACCCACACATAATCGTGCACATGCAGGCACGCATCCTCGTCCATAAGCGCACACGTGTTTCCTGTCTGTATCCGCCTTAACACCATGTGTCTTCCGTGTGGCTAGTCTTCCTTCTCCTTCTACAGCCAATTGCCGCACTAATATGGCTGCACCCCCTAAAGATACAATATACGTTTATTGGCGAGCCACTCTATTAGTGACAAAAGGTCACACTGTGAAAATATTAAACTTATGAAGGACCTGCACTCTCTCCGCACCCAAATATGCGGAGAAAGCACAAAAAAGGTGTTGTGTCCTCTGTGTATGATTATATCTTCTTCCTTCATCCTTCAAGCGGTGACCCAAAGGCCACTATTTTATTGGTCTCAGATGCTGGCTGCCTCACAATGTACAAAAGAGCCCGTTATTCCAGACCAATATTAAAGCTGGCTTTCGCATGCGGCATTATCCACATGGCACGCACATACACAAGCACACGCACACACACACACATGCAAAATATGTGCACAGAAAACAGTAATGTGTGGGTCTGTGTTTTGTGTGGGGATGCCTGTAAGCAGCAGAGCCTCCACCAGTTATGTGGCCTCCTTATCCTGTCAGAGGTTATGACAGGCTGGCGGAAACAACAAAAAAAACCGGCTGTGCCCACCGTCCATGTTCAAAACCGTTACCCTCGCAATGAAAGAGTGCTTTCAATCTAATCAAGTGTCTGTGCGAGCACAGGCAGGCGTACAGTACAGGAACATGTTGAATGTATTAGCCAAGCATCACTGAGTGGGTGAGGAGGTTGGCGAGGATATGAGAGGATTGATGCGGATAGTGTGAAAACCCAGTGTATATCTGTGTGTGTGTGTGTGTGTGTGTGTGTGTGTGTGTGTGTGTGTGTGTGTGTGTGTGTGTGTGTGTGTGTGTAGTGCACACACTCTTAATAAATATATATACTGTAACACATTGTACTTGTTCCTGTGTGTTTGACCCCGGTCTGTGTGGACACTTCTTTGCTTCTTTGTTTGTGCATACAGTATGTCAGTGTATGTGCAGGCATTGAACTCAATCAAGAACGTGAGTATTTCTATGTGTGTGTGTGTAGTGCATACTCATAACAAACATATTTACAGTACTATTGCACACTTGTGTTTGCCAGCACATTTGTCCCCGTGTGTGTGACCCCAGCCCCCAGCCTATGTGGATACTTCTTTGTTTGTGCATACAGTATGTCAGTGTGTGTGTGCAAGCATTGTGAATGTTTTTGTTTATGTGTGTGTGTGCGTGTGTGTGTCTGTGTGTGTGTGTGTGTGGGTTTGTGTGTGTGTGTGGGGGGGTTTGTGTGTTTGCGGAGTTACAGCTATCAAATACTTCTGAAAGCTTGATTTCCCAGGGGAAATGACAGAGGTCATCTCATCGGCGAGGGATGAAAACAACATTTGCATCCGATTGGTCACACCCACGACATTAAAGTTTTAGCCAGACAAAAACATGTCAAAGAAATTTACATCGCTGCGCTGACAGCCCTACAGACTCGCGGACACAGCCCATTGCCACTTCCAATTATTAAGGCTACTTTTATTGTGTGTGAACTCCATATTCCCCATTACCAATAAAAACATAACGGGGGAGGAGAATTTTTTTCTTTGTCGCAGGCATTATCGCCCGCTCCATCCGTTGAGTGTGTATCAAGCTGCCAATCAGAATTAGGGAGTGGTCTAGCAGACGTGAGATGATTCGCCTGGCTCAGCCCCCGTGCATGGATTTAAATAATAAAAGAGAGATTTCTCTCAAGGCCCTGAGCGCCGTGCCAATAAGAGAGCGGGGAAAATGGGAAAATGGCCGTGTGCAATGAGAAATAACTGCAAATTGAGGGTATAATGAACACGTTTAATATTTCATTTCTCTGGATGGAAATATCTGTAGTGGGTGGCTTTTTTTTTATCTTTTGCTCGCCGTTTGGTGGAATTAGGCTCTTTCTTTGGCCCTGTAAACCATAAGAAAAAATTCAACCAGCTGCTGAGGCTGACAGAAAGGAAGAGAGGGAGAGAGAGAGAGAGTGCCAGGTGGCATAAAGACAGTAATCATTTACAATTACACAACGCACAATCCCTTCATCGGGAGCTGTCCTTCCATCTCATCTACTGCAGATCAAGAGCTCATGTGAGTGTTGGCCTGAGGATGAGACGGTTCCCTCTTCACTTTGATTGGTAGGCAATGCAAAGATTTTCTCTAGACTGAATAATCACCAGTATTTTTTTCTTTTTTGCATCGCTTATTGGCACATATGGCCCATTGCCCCTTCAAAGTAGAGCTCTTCTGGTTACCTTTATTGTTCAGTGTGTGTTTGGCTTGTATCCTCTGTGAACATACACTGTCGTCACTTTTGTCATATTAGATATTTCACACACTTTAAAAGCAGGAAGGCATTTTATGTATCACCGTGAATAGGAGAAACTCTAGAGAGTTTTATTTTAGAATGATATATGTTACATGTGTCTTTTAGCGTATGATAATCTATTAATATGTGGTCAAGTGCGTTTTATGAAACCTAAATTGCATGAAATCTCCCTTTTTGACATGACAACACCGGGAGCTCTCGTGTTTTATTTCTCATATGCGGCACTTTTTGGGGGTTTTGTTTTAAAAGTTTAGAGTTCAGAGACTTTCCCATGTGCCGAAAATCAGAGTAAATGGCCACAAATATGTATCTTAAGTGAAAACAGGTTGGTCGGGTTGTTTGTCTTGCCTTTAGTTCACTTCTCATTTTGACTGCAAGACTTTAACCGGTGCCAGGACTGGCCAGACATTTCAAGGGATTTAACCAGCCAGTCCACATTATTTACTCCTGAGGATAAATGCACTTGATAGTTTTCTCTTTTCTTTTTTTACATGACTATTCTGTTCAACAGCACAATGCTGCTTAGGTAATTACAGGAATATACTGAATATACTCGATGGAGACAGTGGGATAGACTTACTTACATTAAATCTGTATAAATCTGCCTGATTTAAGGCTATGCTTTGCTTATTTTTAACCTTAATTATTATTTTAGGATTATTTGTCCAACACACAGATGCATATTCTAGCACAGCATAGCTACATTCAGACATGCAGTGAACTCTGAATAATCTCCTGAAATTATCCGCAGGGGCTTTATGTAAGATGAAAAATGTCAGAGTGAGAGGCTGCGGACAATCTCTGGAGTTTCTGACAGCTCCCAAGTAACAAACTCAGAATAATGTTTGAATTAGCCGACGTGAGTTTAGGGCCGATTAAGGGCCGATGCCGGTGTCGACATGCTGTAAACAAAAACACACGATCTCTCCTGGGACAGTGGGAAAATCTCCTGCTGTGTTCATATCTGACACGCGTTTATTAATGAAATGTTCTGTTTAATCTTCTGTTAGCGCCACAGTGCTGGACACAAACTCTTGCCTCTTCCAAACACAATACATTTGAAATTATTTGGGAAGATGTAAATCACTTGTCTGGCTTCCTGCTGAGTAAAGCAGGTTATCAGTTTACCTCACTGCCTCAGTGGCATTATGGGAAGCGACACCTTTACCATTGCTACATATGTCTGAGTTGGTGAAAAAGCTCCTCCAGCTTGACTCATCCCATGCATCGCAGTCTCGACACCATGCTAATGAAGTCGTCAGAATGGAGGTACCAGCAACATTAATTGCCTTACATGAATAATAATTATGATGATGGTAATGATCATGTCTGTCTGTTGTGAGCGAGCATGGATTAGCATTACTTGGTATTAAGGTATCGCGTTCATTAGACCCCGCGAATCGATGCATTAGGCTTTATGTTTTCGCTATAAATCAGCTTCAAAGGGAAACTCTCAGACTGCATTTGGCGGAATGAGGTCAAGATGCACACCATTAATTCAACAGCTCCACACAAAATAGAACAGAGAGACCAATGGGCCCGAGCAGTTAAAAATTTATTTTGGCTTGTCCTGAATTTGTGTACTGATGATTACTGACTTACTCTTTTTTTCTCCCTCTCTCCCTCTCTCTCTTTTGCTTTACTTTTAATCCGTGTAGAGTCATACATTATTCATAATCGCATTTCAAATATTAAACGAGTGTATTAATTTCATTTATCATCTGCAAAAACAAGTGGCAAAAACAGAACTGCAAACCATCACAAGTCTTTGGCTAATGTGTGCGTCCGTCTCAGGAGGAGACAATAGACTTCGTACTATTCATTTTAAGTTTTTATGGAGCCATTTTAAGATGAATATGGTGAGATTAAAACTATACCCTTTCAATAGTTGTAATTAGTGAGATCAGAGGACAACATTATGTGAAAAAAAAGCCACACAAGCTCCTGAAAAACAATATTCCCTGATGTAATATATTTACTTATGGCATTCAGAGTTCAGCTGCTTTTCAATCTCATCCAAAAGCTGCCAGGCGAGGGAGGAGTCCGGTGTCAGCCCCTGCTCAAAACTGTAGCGCCCTAGGACAGAGAGCCTGGCTAATCTCTGCGCTGAGGGGTGGTTAGTTAGCAGGCTGTCATCAATGGCGTCTCAGATGTGTGGAGATTGTTTGTGTGAGGTAGAGACACCTCCACCTCCAAGGCCCCCTCTCCTGTTGTGTCTCTCTGTGATCTTGCAGTCATGTATGTGATTGGATTTGGGCTTAACAAAACCTGAAATTACACACCTATTGTGTTTCAGCTAAGCCCGCTTTCACAGCGATAGGGGCAGGGACGGCACACCGCTTTTGGCTGCCGACTTTTGGGATCCCGCCCCTTGTCCCTTCCAGGTTGTCGTCGGAAAAGGGATAACAGGATTAGGTCAGGGTTTCTGGGAAAACATCGATTGCCATATTTGGCGGGTCGGTAAAAAAAGAAGGCGCTACACGGATCGTTGGTCACGAGGTGAGACGAGCTGTGAGACGGGCTCAGCCTTTACGCCCGTGTGAGGAGGGATGGCACCTCAGCGGTGCCAGAGTGCAAGGTGACAGGACTTGGGAGAAGGGATAAGAACTATACTCTCCATCGTCTCAAACCACACTTGGGGACCCTGACACTGTACCATCTGTGACACCACCCCCCAGTCCCCTCAGGCTATGCTTATGCTCATCACAGAGATGCTGATAACACAGGGTGTGACTAACACGCCATACAAATCTCCACATCCCAGGCATTGAGAAAAAAAGTGAAAGGGGGAACACACTTTGACACACAAGTACACTTACACAGAGTACATCCACTGTAACCAGTCGGCAGGAGGCAGGTTGCTCTCAGCTCACAGGGGCGTGTGGATGTTGGTCTATGATGAGTGGGTGGACCCAGACGGGGTAATGACAGGGTAAGGGCTATGTATGTTGGGTTGTAATTAAATTTGAAACTGACAGTGTTATCATACAAACGTGTGGCAGGGGGTGAAAGGTAAGTGGGAGGAGCTGAGAGCTGTGCCATGCTAGATTTGAGCTCGGCTAGAGGATCATATTTGTGTCTGATCTCTTAGACGGGTGAATTTAACACCCCGTGCCCAAGCCCCACGAATATTCAGTTCCTCTGAGTGTTGAGTTTTGAATCATGAGGACGTGTTAACGATGTGGACACATTAAAATAAATATAGATTCTCTGCAGCAGTAATTTTTATGTTTGTTTAACTGTTGGATTTTTATCTTTGCTTTTAATGTCCCGTATAGGTAGAGAATGTGCCCATCCAAAATAGAACTACCGTCATTAAACTAGGTTGAAGCACCAGTATAGCCTGTATTTATACACACATAGAAGCTTTTGTATGTGCTGGGTGTGTTCCAATATGAAAAAAAAGAAAAACAAATCCATCTCTCACTTAGCTCAAGTTATATTGCCAAGCTTTTTTTTTATTGAGTCAGTGTTTACGGCATGGCATGTATTAGCTTTAGATGGCCTCTGATTGTGGCAGTGGCGCATATGCAGATATGACAGCTGACCCTCTATGCTCTCCCCTTCCCTTCATATTCACCCACACTGTAAACACCTTACAGGTCTGTATCTTAAACACACACACATACTCTCTTACCTGCCCGCTGTATGCAGGGCCCCTGATCCTTGTTCAATAAACTGTCTGCCTGTTACACTGTAATGACCTCCCACCTTCACAACAACACACAAACACACACACTACTAACAACACACCAACTGCCCTCCCGGTTGTGTTTCCTCTTCCTTAGCTTCATAGCGGTTCCTCATTATGAAGACACAATGGGAAGCACCGTCTGCCTGGGCCAATAGCGCTAAGCATAAATAATGCAAGGTCAGTGTCTCTCCTCTCTCCTTTCTCTCCTTGTTCCCCAGGGGAAGGGGTGGGATGTAAAGCTCTGACACACCAGCAGGTCCCTTTCAGCCCGTTTATAAGCTCTGTCCTCTCAACTTCTCCTTTTCCTCTCATCTCTACTCTCTGCTCCTCTTTTTTTGTCCATCTCCCCTATCTCTTCATTCCATCCCTCCATCACTCTTTTCCACAACCACTAGTTCCTCTTGTCTTTCTTTTTACCTTTTTTTAATTATCTTTTGGGATTTTCACCCCTTTCTTTCCTTTGCCTTTCCATTTATTTTGCCCTGTCTCGTATTCTCTATCCCTTATTCTCACCCTGTCTCTTTATGTCACCCTCTCCCATATTCTTGCTGTCCTCACATGACTTCTTGCAGTACATCCCTCCATCATTTCTCCCTCTCCTCCTCTAGAACCTTTAAACCCTCTACCTCCCAGTTTCCCTCTACCCTTTTTACATTCTCGTATTCAAAATGTCCACCATAGATGTAGTACTGAGGGAATGAGGAAATAGAATATTTGCAGTTTGCATAATCTTGAATTCAAATACATCACCAAAGCATATGTCATGCAAGAGAGCCAATAAAAACAAAGGAAATGGCCTTAATTGCCATATTGACATTTTATGTGTATTAATTGATTCCCAACACCTACTTATGCATTGAGTAGCGGGCAAGGAAACATTCCACCTTAAATGTTACCTATATCTGCCAGTAGCCCTTGAGCAGCACAGCAGCACAGCGAATGAATACTTTTTTTTTTCAAAAAAGCTAACTTTTATTAGTAAAGATGAAAATACATTTTGTAGTTCTATTCATAATTCCCCCGTGTAATAGTTTCTTTATATGTGATGCATTTGCAAAGAACAGGACAGCTTGTGCTGCATCTATGACACTTTCTGGGGGGAAAAGCTAGCTTAGCTACATTTTCGGCGCAAGCTCTGTTTGATGAGCTTGATCTCTACTTGCACTGCAGCCTTTGTTCAAAGTGGATGTTTCCAAAGTGATATGATTTGATTTGCAAAAGTAAAAAAAAAACATTAAAAACACAAACCAAGTGTGCTCTTTTACTTATGATGATTAATAAACATGCAAATTGCAACCTACTACATCCATGGTTTGGTCTAATGCTACTTATCTAGATGTTTGGCTGATTGCCACTTAATATTTTCCACATGATGAAACTACTCAAGTAGTCAGTCTACCATTTGATGGTATGGTCTGTTATAGTTGACTAATGACTAATGACTAATAACCCTTGAAACGTGCCACAACTCTGGTACTTAAACAAACAGCGTGACACCTCTGATGTCCACCTCTTCTTCTCTCCATCTGTTTGTCTCTTTTGATTACTCTTTGCTCCCCTCGTTTTCAGAGAAGTACATCTTGAAAAGTGGAGGGGAGGGAGAAGAGGACAAGAAGAAGGAGGAGGGGCATGAAAACAAGGTTCCCTAGAGCCAGGGGGACAGCTTATCCTTATCAGGCTTCAACCTGCTTATTAGATCCTCCAGGACACGCCACGCTCTTCACTTAAACAACACCAACCTACCCCCTCCTCCATCTCTCTCTCTCCTCTCTATTCTTCCTCTCCCCCTCCATCCAAGGATTTAATGCTGCTCCTCGCAGCAGCTGGGGGAGAGGGAACTTTAGTCACATTGATGGAAATGGAGATGAAAATGGGGCCTTGAACTACAACATACCATTTGTGTCATAACAGCACCAGCACTATCATGGGTTTAGCTCTCTCATTGAGTGGCTCGGTCTGCCATCCAATTCATGGTGTCCATACATGTGTTTCCAGGAAGGCTAGAGAGAGGAATGGGGGAGGAAAGATGACGGAAAAGTCAGTACATGGTCTCCCAGCAGTTCTTTTCTTCTTCTCCCCCACTGCAGGTCAAAGACAGCCAGGCCATGAAGGCCCATCCTGCTCCTCCACCATCTGCCATGCCCCAGGAGCTGCCAGGACCTACCCCCACAAACCCTGTGAGCAGCAGCCCTCCTTACCCCCCACCCACCCTGCACCCAGCACCCAGTCGCATGGAGAAGCAGTCTGTCAGAGGGTATCTGTGTTTTAGAGAAACAAGTAAAACAGGATGTATTATTTGTGTACCTTGTGCTTGAGGATGTGTTCATGCAGGGAAACATAGAAGATAACCTTCATCCAATTTGTTCTAGTAACACATGCTGTATCTGTAGATATTGTAATGATGGCTATCCCCAGACAGCAACCAAGCTCGGCAAACTAATGACAAGGGTAATTTTTGCAAGAAAACGCCAAAGCCAAGTGAGAGAAGTGCTTATCTAGATACGTGCATGGGTTTACAGCATCCAGAGGCAAGAATAGATGAGGGGCACATGGCTGAGTGTTTCTTGGAGTAACTGTAGGCCACAGGCAGCCCTCCTGCTGCCCGCCCCCAAACCCACAGAGACTTAGTTGAATGCCAGACCTCCATGTGGAGTCTTAAGATAGACTCACTCAGGCAGCAACAGCACAGGGTATCATATCTCAAAGATCCTTACCAAAGACAAGACCCCAACAAAGCGCCCTTGCGGAGATTTACACCAGCCACTCAACCAATGCAAAGGGGCCTGACTGTGGACGTACACTTGCACGCCATCCGATTAGCCAACATCCATCATATCCTGACGAGGGGGACTCCCTCTGAAAATAAATGTATATTTAGGAGCCCTGCTGTGAGGAAGGGGGTGTGTGGGATCTTGTTTCGACAGACACTCCAGAGGCTAAAATTAATGGCTCTTAGGCCATCACTGGAGTGACACCCAAGCCCTCAGAGAGCTATCAGCGAGCAGCAGCGGCGAATTCCACAGCTCGCCACCACGTCCACACCAATTGTCACTACCATGTCGAAGGCGTCCTAACAGCTGTCACTCACAGGGCAAAGCATGATGGGAGGTATGGAAATCGCACATGCTAATTTGTGCTAACAATACGACATCAGAAAGCTAGTTTGACAGTATCTTTTTCATATAATAACAAAGCGAGATAAAGGCGTCAGTGATCATAACCGTTCATTATTATAATGATGCCCTTAGTCTCATCTCTTGAATGAACATTGCATGAGTAATCAAAATTTAATGAGTAATCAAGCAGCCACAGTCTCTGGCACAACTATTCCCAAATCAGACAGGAGAGAACATGATCCTACAATTACTCATCAAATTTAAATGTGCAGGAAATTCAGGCCTTTGGGATAAAACTCTTCAACAATCACAATAGACTTTAGCTGAGAGGGAAAACAAGCCTTTCAGTTGATCCTTTGTGAAAGACGGTCTATAAACTCTGTCCAAGAGTTGAAACAGAACTCTTCTGGGAGTGTGAATACTTCTCTCATACAAACAAAATGGCTCCCATATGGATTTTATTTCAACTCTTACTACAGTCTGACATCCGAGTTTGTCTTTTACCAAAACCTTTACAATTCTATTCCATGTTTGTTTAGAATAAAAAATGAATGAACAGTTGTAATACAAGTTTTTTACAGATGAATTTCACAATGGTGGGTCTGACATGTTATGATATGTTACACAATACATTCCTTACAAAGAGAAGCCTCTGCAGCACAGTGTTTTGTGTTTCATACAAGCCGGTTGTGTATTGGGAAATACTGGTTGAACACGGGTCCTTAGTGGAAAAAAGGGTGAAATGAGTGTGTTTTGCTCCAGTGGGATTTCTCAACTATTGATCACAAAGGAATCACCACACCCAAGGTGAGACAAGATAACACTTGGATTCAATAACACTATCCACACACTCATAAACACCCACTCTCTCTTTCTCTCTCACAGGCACATACATCACCTGTTCCACATACACACACCTATATGGAATGTCTCTCTGTAGCGCTCTCTCTCTCCCTCACACACACACACACACACACACACACACACACACACACGCACACACTCGTGCCCCTGTAGGTGCAATAGCATCAGATAGTGTTAAATGAAGAACTAATGAGAGCTGACAAGAGACAGACCAATTAAACCTCATCAATTGCAGCCTTCTCTCTCTGAGGTGCCAGCAAACACCCCAATCAACAACTTGATCAGTCAGAAGGTGACACCACAACAAAATGGCCACACCAAATCACCTAACAACAGTGGCAGACCTTTCACCCCCCCCCCCCCCCCCCCCCCCCCCCCACCTCTGCCTGTGTAGTCGGGGGCTTCATCCTTTGGTGGCAGTTAATGAAATTCGTCTTATGGGTCATCTAGATCCACTGGACCTGGTTAAGAGGATCCAGGCTCAAGACCCCAAAGTCTTGGAGTTGTTCTAAGGGGTGCGGTCTCTGGAAATCTCACCATTATCATTTTACTGGACTTGAATGCAGCCTTTGATACATGGGATCTTTAAATTCTACTAAACAGACTGAGTAGCTGCATGGGTTGGCCTAGATGGAACGGCTCTTTACTGGTTTTCTTCTTACTTATCGAATAGAGTATTTAAAGTCACTGTTGACAACTTCAGTTCTTCAACTGCCCTCATGTCACGTGGGGTCCCACAGGGCTCTGTCCTTGGCCCCATTTTGTTGATCCTGTATCAGTTACCCCTTGGTTATTTGTCATTTTACCCCTGTGTCCTACCATTGCTATGCAGATGATTCACAGCAGTATGTCTCCTTCAGCCCCCAAAACTGTAAAAATCTGCATTATCATCACTGCTTCCACTGCCGTTCAAGACTGGATGGCTTCCAATTTCCTACAACAGAACACTGACATGATTGAAGTCTAGGTTACTGGTCCTGATAATATTTTGTTTAAGCCTGTTAATGGTGATGCTGTCTTGGTTGCCATTTTCTGTATCTGAAAAGTGAGAAACAAGGGAAAGAAAAAGGGTTAAAATATGCAGTGTGCTACAAAAGGCCTAGTTTGTAGGATGCATCATTCAATCACATCAAAGCGCAAAGTGTTTCAGTTTCAAAACTGCCACAACTGAAGAGAAACCTCGAATCATTGAAAGGAGTATGACATCACCATTTAAACAATGAAATCATTATTTGAATATAGGAATGACAAAACACACCCTATGACAGTATTTCCTGGAAGACCTTATCCTTTCTTTGTTTCCACAATCCAACCATACCAAGACCAACTTCATATTGCATGTTTAAAACATATTTTGTTATTTTTCCTACCAAAGTCAAACAAATGTAGTCCCTAAGCACAAAAGTATCACCATGACATATACAAACGGTTGCCCCACCGTGGACCAAACTGTGTTTGATGTCTCTAATCCTGACAAGTGGGCCTCCAAAGGACGATGAATTTGGATCTTGTGATCACAACATATGAGTTCTAGCTGTCACAACTTTGAGCACAAAAGTGAGCACCAGATACATTCACGGCCCCTTGAGGTGGATCCAGCATATTTCTCCTCCCGCATTGGAAATCAATGAGCAGCAAATTATTTATGGAAAATATACGCTGTGTTGAATTACTGTCGCTGGAGACCATGGGGATTTATACAGCAGCCTGATCACACAAATCACGCGTAGCCAGCACCTGCAAAGTGACAGGGGACTCACTCTGAGGCTCGGAAGATATGGATGTATGAGTCTGTGTGTGGTTGTCTGCTCATACCAAAATGAAACTTCCATTCATAACTTAATTTCCTCTCCAAGGTCTAAACAATAACAAGAAAAACTTGAGCAAAATCCATTACAATAGCCCTTTGTTTTCCATAACCTCTCCTGTGGCCACCGCAGGTCCCTGAAAGATGTTATCCTCCTCTGTTGACCCACTTAGGCCACTGCTGATATATGTATTGATTGTATCTACTGTGGCTGTCACAACGGATGGTCACGATAAGCAGGGATGGAAGAGACCAATCAAGGTAGAACGTACAGTATCCCAGCTCCTTTGCCATGAGTACCTAAGATGAATACCTCTTCTCAAACAACAGGACATTTCTCACATGATGAAGTTGAAATGAGGTCACGGAAAACTTATTTAGTGTTTACAGGGTAACAGTGGGAACAAAAACAGATAAAAACAACAGAAACTTTCAGATGTCAGGTCAGAACTTGGGCCATTTTTGCGAGAGACAGAAGTTAAGACGGACAGGAGTATGGGCCACAGGGCAAAGAGGCCTGTACAAGCTGATTTACGACAGGCAAGGTGGAGGGCGCAGGATGCCCTGCTCTCTCTGATCACAGTTTCCGAGTTGTCCTCCTATTTTCTTTTCTCTGTTGGGACTCTTCCATCCCACCGGCCCTAACTGACAGATCCATATACTTTCCCCTCCTCCCTCCAGCTAGCTTCTACTCACCCCCTAGGTTTGCTTAGAACTACATTTATCATGTTGTCACATTATAAATCACTCTGGCTAAAGTGGGTCTGATAACTGTCGCATCACTGTCAAATGACTGCTCTCCTAATCTGCCTGCCAGACAGCCCCACAGGTCTTCAGACCACCATGAGTGTCCACACTCTCCCTTAACGGGATACCACCGGGATCCAGCAGGAACATTTACGTGGCTACCAGTTCAGCTGTTAGCGTAACGGACTCTCACAGACTTGACATTCCCTTCACACAGTAAAATATGAACAGAGAGCTCCAAAAGACCCCACAGGCCCTTCCCAGGGTGTTACATTATTAAAACAGAGTTTCAGCCACTACACAATCATCATTTCCAATTTCCTACAGTCAGTCAAGATTGAAGAGAAACTGTGGAAACACAACAATTACCCTTCCCGTTGTGGGAAGTCTATGTGACAAGTGCATGGACATGTTTGTTTAACCCTGCCTGGAAACCAGTGTTTATTCAACAGACTCAAGTTGCAAAGCAAAAGCATAATTTGACATAGCTTTTCTAATTTACAAAGGTCTGATGTCAGGGTAACTGCAAAATACAAGTCTCCAAATAGACAGCAAATAAATATGGTAATGAAAGCTTTGCAGCTAGTTGTTGTATTAAAAGTATCTCCATGTGCATACAGAGTATGAAACACCACATACTGTTATACTGTACAATTTGTCCTAATCTGTTTAGTTTAATGAGCAGATTAACAGGCTTGACACCCTTATTATAGAAAATGCATCCAATTCCTAATCAGAACAATCCATCGCAATACAAATATGTACAGTTGTAAAAATAGTAAGGGGGTGAGCATTGTTGTTGTGTGAATTATGATTGTAAAGATCACTGGTTGAAGCCCTGACTACACAAACAGGATGTGTCATGGAGGACACATGGGGGTCTTCCCCCTCACAGCTTCTGTAAGCAGATTTATCATCCAGAGGTTAAGGGTGGGACATCAGCAGAGGAGGGGGTGGTCCAGTGTGGGAGGGGGGCAGCAGGCTATGAGAAGGGCAAGTTTGCTTTTACATGTTTTCTTTTCTTTCCTTTGAAAAACATGGGGGGGGGGGCTTACAGGTTGCTTACCGAGGGCCAAAGTCCATAAAACTGCGAGGAGAGAGCCGCAGCCACATGTCTAAGGAGTAATGCGATCCCAAGGGGCTGACCGCTGTTAACTTGTATTGCTGTAAATACTCTCTGTTCGCTTCTGTCCTGTCTCACACAACCCCTGACTGCTTTTATGTGCTGCTTGTGTTTGATTAACCCCTGCGATACACTCAAGGCCCATTTGTACACACCCAGTATACGCATAAACGGACACAAAACGCGCTGCCATAAAGTTGGTATATGCTTGTAGACAGACATAAATATGGTGTCAGAAAAGGTTACGAAAACATAAGTCATCAACAATGTCACATTTGTTACACTGCCAACACAGATACCCATGTTGTATATAGTCTCTGTGCAGAGACGGCAAAATATAGAAAAGTAACCCCCTGTACGTACTCAAAAACTATATAAAGAGATGTACTGTTCACACATATAATAAAAAGCATCTGCAAATTGAAAGTTAAATATGACAGAAGCTTTAGGAAGTTTATTAATGGAAAGTCTGCTTGACAGTGGGAGATGCACAGACAGACAGAGAGACAGTCAGACAGACAGACAGACAGGGCTGTGTGGGGGAGATCAGTGAGGTAGAGAGCCCTGATTGATAAACTCCCTATCTGGCTATTTACGATCTGGCTGCAGAAGAGGAAGGCTTCGCCAGACAGAAAAGCAATTAATCTGCAAACGAGCTGGGGAACAGCCGGCCTGAGCATTGGAGCCTCCTACCAGCATCGCTCTGGAGGGGAGATAAGGCTGCAGACGGCTATTTATTGTACATTTTAATTAAGTGCTTGTTAACGCTAGTTATCTTAACAGTCACAAAATTACCGTTGTAATGCATTTAGTTTGAGGAAAAATGGAGAGGGCTGGAGCACTTTATGAAAGCTGGCACAGCTTGCCTTCATTTGAAATCACAGGACAAATTCAGAGGAGGCGGATGCCACAATGATCTAAGCTCAGGCACTAATGGTTATTTAATATGGCCATCAGCGGTCCCAAGTCCCCAGCATACGGCGCTCGCACAATAGCCTCCAAACCCTCTTTAACACTTATTTGAGATGACAGGAAAAATGAAACCGTTTGTGCTTTCAATGGAAAAGCAATCATTGGTACATTATACTCCGCTTGCCCTATCATGCTAATGCCGGGTAAAAATGTCACCAAATGTATTTAAAGGGCTGATGGAGTGTTGCCGTTTGATTCCTGCTGCCTGCCTGATTAATAAAAACCTTCAATTTGTATGTAAATGCAACCTGGGGCTCATATCATCTGCACACCTGCACCTGGAGAAAAATAATAAACTCAAGTTTAATGTGGCAATTATGAGAGTTTATGGGGATTGTGGGGAAGAGGGCGGCAGAGGAGAGGCAGGCTTGATGAGAGGGCTCTCGGAGGGGGAGCGGGCCGACCTGGACCAGCCCCGCTACAGGTATGACCTGATGCACAAATATAACCCTGGCCTGCGGAGCATACCACAACATGCACGCCTTCACAACACAGGCTGGTAGTAGGGATTAAGGCAGTTCACGGAGGTTTTGTTAAAAAAAACAATTACTTCTTTCTTTGCATTATGATGGTGGACTCTTACAAATTGCAACTGCTGAGCTCAAAGTAATATTTATATTATATATATATTACTGGATGGTGCTGGAGAACTTGTGTACTTTTGATATTTTCTTTTGTTCCTATACATTTTGGGTGGCCGCTCAGCTCCGAACACAATATCCTCACGGCTCTGTCTTTGAGTCTTGTAAGAGCTCACATTGTGCTCTTGTCAACAGAATTGTCACCATGTCACGATGCTTAGCATTTAAAAGCAACATGTTCGGGCCTATTATCATTCGGCATTTGAATGGTATTGACCTCACGTCAGGCTGGTCACACACACTCTTTACCTCTGGTAATTGATTTGTGTATTGTGTTGTGCTTTTCTTTTTTCTTATCATAATCATACGTGCTCAGCCTCACACCTACACTTCCTCCTAGAACAAAGTGAGAGTGCATTGACTGAACGTGAGAAGAGCAGAGATTACGTAGCACATCTTAAAGCCAGGTACCGTCAAGTTAAGCTTTGCTGGGATGGCAGCAGGCAGCTTTCACCCACACTGGGGTGGGTCGGGGTCTTCCCTGGGCTCAGGTCTAACGTGTCTCGCCTTACCCACTGTAACCTGTCAACATCACCACTCCTCCCACAAGCAGACAGAGCAGAGGAGAGGACCTGCTGAATATTTTGACACAACACCCCCTCTTTGCTTCAGACAACAGAGTTTGGACCCAAACAATAACAGTAGTGTATTTCTGAACTGATGCAACCGCCAGTCAGCCATGAGAAGAAGCAAACAAAAAGAGGCTGAGCCTATGTATGAGGTAGAACCACTGCAGAGTAAAGAGAGTGAATATTTATTAACTGCTTTTTCCATAGATAATTCACAAAATGCTTTATACAAGCCCGGGTTTGGGTGCCCCGGCTTTTATTGAAGATGTGTGATACAACCGTGCACAGCACACACTGGAAAGTGACAAAAAAGACCATGCATGAAAAGAAAGAAGGTGTGTATCGTGATTTGGAGGAGTGTCAAAAACTTCTGTGGTCTGTATTATGTGGGTGAGTAGACAGGAGTGATGCGGTGAGACGATGATAATAGTTATCTGCGGAGATGATCTGCTCAGGCATGATAATAGCGCTACAGCAGTGTGACTGTGAATCAGTACCTTGATAGAGCTGAAGATGTGGGCCCTTCTCTCTCAACTCAGTGTGGAGAGAAAAAAAAATCCCCCACTTGCCTAATGGCTTTAGACAGCAGCCATTCGGCCCTGCTAATCTTCCGTCTCTCTGAAAATAACTTTTTGTGCTGTATGAAGATTGGATTTTACAGATCACAACGGCAAGGCAATGCATTCACTCAGCTGTACTTCTCATGAGAAACGTATCGTGATCTCTAATAATATTCTGTATACGGCTTCAGCCAAGCGCTACCTTTAAATGCGATGCCATATTAATATTAATATTTATGGACTGTGGTGGAGCGCAAGTCGCCTGAGCGGTGCGGGCAGAACAAACTTCCATTAATTCCTATGGAGGGGAAAGTCCAAATTAATTCCTATTCACATTTTAATGCCTTTATGCTAATGCAGGTTCAGAGGGAAATGACGGTGAACCCACGGGAGGAGGAGGAGGGTTAAAGTTGACTCCTTCACCTGAGAAATCTCTCTTCACACGGGGAAATGGGCTGAGAAGCCGAAGCTTATTCTGCAGCTGCCATTTGCAGAACACACACACACACACACACACACACACATCAGAGCTACGTTTGATTTCTAAGTAGCCTGGTCAAAGATTGAAAAAATTATTTTATGTTTCTACATGCGTTAATGTCTCCATATCTTTATATGTTTTTCTTTGTCAAATTATAAACAATCATTAGTGACAAATATATAATAAGCTTTGTATCTATAATAGATACAAAGCTTATTGCAAAATGTAGCTTATTGGTTTTTAATACCTCCAAGGAGGATATTTTTTCATCAATGTTTGCTTCTTTAATTAGAAGTATTGCGCAAAAAAACTAAAGGAAAGAACTCCAAAAATGTTGGATCCAGATCAGGGGGCGAGTCCAGGAACTTTCTTTGCTTTCTTTAACATGGAGGGATAAGGCATTAGCCCTGGCGGAGATTTCGTTTTTTTTTTGTATAATTTATATTCTAATTTAAGATATTTATTTCAGCATTTCACCTCTATTGATAGAACATTAAGTGTGAAACATGGAGAGAATGGTGGAAGACACAAAGCACAGGGCCGGATCGGAACTAAACCCACAGCCACTGCTGGAGGATTCAAGCCCCAGTATCATTTCTCGTCAGTAATGATAATAACACTGAAATCACTGAAGCAATTACGGAGATCTGACAAAATGGCAAACAAGCCTAAAGGACAGATAATCAACACCACTTTACTTGCAGGTAAAACCAAAAGTGAGCACACATGAAATGTTGGCAATAATCAATCTTTGTACAGGCAAAGTGTGTCTGTGTGTGTGTTCACAACACCAAAAGCTGAACCTGGCAGTTCTTCTATTAATGAATGTTTACAACACACAGCTTGGCAATGATTTTAACAGTTGCCTTTGTTTTCTATTTCAAACAGGCTGGCAAACACAGGGGCTGGTTTAAAGCCTGATTTATTGTCTGACCGCTCGTCTCTCTCGTTTCATCTGACTCTTTCACTAATGTCGCCTCAATCCCACATCTCAGCACTTAACTTGATGAGAACAGTTGTCCTATTACCAACTCGATTTGTGGCCCAAAACTGCAAAAATCAGACTGGAAATATCCTCTAGGTGGGATGCACGTATCCTAACAAATTGTTCGATCAGCAGCATACAAATGCATTTAACGTCTGATGCTGAAACAATCTCAGGACCACATCTGCCTTGATCTGCGTCTGACGAGGAATCCGGCAGCACCTCCAGTCAACTCCCCTCCGTCCCACAGGGAAAATCCGAGTCTATCTATTCTGGTTTGTCTGGACTGGTTAATGTGGTGCTGAGCTGAGGCAAACACAGATAGATTGCCCCGGTAGCAATTGTGCCCCCTCCCTCCACCCCACTGTGTTACAGCTGTTATCATTACATATTTACTTGGAGGACAAGCACGCGCTCCCTCCAGATAGGTCCCTATCAGTACATGTCTATGCTGTGACACCTGGAGGGTAATTGTCATTAATTGCACTCATTTGGGCGGCAGGTCAGGGCAACTGAAGCGCAGGTGTTTGGGACAAAACATGATTATTCCCATCCAAAGAACGGCAGGCTGGGAAAGAATGGTTCTGCCATTGTAGAAGGCGCCCCCCCCCCCCCCCCCCCCCCACATAACGACTGTCCATTTTTCTGGCTTTATCACACATTAGTGGGTAATTGTGGCTCAAAAAAAGTGGAAAGAATGTCATCATCATTATTCCCTCCTTCCCTCCATTTCCTCCATTTGTAGAGAGATGGAGCACTCTATCAGCTTAGAATGGGGGGGGGAATCCAAAACGCTAAGATGACTGCAGTGACTGGACAATCAGCACTGCAGCTGTTAAACTGTTGGACCACAGATCACACACACTGGGGAAACAGCTCCAATGTAGTCTTTCACAAAGCGTATTTTATAGGAATTTATCTATTTTTATATCAGCTTCTTTCTCTAAACGGCATTCAAGATTTGACTGTTATCATTTAATACAAGGCTGTGTAAAATGCTAAATGCTGTTGTAGGCAGACTTGTCTCCAATATCACAACTTTGGATATAAAGTCTTTTTCCTGCGCTTAAAGGAAAAACATTCCATGTTGAACCAGAAAGCTGATGTCCTATTGCAGTGTTTCCCATTCATTATCTAAGCTGTGGCAGCCTGTGTGTCCTGCCACAATTTCGTTATGACCCCAAACAAGTTGACACTTCTCATTATATCATAAAAGATGGCTTACTTGTGTGCTGTGTGAAGCGCTATTTGCAGCATTTTTTCAGCTATCATCCGTAAAGTTTTTACCGTCCGTGCAGACAGACCTCACACTTTCCGCTGCAGTTGTGCACATAACCTCAAGTGGGATGCGTTGCAGTTCTCTCTCTCACATGAGAACTTGTCTTTCACTCTAGTCTGTGTATCTGTTGAATCTGTTGTGTGAGAGATCGATGTTCGTGTGCGTGCAGATTAAGGAATTCTGCGAGATAAAGTGAAACAAAAATCTCTGGATCCACCCATTTTTTCTGATCGACAACACATTTTATTGGGTTCTTTCCTGACCCATACAGCATCCTTCCACCACGTTTCATGATAATCATAATACAAATACAGGGGTAATACAAATTCCAAATGATATGCACAACAAAAATAAATCGTATTAGACTAAGCCATTCAAGAGATACTTATGGTGTTAGTCACAAACTCACTGCCAGGGGACGTTTCACCAATGTGGCGCCCAAGTGGGCCTTAACAGAGACCTTTGTGTCAGCGGAATTAATGAGACCCTTATCCGTGGTTCAAATGAGTTTAATTGAAAAGTGAAGACCTTAAAGCACCAGTCCTTTATCTCGCAGCCATCCATCTGTTTGACTCTATCATTATCTGATTACCTTGTTATCAAGCTCCTGATGGTGTTTTTTAAGCACTATCATTACAGCGATTTCATGACTCAGCTGCTAAAATAGTGAAGTAATTACCAGACATGTGTTTGTGTCTGCATACCCAGTCAGTAGGCATTAAAAGCTCGGCTCTTCACCGACTGCACTTTTATTGAAGCGTGCACACGGTATATATTTTTCACAGTGCACAACAGTTCCACTGCACTTGGAAGTTCAGTCTCTCCTCCCCTGCTGGTGCCGTTCATCTTCATTTACCCTGAGACTGACATGACGGTGACACTGACACACACTCCTGAGGCTGTGATGTTTCTTTTTCTTTTTGTCTTATGATGAAAACAACAAAAGAACAATTTTAGGCTCAAAGTTACAACTTAGCCTGTCAATGTGTGTCGGTGCATGTGTGTGAGTGTGTGTGTGTGTGTGTTCGTACCCCACATGGGCGGAGAGCAGACACCAGGCGCAAACATCCTCAATCTGTCCTAATAGCACAGCAGTATACAAAGCACAGACTTCAAATACAGCAACCAAGCAACATTCCCTGAAAAAAAACACTGTTTACCGTCGCTGTGATAATTTACCCAGTAACATGTGCCCTCCACAAGAGCAAACTCCGAGGGATGCCAATGTGTGTGTGTGTGTGTGTGTTGGCTGACAAAAATACACAGCAGCAGCTGGGCCCCATGTTTGAAGGCCTGCCCTCCACACTCCATAGTTCAACATGGAGGTACACTGTGACTTCGAGACTAGTTAGTGAGAGGAGGAGACCGAGGGTGGGCCTGAACTTGTGTATGCAGGTGTTTGTGACAAATGAGATGCTAATCACCACCTTCAGCACAGTTTCTCCCAAATGTATGCACGTTTGATCACGGTAGTGTTGCCTTTTGCTATGACTTCCCAATAAATGTTTCAGATGGACATTTTTGTCACTTTCTTTAACATTGCAAGATAGAGTGTTTACTGACTTTTTTCTTGATTTCTCAGAGAATAATTCATGGATCTTGATTTTTTTTTTTAAAAGGGCGTATTTGGAGGACAAATATTGATGAGTTTGTGCAATTTGGTGCTGATCCCCAAAATAAATCTGAATACAGTGTATTTAAATGTGGTTTCACTGTTGGGCCTTCGCAGAGGTATGCGCGCCACTGGGTGCTATTCTAGCTAAGTTTGATGTAAAAATACACACGGTTTTGTCTTGTAAAACTCAGAACAGCCAAAACCATCTACATATATATGTCAGGTATTATGTGATTATCTATTCTGGGTCAGCCTGACACAAAAAAAGAATCTGTATATTCACCAGCGAGTTTTGCCAGCATTCATTATGTCTGAGTTGGTGTCACATAAGCCGTCACCCATTTGTGTCCAGTTCCTGCTGCACATCTCCCTTCTGTCCACCTGAGCTGTGGAGACTAATATGGGGTGGAACCTGAGGCTGGTGGTGCCAGAGCTCGTCTGCCAAAGCCTTGGAGAAGACAGATGGCATGCGGAAATCAATAACCCCACACAACATCACCCATTTTGTGAACAAATGAATCTGCTTTGACAGTATGTGTATGAGCGATCGGGTGACCTGCTCTCTTCCCATCTGAACATCCTCCCCTCCCCTTCCCAAGCGCACTGTTATTTATGGCAGTTGGGCCCTACGCTCCTGTGTGCTTTGATGTTTAATTCAAGGACCCACAGTCAGGCAGGGAGGAGAGCGTGGGTGTGTTGGGAACTCACCAGGGCTCGGGAGCACAGGAACTCTGATTTCCAACAAATATTCCCTGTGTTGCTCTCACCGGTCTCTGTCTCTGCAACTGCGGAGGAGTTTGCTCCATGCAGGACCTGAA